>NC_090931.1:197851008-198476008 GCF_040938575.1 Ambystoma mexicanum | reverse complement strand
GGCAGTCCCAGTATTCACAAGTCTGGTAAAGACCCTGGGGGCCGAGTTGAGGCCAAAAGAAAGGACCTTGTATTGGAAATAGTAGCCCATGATCCTGAATCGAAGAAAAGAACTATGAGGCTGCCAGATCGGGACGTGTATGTACACGTCCTTCAGATCCAGGAAGCACATCCAGTCTCCCTTGCATAATGTCTCTGCTCTCAAAGCTAGCGTAACCATCTTGAATTTTTGTAGAGGTAGGGAGAGGTTGAGGGTGGAAAGGTTCATCACAACTCTCAGGCCCGCCTTGTTGTTCTTCTGAATGGCGAAAATCCTGGAGTAAAAGCCCAAGCCTCGCTGGGGGGCTGGGACTTCCTCCACTGCCTGGCTCTGGATGATTGACCAGATCTCCACTAAAAGAGTTGCTGTCCCAACCTGTGGGGGTGGAGGGGAAGAGGGAGAAGAGGCAGTACCCCGTAGAGACTACCAAGAGGATCCAGGGGTCCGCAAAATTCTGGTGCCAGAAATGTGCACAGAGAGCAAGCCTGCCCCCCCCGCACTCCTCCACACGTGGACTCCGAAGGGCGTGTCATGCCTTCTTTCCCTCTGAGGCTGTTGTGGAGGAGGGGGGCTGGAAAAGCCCTTACTCCTCCCCCCGCCCTTTTTTTTTTGTTTGCGCCGATGTTGAGTTGGCGAACGGTCAGGCTGCCTGGACCTCCACTCTTGGAAGCCACGGAACCCTCCGTATGTACGCCCCTTGTCCGAGCGCTGGTGTGACTGGGTGTACGTTTTGGATGTGGTCTTTGTCAAGATGGATAAAGAGACTTGGCCATTTGTGAGCTATTTTTGTCCAGCTCCTCGTCCGTTGTGGAGTGGAAGAGGTCACCCCCTTCAAACGGAAGATCTAAGATGCGATCCTGGATATCTGGGTTCAATTTCGTAGCACGGAGCCAGGCAGTTCTTCTCATGGCCATGGCAATGCAGATGGCATGGCCAGAGGTGTCAATGTGGGCCACGGTAGACTCCATGATGTCCTGCGCCACCATCTTGGCCTCTGCCAATCCCGCCTCGAATGGTGATTGGCTCTGCGCCGAAATCTTTGGGAGGAAATCCGCAATTTCCCGCCAGAGCCTCTGGTGAACAGCTGCCAGCATGGCATCCACGCTGGTTTGATGAAGGTGCAAGGATGCGTTGGAATACAGCTTCTTCCAGTACGCCTCCAAGATCATCTTCTTCTTGCCTAGCAGCGCCGCAGAGGAGGATGCTGAGGATGACTGAGGCTTGGAGTATAGTGATGCCGCAGCGATCACCGAGGAGTGTGGCTGAGGATGGGCCGATAGCAAGAGTATCCCCCTCCATCTGCCTGTACTTGGCATCCATGCGTTTGTTCACCGGCTGGACTGAGTGGGGCTTGAGCCAACCCTTCTTGGCCAAGGCAACTATGTGCTTCTGCAACAGGATCCCCGTTCTAGTCGCAGGATGTAGCGTGAGGACTTCGGCAAGGACCCCCTCTGCCGATTGCTCGACCTCTGGTTGAGGAAGGCCCAAGTACTCTGCCAGCCCTTACAGCCGTTCGTGGAAGGCTTTGGCCGAAGATGGCACGTCGGGGTTCTCATCTGTGTCTGCCAGCGGGTCTTGTTGGTCAGGGACCGGAGGAGGGGAGTTAGGAGCGGGGGCTGCAGTGTGGAGACTGGAGCAGGAGGCTGGGGCAGAGGCTGTTGAGAAACCGCCTGGACATGAGGCTGAACAGGGGCCAGGGGCGTATGCCACGGAGCCTGTGGTGCCGGAGCCATTGGCGGGAGCAGGTCCCTGATGGCGTGCCTGAGGATGTACCCCATCCGAGGAGATTTCATGAGCCCGAGGAACCATTCAAAGAACCTGTCCTCACAGGCCGGCTTGCTGGTAGGCGATATTGACAGGGTAGCGAGGGGCTGCTGGAGCTGTTGCGTGCCCTGCCCGTATGGATGCAGCGGGATCCTGCCTTGCACGAAGGAAGGGTAAACTGTAGGCCAAATACCAGATTGACACCAGTCCAACCTTGACATACATTATCCTCCACCTGCCGCCTTCTCTGGGGCGGCGTCGGCCGGATGTCTGGATTTTCTGGCACAGCAGGCATTTTGTCGAGCTGCCTTCCACGTGACTGCGTCGTGTTGCTCGGCTCACTGGGCCCCGCCCAGGACTCTTGAGTGTGGATCATGGGGCCTACACCCTGTTCCTTGGGTCGAGGCTCGGTAGGCATTTCACCATAGGTGGATCTGCCGGTAGAACTGCGTATAGGTGCCGTTCGGACATGGTGCCTGTACTAGGGCGTAGCCCCTCAGGTGAAGATCCGGTAAAAGAAACTTCCGGTCCCTCTGCACTGTCACCGGGGAGGATCTACTGACCCCTCGGCCTGGCGGCCAGTAGCTGATTCAGTCTCGGTACTCGTGTGGTACCAGGACCTGAGTGGTCCCTCTCCCGCGGGAGAGTCCCCTGGGAATGACTCTCCTTGCGGGGTGCACTGGAAAAGAGCAACCCTACCTTGGGCCTGGATCGATGATAGCCAAAGTCCTTTAGGTCCTTTAGAGGCGATCTCTGGAAGAGCTCCCTCCACCTGGCTAGACTGTTCTTCAGAGATCGCGAGGCAAGCGCTTGCATGCGGTACAAGCTTGACAGCTGTGGTCTGAGCCAAGACACCATAGGTCGATTTGAACCTCTTGGTGATTTGTGGGTGTGCACTTAGAGTGCTTATTCATATCTCAAAGTCCACAGAGTACTTGCACCCAGCTGGACAATGAGGAGATCTTCCCCACTCATGCACATCAACAGTGGTCCAATCAGGGACCACTGCGAATCTCATGATCTCATGAACACCAGACATCCTGGCACCAATATTGCGGATTGGGACCAGACAGTCCCAGCCCACTTCCTGGGCACTCGCACACGTGACATGCATTAGCCTGAGAAAAACCGGAAAGGGGACTAGGAATAAGTTAGTCACTACAGTGTGTTTTTACTCCTATGTTCCGTCCCCTTTTCTCCATACGTGTGCGAGTTTCACAAGCACCGATGTATAGAACTAGGTGGATGAAAAAACTCCCTTAATTAAAACATGTTTCTAAGGCTCGCATGAACAAACTGAGTGTCAGTTCTTGAGCTGTGGTCAAGGCAATAAGGTTTACAGAATGCTGAGGGGGTAGGGGGGATACCAAGTCGCTGCCTTAGCGATGGACTTTGAAGGAACATACTTTTTGGAATCCAGAAAGGCTGCTTTACCCCAAACTGGATATGCGTGGATGCCCTTGGCAGCTTGCAGGCCTTGCACTGTGAAGGCTTCTGTGACGCAGTAGACTATCTAGTGGGAAATTGGGGCCTTGGAGGCATTTGTTCCTTTCATATTTCTGAATGTCACGAAAAGGTGAGAAGAGGTTCTAAAGTCCTTTGTCCTATCCAGATAGAACTTGAGCTCTCCTAACATCAAGGTTGTGTAGAACCTGCTCCGCGTCTGACAAAGGGTCTGGAAAAACACTGGTATGGTAATAGTAGCACAACCCTATCTTTTTATAGTAACGACATAGAAGGTTCTTTCATGGAGAGAGCCTGTAGCTCACCAAGGCTTCTGGCTGAGGTAATGGCAACTAAAAAGACCACCTTTCAGGTGAGCAATTTCAGGTGCACCGTCACCATGGGATCGCACAACATATGGCAGAACGCGTTGAGCACCACATGAAGGTCCCACTTCACCTGAGGAGGTTTGGCGGGAGGAAAGAGATGAAGACGACCAACTAAAATGATGTTTTATCAGCAGGTTTATGAGAGTGAACAAAGAAGAATCGGTGTTAAGGTAGGGTCCGATAGCCGACATGTACGTACAGCACGAGTACATATGAATGCAAGTTTGGAGATAAAATAAAGGACACAACCAACTGAAGCTTGAGAAGGATGAACCTTTATCTAAGTACCAGTGATGAGCTGTTTTGCTTCAAAAGTACCCAGAACATATTTCACAGCCCCAGCACACAAAATGAAGAAACCTTAAGCACTGTAGGGCAATTATATACACAAACACTCAGGTAAACTGTAAAATTGATCTTTACGGCCCTTTATTCACAGAAAACATACATGAATGAGTAAATGCAGTAAAAATAATGCATTAATGTTTAATTACTACACATATAAGGAATGTAAAAAGTTTTACAAACTACTTCACTGTTGAACAAAAGGCAACAGAAATCTTCATCTCGCCAGGAATGCACTGAAAAGCCCCAAAGCAGGCAGGCAAAGAGATTCTTGCGTCAAAGGGCATGGAAGCAGTGCCCATCATTTTAAGCCTCCCACAATTGTGTGATGGCATTTTCCAGAACTTTATGGCTTTCAAAGTTTCTACCGGTTGACAGTTCCCATAGTGACCCATGACAATCCCCAAGAAGCAAAACACTTCCCTTTCTCACGAAAGCATGAAAACAGCTAGATAACTTTACTTCAGGCTTTGCAAGATCCCTCACAACATTATCAAATACCACCTGGCACCTTCTTCAAAACAGTCGCTGAAGCAATGCAGAAGCAAAAAAAACATGTTTGTCAGTGGAATAATACAAACCACGTTACCAGTTCACATCAAATGCTGCTTTCACGGTGGCCTGATGAAAATCTCCATTATAGCTCTAGAGCACCCAAAATGCACTGCACAGCGACTCTGTTTTAGTCAAAAGCATTACACAAGCGTAGCCATTTGCTTCTGTACTGTGTCAGTGTAGAGGGTTTGCACGCTGCCTGGATGATGTGCGTATTAATCGGGTTGAAGTCTGCAAGTGACCGTATTTCATGAACCAGGCCACCAAGCTGAGCGATTGTGGGGAGGGATGTCACACTTTTTGATCATTCTAGTGCATGAGATTGGGAATCACTGGTAACTGGAATGGTGGAAAAAGACTGGCATCTTTAACGCTGAAAAACAGAACCTGGCTGTACACCAGGATGTTTGAAAGATCAGCGTACAGTCATGCCCCTCCCGCAGCTTCAACTCAGCAAAATGAATCAAGGGACAGGGAGGAAAGGTAAACACTGATATTCCAAACCAGGATATCTCTAGTGCGTCGCTGGGGTCGCTTAGACCCACCGCCTCTCTGGAGCCATTAAAAACGAAGCTCTCCGTTTGGAAAGTGTCGCAAAAAGGTCAACGCTCTGGGTCCCCCACACAGAAAAGATCTGGACGAGAACTTGAATGTTCAACTCCCACTCATGTTTTGCAGTAGACCGGCGTTAGCGGAAATAGGCTGCAGGGTTCTCGTGGCCTGGAATATGCACCACTTGCAGCCAAATTCTCTTTGGCACCAACCATTTCCATATCCGAATAGAAAGGTTCACTAGGTGCACAGATTTGGTTTCCTCTTGCTTGTTCATGTAAAACATTGCAACCGAGTTGTCTGTCCTGATCCAAACTATTTTATTGGAGATACTGGACTGGAAAGCCTTCAAGGCTACAAATATCGCTAGTAGTTCAAGGTAGTTGATGTGAAGGTCCGTGTCCAACGATGACCACTGATCGAACACCACCAAGTGACCTAGCATTGCAGCAAGCGACCTAGTATCACTCCCCAGCCGAGTACGGAGGAATCTTGTCAACGTCATTTGAGGAGACGGATCCATAAATGGAGACCCCCACCAAACTTTTGGCGAAGTTTGACCACAAGTGGATGTCGGGAGTCATCTCCGGGGACAACCGAATCAACTCAGAGTATCATTTGTGTACGTCTCATTATTAACCTTGTTAGAGGAAGGGCTAAGACGCAGGAGGCCATTAAACCCAAAAGCCTACGGAACCACCATGTTGCAATATGTGCAGTGGCTTGCAACAGGTCTTGAGCCAGAACTCTGGCATCCGATAAACCAGTTCTGAATTGTTTAGGTTTGTCTTGACGAATGAACTATTTAGATTCCGAAAACAGCTCCGAATTTTAGATTTGCCGCAGCCATCACTGCTTTATTTGCTTGACAGAGCGGGAGGGCCACATTTGCAAAGACTTTCTTTCCACCCCCCTACAAACTCTTTTCCTCCTTTGACAAGACCAAGTAGTCAATAGACTCATGCTATAGAAGTCAATGATCTTATTACCAGTCAAGACTTAGATATATTAGCCATAACAGAAACATGGCTGCATATAGCCTCTGGCCCTACTGTCAACATAGCTATACCGTCACGCTATTCGATCCTGAGACAGGACAAACTAGCTAAAATGGGAGGTGGAGTCGCACTAATTTTTAAAGACACAATCGCCATCAGACAGACTCCCACCACCGGGGAAGACACGATTGACATCCTCTCAGCCAAACTAGCCCTCTCCCCTAAAGATACAGTAAACATTCATGTCATCTATACACCTCCAGGCCCAGTCAGTAACTTCACAGGCATAATCAACTACCTCCTTGGAAACATTAAAAAAACTTCCAAAACACTGCTCCTAGGAGACCTAAACCTTGGATACAATGACAAACTAGACAAAGCAGCAACCATTCTCGCCAGAGACCTTACAGACCTAGGATTCACACAGATAGTAACAGCCCGACCCACAATAAAGGCTGTATCCTAGATTGGGTGGCAGATCACAACTGTGGCTCCACCCTCAACTCTAACACAGCCCTCCCATGGTCTGATCACAACTGCCTTCAATTCTGCATCCCCATTTCCACATATTCCAAACCGCCAAAACCTGCACCGGCCAAGCTTGCCAGAAGTGCCAAGAAACGTACAGCAGACAATATACGTCCCTTTCTCAACAATCCCTGCCTAGCACCCCCTTTCTCATCTGACCCCAACATCCTAGCAGAGATCTTCAAAGACACCCACACCCATGCCATTAACGCTGCAGCTCATCTTGAAAGAAAAAAGAAAAAAAATAATTGTTTCACTCCAACTCATGGTTCGCGGAGGATCAATTAAATCTACGCCAATGCAAGCGCCAAGCTCTCAAAACATGGCAGGCCAATCCCTGTGACGCCACCAAAATAGACTAACATTTCTAAAAAATACAAAAGTGCCATAATTAAGGCCAAATCAGAAACCTACAATAAGCGTACCACAAAAGCCAACTCCCACTCAAAAGAGCTATCCACCATCTTTAAAGAGCTCACCGTTTCTCCAATCTGTACAGATGAGATTGTCAAGGATGAAGCCTGGTGCAATAGCATCCAAATAGCTATGCTAAAGAAAATAGACCTTCTTCAAAACAAAATAGCAGAACACTTCAAGGCTCTGCACCCCCAGCAGACCCATTCCGTCAATACCCCTAAAGACAAGTACGCCCCTAAATGTAACTTTTCTCAAATCACCGAATTGGATGTTCTTCACATCCTCAAACAGCTCAAACCCTCTCAACGCAAAGGCGATATATGCCCCCTAACATCGTTAGAGTGTGCTGCATCTCTCACACCGATCATCACAGCATTTATTAATGCCTCATTCAAGACGGGCAAAGTCCCAGACAGCCTTAAAGAGGCATGGGTGCGGCCGCTCTTAAAGAAACCCACTCTGGACCCTGTCCAACCTAACACCTACTGTCCCATTACAACGGTTCCATTTCTCCTTAAAATCTTAGATAAAGCTGCACATGCAGATACAGTCTTACTTGGAAAACAACTCTCCCTAGGTAAAAGGCAGTCTGGATTCCGCAAAGGTCACAGCACTGAAACCGCATTACTAGATTTAAAGAACCAAATCACCCAAATTCTAGATAAAGGCAAGCCGGCTCTCCTGCTACTCCTAGACCTCTCTGCGACATTTGATTTGTCGATCATGCCATCCTCACAAACCATCTCACTCAGGCTGCACACTTCTCCAAACAGGCCAAAAACTGGATCACCTCCTTCCTCGAAGGAAGATTGATGAAGGTGTTTTCCAATATAGCAAACGCAGAGCCTACCACCATCAGGGTATGGGGTCCCTCAGGGCTCATGACGGCTCCTACCCTCTATAATCTCTTTACCAAACCTCTCTTTGATAAACTGGAGGCACTTGGGATCACCTACACCAACTACGCTGACGATACCCAAGTGTTCCTCCCGCTCACAGGACTCTACCATCAGGACGCTGCCACCCTCCAGAATATATACGCCACCATCGAAGCATGGATGGCCACGAACGGTCTGTCTTAACGGAGATAAGACCGAAATTCTCATCCTTGGTCAAAAATCCACTCTCACTAACCTCGACTCACTCTACACCAATTTCTGCATAGACAATTGTGTCACCCCAGTTCTACCTTCTGTCAAAACACTAGGGGTCCACATTGACGCCTCACTCTCCATGGACAGCAAGTCAATTCCATTGTTTCTGCCTCCGCCCTGAGCACCAAGCTTATTAATGCCATCAAACCTTTCCTAACCAAAGATAACTGCCTTTCTATTGCCAGAGCCACCATTGGAGCCAAATTAGATTATTGTAATGCGCTACTGGCCGGCACCTCCAATTCCAATCTTAATAAACTCCAAACAACACAGAACAATGCACTAAGAGCAGCTCTCAATATACCTAAAAGGGACCACATCTCGCAAGCCAGAAAGGAAGCACACTGGTTACCTGTCAAAGAGCGTATTACCTTCAAAATTCTTACCACCACACATAAATGTATCAATCTGTCAGCCACCTCCTACTTGTCCGATACAATAGCCAGATCACACTCCACCAGACCTACTAGACAATGTCAAACCAACCAACTAAGGGTCCCGCGCATCAAACGAGCTAGAGCAGGTGGAATAAGTTTCCCCTAAATTGCCCCTAAACTATGGAATGCACTACCCAGCACGCTCAGAGCAGAAACCTCTCTCTCTGCCTTCCGCAAAAAACTAAAAACCACATTGTTTAACTAATACTTTCTTCCCTTCTTGTCTACTCTCTTTTCCTCCTCTCCCGTAACTGCAATTCTCCTCTTGTAACTAAGTAATGACTTCACTGTATGTATAATAAGTCATATTCAACTTCTGTAACAAGCACCACAATGCCCTTTGGGCTGCCTGTGCGCTACACAAATGTGAATAAATAAATAAGGAGGATGCCACCAAGGCCTTTGAATGGAGGGTGCTGCCAGGACTGTAGAAGAAGGGGAATATCCTCAAACGTTTGTAGGCCTTAACGGGTGTCAATTTATGTATGTGTTGGCCCTTGTGTGGCCGCGCCTCTAAATTTAAAGGGGAAGAAGGTTTTTTCTGGTGGAAAAAGGTTCCGCCTCTCGTCCCTTGGAAGGGACGCCTGTGCAGTATGGAGGAAAGGGGACGGGACGTAAGAGTAAGAGCCCCTGACAGAATACCAGCCTGCAGAGTAGGAGGTTTGGAGTCAATGTCTAAACACTACCTAAGATCAACCACCCCATCATGAAATACCCAGATGACGAAGGCGGATCTTCCTCATTCTCATGCACATCCGTCACAACCTTTTCGGAGGGAATTTCGGGTCCGAGCACGGAGCATGAGGCACAGGCTCAGGAGGATGGTCAACCAGAGAAGGAAAGGGTGGAACTTCAACAGGCCTCAGAGGAGGATACGGTACCTCCACTGGGGTTGGAGGTTCCAGTGGTTTGGGGAAAGTTTCCCGTAAGAGGTTCTTAATGTAGGTCTTCACTGGGTCTGAGTGCATCAAGTTTTTGAAACAGAAAAAAATCTTTCGAAGATGGTCTTGGCTGCAGAGTCGGGACTGGTATGTCGAACTGATTATGCCTCCACAATTCAGTTGGCACCAACTGCTTAGAGGATCCACCCCATCCACAGATCAACATAGTGGCACAGTCTCGATGTGGGATGAAGCGTTAGGTGGAAGGGGCCTTCAAGGATTCTAATAAATTCTTGGACTGCATAAATTTCTCCACAAGGATAAAAATGGCAAAGATTTGTACCTGGCATTCGCAGCTGAAAGCACTGACAAAATGTACAATGTCATTGACGCTGGAAGGGCCACCATTTTGACAAACTCCGTGGTGACATGCGTCGCAGATCTGTCAGTGGCCATGGTGGGTTTGGCTGTGATTTTAGGAGCTTCCGACTTTTCCTTTGCCCTTTTTGAGAGATCCTTGCAGAGCCGGTAGATGTGCATTTTGGACGAGTTTGTGTCCTTTTTGCTCCCTCAGACTGGCCAGGACAATGCTTTATTAGCCACGGAAAAGGATTCTCGACCTTGCCTTATCCCCTTTCTGGGGAACCTCAGGAGTGACCAGAGTACCTTTAGCTACCTCGGAGTATCCAGCTTAGACCCCGATTGGGGCACCCACAGGGTGAGCCATGGCGACGCTAGAGGCTGAACGACTCCTCCCTGAACCAGACGACCCCAGGAATAAATTACCCTGACAGGGCGCTCTGAAAAGGAAGATACTCACGAGGCAATTTGCTTTTTCCTCGATGGATTCCCATAAGTGAACTGGAGGAACGCAGTAGAAGAGGCCCTCCCACATGATGAGCCTTCATTTGACTGCACAGATCGAGAGGGAGACGCAGTAGAATCATGCATTCCAGCGATGGTCTGAGCTTAGACACTCAAGGAAAAGTCTGAGGGTCTGTCGCCACATAATGTTGCCCGCAGGAGACCCACGAGGCGAAGCCCTTGTGCTCTGATAGAGGAAAAGAAACAACTGTGGTACCAATGCACAAAGACAAATTGAATGACACACAGCAGGGTAACAAAAATAATAACCTGTGATGCTGAGTGTATCCGATCGCAACCGCGCTCAGAAAAGGAAAGAAGGGTGATGCGCTGGGCGGGGCTCAGGAAGGCACAGCTTACGTCACACGTGCTGGCCCCACGTGAAAATAGAAAAGGGACAATATTTTTTGGTCCTGTCAAAAAGCGCTCTGGGGTCCCATCCCAAAGGACAGAAAATCCTACAACAATGGAGGAAAGGGGAAGGGACGTAGAAGTATGCATCTTTTACGGTGCATGAATAACATGATGAAAAAAAATGTCCATTACAAAACAGAATGAAAGGAAAAGGGGCATGTTGTCAGTTATTACTCTTGCACTTAAGTAGTTTGCTTCTTTAAGTTAATCGAAATATTTCATCAAACTAATCATGTCTAAAATAATTACAATTATGTTAATTTAATTAACAAATACTTATGAATTTAACAATTGAGCTCTAGTGCATAAAAACGCACAGAAACATTATTGCGCTAACTTTAAATTCAAATTGCTTAGTTCTTTATTCTTCCTCCTTTTCTCGTAAGAGTTTGACAATATATGATTTAGGACACAATCAAAATGTTAGGGACTCGGGACAGTACATTCACGTGCATCACCAACAACACGTTTTGTTTGCACATGACGGCATACACGTTATGTGATGACATGTTTAATATATAAGGAACAAGTTACTTAACTAACTGTTCTCAGGCATGGGTCTGGCATGGATTCACATGCTCATAAATATTTCCCGACAGGCAGGGAATCCTCTGTCAAAGAAATAAACGTTTCACTTTTGTTTATAAACTGACTTTCTCCTATAAACCAATCACTGAGCTTTGGGTCATCCTGCCCCAAGCCAATGACGACCCTCACCCTAAGCCCCTCCTCTGGCAGGCATCTTCAGATTTGGTAGCACGTAAAGTGGCCGTATGGCCAAGAAGAGCCGCAGAGAAGTAGGAGGGAGGTTTTGCATGTGAATCCATGCCAGACCCATGATGGAGAACAAAAGTTATAGGTAAGTAACTTGTTCATTCTCCAGCATAGGGTCTGGCATGGATTCACATGCTCATGAATAAAGAATATACAGCAATACATACACAACCACAGTAGGTGGCAAGGCTAAACAGAAGCAATTCCTCCTCACCAGGCTCACCTTCAAGCAAACAGTTTGCGAAGCACTTCCTGGCAGACTATGGACTCCTCTGGAATCCCTGTCGATGCAGTAGAATTTCATGAAGGTGTGCGTAGAGCTCCACGTAGCAGCCCAGCAGATGTCCAGCAAGGGTACACCAGACAGGAACGCCGTAGTCGCAGCTATCACTCTAGTAGAATGGGCTCTCGGACAGCCAGGCAGCGGTCGGTTTGCCAGCCGGTGACAATGAGTGAGACAGCCGGAGAGCCACATGGAGATGGTAACCTTGACAAGGCCTTCCCATGGTTCACAGAACCAAAGTTCACAAAAAACGGAGAAGTTTTCCGAAAACTCTTCGTGAAGGCCACATAAAACTTCAGGGTTCGAGCCACATCCAGCAAGTGCAGAGTCCTTTCAGCCGACAACGAAGCTGTCGGAAAAAAACACAGGTAACACCAAGGGCTTGTTGAGATGAAATTCCAACAGAACCTTGGGCATGAAGGAGGGGTGCGTCCAGCCGCTCGCAGGACAGGGCCTGGATCTCAATTACTCTCCAGGCAGAAGTGATGGCCACAAGGAAAGATGTCTTCCAAGATAGGAACTTGAGCGGAGCTTGATGCATAGGCTCGAATGGGGCCCCCTTTAGCCTAGTCAGCACCACATTGTTCCCACGCTGGGGCAGGCGCCTTCACCGGCGGAACGAACGGAACAGTCCGTTGATGAACTCCTTCACTAGACGGGCAACCAAAACCGTCCCGGAGACCTGGTGTAGTGGGAGATAGCCGCCAGATGCACCTTGATGAAAAAGTGCGCCAGCCCAGACTTAACCAATGACAACACGTATGGAAGGATTTGGGGTGCCTGACCCTCAGAGGGTTAATCTTCTGCGACCGGCACCAGGTCGTGAAACGCTTCCATTTGTATCCATAACACTACACAGTCGACAATGCCCTGGTGAGGACCTCCTTGCAGTCTGCAGGCAGCTGGTTACCACCCAACTCTAATGCTGCAGGAGCCAGGCCTTCAGGTTGAGCGATCCTGGGTCGTGGTGCAGGATTGCGCCCCCTTCCCTAGCGAGAAGATCTGTGACCACTGGCAGCTTGACTGGAGGGGACGCTGACATGCTGAGAAGATCCGGGTACCATATTTGCCTTGTCCACACTGGCGTGACGAGGGTCATCCTGCACCGGCAGAGTTGATTGATGACTCGTAGTAGCAGTGGCAACAGAGGGAACGCGTACAGGAACAGGCCTTTCCAAGGAAAGGAGAATGTGTCCCCCCAAACTCCCCGGCTGGGGAAAGCTGCTGGCGAACGTCCAGCACTTGGTGTTCGTCGCCATCGCAAACAAATTGATCTGGGGACTGCCCCACCTGAGGAAGAGGTTGTCCACTTGATCCTGCCGAAGCTCCCACTCGTGGAAAGAACGTAGCTCCCTGCAGAGGGAGTCAGCGACAGTGTATTTGACTCCCACCAGGTGGAAAGTAATGAGGAACAGCCCCTGGGCGAAGACCCAGTGCCACAACTCCTGCACTTCTATGGAGAGCACCGGGCACCTGTTGCCCCCTGTAAAACATCATGGTGGTATTGTCCGTGAAGATCCTCACCACTTTGGCCTTGAGAGATGGAAGACATGACCAAGAGGGCCCACAACTGGGACTACGGACTGTGGATGTTTATGTGTTGCTCCTTCTCCTTTGGGAGACGTCCACTGTGTGCTCCCCACCGCTCCAGGGAAGCGTCCGTCATGACCGTCTCCTGGCATGGAGGGCTCTGGTAGTCTGTGCCCCCGGCAATGTTGGAGTGCAAGCCCCACCACCTTATCGCTCAACAGAATTCCTTGTCGAGCACGATCCTGTCCTTGAAGCTTCCGGACGCCTGGATCCAACGGGAGTTCAGGAATTCCTGGAGCGGTCGCATCTGCAACCTGCAGAGCCGGTCTAGGTAGATACATGACGACATCATGCCAAGCAGGGACTTGATGGTCCTCACCATGGCAATCTTCAGTGCTCCATATCACTGGTACTAGTGGGGTGACGGTCGAGAGTTCATCTCTGCATAAGATTGTATCTAAAAAGTGGGTCCCCGATCGATGGGTGGGACTGTTGACTATTCGTTTGGAATGAAGAGTTGCCAGTAGGGCATTGAGGGAGTTTGTAATATTTTCATTTTCTATTTTACACCAAATGTTGAAGACCCCCAGAACAATTATGTTGTCATGGTTTGTAGAGAAGTTGGCTATAGCGTCAGTGATATTTGTGGCAAAGTTGCAGTTCTATGTGTCCGGTTTGTAGATCAGAAGGAACAGTAATTTGAATTGCTCCTCGTGAATCTCTAGCACAACAACTAATCCAAAGACTTCTATGTAGGTTGAGGTGAGGTGTGTTGAGCAGATGTGATTGTGCGCTGGGGCAATTCCTCCTCTTCCGTTTTCTCTGTTAGAGCGTGTTAGTTTATAGTTGTCGGGTATGGCTTTATGGGCGATTACTTTGTTGCCAGATAGCCATGTTTCTATGAGAAAAGGCGCATGTGTTAGTCCTTTGCGCAAAAGGGATTACATTTCTTTGTGCTTTGTACAGGTGTACGTTGAGTAAGCTGCAGTGTAGTGTGTGTGAGTTGGATTGTGCTTTGATAAGTCTAACTTTTTGTGTTTCACTTGGGGAAGTGAAAGCCGATTTTTCGGCTCTCCTTGATGAGCCTGTTTTTTGCTGGGTATGCGGTTGATGCCTCTGTCCCTTGAGTTTCATTAATTTGTGCAATTGATTTCTCTGTTACGATTTGTTGTAGTGGAGTGTTTTTTTGTCCATGTGTTCCTTGTCCAATCTCTGGTTATGTAAGGGATGTGCATGGTTAGGGAGTCTAGCTTAACTCCGGTTCCTATAGGTGTCTTTACAAGCTCTTTTCCATGGTGCTTGGTATGCAGCATTGCAGTGGATGGTTCGATAGTCTGGTTGTAACGCTCACCTGGTTCCCACGGGGGCGCTTGTCTAGTCTGGATTGCTGTGGCCTCTTCTAGCGTAATGCGCAGGACCAAGAACACCGATTGGACAGGACCTCCAAATCGTGCTTGCCTGGCCCGTAGGAATATCCTTCTGCAGATGAGAAAGGGGATTAACAGTCTGCAGAATAGTGTGCTAGCTCCCCCTTTCCCCCTTCCCCCTTCGTTCCTCCCTAACTTCCTCCAAACCCCGGTTTAAGCTATGGTTTGGAAGGATGAACTCTCCATCCTGCTTCTGGTGCAGGGGCGCGTGTTCGTCCAGTTACTTCACTGGTTTTCAGAATGGCGCTGGCAAAATCCACTTGACTTTCCTGAGCGATGCGCCGTAAGTATGAAAGTTCAAAGTTCAAGTGAGGCCCCCTTTATGTTGTCTTTCTAACCTGTGATCTGTCCTTTATTTCAGGTGCAGAATGAAGGCGATGCGTCGAGGGGTTAAACTGCCGAGGTGAGTAGTGATGAGGGCGATCCCTCTAAATGTCCTTATCATTCCCCAGAAATGTCTCTTGTCCTTTCCCCATAGGGGCCGGGGTACGGTACCTGCCAACGGGGCGGCTCCGACCCGAAATGTGGAAGAAAAGCCGGTAAGTATTATGGCTGTTAATCAGGCTTTCCTTCTGTGTTCCTTCTGCTCACCTTTTGTTTCTTCCTCTCTCCCCTAGGTGCAGAGATATGGCGTCCGATGCCGACAGCCGCGATGGAGCCAGGAGATGTCTCGAGGATAGGTGAGTGAAGCGTGGCGCTGCAGCGAGCAACGCAATGCTTTTAAATGGAAGTCTTTCTTCAGGGATGCTGGCGAGAAGATTCCGGATGCAGGTAAGAAGTTTGAAATAGTCCTTGGTTTTCACCTTTCTCTTCTCTTCCTTCCTTGCAGGTCTTCCAGGTTCGAGGCGGGCGTGGCTGGAGTCCAGGAGCAGGAGCAGACACGGTGAGCGTTAAGCTGCAGGAAGCAGAACAACGCAAAGCATGAGCTGTCTGGGCGTGGCTTAAATAGCCTCCAAAGAAGTCCCAGGTATGTATCCTTCCCCAACTAGGTATGTATCCTTCCCTGGCCACGCCCGAGTGAAAAAATAGTCCCTATGAAAAAATAGTCCCTTTCAGGTCTCAGGGAGGCCTGAAGCATGCAGCATGGTCTGCATCAGGTAAGTGCACAAAACACCTCCCTTTATGAGCCTGGCGCCTATGGCGCCAGGACTGATGTCCAACATGAGCCTGGCACCAAAGGCGCCAGGACTGAGTCCAAAGAGCCCCTATAAGGGGCCGCTGGGCTTTTACCCGAGGGCATGATGCCTGCTTCCGGGGGTGCTGGGCCTGGCCTGGTGCTCCGGGGGTAGGCATCATGACACTGGTGGTGTCTGCTCCGGAGTTCCTGGGGTCCTCTGTTGTGGGTTGTTTTCCGCTGTAGTAGTTTTGTAGGTGGAGAGGCAATGGGGAGATGAATGATGACTTTGATCTGGTCTTATTTCGTATTTTTAGTTTGTCTAGAGGTGGTTGATGGCGATTTTGAGGTGTTGTGAATTCTGGTAGGACGTTCCTGTTCGACGAGAGTGAGGTTTAATTTGTTTTTCTTGTTCTGTTATCTATTCTTGTTTCCTTATCCTTCCATCAGGGCATGTAAGTGGTTGTCATGGTTCGTGACTGTTGTGGGTCAGTGTTCTACAGCAGATCACACTGTGTTGTGCTGGCTCTTTTCCGGGTCCTGTGACCCCCTTCTCAACCAATCCAAAGCAGGGGGGCAGGAGGGAGGGTGGTGCAGAGAGGGCTGGTGGGAAGCAGCTGGGAAGGATTTCGGACGTCTCCTCCAAAGGTCTTTTTTTAACCTTAGCTTGGGAAAGGTAAGGAAGAAGGAGGGCAAGTAGATGAGGAGCGGAGTCGGGGGACCTGCCCTTGTAGAGACTTGCCTCATTCAATTTCTGCTGCCGTTTCTGCCTAGACCCTCGCAGCTGTTTTTCCAGGTCCTGCCTGTTCACTATGCATAAGAGGTTGGCTATGAAACACTATGCCCCAAAGAGAGATTTTCTTTTGGGCCATTAATTTATCCAGTCAACAACTGTCTAACACTACGGCTTACCTGCTGTGGTCAAAACAAACAGGAACCATCAACAAGAGAGCCCCCACACCTAGGGAGCCTATTAACAAAAGAGCTCAACACAACCAGATCCGCAGCATAACACTGACCCACAAGAGTCGCAAAAGACTGCGACCACAAACATGCCTAAATAAAAGAAGGACAAGGAAACAAGAATGGAAAACACAACAAGACAGACGAATCCACCCCAGCCCTGCAAACAACAGGAACTACCTACCAGAATGTGTAATACTTCAAAATCACCATCAACCGCCCCTGTGCGAACTAATGATATGGACAAAGACATCTCTCGGGAGACTAGCTCAGGGGCAATGCGCTCGCCTTGGAAGCAAGACGTTGCAGAGCACCACTGGTTCGGATCCCCGGGTGCGTGCTTAGAAACCTCTGAGTATTAAGCGTGTTATAAATAACCAATTAAAATTATATCTCCCACTACCTCGCCACCTAAAATTCCACTACACCGGAAAACAAACCAGCCACAAAAAAGGACCCAACGAATACTAGAGTGGACCTCTCCAGACTATCAAACCACCCACCACAACACACAGAATCCAGCCACGTTAAACAGTTTCAGAAAGACACAGACTCGGAATCAGAGCGAAGCCAGAATTCCCAACCATGCCATAACCAGAGATTGGAAAAAGGACCACAAGGACATCAAAATAGCCCACTACAACAAATCACAACAGTGAAACCCACTGTGCAGTTTAATGGAACTCTGCAACAAAGGGAAAGATGATTCAACCCATGCACACAGTAAAAAACAAGCTCAGCCAAGAGAGAAGCGACAAACCGACCATCACCGCCTCAACCAAAATGCACAAAATGAGTTAAAGAACAAGCTAACCCCCACACATTACACTGCACACTACTCAATGTACACTATAAGAAAAGTTTTTTTAAAAAAACAAACGTACAACCTCTTATCCGAAGGCAGCAGTGACAAAGCCGTTCTGGAGAGAAACATGGCTATCAGACAACTACAAAAGAATTGTCCACGAAGCCATACCCAACAACTACAAACTAACAGAAGACCGAAGACAAAAATCGCCCTACAGCACAAAAAACATCTGCTCAAAAAACCCATCTGATGAAAAAACATCTGCTCACCACCCCTCCCCTCAACCAACATAGAATTCAAAGCACGTCTCAATCTTAAGCTCAACGGCCAAAACATGCTACTCTTCCTTCTAATCTACAACTGCACACCTATAACCCCAACTTTGCCACAACTCTCACTGATGCCAAAGCCAACCTCTCTACAAATCATGACAGCACAACTGTTCTGGGGGGACTTCAACATTTGGTTTGAAAGAGAAAATTAAAACCACAACAAACTCCCTCAGCGCTAATGGAAACACTTTGCTTCAAACAAATAGCAATCTGTCCCACCCACAGAGCTGGACACACACCGCCCCATTGCCACCAATCAAATGGACTGACCATCTTATAATCCCCTTCACCGTCAAAATCATAAGCCACATGATGCACACGAACATAAAACTCCCGGCGGGAAAAAACAAAAAACTGGAAAAGACTTGACCTAGAACCCCAACATATATTGGATTCTACCAAACCAGACACCTCCCAGATAAATAGAATGACACCGGACCCAGTGGAAGAGAACCTTCACACCTAGATCACAGACGTGCAAGATTAATTAGCACCTTTAAAATATCTTCAAAGACATTCCTAAGATAATCGCAGCAAGATGGTTCAAACAAACAAACCGTAAAATGGAAAACACGATGGAAAAAACATAACCAATTGGACAGAACCAACTACCAAAGAAATAAGAGTATACAAATCAGCAGTCCTGAAAGCCAAAAAAGCATATTAGACTGCAAGAATCCAATCAGCAACAATTAATGTTCAAAATCATCAGGGAATTAAAAAAATACAACTTCTTGCAACAACTGCATTGTACCATTGCAAACCCTATGTGACATCACGACCCATCTAAGAGCAAATATAGAAGCAATACAACAGACCATCGATGCAGTACCACAAACAGCCTCCCAGAAACCAGCACTCCATCGACCACAATACTCAAATCGATTTGAACCTATAAGTGAAGAAGGCTTTGACAAACTGATAAGACACCCACATTGCCAAACCCCCTGTGACTCATGTCCACGAGGTAGCTCCAAAAAACGTCTCAACCAAAAAACACCAGCATTATACTTCAGACTACTAATGAAACCATCCCTAAACACAGGACTAGTAGCAATATCATTCAAATAATTGTATATCAAACCTCTACTAAAAGATGAGACAGGAAATACAGAAGCCCCTGCAAACTAAAGACCTATACCTAATCTACCATACCCAGCAACAATTGCAGAGAGCCATGTCAACAAGGAATTACTCAATCATACTTGACAAATCCTAAATTGGTTTCAGACCCAGGAGAAGAACTGAAAAATAAACGCGAAAAGCACCCAATAGGCCCTCATACTACTGACATAGACTCATTTGACACAATCAGACACAACACTAACAAAGAAACTGAAGGAATGGGTGCAGGGGTGTCACGGTATTGGTTTTATGGCTGTATGATAACCTTCTTGCTAAATGACGGTATATCATGGTTATCGCAGTATAGCAGGTGGCGTTAACTCATCTTAACACATTTTCTTAAAAGGTCATAAATTGTCAGCATTTTGAAACTTGTCTCTGCACATTTTTTGCTGATCCTCCAGGAATCTAAGGTGGCTTCAGATCTGGTCTTTCATGGCGCTCACTCGTTGATGGCCTTGAATGAAGGAGCGACTAGTGGAAGTGTTAAAATGCACATTTTGAGCAATGAGTTTGCTGCTCAATCACAGGTCACCGCTTTGAAAATCAGCTTCGACCTGCATTATTTTGGAACCACATGGCATGGGCATCATGACCCCTCGCTGCGATCAGTCATAAAAGTTGGTTTTCATAACGCTTTATCCCATTAAAAGGGAGAAAAAAAATCACTCATGTGAGGTCTCATTCTGTTTCTTTAGTCAAAATGACATAGCCAACACACACTCACCGAAAGGTTGCATATTGATCAAATCACTATAGCTTGTTTACCATCTGCCTGGTGTATTATAAAGGTCTGATGTTGTAGTCACCACTGACCATGTAATCCCAACAGGACAGCGTTCAGTGGGCGCTGTGGATTTCTTTCAATACATGTTAATTTACCTTCTTAAAGATAGTGGCACAAAAACTTTTTGAAAATGACAAAGTTAAAGTACATATCGGCACAAATATGGCCTAGACCACCACCTCAACACAGCCCCATCATTACCATTTTCCCCAGGTCTGAGCGCATTAGGACCCTTGGCGTGCGAGTTGAGACATAGGAATGCTTTCAAGGATGGTGTCACAAATCGAGGATAGACCTGAGAAATATCTCACCCCCATTGCTCTGGATACTTCAAATTGAATGTAGAATCTGTCCTGCCTGCTTGAGTCCATTGCCATATGCAGAAGGCAGGTGAAGGATCAAGCGAAGCAACAACTCTAGTGCCAATGTGCAAATCTACAGGGAGGACAATGGGGGGGGCAGTTTAGATACTAGCACAAAACACTGATAGGTCCAGTGTTCATACAATCTACAGAGCTAACCTTTTTGTGGACATGCATCAATCAGAAGGGCATCCAGTTGATTCCTCCCTTTGAATTCTGGGATGTATAGTTCCCCATCTTTCAAATTGGTGGCAAAACTACAAATCGGCTGTTCTTTAACCCGACTCTACTGATCACAGAGAATAAGCGGTCACATCATCAAAGCTGCATTTACTAATGTGGCCTCACTTTCCCTATCCTCTTGTCTGCAAAACAAGGCCCCCTTGGCAGACACCACATCCTACATTGCAAGATCCAGACTGTGCAGCACTTGCTTGCTGTAGTCTTTCCAAATCAGATGGAAAAGCTCACTTAATAGCTGCAGACCCTAAAACAGTATACCGGTATAAACAACGTGACGGTTATTATAGTTCAATTAAGC
Organism: Ambystoma mexicanum; assembly: GCF_040938575.1. NCBI lineage: Eukaryota > Metazoa > Chordata > Amphibia > Caudata > Ambystomatidae > Ambystoma > Ambystoma mexicanum. The sequence continues at coordinate 198,455,182 of NC_090931.1, read as the reverse complement.
TGTTCACACAGTATCTATAACGGTATACTGTTATACCGGTTCACCGCTAGAATAGAGCATTAAAAGTTCTGCACTACAATGTCTGGAATCTTTCCCAAAGAACAGACCTACCGGCATTTACACCAAACACTACAAATATCACCTGCGGTGTACCACAAGGATCAAGCTCCTCCCTGCTTGTCTTCAGCATCTATATGACCCCCCCGCCCCCCACCCACCTAATGAAACTCATTCAAACCCATGGACTAACAGCCGACAACTATGAAGACAGCACCAAACTAATATTCAAGGTAACTTCCGACCGAGACCCTGACAACCTCAACAAATGCCTCACCAACAAACACCTGGATGACCAACAACACTCTTGGGCTAAATCCAACCAAAACAGAAATAATGATCTCTCCACAGGAAGACAATGCAACACAGGCATACCTGACATGGCCACCGAGCATGAGAACACAACCGGAGACATTGACAGTGATAAAATAAATCAGCCTCTCTTTGGAACCAAAAGTCAATGCAATAGTACTAACATGTTTCTACCTCCTGCAACTAATAAGAGGGATCCTTCAGTAACTCAATTTCCCACACAGAAACCTTGCAATCATCTCCTTGGTGTTATCAAGAATAGATTGTACAAATAGTCTCTACTTTGTAATGCTAGAACACCTCACAAAAAAACGACACTGACCACAGCAAGACTACTCCAAACACTAAATAGAAGAGACCACATCACACCGGCCCTGAGAAGTCTACGCTAGTTTCCAGTGAAGAAAGGCATTAACTTCAAAGCCCGCTGTATTGTGCATAAATCACTACACAGACAAGGTGCCGAATTGTTCCAAGCTAAAATTTTGTATTTGTATTTTATTAGGATTTATATAGCGCTTAAATCCAAAGCGCTTTACATGAGCACAAAAGAATACATAACAAGCATAAGCAACAATGCATCAAGTATCAGAAATCATTACTTGGAACAATTTACATGAACAGTAAGGTATTACATGACTGGAAGGGGAACGAGGTGGGGGAGGTAGTAAAAGTGTAGGAAGCAGTGTAAGACTAACGTGAAAGAGATAGCTCAGGTATTATGATGGAGATTGGAGGAGGTAAGACTTGAGAGAAGTGCAGAAGGAGGTGTAGGAGGAGATGGAGCATGTGGGGAGGAGAAGACTGTTCCAGTGGAAAGGGTCGAGAAGTTGAAAAGATCTGCGGCGGGATGGGGCACAGGGCAGGGGAGGAGAGGTGAGAAAAATCAACTGTTACCGACCAGGAGGAGACTTAAGTTCGAGCAAGGACCTCCAAATAGAAACAAGATACTACTAGAAAAGGAAATCCAGAGGAACTGTAGTCTGATAGCCAAAGTATGTAACTCAATACCAAAGAAAAAAAAAATGACGGAAGACCACCCAACATTCCGGAAACAACTAAAAAACATGGATATTCAACTCATCGAGATAAACAGACACGCAGCTCCACAAACCATACACCTGGACCAAAGCAAATACGTGACAATACAGAATGAAGAGCCAACAATAAAACCACAGAACACCCAGAGATCACCAGAATCCAACTAACCACCCCCCTTCTCTTTTCCACATCCTCACATCTTCCACGTACTAAGCACGCCCGAGGGCTAGTGAAACAAACCACCAGAAAACATGCAAGCCACACACCCCTCTTTCCAATCATGCTACAAACTCAAACCTGCAAACAACAACTCAGACACTGGAACCCACCCTTCCGGACGCAAGAAGCCCAGTGCACATCAAGCACACCCAAAAGCTCACACGCACAGCTGCCAGTTTCCCCTGGCTCTGCACGCATCAACAGATGAGCACAAACTCTAACCTACGCCGCTCTCCCTCACAAACCAACCCTACCCACCTTTCATACAGAGCCATGTGAGCACATGCAAACTAGGAAAACGGCAGCAGTGCGGATATAAATCCAAGTAACATAACATAGCCAAGCCGAGGTCAGAGACAAGTGCCTTAAAGGGGCACAGTTTGTGGGGGGGTGGGAGGGGGTGGGGGGAATAGCAGGGTTGATTTCCCACAATATCCCACGTTCCCTAAAAACCTATTCTGATGACCCTCCATGTCCTCTCCTTTGTATCAGGGTCCTAGCGAACTGCTCCCCGCAACCCCCCCTACCGTAGACTATGGCCCAAGTCAGTAGACAGTTAAGTACAATGTCCATTTAGAGAGGAGACAGAATATCTAAGCACTGCTGTGTATCCCCCACCCCCACCTTCAGGATCTCTTAGTTTTGGACGCCCACAAGCTCAGGAATAACAGACTATTGAAATTATTTACCTTAGATGCCACCTTTCTATAGGATCGGTGCAAGGGGACCTAAACCAGAAGGAGGCTACTAAGCTAAAAGCCTTCATGAGTTTTTCTGCTGTCTTTTCCTACACATAATTTTAGGTTTCCTCGAAGCAATATGGTTTTCCAAGCTAAAAGCATAGTTGGAAATAATGAGCAAGTCTCAATCGGACAGTGTTGCTGATCAACCACTGACACAGATTCTTACCAGATCCTTTCCATACTTAAGCAGAGTCTGACTGACAGCCTGTTTGATAAATAATCCACACCAGCCAAATTGTGTTTCTGTACACACCCAGGTAAGCGCATTTATCACAGGAAAATCAGAGCCAACGCCATCCTTCTGTTCTGCTTCCTGCAACGCATGCCAATGATAAGGTGTAACGCTTTCCTTGCCATTGCATCCAACTTCTCTGGAGCACTGTTCACTGTATACCAGTATGAATTTACAATACAAAACGCCAAGTTCTGGAATGCAGAAAATAAAAACAAACTGTGTGGAATACGCATCAACAGGTGAAAGTTAAGAACTCTGCACATATTGAGGGGTTTCTGAGAGGGAATGTCACATCAGAGATCCAAAATGTGCAATATGTTCCCTCTTTAACTGGGGAGTTCAAATGCTTACCTTTTTAGTATGACAAGAAACCTAACTGACAGCTTAGAAATTTGCCTCCACACCAGACATTAAACCCTTTGATTCTCAACACAATAGGGTCCACCCCATACATTCTACCCTCTTAACTTGTCAAACCATATCAACCGGTCTTGCTTTTCTCACCCATACTCTTTGCACACTTAATCTTCCTCTCCCTCAACATTTTGCTGCTTTTCCAACCCCCTGCTCTTCAGGAAACCCATTCATCAGCATTTGCAGGGTTCCATTCCTCCTACCGTAGCAAACCTTCTTGAAGGAGAGTCAATTTCCCCATGGATTGCATCAATATTTCAAATTGGATGGTCACGGGGTCCTAACATTTTGTGAGACCAAACCTTCTGTTCAGAAAATAAACTACCATAGTTGTATATATTTGATAGATGGACAGGTTACTTACACCTGGTAACGTTATTTCGACTGGATGTTTCTCCCACATATTCCTCACCTCGATATCGCCAATATCCAGCTTCAGCTGCTTCGGAAAATAATTTCGGCAGAGGGCGCTGTGCGTCGATGCAGTCGACTCAATGTCCCTCCAGGGCCGCCGTCTCGAGGACGATGTCATCGAAGGCATATATAGCACGAGCAGCGCCCATTGGCTTCAGTTCTGTTTTTTCGTGTCATTCTCAAGTACCCACTTCAACACGGATTTGACCATACTAGTCTCTGAAGGAGCGAAAGCTGCAATAACATGGGAAATTCTACTGAGGGATTGGTTGGGAGGGTGACGAGGAATACGTGGGAGGAACATCCAGTCGAAAGAAAGTTACCAGGGATAAGTAACATGTTCTTCGGATAGATTGTGTCCTCCAAGGTATTCCTCATCTTTGATAGACTCCCATAGCAGAGTTTGTTTCGGTGGAGAGAGTAAGAATTTTGCCATCAATGGTTTACATGAACAGAATGGAGGACAGTTTTTTCAAAGCTTCCATGCTGACTTAAGGTAGAATCAAGACAGTAATGCTTACTGAAAGTGTGCATTGTAGACCAAGGAGCAGCCTCACAACTATTTTTAATAGGAGCATCTCTTTGCTGAGCAGAAGAGATTGCATGCCCCTAGTGGAATGGGCTCTCAAACCTTCTGGAGGATCCTTGCCCGCTAGCCGGTAACACTCGGAAATAGCTAGAATAATCCATCTGGATAAGGTCTGCTTTGTTACAGCCTGCCCCAGGCCATGACCCATATAACCTATGAATAGTTGGTTATCCAGCCAAAGTTTCTACAACCTGCAAATGTTGGATGAGGATAGTGCCTGCAACTCACTCACTTTACGGCCTGATGTTAGCGCAACCAACAAGGTGGTCTTGAACGTTAGTAACCTTAAGGGACATGAATGGAGTGGTTCAAATTGTACCACCAGATTAAGGTCCCAAACAGGAACCTGAAAGGGAGGTGGAGGAACACATTAGTGATTCCCTTCAATTGCATCACCAAACGGTATCTTAAAATATGAAATTTCAGCAAATTAGCGCTTGAAGATGGAAAGCGCTGCCAAATAAGCTTTAATTGTCCCAGCCTGGAGCCCCAGATTGGTAAAGTGCAGCAGAAAAGCCAACACCTCCGCTGTATTGCAAAGAAAAGGTTCCACATTCTTGTCCCTGCACCAGCTGCAGAATTTGTTCCAACTGCAGCATTACAAAGACTTGCTTGCAGGCCTTCTGGCCGAAAGCAAAACCTCCATTACATCATTTAGGAGGTCATAATCCTTGTACCTCGGCCTCTCAGAAACCATGCGTGAAGGTTGAGTGTCTTAAACTCTGGATGGATACCCCGACCATCCTCTCGTGAGAGAAGGTTCTCTTTGTGGAAAACGTATCGGAGGACAGATGGGGCATGTCGAGAAGGTCCAGGCAAACGTGGTACCCGGCCCAATCCGGGGCAATGAGGATCATGTTGGTCCCGAATCAGCTCAACCGCCTGAGTACCTGAGGAATGACGGGGACTGGAGGAAACGCACACATTAGTGGGAATTCCCACTCCACAAACACACACGTCTCCTAGACCACCTCTTTGAGAGAATTCCCCATGAGCAGTACAGCTCGCACTTCCAGTCGACACCGACCCCGAACTGATCCACTGGAGGGGTTCCACAAAGGGCAAAGATCTCTTGAAAGACTTCCTGGGCTAGTTCCCACTTATGGGAGACTGCCCTGTCTGCTCAGAACATCCGCTGCCGTGTTCCCCTCCCCGGCCAAGTGAGATTCCTTCTCGAATTGCCTAGTACCAGAGCAGCATTGCCTCTCTGCAAGTGGTAGTGACCCTATGTCTCATCTCTTTGAGGTAGTGCATGGCCACAGTGTTGTCTGTCATTATCAGCCGACTCTTTCCCCGTACAGACAGCAGAAAAGCCTTCAGCGCTAGTCTGATTGCTCTCAGCTCCAAAAGATTGATGTGTAGCCTGGACTATGATGGAGACCACTGATTGTCAAATTGTTTGCGTGAGCTCCCCACCCTGTGAACGAGGCGTCCGTCACTAAAGTGACATCCAGCCATGGTTGCCAAAAAGGTTCTCCCTTCAGAATATTGGCAAAGCAGGCCCACCACAGAAGATCCTGGGAGACTGGTTGGAATCTGAAGCCAGACCGACATCTTGCCGGAGAACTGGAACCATTGTGTCCTGAGAGCCCACTGAAGGGATCTTATTTTCCAGTGGGCCTATGGCACCAGAAAAATGCAGGATGCCATGCGGCCGAGCAACCTCAAGAAATCAAAGGCCGGAAGACTCTGGGCACTCTGGTATTTTGTTACCATCTGTAGAAGGTCTTGAGCGGCAAGCACTTTCCAAAGGATGTGTCTGAGACCGCCCGATGTACTGGAGCTGCTGGGAAGGAGTCTTGAAATAGAGGGAGAAGCTCAGCCTGTGAGGGGAGTGGCAGGTAACGTCAAGATGATCCAATGCTTGTTCGAGAAACTGCGCCCCGATCAGCCAATCGTCCAGGTAAGGGTAGACGTGAATCCCCTTCTCGTGTGATGCGCTGCCACCACCACCATCAGTTTGGTGTAGACCCTCAGGGCAGAGGTCAACCCAAATGGCAGTACCCGAAGCGGCGAACCTCAGGTATTTCCTGTGCTGAAGATGGATTGGCACATAAAAATAAGCATCCTGTAGGTCCAATGATACCAACAAATATTGAAGTTGAAGGGCCTGAAGGATCTGAGAAAGGGTGTCTCAGTCCCCTGTCCTAAGGAATCAAAAAATATGGGGAATACCAACCCTTGTTCCTCTCCGCTACAAGCACTGGTTCTATAGCACCTTTCTCTAGCAGGGTCAAGATTTCCTGCACAAGGAGTGGATCAGGAATCCTCAGAGTGTCTCCCCGGTGGATTGGTCTGAGGCTATTTTATAAAAGGAAGGCAGGAACCGTGGGCTATTGTTTCCAGAGCCCAAGCATCTGAAGTAATGTCTTGCCATTTATCTAGAAGCTGAGATAGTCCGTCCCCCACTGTTGAGTTGTGACTCATGCCCTCGGAGCGGTTTTGAAGTGGCTGTAGCAGAGGTAAAGTGGCCGCTACTTGAGCTGGCTAGGCACTTCTACCTCTTCGTTGGCCTCTTGACTGGCCATTGCTCTTCCCCCCCTTCCAAATGAGTAGCAGCGAAAAAGATCTACCCCTACAATGTTGTCCACTAGGACAAAAAGGCTGAGGTTGCTTAACAGCGGCGCCTACAGACTTGGCCACCGCCTTAGAGGTCTGCAACTTCAAGGTTCTCGTCAGCCTTGCTGCCAAAAAGACGAGACCCGTCAAATGGCATGTTGAGGGAAGTCAAGCCTGCACATCAGGTGCAAAACCTGACTTTTACAACCACGGAAACCTGCGTAGCACTGTGCTGCTGATGCTATCTGCAGAATCCAACCCATACTGAAGTGATTCACACACAACTTTCTTGCTGTCCTTAACAATAGCCAGGAAGACGTCCCTTTCTTTCCCCTCTAGAATATGCTCTGCCGCCATAGAACTGCACTCCCAGAGAATGAAAATGTTGCCAGGGCACAAGTCGAGTTGGCAGATTTCAACGCCATACTCCCAGCCGAAAATACCTTTCACGCCCACCCTCCTACACGCTTATCGTCCCCATCAGGAGGGATGGTAGGGTACACTGCCTGTTTCGAGGTAGCCGCAGCTGCCTCGACCACCAGACTCTCAGGAGTAGGGTGTCTGGACAGGTAGCCCGGGTCGCTACTGGTGGGGCAGTATTTTCTTGCAAGAGATTTGTTATCCATCAGATTAGTCTCTGGGGTTTCCCAATTCCCGGCCACCCTTTTTTGCAGAGCCACATGGAAAGGTAACAGGATCCGTAGGTGGACCCTTGTCCAAAATGTCTTTTAGATCATCCTGATCATAAAGCACAGAAGGTCTAGACCAGCTCAAATATTCAACAACCTATGTCATGGAGTCTGCATGCTCCCCTGGGTCTGGCTTGCTGAACTCCAGTTCAGGAGAGTTGTCTATACCACTCGCATTATGCAAAGTATCACATAGACCCTGCATTCTACTCTCTCTGAAGTGAGGCCTTCGGTCACATTAGAGGTCCCAAATTGGAGACCAAAAGGGGCATCATCCTCATCCGAACGCTCCTCCTCCTCAAAAATGGGAGTGAGGGACTTCAAAAATCCTTTTTCGGTAGAGGAGCATAGCTTTTCTCTGGGTTTGAAGTGGGAGTATTTTACTCCCCATTTTTGAAACTTTGAGTAAATGTGGTTTTAAGAGTAAAAATGACTTCTCATTTGCAAGAGAGTAAAATGTATGTGACATCCAGCTGACGTGCAAAAAACTGTATGAAATCATTACTATGCGGCAGCTTTCTGCATAGTGGCAGAATACATCTTTCATTATTTCTCTAAGGTCTGGCCATTTGATCTCTCCTACACATATTTAAATGTTGAAAACACAAAAACCTAGCCAATTACATAGTAAAGCAAGCATGAATTGTATTGTGCGTTTTGAGGTTCGATAGCAGAATTGTCTTTTGATGTTTAATGAAAGTCCTAATTTCCTGGAGCTAGTACTACCTAATGGTATGCCAAGGTTATGATACAACAGTGCAGAGTGGCAAGGACTCCATGCTAAATTCTAAATCTAATCTCATGGTCAAATGTTTATTTATATAGCGCTTTTTGCCAAAGCTCTCTACATAGAACATATTTATCACAATTATCACCAAAACGAAGTCGGTACTCCTTTATCGACCTAGAAAGGATGAAAGGCTGAGTTGCCTTGCCGGGATCGAACCTGCAGATCATGAACATATCTTAGCAACGAGTGCTCAACCAGCTGAACTATCGTATTGGACAACATCCTTCAGAGGACAGTTAACAGAGTATCCACTGAGGTATAATAATCACAGTTCCTAGATGTTGGACGAGCCATGTATGAAGTGCTACATTAAGTTAAATACTTACCTGGATTATCACAGGGACCGGTTTTTCTGATTTTCCATTTCAATTCTAAATAACAAATTTGTTTGATTTTGACCAGTGCTTGCACTTCCTGGAGAGTCCGGTTTTGGATGTTTAAATTGCAGTCTTGAAGATTTGAGAGACTATAACACCTGTGATTGGTGTAATGACAATCACTCAAACTTGAGCAAAGACTCTGCTACCACTGACCATTTATAGTAATGTACCCCATTGACTGAAAGGTTGAATGGATGTAAACTAGACCGTGCCTACTCATCATTTTACAGACTGTTTTTATAATTAGAATGTTAAGTAAATTAGAAGTATAACAATTATCGGCCTCTGCATGATTATGCACACAGCACAAGAACTCTGAAAAATACAATTGTACAATACTGTTTTGCTTTCACTGGGGAGAACAAAAAAGCATAATTTGTTACAAAATATGAATTCACAATTGCAACTTAGTTTTCCATTTTATTAATTTTACAATCCTAAAATGCTAGGAAAATAAATATGCAAAGTGCTTCGGTTTGCTACATGAGCAGCAACACAGCAGAAGCTGAATGGAAATAAACCATTCCTTTTATTACAGTGTGCAGTTTGTTTATTTGAAAGGCTTTAGAGTAATACATTCTGTTTCAGAGGTTTAAGAAGCCTTCTGTTTTTTTTGTCAAGTAACCGGACCTTTGCACTGCCCTCAACTTGTGTGTAAATGTACACAGAAAAATAATAAAGCTCTCGTATTAACAAGATTTTCATGCGTAAAAAGGCCTGCTATGCACTTTATCTAGAGGCCTGGATGGTACCCAGAGGCTTCAAAATTGTCGAAGGCGTTCACTTAGCTACCGCCTCCTTTCGAAGGTCAACATTCACTGGGGGGCTGCGCCGGTAAAATTGGCACAGCTGGCGTCAAAGGCTTTGGCGTCTACTCCATCGACGGCCTGACAGGGGTCGATGACCCGTCTGGTGTTACCGCCGGCCATGGCGTCGACAGCTACGAGGGCGTTGACAAACTTGACCTCTCTCCACGTCTCGAATGATCCTTCGATACTTTGTCCGAACAAGACCTTGAGGGCTCTCTATGTGGATCTCGCCGTTTACTCTGGGTCGAGGGCGCGTGAGTATCCAGCCGAGACCACTCCTTGCCAGCTTCCACAGAAGGCGCAGTCGTAGACCAGCCCTGTTTATCAAAGATCTTAAACATTTTCACACAGAAAGCCTCCCATTCTGCCAGTGTCAAGGTTTTGGATGGGTATTTCACCCGCTCGGGGGATTCGCCCGACATGGACGACGAGGAAGGCGACCGGCGGTGCCTTCGCCTCGATCTCTGCGGGAACCACTCTTAGACCTAGAGCGCTTGGCCTTCCTCCGAGGAAAGTCGCCTCTCGACAAATCGGTCGAAGACCCATCAAGTCGGGACTTATGGGTTTTGGAAACCTTGCCTACCTTGAGCTTCCCAATTCGTTCCCTCAAGGCCTTTACTGTCATGAACTGACACTTGGAGCACGTATCCGTATCCTGGCCCTCGCAGAGGCACCGCAGACAGACTCGATGGGGGTCCGTGATGGACATCTTTGGAGCTGCAGTCCTGGAATTTCTTGATTCCGAACTGAGGCGTCGTCGGAGTAGAAGACGAAGACATTCGAAAAACCAACAGCAAATACTTCAAGTACGAGGCGTGCCCAATTGCTCAAGAAGCAAGCACATTTGCGGAAAAATGGAACTGAGGCCAACAGGCGCTGTGCGTGCTACTTATAATATCTGATGCAGTCACCTTCGACGAAGGCCTCCGAGGGACATCGACTTTATGCAGGGCACCATCTGCCGAAAGAATTTCCGAAGCAGCCGAAGCCAGACATTACACGTCAAAGATGAGGACACAACCCATTCGAAATATGTGTTTTGAAGGATGTGTCTAGCACCAGTCTGATCAGATTTTTGGAAGCACTTTTCTGGAGGGAGGGTTTCCCTTGCCGATGCTCGTCAGATAAAGGAACGCAGTTGGTTTCCAAGGAGTTTACAGATTTTTATGGAAAGATATGGTATTCAACATGTTACAACAGCTTTCCATCATCTCCAAGGGTATTGATGTGTAGAGAAGTTTAACCACACCTTGATGAAGGTCATCAGGATAGCGATGGCCACTGGAGGGGATTGGGTGAGAGCTGTTATGGAAAGAACATTTCTATACAGATTGGCTCCACATGCAGTGACGGGGTTCCCCCGTTTGAGATACTGCGTGGTAGGAAGACCAATAGTCACTAATGTCCTGGTTGGATGGGGATATCAAATTGTGAGTGGATCTAGAAAGCGTGAGAGAGATTGTCGGTCAGTGGACATAGGTCAAAGATGAGATTTGATAAGAGAAAAGTTTGCAAAAACTGTACAGTGGTTCCGGGTGATGTGATCAAAGTAAAGATTCCAATGAAAATGAAGAAAGGGCATTCTGTGTTTTCGGAAACAAAGGAGGTGATGAAGGATTTAGGGTCCTCTATATTAGACAAAGGTGGTGGCATCTGGAATAAGGAGAGAGTAGCTGTCATACCTACAGGGAAGGTGTTGGATGGTCAGCCAGGAGAGAGGGAAGTGTCAAGGATGTCAAACCCTGTGGAGGAAGGAAGGGAAGGGAGTAGTTTCTTACCTGTAACTCCATTTCTCCAGCGTTGGTATCTTTCATGGATTCACATGCTTAGAATATTCCCCGTCGTCAGGCCAGGAACCCTCGGTATCTTTATTAAAAGCATTTTCCCTTGGAAAAAACTCAACACTTGTGTCCTATCGACGTCCTGTTGGGACGCTTAGGCATGACCCAATAGGACGCAAGGTGTAAATAGCCCCGCGCCCGTGGCTCCCTTCAGATTTTAACCTCCAAAGTAGAGGCAATACCAGGTTTGCATTCAGGGGAGGCCGGTGGGCGCATGTGAATCCATGAAAGATGCCAACGCTGGAGAAATGGAGTTACAGGTAAGAAACTACTCCCTTCTCCAGCATTGGACCTTTCATGGATTCACATGCTTAGAATAGATTACATAGCAGTATCCTTATACCTGGAGGCGTGTAATGCAAACCAATACCATAGGAACGCAAACATACAATCAGCAAAAAAAACAAGACCCATGGTAACGTGAAACTGGTACCCCACTCTGTGGGGCTTACCTTACTGAAACAGGTGTTGCAGGACTGCACATCTGCTCCATGCTGTTGCTCCAGGCAATAATGCAGAGTAAATGTATGCAGCACCGACAAGGAGGCCGCCTGACAGATGTCCACCAGCGAAATTCCCAACCACAATGCCGCTGATGATGCAATGGATCTTGTCAAGTGAGCCTGTGGACGCCTTTCCAGAGGCTTCCCCGCTTTAGAGTGACAGAAGGCAATAGCTGATGAAACCCAGCGGGATAGCCCTGGTTTGGAGATTGCTCTTCCCTTTACTGAGGGTCCATAAGCCACAAACAGGTGTCTCGTACGCCTGAATTCTTGAGTACGACTCAGATAAAACTTCAGTGCTCTTTTGACGTCCAACGTATGGTGAGCCTTCTCGGCCAAAGAGGAAGCTGCAGCAAAGAATGCTGGTAGCACAATCAAAGTGTTTATGGAACGTAGTTGGTACCTTCGGAATAAAATGAGGGTTAGTCGCTAACACCACCATGTCCTTGAGGAAACGTAAGTATGGGGGGGATCAATCACCAGCGCTTGCAGCTCCGACATTCTTCTTGCTGAAGTAATGTCCACCAAAAAGGTCATTTTCCACGACAAATTTCAGGGGCGACGACGACCTAGGCTCGAATGGAGCCTTCATTAGCCCTGATAGCACCAGATTGAGACTCCAACCAGGAGGGAACTTCTTGGCCGGAGGAAAAGTCTGAAATAAACCTCTCAGAAAATTAACTAGTCGATCACTGAACGACGGAGTCGAGTGCCTCTTTTGAGTAAACCTAGAAATGGCCGCCAGGTGAACTTTTATGGAAGAGAAAGACAAACCTCTTCTCGCCAAGTGTAGTAAGTAAGGCAGAATTTGCGCCGATGAAATGTTTAAAGGTTCCACTCCGGGCTGATCCTTACACCACACAGAACCTTTTCCACTTGCATGTGTATGAGACATCCGTGGACAGAGCTCTCGCCGCCTCTAGAATGAGGCGACAATCTCTAGAAATGTTCAGCAAACCAAACTCTGAGAAGTCAGGAGCCAAGCCGTCAGGCTGAGGGAGCCGGGTCGTGATGCCAAACTGCTCCATTGTCTTGAAATGGAAGGTCCGGCGTCACTTGAAATCTCGCTGGTTCTGCCACGGATAGATGGAGCAGGTTCGAAAACCATGGCTGCCTGGCCCAGTGAGGGGCAATCAGAATCACACGCCATGGATATTTCTGAATCCACTGGTGGGTCCGTCGAATGAGCGGAAACAGAGGGAACACATAAGAGAACCTGCCCATCCATGGGAAGGAGAACGCATCCCCCAGCGAATTGGGCTGCGGCCATCTGCTGGCGAACTGCTTGCACTTTTTGTTCTCCCGGATTGCAAAGAGATCCAGCGAAGGACGACCCCATTTCCTGAAGATGCTCAACACTTGCTGATCATTCAGCTGCCACTCGTGGAGTTGGTTCATCTCTCTCCTGAGAGTCTGCCTGTACATTCATCACCCCTGGTAGGTGAAACGTCACAATGTTGATGTCTTGTTCGAGGGCCCAATGCCATAGTTCCTGAGCCTCGCTTAAGTGCGTTCTGGAATGAATGCCCCCTTGTTTCCTGAGGTAGAACATTGTGGTCGTATTGTTCGTCAACACTCACAACCGATCCTCGTATGCGTAGCAAAAACGATTTCAGAGCCTAACGGACCGCTCTTAGTTCCAGTACATTGATGTGAAGGCTCAATTCTCCTGGGGACTATCGACCTTGAACTTGCAAGGATCCCAGATGAGCTCCCAATCCTGTTTGATAGGCATCCGTCACAATTGTGGATTGAAATTCCTGCTCTAGCAGAGGCATCCTTGTCAGATTGTCTGAGAGTTGCCACCACCGAAGCACTTCTAGTAGCTCGCCGTTGATCATCAATTTGTCGGACCACAATCCGTGACTTTGAGATAACCAGTCCGCCAGAAATTCTTGTATTGGCCTCATGAAGAGTCGACAGTTCTTCACTAATGGGATACATGAAGCCATGGCTCCTAGAAGCGACATGTAGCTTCTGACTAACACTCTGGTTCCAGCCCTCCGCTTCTCTGCTTGAGTTTTTGAACTCTCTCTATAGAAGGTTTCACCAGTCCTGACTGAGTCTGGAATTCTGCGCCCAAAAACACCAAGCTCCTGGAGGGAGACAAAGGAGTTTTCGAAGTTGACTGAGAAGCCCAATCGTAGCAGCTGCATGGCAACATCGAGGCTTCCCTGCGCTACTGCCGGCAACGAGCCCCTTATTAGCCAGTCGTCCAGGTAAGGGTAGACGTGATGACCTTCTCGTCGTAGCCATGCCGCCACCGGAGCCAAGCATTTCGTAAACGTCCTGGTAGACTATTTCAGACCGAATGGGAGCACTTTGAATTGGTAATGACTCTGACCCACCACAAACCTCAGGAATTTTCTGTGTCGCCGTTGCATGGGTATGTGGAAATATGCGTCTTGTAATTCCAACGACGCCAGAAAATCCCCCGGGTTTTATCGACCGGATGACCTCTTGAAGTGTAAGCATCTTGAACTTCAGGCGTTGTAGAGTCTTGTTGCAAGCTCGAAGGTCCAAAATGGGTCGCCACTTGCCGTTGTTTTTTTTTACCATGAAGTAACGCGAGTAGACCCCCAGGCCTCTCTCAGCCACCGGAACCAATTCTATAGCCCCTTTTTGCAGCATAAGCACAACCTCCTGCTGTAAAATGTGAAGATGGGGTTGCGCCGAATACACGGGAGGACTGGGAGAAGGCGTGACGTTGAATTACAAAGAGTGACCTAGTTTCACCGTGTCCAACACCCAACGGTCCGATGAAATTCTTTCCCATTCGTCGACGCGATGGGACACTCTGCCTCCCAGGACGTCTTGAAGATCGTCATTGCTGAGGTTTCGATTGCTTACTATTGGCAGACAAAGACTGTCCTCTCCTTCTAGAAGTCTAAAAATCCCGGCTTCTCAGTGTCGCCTGGACATCTCGCCTGTATCCTTGGGAGGAGTATGCCGATCTATTGAAATTCCGGTCTCTGGATGTGGCAAATCGAGAATTCCCCGAACCTCCGCGGAAGGGGCGAAAGGGCCATAACGCTCGTTCACTTTGTAATGCCCCTCCGTGATCTTGCTGTATCTGAATCCTCCTTCATGCCCTTGAGGGCTTAGTCTATCTTTTCCCCAAATAACTGCTCACCTTCACAGGGCATGTTTAGCACTTTATAATGGACTTCCGGCAAGTCTTCGCTGACCGGGCAGGAAACCGGCAACTCAGCCCTTGACTTTGAATGTGGAGCGGGGCCTGCCGCGTCGACGACGGGTGCCACCGGAGGCGCACTCATGGGAGGCAGCCTTGCATCAAACTGGTTTAAGAGGGACTGCAGCGTAGATAAAACTTGTAAAGATAACATCAACTGCGGATTTAGCAGAGAAGACGTAGGAGGAACATTTTGAATCCCCGACGGCCCAACGTCCAGCAAGCCCGAGATCTATTGGATGAACAACCGTTTTCCGCTCCTCCTCCATCGACGACACCGAAAGCGCCGACTCCTGCTGTAATAGGGTGTCCGGTAGAACTGCGTCATACACCGCAGGTTGCCAAGCCTCTGTAGGATCCATAGTCGAAGAAAACCTGGGAGTTTCTACTTCTCCCTTGTTGATCGCGGCCACTGGGGTTGACGACGCCGCTGCCGGGATTGACTGTGCGGACGGTAGTGAAGCAGTCGACTACGGGACTCCCGTTGACGGCGCTGGCAGTTGTGGTGCTGACTTTTTAGGCGATCCCGCCTGTTTCGAGTCTCAAGGCCGGTGTTTTGAAGATTCTCTACTCGAGGAAGACCTATGAAGTAGATGAAGATTTTTCTGGCTTACAGGCCTGGTCCAAATGACCATGTTTTGCCGATGAAGGAGCACCTTTCGCTAGATGTTTCCCCGAAGAGGAACAACTCTTCTCCGTAGGCTGTGGCTTCTTTGCCAGGGGCTCAGTCGACACCGACCGGCGATGAACTACAGGGGACTTAGGTCTGTTTGATGCCAGACTGCGCACCGATCCTACCTCAGATGGAGGGTAGGCCCCTTCGTTCAGCCACGATATTAGACACCGATTACGGTCCCTCAACGTCTTTTTTGAGAGATCTCCTTGCAGATAACACGGGTGTCCGTAGAGTGATGAGGGCAGAGACAATAAAGGCAATCCATGTGCCCGCCCCCTTCATAAACTTTCTTATTCCACACGGGCGGAACAACACTTTCCCCGACATTGGGAAAGAAAGTACAACCCAACAAAGTGTAGAAAACATGAGGTGATCCCGACTACTTTGGAGATGGTTGAAACCTGAAGGGAGCCGCAGGGGCAGGGCTATTTATACCTTACGTCCTAGTGGGCCATGCGTAAGAGTCCCAAAAGGAAGTCGATAGGACACAAAATTGTCAAGTTTTTTCCAAGGGAAAACGCTTTTAATAAAGATACCGAGGGTTCCCGGCCTGACGACGGGGAATATTCTAAGCATGTGAATCCATGAAAGATCCAATGCTGGAGAAGTGTTAGGAATGTATTTTTGATCAGGAATACATCCCCGCTTGCCTGTTATTACTCTAATATGCATATATTAGAATGCTGTTCTATATTAATTTATTTGGGCATTTGTAAAGCACGCCTAATCCTGGGGCACCTGGGCATTGATATTCTTGAAAGGTTACATACATGTTAGCACTGGTATTCTTAAGGATCAAGGGTACATACATGTTAGCAGTAGGATTAGCAAACAGATGAATGATTTGCATTCAAGTAATACATAGGAGTTATTATAGGTTACAACATTTGAGGTCCAGGACAGGATGGACGTGCGGGTCGTCGGGATGTTTAGTTATGCCAAGTGTACTACTCTTGCGTGAACAGTCATGTTCAAGAGTTTGTGGAATGTCCAGGAGGATGCTTCGGACCTTAGAGCAGGTGGTAAGGCATTCTAGTGTTTAGGCGCTAGCACTGGAAAACTATTGCCTCCTGCTATCTGTAGTTTGAAGTGTGTCTGTGTCTGTCTGTCTGTCTGTCTGGCGTTGGTCTGTTAGATTTGTTCAATGCATATTTGTTGGATAGGTATCCGGGGGCTGATTGTGAGATGCATTTGTGAGTTAAGGAGAGAGTCTTAAATAGGATGCGGTCATGCACTGGCAGCCAATGGGTGGCGCGTCTTGCCTCACTAATATGGTTCTCGTTCTTGTTAAGAAGGTTCAAGGCTGCTCTCTTGCTTATTTTATATCAGTTGCAGTTTTTGTATGTTGCTTTTGTTAGTCCTCACGTAGAGGGCATTGCAATAATCCAGTCTGGATAGCATCAGAGATCTGCTGAGGTTGTGCTGCTGGCCGACGACAGGAAGGGTCTACAAGCGATAATGTGTACATTCCCCTATTGCAAAATATAACAGCCAGTTCATTGTATTATATAATTTTAACATTCACTCTCTCCCCTCCACTGGAAGTTATTAGAGTATGGCACGAGAAGGGGAGACTTTCACATTGTCCTTTTGTTTCGCCCAACTCTCATTCAGAACACAACTAACTCTCGTCTCTGACAACTTTCTGAGCGGGGTCAGCTTTACCAGGTCTCTTGACGATTCCTCATGAGGGAACCCATTACGAATACCTGGTTTTAAGCCCCCAGCAATCACAGAGATAAGAGAAGATGCATTTCTTTAAGACTCAAGTCACTAGCGCAAAGGACCTAAAAGTGGTTGACTCCTGCAGGAAGCGTTCATTCTCTCAAGCCACCATTGACTCCCTGTTCCTCCAAACGAGGGCACTGCCCCAGGCCGATTGGCCTTCAAACTTCAAGATTCTAATACCCTGGCCCTGAAGTTTTCTTGACAAGTAAACATGATGTATGAGCATCAACCTTTTCAAAAGCAAATGGGAAGAGCAAGCATGAACAGCTTTAAAAGCCCTGCAACAGGAGATCATCTGTCCTTTAAGATCAGAGAGTGTAACAACCAAGGTAAAAACAGCCAAGCTCACCTGGTGCAAGCGGATAATATGGGGGTGGCAAAGTGTCTTCATGATTTGAACTTCTCTGAAGATCTTCTTCAGGTTCTCTTCATCCAGCTGTGTCTTGTCAATTATCTTTATTGCAACCTGCAAGGAACAACAATGGGCGCATTACTTCAAATGCTAGAAAGGAAACAACATGCAAGAGCTCCTTTTACAGTTCATACGAAAACGAGCAGCACAAGGCAGTTCGTCGTCCTAAGGAATACCAGTGGGCCGAGTTCTACACCAATGAAAACCTTTTAAAGTCTCATGTACAGATCCCAGCTCAGCCAATCGGTCATTATCAAAAGAAGGAGGCCATCATGGAAACCAGGAGCACCCACATGAAAGTGCTTCTGTAAAAAGGTGTCGGGTACGGATAAAAAAAAAAAGAAGTGGCTCTGCGGCCAGGCCGCACTCACTGGTTTAGCGGGACTACAAAATGTACACTCGCCACTAGCCAGTGCCTAATGATATTGACCCATGGCGATTGAGAAATATTGTGCGGTGCATACGTATAGAATTGAGGTGCTAAGTCACTTTATGGCAGACTACTAGCTTGCAATTTAAATGTTTGCCCCCCCTGTTTGGCCACGGGTATATCGACTGATTCCTGAACCACTGACACAAACATCAAGACCTGTCACAGGGCCATCACGGTTTAGTAACACACACACCAAGACAAGTCTTCTCATCCTGGATTCGGGCACCCATCTCAGCAACTCTCAAACAAGACAAGTAGGCTCAGACAACACCTCTCAGAAACTCACATTGTGACCAATAATCATCATCTAAACATTCCTCACAGGTGAGCGAGACCCTGGCAATGGGAGTCAGGGTCTCGCTCAGCACCTCTCACTACCGGAAGTCCTCATAAAACACCTGTACTAACATATCCCCTTTGCACTGCCACCCAGCACCTCCCAAGCAGTGAAACTAAGATCATTGCAGTACCTTTT
This sequence comes from Ambystoma mexicanum, assembly GCF_040938575.1. NCBI lineage: Eukaryota > Metazoa > Chordata > Amphibia > Caudata > Ambystomatidae > Ambystoma > Ambystoma mexicanum. The sequence continues at coordinate 198,436,670 of NC_090931.1, read as the reverse complement.
GCTCCCAAACGTGATCAAAGAACCAGAACGCTACAGCTACGCAATTCTGAGAGACTTTCACAGGAAAAGCCAGGTCTTATTACGACTATGTTAGGCAGAAACCTGTGCAGTTCCCTTAGGGAACACTGCAAAAGATTTAAGACTACAGGTATAGCAGTAAACCCACTTGGTAGCAGTCCGCACCACCCAGATTTACCTGGTAGCTGTGGCTGAGCAGTCAGACTTCCCTCAAGAAGAGTTAGGCAGTATGTAAAGTATACACAATAGGTACTCAAATACAATAGCACAAGCAAACACTGACCAGAGCTTGGTTTCAAAAGTATATAGTTATTTATTTATTAAACACACATAAGTTGAAATCACTCTAGCAAAATATAGTAAAATCACTTCAAACACAGTTATAATGAAAGCAGTTTCAACCCTTACTCCTATCTAGACAACTCTAGGTTAACACCACATAATTCGAACAGAGGTGAGTGCTTAACGTTAGATGACACTCTAGTAGATTCAAGAAAGGGATAAAAAGAAACAGAAATAGGTTAAACACACCACTCTAAGGTCCAGAACACTTGCAATAGGCTCAAAGAAGTACAAAGTCACAGGTGAGCAAAAGTCACTAGGCAGGGCCCACTCTTAGAGTAGCCGGAGCGAAAATGTGCCCAAGATCACACTGTTATTAGGGATTCAAAGTCTTGCAAAGAGTTAGAAAGAGTTTAGAGTGGCTTAGAAAGTTTAGCCAGGGTGTCCCAGGCACTCCCAGGTTCGAAAGCCGGGGGCTAAATCTACCCCGTACAGTCGGTGGCAAGGGAAGCCAGGCGGAACACGGTACCTTAAGCGGAAAGGATCCACCAGCGGTGGCAGTTGTTCCAGGCAGTGGCAGCAAGGCTCGACGTCGGTCAGGGGAGAAGGAGTTCTCGCTGAAGAGTGGAAGAAGAAGGTCGTTGCACTGCCCGGGAAGAAACCAGCCGCGGAGTCCTCCGGCTAAAGGGTTGTACCGACTTTCGCGGTTAGGGGTAAAAGTGTGGTATTCCGGTTGCCGGGGTGCTTGGCACGGGCAAGGCGGCCACGAGATACCTCGAGAAGCGGAAAGAAGGTGAAAACTGGTTGTCCCCACCAGTCAAGGGAAGGAGCCACTCCGTTAAGAGTTCTCCTCGGTCGTTGGAAAAAGTGGTGAGACGGTTCAGCAGGGCTCCACCGGGTGGTGTCGTCGAAGCAGGTCGGCTCAGCTCTTCCCTCGTCGGATTCTTGGTCCTGTGGCGACTTCTGAAGTTCCAGTCCCCAAAGCCCTGCTTTTATGCAGCAAACCCCCATTCACCCAGCCTAGCTGTCACTCAAACATGCTAAGTGGTGAGCCGGCCGGCTCACCACTTGGGCCAATCAGGACGGAGTGCGACTTGAGTTACCAAGGTAACTCGGTCCAGGGTGCCTAAATCCCCCTCCACCCCATCTAAGTACCCCAGACAGAGTGGCACCACTTTGGAGGGCTTCTGTGGAGAAGCCCGCCAAAAGTGGAACAAAGGGCTCCACTTTGGGTCAGAGTTACAGAGGCGAACGCCAACGCCATTTTAGAATCAAGTTTTGGCAAAAAGTCCCAACCGGAGTTATAATAATAAATATATAAACCGGCGGTATGTTTAAGGCTACCGTAAATAAATAATTAAATGTGTTAGCCTAAAACAATGGGAAATCCCATAGGGAAATATTCGCGGTCGAATATAAAAAGTAGTTTCCACTGCCACCAGCCAAAACTCGATCAGGGGGGACGGAGACGTGCCCCCTCGACTAACAGACCCTGGGGCAATCGAATTGCCCCAGCCAGTACGTCCACAATATGATGGTTTGTACTGGTTCTGTTCAGGATTCAAGACTAGCAAAGTCTTTGGTGACTTTACATGCCCTGGGAGACAGTAGTCAGTCCCAGGGTATGGAGTCTATGTTGGGGAGTCCCTAGGACACCCCTGGGTCACGGCACAGAGGGTGCTGTGTAACCCACATCACAAAAATACATAAGGCCCTATGGAGTAAAAGACCCCATAGCCCATTCAACACAAGGTTTAACCAAGAAAACACACTTCAACATGCCCAAGAGTGAGGGTAAAAGAGTCTCACTCTTGGCAGGAGAAAAAAAGAAACCCCAGAAATCCAGCAAGGCTGCTGGGGGACTCACTAGGTAGGGAAATTCAGCCTAAACAGAGAATTCTCCCTAACAGACTACCATGCATTGGGTAGCCCGGATGCAGTCCAGCCCGAGCAAGGATCAGGGCCTCGTTAAGGCACCCAGTCCCGAAGCAGATATGCTGAGCTGCTCCACATACCGAGCAGGATTTAGGAGAGCCCAATCTACACAACAATGTAAATTTTGTTTCATGTGCGCATTGATGCGACACTCCCCCTGCACGTTCCGCGGGATGTCATTGCTGGACGAGAAGTACTATGAGTGCCGGAGGATATTTGGAGGAGTGAGCGAGGAGGGATATTGGCACACAGCCCTCAGATCTCCGGTACTCAGGGCTTTAAGTTGGGCGCGGCTTCGGGGCCGAGCCCTGGCTGGGTCCGAAATCTCGATCTGAGGCGGGGGCCCTGCCAGTGCTCACTACTCTCAACTGGCAGCCCTGGCCGCTACTGGACAAGGCTTTTATCCTAAAGCCTGAAACTCACTCATGTGAGAGATTCAGGTGTCAGAAAAAAAATGCCTTTAACCCATAATGGTGGCAGAGAACCAGCGAGGGATCCCTTCAAATAAGAGATGCCTGTGGGCCTACTACACCATTATGAAACAGGAACAAGTTACTTACCCAAGGTAACTTTCTTTGACTGGATGTTTCTCCCACATATTCCTCATCTTATGCCCTGTCCATATCCAGCTTCAGACATTTTCCAGTAGAGGGCAATGCGGGTTGATGCCTGTCGACTCAATGTCCCTCGGAGGCCTCTGTCTCGATGTCGACATTGATGGTATAAAGCGCATGCAGCAACCGTTGGCTTCAGTTCTGTTTTTTAAGCGCGTATAGGCTATCCTACACCCGACAGTTACTCCTCCCGAAAGAGCGAATACTGCAATCACATGGAACATTCTACTGCAGGGCAGGCTGGGCGGTGCGATGAGTAATACGTGGGAGGACCATCCAGTTGAAAGAGCGTTACCATGGGTAACTAACTTGTTCTTTGAATGGATTGGGTCCTCCCACATATTCCTCATTTTATGATAAACTCCCAAAGCAGTGAATGTATTCCTTGAGGGAGCAGTCAGAATTTTCAGACTCAAGATAATTTTGGAGTTCCTTCGGAGGTAGCCATGCCCCTGGTCGAATGAGCACTAAGACCCTCCGGGAGATTCTTTCCCGCTAATCAGCATTTAGATATTCCTAAAATTATCCATCTTGACAAAGTTTTTTTTGAAATTGCCATACCCAACTTGTGGTCAGTGAAGCATACAAAATGTTGGTAATCGTGTCTTATTTTAGACATCCTGGCGATGTAAAATATCAGTGCACGCATTGGATCAAGCCTGTGTAACCTTTCCTCTTCCTTTCCAGGATGAGGAGTAGGATAAGATTAGTTAAATGGAACATGGACACAATCTTAGAATAGAAGGGTGGCTTAACCTTAACAACCACCTTGTTCTTGTAGAGGATTGCAGGACAAGGCCTGAAGTTCACTCACTCTTCCGGCTGATGTAATGGCCACTAAAAGGATTGTTTTTAAAGTTAATAACCTTAAAGGGCAGGTATGTATAGGCTCAAAAGGAGAACACTTTAGAAATCTCAACACCAAGTTGTGGTCTCAAGTTGGAAATTGAAATGGGACTGGGGTAAATTTGTCAGTGCTTTTAAGAATTGTATCACAAGAGGGATCTTGAAGAAAGATACCACTTCAGAGGAGCACTTAAAAATAGAGAGCGCTGCCAGATACACCTTAATTGTACCAACCTGGAGCCCCAAGTTGGCTAAGTGTAATAAAATTGTGAACACCCTAAGTGCATTGCATATAAATGGATCCTCATTCTTATCCCTGCACCAGCTGCAGAATTTATTCCAACGTCAGCGGTACAAAGACTTTATTGCTGGCCTTCTGGCTGTAAGTAAACTGTTCGTTACGATTTCCGGGAGGTCCCAATCCTTTCCTTGCATCTCAACCTCTCAGAAACCATGCATGAATTTTGAGAGACTTGACTGCTGGATGGAGAACCCAAACCTCCTCTTGCGAGAGAAAGTCCTCTCTTTGTGGAAGACTTATTGGAGGGCAGATGGACATGTCCAGAAGGTCCGGATACCACGCCCTTCTGGCCCAATCAGGAGAAATTAGGATCATGGATTTCCTGGACCTTCTGATGACTTGAGGAATGACAAGGACTGGAGAAAACACGTACATGAGTGGAAAGTCCCAATCCACCACGAAATCCTCTCCTAGAGTTCCTCTTATGGGAAAGTCCTTTGAGCAGTACTGCTCGCACTTCCGGTTGACACTGGTCACAAACAGATCCACTTGGGGGGTTCCCCAAAGATCAAGGACTTCCTCAGCTAGTTAGCACTGGTGGGAGACTGTGCTCTGCCTGCTCAGGCCTGTTCTGCCTGCTCAGAGCGTCCACTGCCGCATTCTCCACTCCAGCTAGGTGAACTGCCTATAGGGAGATTCCTTCTTGAATTGTCCAGTATCAGAGCTGCATTGCCTCGCTGCACTGTGGTAGAGAAGCTACATCTAATCTCTTGTTGAGATAATGATGGACAACACAGTGGCCATGCACTATCAGGATGTTCTTTCCCCGTATGTACAGAGGGCAGAAGGGCCATCAGTGCTAGTCTGATTGCCCTCAGCTCCAAAACATTGATATGTAGTTTGGACTCTGATGGAGACCAACAACAGTTAACTGTCAGATCGTTGGCATGGGCTCCCCACCCCATGAGTGAGGAGTCAGTCACTACTGTAATCTATGGCCATGGCTGCCAAAAGGTTTCTCCCTTTAGAATATTGTCCTTGCAGACCCACCACAGAAGAATTTGTGAGACCTTGGTTGGAATCTGAAGTCATCGGAGATCTTTCCTGAGAACTGGGACCTTTGCATTCTTAGAGCCGATTGAAGGGATCTCATTCTCTGGCCAGCCTAAGGCACCAGAAAAATGCAGGATGCCATGTGGCCGAGCAACCTCAGAAGAATCGAAGGCAGGTAGAATGTGGGCATTCCGAAATGTTTTCACCATTTGAAGAATGTCTTGAGCCCTCTCATCGGGTGGCGAGCTCTTTCCCAAAGATGTACCTAGCACAGCTTTGATGTACTGGAGCTTTTGGGAAGGAGTCATATGGGACGACTTGTAATTGAGGGAGCAGCCCAGTCTGTGAAGAGGGTGGCAGGTGACGATGTGATTCAGGACTTGTTCGGGAGAACAGGCCCTGATCAGCCAATCATCCAGGTAGTAGTAGACGTGAAACCCCCCTGTCCCAAGACTTGCTGCCACTACTGCCCTCAGTTTGGCGAAAACCCTCGGGCGGAGGTCCGCCCGAATGGCAGAACTCGAAATTTATAATGAGAACCGGCATCTGCGAACCTCATTTTCTGTGCTTGAGATGGATTGGCACATGAAAATAAAGCATCCTGAAGGTCCAATGACACCAACCAATCCCGCAGTTGGAGGGCCTGAAAGATCTGAGAAAGTGTGACCATCATGAACTTAACCTTCCTGTGGAACTTGTTCAAGTATCTCAAGTCCAAGATGGGTCTCAGTCCTCCATCCTTCTTGGGTATTAGGAAACAAGGTGACTACCATCCTGTGTTCCTCTCCGCTACAGGCACTGGTTTCTATAGCACCTTTCTCTAGCAGGGTTAAAACTTCCTGCACAAGGAGCGGATCTGGAATCCTCAACGTGTGGTTCCACGGTGGATTGTTCCGAGGTCTTTTTATAAAAGGAATGCAGTAACCGTGGGCTACGATTTCCAAAGCCCAAGCATCCGAAGTAATGTCTCGCCATTCTTCTAGATGCTGAGTCAGTCTGCCCCCCACTGGTGAACTGTGACTCAAGACTTCAAAGTGGTTCTTAGGCGGCTGATGCAGAGGCCCGATGCTAAGGAGACTGCTGCTTGAGCTGGCTTTGCATCTCTACCTCGTCCACCACAAGGAAATCTTCTCTGGCCTTTTTGATTGGCCATTCCTCTCACCCTTTCAACTGAGGAGTAGTAGCGAAAAGATCTACCCCTTCAAGGTTGCCTGCTAGGACAATAAGGCTGAGGTTACTTAATGGCGGTGTCTAAAGATTTGGCTGCTGCTTTTGAAGTCTGCAACTTCTCAAGGCTCTCGTCAGCCTTGTTGCCAAAAAGGTGAGACCCGTCAAAAGGCATGTTGAGAAGCCTAGACTGCACATCAGGTGCAAAACCAGACTCTCAACCACGCAAATCTGCGCACAACGGTGCTAGTAGCCAAGGATCTGCTGATGCTATCCGCAGAATCCAATCCTGATTGAAGTGACTCGCACATGGCCTCTTTGCCGTCCCCAACAATAGCTAAGAAGCCGTCCGTTTCATCCTGCACCAAGGACATTGCCTGGTGCGCTAGTATCCAAAATGCTCAACAAAATTTAGATTAAAAAAAAAAAAAAGATTCTCACAAAAAAGAAAATCTATGGGTGTCTACTCACCTTGTCCACGAATCCCCTCTCCTCCCCTCTTGCCCCCCATGCCTGCTGTCTGACCAAACCTGCCCCAATTCCACTTTCAACCAGTCCAAGTGGCAGAGGTCACATTACTCATAAAAGGTCTGAAAGCCTCCTGCTGCATAGGGGATATGTGTCCTGCCACAGTCATCAAGTACTGCACTGAAGCCCTCTCGCCATTCATCCCTTCCATCATCAATGCCTCCTTTGCTTCCTGTCAAGTGCTGACTAGCCTGAAGGAATCCTGGGTGTTTCCCTTACTCAAGAAACCCAATTTAGACCCAGAAGTCCCAACCAACTACTGCCCTATCACCACAGCTCCTTTCCTTCTGAAAATCATTGATCGAGCAGCCTATATCCAGATACAGCGCTACCTGGAAGTCAACGGCATCATGGGCCTGCGCCAATCTGGGTTCAGACCCGGTCATGGAACTGATTCTGCATTGCTAGACTTGAAAACGACCGGGATAACATCAGGGGATGCAGGCAAGTAGGCGCTCCTGCTAGACTTGTCTGCAGCCTTTAACCTTGTTGACCACCAAATCCTGTGTCAGCACCTGGCGACTGCAGCCAACTACTCGCCTTAAGCCATCTTCTGGAGCTCCTCTTTCCTGGCTGACAGATCCAGGAGAGTGTTTGCAGACAATGCCGCCGCCACCCCCTCTCCAGTCGCTTGCAGAAGCCTTGGGGTACACTGCATCTCCCAAACATTGCACAACATTTTTACAAAACCTTTATTCTAACTTCTGGGTGAGCGGGGCATTTCTTGTACCAACTATGCGGATAACACGTAGATCCTTGTCCCACTCTCCGGCAACTATGCTTCAGATTCTGAGACGCTGCAATCAGTGTACCAAACAATCCAGGCATGAATGGCCTCTCACCAACTTTGTCTGAATGACAAGACTGAAACCCTTCTGGTCGGCTACCAAAAGGGAGTCAACAAACTAGACAAAGCCTACAGCTCATTCAACATTGAGGGGATCCCTATCACAGTGTCAAGCGTTGTGAAGACACTGGGAGTCCATCTTGATGTTATCCTTACGCTAACACGCCAGGTCAACGCCATCGCCGCCTCAGCTGCCCACACCACGAAGCTAATCAACGCCTGCAGCCCATTTCTTTCCTCCGACAGTGGCCTTCATATCGCCCAGGCACTGATAGGCTCGTAGCTGGATTACTCTAATGCCTTATTTGCAGGCACATCCACCCACAATATTAATAAGTTACAAGTCATACAGAACAATGCCCTCCGAACTGCCTTAAACATCCCAAAGCGAGAGCACATATCTGCTGACAGAAATTTGTTTCAATGGCTCCCCGCAGGAGAGCGCATCATCTTTAAAACTTTAGCCATTACACAAATGCCTCTCCAACTCTACCCCAGCCTACCTGTCGCATAGATCTATTTTTTTTTAATGCAGTCATCGATACCTACCCGCTCCTCCAACACTCACTGTCCAATCACCCAGATATACAAACTAAACAGTGCGAGGATCAAGCTTCCCAGTCGTTGCCTAAAAATACTGGAATACTCTGCCCCCAACTCAAAGATCAGAACAATCCTACTGGACATTCAGGAAACACCTGAAGACAATACTCTTTTCTCAAGGACCTCTTGTTATAAAATACAGGCCTGCGGCCAACTCTGCTCGGACTTGGGGGCGCTGTTTTGCACACTGCTGGATGGAGCGCTGTGCATGAGCTCTGCAGGCAAGCCGAGGTCCAGTGCTGAAAACTCACATTTTCCCCCAGTTTCCAGACTACACTGGTGTGTGAAGATGTTGTCTATAAGCATACCAAAAATTGAGGAAATTAGTGTAGAGGTTCCCGAGATACGCCATGTGTTATGCACAGCTCTGATAGTTCAGGACACCATGCGAGCCTCAACGCAGCGGCAGCAAATATTGCCGCACTCTTAGAATTCAACAGGCTACACTGCCTCATACCAGATAAGCAGGCGAAACGAAGAGACTGCAGCGCGCAGCGTCACAGAGGAACCTACCCCAGAGTTCTGTGGCACAAAGAAGATTATGCAGGTGCTCCGACATTACTTCCGTAGAGTGCCTGCACATACGTAAAGAATATTGCAAGCAGACTCCAGCGGACACCAAGAGAAACTATCCGGCGGATGCCCCAACAAAAGGTGAGGATGGCCCACACTTTCCCCCTGCCTCTACCCGACGGCGCAGCCACCGGACCACATGTGTCATCGACCGCACTCGCAGTAAGTCAGAGGATTTGATGTGCCCAGATACCCAGGGCTAAACAGAATTGGCTGTGCCGCCCGGAAAAATCACTCTAGTGGAGCGGTTCGACTGGCGGGCCGTTGGGGACGCGTGCTCCTCCTCCACCGAACGGCCCGGAGAACTTCAGCAATCATAATACCTGGAATCAAAGTAACGGTCTGCCCTGGAGACCCGAACACACGGGCAGAGGAGACTGGGTGCTGCAGCCAACAAGCAGGACACCATAATGCCCGTACAGTCCTCCGCGCCCATAAACCACCCACATGGGGGAAAACTTCTCAGAGCGCGCCCTGGTAGTTTAATCCAAATCTCTCATGTGATCCGGCGGCCTGGTTGAAGGTGGATGGGCCCACGCTGCACGGGGGGGAATACTGCACAGCGGGGACTCCTAAACCCCTTACGATAAATCAGCACCAAGCACCCACCAATACCAGATATATACTTTGCTGACAATTATTCAGGGGCCCAGGGAGCAGATGCCAGAGGAGCGCACTTTCAATTGTAACGGCCCCCGCATCCTCTGTACCACACGTAGCAAGCAAACATAACAGCTTTGAAAGAATTGTGACCCCCGGCGGCCATGAGAGTTCATGGCGGATTGCACGTAGCGCCTGGGCACTAAACACGAAACTAGTCCATGCTAAGGGACGACAAAGGAAACACCCTTGGGGCACACCATAAATAGACTCCTTACAACTGGACAGCCATACAGGCCCGCATGGGAGCGAGACATAGTGGGCAGGAAGTGAATAGTGTTCAGACACACGCGTACCTGAGAACAGGCCAGATCAGGTACTTGCGAATAGCCCGGACGAAGCTAAGACATTGTGCGCAATCCAGCAAAGACACTACATTCAGATTGCCACAGAACTGGAGAGGATCGGTACGGCACCGACAGTGGTACAGACGCTCTTCCCGTGAGCCTAGCCCGCCGAACAGTCTCACAGCACATGGGCAATAATCCCTAAACAACAGAGCAACAAGTCATACGAGACACAGAGCCCTGTAAGGCACAACCATTATCAAAGTAAAAGAAGAGTTAGTTACATTGCTAGGGCAACCCACAGATATTATATGACCAGAGCGGACAGCAAATCTAAGTCCCCAACCTGCGCCACAACTGCAGACCCTCCGCTCTAGGACAGAAGGCACTACCTACCACTGTCATTGAGAACAGGAGTCACCCCAATAATACCACGGGCCAAAAGAACGTTATTAGTATACAACACAACCCCCTAGCTTTGCTGGGTGTAGTGCCCACACCAGGAATCACGACCAGGCAGTATACAATGCCCAAAGGGGCAGTGCCTAAGAAAGGGAAAGGTGCCATGGAAAGGTATACAATGCCAGTGTCCAAGCCACGCGACATGAGCAACACTGGCTCCGGACAGAACACACAATCAACGTCACCGACCGCACGAGCCACCATGGACCCCCAGGCGGTCTTTACATCAATGCAGCAAGTCTTTGCAGCTCTGAATGACAGACTAGACGGTATCAATACAAACATGACCTCAATCAGAAGCCAGCTTGAGAAAGCCACGAACCGCATTACAGAGGCTGAAGGCCAGATCAGCACCACAGAAGACGCCCTTGAGTCATTGCGAAACACTGATGGACATGGCCAAAGGCCTGGGAACAGTGAAACTCAAGTGTGAGGATATGGAGGCTAGCTCCCACCAAAACAATGTACGCAGAGTAGTGGTGCCTGAAAGGCCCTATGGAAATAGCAGCAGAAGAACTACTCAAGATACCTGCTGGGCGACCCAGGCTGGTCATCAATGTTAGTCGATGAACGGGCACACAGATCCCTGGCCCACAAGTCTGGCGCCTATCCCAGACCCATCATAGCCAGGCTGATGAATTATCGGGACAGGGATCTGGTGCTACAAGCATCGAGAGATGAACAAAAACTAAAACTGGGCTCCAGCGTGATCCGGATCTTCCCGGACTATCCGCTGGCAGTCCAGCAAGAACAAAGGTCATTTATAGGCGTCAAGAAGATGCTCCGCGAATGCGTGGTACCCTACGCAATGCTCTACCCCGGCAGGTTACGCCTACAGCATAACAAAACATTTCTTTACCTTCCCAGAGGAAGTAGCAGCCTTTGTTGAATATAGCATACAAATGCAATCTAGGCAGAAGCCCGGCGTCACATTAGATCGCACAGACCGCCCCCCACTGTCGCTGGGACTAGATGGCTGAGAGCAACGGATCCAACCCTGTACTGGGGAACATTGCACATAGGGCTACAGTAGTAGACACTCGCGACCCACCATATTTTCTGAGAATAATAACTACACTACTGGATGCCTAAGATCTATTATGCGTACTGTTAACAATCAAAGTCTGCAAACCTAATGGGCAGTTATCTTAAGAGTCTTCGCCCTCGGCTGCCACAGAAGTGACCCCCCAATGCGGGTGCACGATTTTGTTAATTTGAGTAGAAAGGATAAAGGAGTAGAAGGTGGGGGGAAAATGCATAGTTGAAGTTTGAGGAACTATGAGGGTGGGGGAAGGCAGGAACGTTTGTGGAGTTAAAGTTAAAAATGCAAAGACATACACTGAATGTTCAGATGGAAACAAGGTGGGGCACTTGATTGCAGTCAATTTCTTCAGAAATAGTGCTGAGTATGGCTGAGAAACCCCCAAAGGGAATTAAATTAATAAGCTGTAATGTGAGGGGGCTGGGGATGCCGGTGAAAACAAGGAAATTAATGGCATACATTAATAGGTCTGGTGCCCAGATTGCATTGCTCCAAGAGACACATTTACTTTGGCATAAGGTGGACAAGATGGCACTAGGATGAGGCAAACACCGTTTCTACACATCGTACTCTAGCAGAGCATGGGGGTGGAGAGGTACCGACATTAATGCACAAAAAGTTACCATTTACACACTTCGCTACGGAGAGTTACCCCGGAACATGATACATCATCGTCCATGGGAAGCTATCTGAGGTGGAGGTGCTCCTCATCAACCTCTATGGCCCAAACACAAACGACCCTGAGTACAGATCTTTCAGCAATGTGGCAAATAATCCACGGCTCACATAGTCGTAGGGGGCGATTTCAATACGATACTAGACACACGGATGGACCGCACATCCAGCACCCCCAGAACACTCACCCATGCAGCTCGTACGATACATATGAACATAAACAGATCTGGACCTGTGCAATTTCTGACACTACACGGATCGCAGCATGCATACACATTCTACTCATCTGTGCACGATCTGCACTCCAGGATCGATATCTGATTGGTATCGCAAAGGGTCCCAGAACATTGTTGGACCGTTCACTGGTATTGTTAACCATGCACATCCCCAAAGTCTCCCCACAAAGACCACCGTGGAGATTTAAGGCGGCCGCTTTATTGGATCATGTATACAAGACTAATTTGACCCAACATATCAGTGAACATTTCAAAAAGAATGACGGCTCATTAGAAAGCCAGGCGGTTCGATGGCAGGCCTTTAAGGCATATATCAGAGGCATCGCTATGTCGACCAAGCTTGGGGTGCTCAGAGATATTCGTAGGGCGCTTGAGAGGCGGGAGGAGGACATAGCTAAATTGCAGGAACAATATGCCACTGACCCAACAGACCAGACCAGGCTAGATATAAAAAATCAATTAGAAGAGTTCAAAGAGGCAGTGGAGCGAGAGATTCTCTATTTCAACAGGCCGGCTGCAGCAAGGAGGTATGGAAAGCACAAGCGCCCAGGCAAACTCGCGGCTAGAATAGTGAGGGGAACATTGAAGCACTAATATCCGCTGCATAACACGACGAAACGGGGTGGTGGTTACAGATCGGGAAGAAATGGGGCAGTCTTCTATGACTTCTACGCCAGCTGATACTCCCCCCCCCCCCCAAAAGTGCAGCCACAAAGGAGGAAATAGATGAGTACCTAGCAAGGATACCTACCACGCTCCCATCAGCCGAGACAAGGGACTCATTGGAACATTCACTGAAGCATGCCGAGATAACAAAGGCTGTTAAGTCCTTACCAAGTGGGACAGCGCCAGGATCCGACAGGCTGGGAGCAGAGTTCTATAAAGAATTTGCTGAAATCCTAGTGCCCCGTCTCCATGCTATCTGGACCGAGGCCCTAGAAATAGGTAAACTTCCTGACACAACATGAGAAGCGATTATAACTCTGCTGCTTAAGCCCAGGAAGCGACCTGAAGAATGCAGGTGTTACAGACCGCTCTCACTAATAAATACAAACGTGAAAATCTTCGCAAAAATATTAGCAACGCGATTAAACGCTCTGATGCCACATATGGTCCACGAGGACCAGGTGGGCTTTGTACCGGGTAGATCCAAGGCAACGGATATCCGCCGCTGCTATAACATACTTGCATCAATACCCAAGAATACACAGGTAGTGTAAATTGCACTAGACATGCAAAAGGCCTTTGATACAGTCTACTGGCCTTTTCTATTTGGGGTGCTCAATAACTACGGGTTCGGACCAAACTTTGTTAACTGGGTACGGATACTTTACACGCAACCGAATGTCAGACTGTGTCAACGGGACCCTGTCGGCGATCCTGGAGTTGGCCGGAGGCACCAGACAATGCTGCCCGTTATCGCCCCTACTTTTTGCACTGGTAATAGAACCACTTGCAGATTTACTAAGGGCCTGACAAAGCAAGATGGGATTACCCCTAGCACGCAGGATGGAGATCAACATCTTATATGCAGACGACATAATGCTGTATTTAAAAACCCCTGATATTAACCTACGTAGAGTATTGCACACAGTCAAAGAATTCAGGGAATATTCTGAGCTGAAACTCAATTCTACCAAATCCGAGATGCTTCCCCTCACAGAGGCCACCCAAGAACACAGAATTACACAGACTTGTATGGGCCCCCACTCAGGTGAAATACCTAGGCGTTGAAATAGCACGCATGGCACAACTCGTGCGCACATTAAACTAAGCAGTGCTTACAGACGCGATATGTGTCAAACTTGAACGTTGGCGGTCCCTCCTGATCTCACTAATGAGCAGACTAGCACTGATCAAAATGATCATCTTGCCCAAACTATTTTATTCATTTAGCAGGGTCCCTGTATGGCCAGGCAGATCATTCTTTTCCAGAATCCAGGGAGCAGGTGTAGTGTTTGTCTGGAACTGGCAGTGTACAGTAAACTGGCGCAGACTCACCCAAACATATCCACAGGGCGGTCTCTCAGCCCCCAATTTTGAATTATATTATCTCGCTGCACAGGCACACTATGTCATAAACTGGATAGAAGGAAACCCTCACGCGCCACATTCAATGATCGAAACACAGACATTGGGCCCGACAAGGCTATTACACATAGAGCAGTGGAAGCCAAAATCAGGAATGACAACTCCACCAACCCGGCATTGGTAACATGGACAGCCTGGACTAGAATGGCAGGGCGCCCTGGACACAAGACCTTGTACCCCCTAAACATGCCCTTGTGGGAAGGCCACTATATCCCACCTACACAGGACAAGACACTAGCCGCACATTGGAGGGACAAGGGGATATGCCGGTTCGGAGATCTATTCTCTGAAACAATTCCTCAGTTGGGAAGGGATGAAGGAGATTGTTGGAGACAACCCTCTTCAGAAGTTACAATACATGCGATTGTGTTCTGCCTTGGCAAATGTGTGGGAGGCATTCCCTATTGAACCACAGGTGCACTTGGTCCAGGTTACATATTCACTGCTAACGTAACCAAGATATCAATTTCCACATTATATAAAATTGTGTTGCCCACCAGGGAGACACTACCTCCAGACGCTAGAGGGAATTGAGAACACGACCTGGGCCACACTATCACAGAACAGCAGTGGACAAGATTATGCACAGTGACGAAGAATATATCTTACAACTCGCGGTATCGGCTAATACATTATAAAGGTGTTGCAGAGAGCCTACTACACCCCGGCCAGGCTAAAAACCATACACCCCTCAGCAGAAGGGAAATGTCTCAGGTGTGGGAGTGAAGGAGCTGACATACTACATATGCTGTGGTTGTGCCAGCGACTGTCTAAATACTAAGCCGACGTGTGTAGCGCACTAGACGAAATGTCAGACCTACCTATTGTGTGGGATCCAGGAATATGTATACTGGGGACAGTGGGTAAAATGAACCCTACATGGGTCAAATTACTTAACCTTAGTATACTACTAGCAAAACTGAAAATATTGATGCGATGGTCAAATGACTGAGGAAGTGTACGCCAGCCTACTAACCGTACACAATCGCCTCAGAGACATGTGGAGCAGATACAAGCAATATCTATCTGATAAATGTATAGCAGAAGAAAGCTTAGATGCACTAACGATGTATGTAAAGTGTACCCAATATACACGATCCAGAGTAACGAAGATAATACTGTTCTGTTTGAGCAAGTTAAAATAAAAAGGTTTTTTAAAAAACAACTCTGCTCAGACTTTGTAACTCTGTAACCAGCGCCTTCATGCCCATGGGCTTAGTGTGCTTTATAAATGGGAAATTGTTCTGAAAGGTGCTGGGAAAAGGTTTCTCTCCTTTCCCTAAAGGTGGGGTGGGGGCACCTTAATGGCAATAGGGCATTATGGTATTTGGTAGAAGAGGGACTTTTCCATGGGAAAATGGGGGATACCATGTCTCATCCAATGAAGTTCTAACATCCCCTCGGTAGTTGCTTCCTCCCATTTGATGCTCTGTCATATAGCTGCCCCCAGGGTCAGGATCCAGTAGCGACTGCCTCCCGTGGTCACAAGGGAAGGAGTTCATCACCAGAGAACACGGGGATGATCCCATTTAATTCATCACACTACCCTATTTGCGCACTTCCACCCTTGCTTTTAACCCAGTCTAATGACCACAGCCTGTACAGGGCACACTGTATATTTTCGCACTATAGTTGCTTATTTATTACTATAGTTTGATTGCCTACTACCAAGTAATACATTAATCTGTCACACCGTGAAGTAAATAAAGTCTTGCATGACATGGAACCAACTCTCAATAACCCTTTAGTCATCAAGGCACCAGGATTTTTCAACTTTTCTGTACTTGATTGACTGCTCCAGTCCCTTACCTTCTATTACCAACAACAGACCTTTACACATAGGCACACAGTCTATTCTCGACTACGCAGCTCTTAGGTCAGGCATGGTAATCACAGAATTAAAATGCAGAGCTCGACCTGTGGTACAAACTTATAGAGATGCACTGCATAAAACATTCCATTGGGTACTATCTTAGAATTCTTCAAATTAGCCTTGAAACGCAGCCCAATTATCGCAGTACTTTAGGACATGTCTGCCTATGGGTCACAGGACTGACAATAACAAAACATTCTTACCCCACAGCATTCCTTCCTCACTGTGTTTGTAGCATCTATGTTTCACTTTTCCATCCTGTTCCCATCTTTCCTTTGCCTATTGTCTTTCGCACTGCAGAATAAAGGTCTTGATACACCCCCCCAATCCCCCGCCTAGGGAAGGCACAGCATGCCACTCCATTCACACGCCTAGGCACTCAAACTACTACAGTGATTTAGCAGTAAAAAGCATATTAACATAACATGCCATAATCGGCACACATTTAAGTTTTTGGTTGCAAATAATCAATTTAATGCACATTCAATGTATTTCCACTTTTGAAAGAAATAACCTTTTGTTTTATTTCACAAGAGTAACAACTTCTCAGGTATTCCATCATAAAACATTCGAATGACACTATCACCAGTTTGAATTTCTACTTAAAATTGCAGACAAAAGGTGTTGCGTCCAAAGCAAGAACCTGCACCTAGGTCTTAAGATCCACATTAATTTAACAAGCTACGGGTTGATTAGCAGGAAAAATGACCTAAATCCACTTCAAGGAACTTCTCAACAATTCATTTTATAGCCAATTTCTTTGTTGTGGAAAGGAATGTTGGAGAAACAATATGATAGTTGTTGTATGGTATGTATGCTCAATCACTGCCCAAAATCTTACAACTGGTATTGCTCTTCCTCGCTAATATCAGTAGAAGCAGCTTTACAGCCAAAAAACAATCAGTACCCATCCAAGGACACCTCCAGTTCAAGATTCCCTACAATTCCGAAACACTGAGCAATGCACTGCAGGTATGCAAATTAGCTTAATAGGATGCTTTTTGCTACAGGAAATGATTTTCATCTCAAAGCAGCACAATTTTTACCCACAGCTTTATCAACCCTGGAAAGCTCTCTGGGGTGTAGACTACTACAAACAGGTTTCACTCATTAGGGAGCATATTGTGACATCCTTGCAATACTGGTTTTATGATGGTTTCAAAAAATAAAAGCATTAAAAATCCTGCCGGAAATGCGAGTAGAACAGACCTTTTCAGGCAACAAACACATACCAAAGTGCCACTTAGTAGCCATCCCTGGGAGTTCATCTCCTGCTCAGAACCATTGAGCAATACATTGGAGAAAGAAGGGAGAGTAGCGAGAAACTACAAGAAAACAGTACTCACTGTATGTAGTGACTGCTGTGGTCCTAATCCAGAGACTCCTTTCCACAATACTTCATCATTCAGCCCTGCCTGGATGGGGCCAGAGCATTATTTGAAGCACAATAAATTTGCTCTCCGTTTTCACACAAAGGCGGGTGGGGGGGGTGGGGGGAATCCACGCGAGACCTCCGACTGACCCACCTCCCCATGCCTCTCGGTCCTTTTTCAAGCACAGAGGGTCAGTGCAGGAGAGCTGGCTAAGCTTTTTTTTTTTTTAGAGAAAATGGACTGGCATATGGAGCAACGGGGACTGATTAGCAGTACACTAGTTAAGGTGAACAACTGTCACTCCTACACACCCATTAATTGACCTCCATTTCTCAAAATATTCCCAAGCACTGAAATTACATAGGGTGTATAACTTTATTTCCAGCTTATTTGAAGAGATTCCTTAGAACCGTTGGTCCAAACAACGCGTCCACCCTCGAGCGCCAATGCAGACAGTAGTGCCTGCAAAAAAGCTGGAGTTGCACCAGATGCTCCGCTGGCAACTGAGTTCCAGGGACAAGGTCTTTGAAAGATGAAATAAACCACTTTAGCCCTCAAAGGTGAGCTGTCACGACACGCTCCCTTCGCTCCCGTTCCCACCACTTGGGGGCATGATTTGGGGTTTATTCCCTACTGAACCTTTCCTCCAAACCTTATGCTACAGTGCTGTGATGAATTGGGAGCGCTAAATCCCTATTTTCCAAGCTACTTCCCTTCCGGATCCATTCCAGGTTTTTGGCAGCCAGCATGCTTCTTTAACCAAATGACTATGCTTCCCAGAATGCCTGGCCCACTGCTCCACCTCCACCCTTGCAGGACAAGGTTGGGTGGAGGATAGGCAACACCTGTGGCTGCAGGTGCAGCAATCAGCACACCTGAGGCGTGTGCTCGTTAAGCAGCTTTAAAAGCCTCAGTCTTACCTCAGTCCAGCGCTGGTCATCGTTTGCAGTGTTCCTGTTGTGACTAGTCCCTTGTTCCTTGCCTTTGTACCTAGTTCCTGTTTTCTTGTTCCTCCGCCCTGAATCTCGGATTCATGCGCTAATTGATTTCTGCTCCCTTGATTCCCTTTTTGTCTTCCTCTGTTTGCAGGCAGCATTTCCCAGTGCTTTCCCCTTTTAGATGCAGCCCAGTTTGTCTGTGTTCTATATTTCTTTGACTCTGTCCTTTGCTGCTGTAAACCTGTATGCCTTAGCCTTCCTCTTAGATTAGCTTCCTGTCTTTTCCTTGGAGGGGTAGGGAGAAGTTTGCATTGGTTATTTCGTTTTTCCCTGCTCCTGATCCTTACTTTCTATTGGGATCCATTCCATGTTTTCCATTGCACTTCTGCATTTATTTCCCATTTGATTATTAGGTGTGGTGTGCGGTTGTAGCTAGCTCCTGTGTGAATGCTTATGTTTTCCTCACTAATTTGTAATCACTATTCCAACTTAGGTATTTAGTTTTCCTCCCATTGCTGTTCTAGCCTTTCTGGGTCCCAGTTTCATCAACAGGATTCGTGGGCTAGCTGACATTCAAGAGGTTTTTCTCGTCCTCGTGAGTACAGTTCTTTAGTTCCCTTATTTAATACCATCAAGAGTGTTAGTTCACAGATCCTGTCATTGCTTGCCCTCCACGTGGGTTTAGCGCTGTCAGTACCTGTAACAGCAATTGGGGGTAAGGCGCTTGCTGACTTTCCTCGTGGTCAGGTGCTTACCCCACATCCCTTTTCATATATTGGTTTTGTTGTCACACTCTATTTGCACTCCTGGGTTCTAGCATACATGAGTCGTTGTTCCTGTGTGCACATAGTTTAATTCGAAGCTATTCACTGTGTGATTTAGTGCACATTTCCCTTGCCATATTCGCTGCCTTTGTACTCGCCTGACTAATCCTGACAGGTGAGCGTGGTGCCCCTTAGAATGAAGCAAGCCTTGAACCAAGTAGCTTTCCAGTATGCACACTACCATCCATCTTGTGATGGTAGCCTTGGATGCCCAAGAGCCTTTGCTGCAGTTCAAAACCATAACAGAGTCAAGAGTTCCTTAACCCTTTCATCCCCGGAAGAGAGACCCTTAGGGGCCTTTAATGTCCAAATAGTGGAGGACCCTTTCTGCCTCAGATGGAATACTAGGGGCACTTTCACAGAAGAAATTGTATATCCCTAAAACCACCAACAATTGCCCATTAAATGCCAGTATTCTATCAAGTGGTCAAGGGTCTGTTAGTGGTATTTGGAAAGGGACATCAACCCCAGTCTTGCAAAACTGGAGAACAGGGGGGGAACAAAATCCTACGTCCAAATCTAAGAAGCCTTTGACATTCAAATGAGTCTTTGAGCAGCGAAGTATCCTGTTGAATCGGGCAAAGTTACTATATCTTCTGTCCTCAATGCCACATCTCTCATCAATATCAACATAAGACCTAAAAGGTGTGCACCCGAGGGATCCATCACGTCTAGTCAAGTGCACTGCTTAACATTACTTCCAAACTGATCGAATATCTGTCATGACCACTGTGAGGGGGCACAAGTTGTGCCACAAGTAGGCTCCCACCAGAACCCTGACAGCCTTAAAACCACTGCAAAAGGGCTCCTGGAGCCAGTCCTGGCGCCTTTGGCATTAGGTTTATATGTATGAAGGAAGGGCTGTTCAAACTAGGTCCCATTTATGTACATGGGCCTTTAAATCCAACATGGAAGCACTCGCAGTCTATTTCTAAGAACCAAGCCATGCGGTCTAGTGTTTTGGGTGTGGCAGGTCTGGAACTACTTTCCCTGGTACTACTTTACCTGGGCTATATAAACCACACCCTGACTGCAGAACACACTTCGAGTTATTCTGCAACCTGCAGCGTGACACTCACTGTATCCAGCTCCTGATCTTCAGCATCTTCCTGTAATCCTGCAAGAACAAGATTATTCGGTTTTACCTGAAAAAAACACCATCCAGCACTCAGCATCTCAACTGGGCTGCAATCTGTGGAAACCGAGAGAAGAAGAAACATCACTCACCTGTGAGTACTTGCTTAAGGACGTACGGCGAACAGCTACCACAGCAACATCTGCAAAGCAAAAGACGTATTCAGGTTCGCTTTCAACATTAAACAACCGCACAGCGCTGTACTTACCTTACCGGATTCCGGGGGCCTGTTTTTCATCACGCTCTCATCCACTCGCAGCACCACAGCGGCCTGTGAGGAGAAGAAGAAAACATAGGTTAGCTTTAAAAGACAAAGGCGCTGCGCTTCACGCTTTCTCTTGCCCAGAAAACGTGCCTCTCCATCCGGCACGCCAGCATCAAGACCTTCGCACCTGAAAAGAAGGAGATAAAGACATTAACGAATTCCCACCATAAACAGAACAAAGACTAACAATTAACAAACCTACCTGCCTACCAGCAGATTCGGCGTCACAGCAAGCCTGGGCCCAAGGAAGGCGAACTGCACCAGTGAAGCAACTCGGACAGCTCGCCAACAAACGTCATGCGCCCCTGCACAAGAAACACAGGACGAATAGCTCACCCTACAAATAACTAAGGTGAGAAAATAACTCAGTGGAAAGGGAATCGGTCAGAGGGAGGTGGGAGATTCACCCATTAGAGACAGTTATCACAAATCTTCCCTTCTGTAATTGCAGATTCATTATTCAGCAATGGGCAACTGCGCATCCAGGGTTCCAGATCTCAGAGCCTTCCAGACGCCCCCGTGGATATCAGGTGAGCGTAACAATATCTCGTCTACCGCATCAAGAGGACATTTTGCTCCAGGAATTTGAATTCTATTACTGACTTGGTTCTGAAGTACTATGCATGACCAGAACAGAATCCAACACTGACTTGCCACTTTGACTATGATCGTCATTGGCACACCAATCATCCAAACACAGACGCAGGGTGGGGATGGTTGGCAAGTACCATGCCCCAAATACCAGCCATGCAACCTGGTTTGCAGAATGAATTTACTATGCTGGAACACAAAAGGCTTCAATGCCTTTCTCCAAGAAGCCCAAGCAAACAACCTAATAAGCTATGACATTATGTTCCATGAGACGTGATTGCTGGAAATCCCTGTGATCGATAGCAGGCTTGTTAACCACAAACATGGTATCAAACAAGCATGGGATCGGCCAATGGGCGGTCTATTAACAGCAGTTAAAAACAATTGGAACTATACTGAAAGAAAAAAAAAAAATTATGCAAATCTGCTGCCTTACTGGCAATGGTGGTTTCGAGAGAGTAGGGTTCCTTTGTCCTCACAGATGCGAATAGTGAAAATGTATTTCAACTCAATGTCCTCCCCGCTTGAGGAAGTGATAAATGAGATGGAAAATGTGTTAATAGAATGGAATGTCATTCACCCCAAATCTCCCATTATAATAGGGGCGGGGAGTTAAATGTGAGTGCACAGTCTCCGAGGACGGAGAACGGTTTGGGGAAGACAAACTCTCCACCACAATTATTCACACTGTTAGCCTAGAGAAAGGAGGAGCTCATGGTAGAATGTGGTCCCAGTTTCTGCCCAGGTGGGACTTTGCTCAGTCCAACCTATTGTTTGGGAGTTGTGGGCAAAGACTCCAACCTGGAAGAATATTGGGGCTGAGTCCACAATCTATTATATATTGTTGAGAAACTTGGATCGCAGTGACATATACGCATTTAAAGTTGAGATGACACCTTTGAGTGATCACGTTATGCTTTCCCTTACAATCAGTGCAGGCGTGCCTGCGGCAGACAATACAGCAGGACCGACAAGTATAGTAATAACCAGTAGACGAAAGAGTCTGGAAAATAGGGAAAGTCCATAAAGTCACTCTTAAACTAACAATTGGTGGACTGCACTCCGGGAAGAACAGAAACAGGAAGCTACTCTTCCAGAAAAATGTGCCAATATTGTAGCTAAATTGGGTTCCTTGGGCCTGGAACCACCAGCATGCCCACAGATTGATTGTTCAAAATCAAGCAAATGTTTTTGATCCAACGATAAATGACAAAAAAAGAAGCCAAGGAAGAAATTGAAATATTTAAAATCTATTAGTCTAAAAAGGGTCTGTTCTTACAGAAAGGCTGAAAGTTCTCAAAAGAGAATACAGCAAATGGCTGACGTTGCATAGACTTCAACTCTATATTTCTAGAAATCAAACTCTGCTTAAAACCCTAGTCGACAAAGACATCCGTTTGATGTGGAGGAACCTAAATGGCACCCATGTCCAGCAATCGAGTCTGCAATCATGCTGTGTGTCAGAGGCTGAGTGGTGCAATTATTACCAAAAAAATGTTTACTGTGGTAACCAATGTATCCCAGAGGTCCGGGAGATCCTTAACAGCTCTGAGTCATGCAGATATGAGTTTGATACGACAGACATCTCTATGGCAATCAAAGCTCTGAATAATTCTAGAGCAAGTGGGCCGGATGGGGTGGCGAATCAGTTCTATAAGGAAAACCCTGAGCTTTGGTCCGACATCCTAATCACGACTATTCCAACAGACTGCCAAAAGGTATGGACTGCCTTCGCTCGTGGCGATCAGCTACAGTCATCCCTATTTGCAAAAGTGGCTAGAGATCAAATCCGGCAAGCTACAGGCCAATTGCATTGATAGACTCTGCATCTGCTGCCAAGCTCTTTGCCAAATTGGTGTTGAAAGACCTAACTAAATTGGCAGAGAAGGAGAGGATATCTAGCCCCCTTCAGACCAGATTTAGGAAGGTGTCGGCACCCTGATGAGTGCTGTAGCTCTCTTGGTCTGCACCTCAGACATGGGTGGCAAATATGGGAAATTATACGTGACAGTGCTGGATTTGAGCGCTGCTTTAGATCGCGTTAACACACAAATTCTCTGTGAAAAAACACAAACGATGAGGCATTGCAGAGGGCCTGCTAAGAATGATCCAACTATTATATAGGGACAACTCAGTAAAAATATGGTTGCACAGTCAGGGGGCCCTGACAATCACTAAAGGGGCGAGGCAGGGATGTGTAGTGGCACCTAAAATCATTAACCTATACATAGCCAATTTATGGAAAGAAAGTTTGGCATGGGGAGGATATGCACCGAAATGGCGAGACTCAAGTGTGAACATCATCACCTATGCTGACATCTGATATTATTGAACTACACCCGGCAGGTCTTCAGAGGCTTCTTGATAGGGTCCAAACTTTCCTGACAAGCAACCATTTGAAAATCAAAGCCCTCAAATCCTACGCAATGGCCTTTACAAAAAAAAAAAAAAAACACATAGGCCGTAGGTACTCGTGGAAAGTAAATCAAACCGCGATTAAGTAGATAGCATAATTTATCTGGGCTTCCCGATTTCCAAACATCTGACCGTACAAAAGGGGAGAATGGAAGCAAAAATTAGGTCATCTATTACTCTAACGAAAGTCCTGAAAAACAAGGTCTGTGCATGCTCCCTACTGCCACTAATTGAATTATATAAATTAAAGATAACAGCAACTATACTATACGGATGTGAGCTAGTATTGTTTGGGAACAGAGCTTTCCTTGATAGGCTAGAAAGCAAAATCTGGTAAACTATCTGCCAAAATCCACCCCCGATCAGTGCAATTAGATTGGAAATGGGCCCGACTTCGGGGTGGGCGCCCTATATAAAAAGACCTCCATTTCTATTGTCGAAAATAGGAGAAGGTGAAGAACACTCGCTTAGCTCATACATACAAGAAAGTATATGCTCTGGCCTAGAGTCAAAAACCTTACAAACATTTTACAATAATTTTAAGACCTAATCGGATTTGATCCAAGTGTGTCATGCAGACAGTGCCCTCATAATAAAAAATAAAACGGTGGGACAGAAATACTGATTGAGGACATAACTAGGTTACAAAAATAGAAAAATAATCAGCACCTGTGCACTCCCCTGAATGAGAGAATGGCATACCTCCTATAATTCCCTAAAAAAAAAACAAAGACCTATATCTCAGATTTCGCTTAAATATCTTTCCGACAATGGAGGTACTAGGTCCGAAACGTATGGTATCTAAGGATTTGCAAGGATGCCGTGCGTGTGGCTTAGTCCCAATCAAAACATGTCTCATCTGGTCTTGGAATGTCCTGTCTTTAGGGGGCAGAGAACTTGCTTACTTGGAAAGTTCAACCCTCCTGGGTTTTTGTCAAAATCTGTGGGCAAGGCTTACGACGACCTCAAATGGGGGTCTCATAGTAGCCTTATCATTCCTCGAACACATATTTGAGGAAGTGAACAAGAAAATGAAGCAGGGGAAACTGACTGGAGAGCGATATGGGGCGACTAATCGCTGTCACACGTTGGTCTCCATGAGCTGACTGGTGTCTCATATAGTCTGACCAAGGACACGGTAACAGGCTGGCACATGATGTAATTCTGCATGGTAAAACAAAGCTAGAGCGTGTGTAGGAAATGCTACTAAATATGTTGCGAGATGATGACATGCTGTATGTTTTTGTATTTGTATTTACTGATTTGTATGCCGAGATTGTCATGACCACTATCAGGGGCCACAAGCTGTGCCACAAGCAAGCCCCCACATCTACTCCGAGGGCCTCAAGACTTTTGCGAAAAGGCTCCTGGAGGCAGTCCTGGCGCATCTGGCGCCAGGCTCATGTGCTGTAAGGAGATACCACGCTTATGGAAGCAACCACACAGCCTAGTTCTCAAGAATCAAGCCATGCGTTCTAGTGTTCTGGGTGTGGCAGGTCTGGAACTACTTTCCCTGTTATTACTTTACCTGGGCTATATAAAACACACCCTGACTGCAGAACAGGCTTCGTGTTATTCTGCAACTAGTAGTGTGACGTTCACCATGTCCAGCACCTAGTCTTCAGCATCTTCCTGTAGTCCTGCAAGAACAAGATTATTCTGTCTTACCTGAGAATACACCATCCAGCACTCAGCATCTCATACGGGTTGCAATCGGTGGAACTGAGAGAAGAAGAAACATCACTCACTGGTCAGTACTAGCTTAAAGACTTCCGGAGAACCACTACCACAGCTGCTGCTCGAACATCGCGACCTGCAATAACGAGAAAAGGAAAAAAACAGCATTAGAGCGCACGTGCTTCCATCAGTCTCACCTGAATTCCATCGCGCTACGCCGCGCTTCCAGCCAGAGCACCACAGCAATATCCTGCAAAGGACAAGGAGACATATTCAGGTTCGCTTTCAATATACAACAACCACACAGCGCTTTACTTACCTTAACAGATTCCGGGGGCCACTTTTTCATCGTGCTCTCATCCACTCGCAGCACCACAGCGGCCTGTAAGGAGAAGAAGAAAACACAGGTTAGCTTTAAAAGACAATAAAGGTGCCGCACTTCGCACTTTCTCTTACTTAAAAACGTGCCTCTCCATCTGGCACGCCAGCAGCAAAACCTTTGCGCCTGAAAAGAAGGTGATAAAGACATTAACGGAATCCCACCACAAACAGAACAACGACTTACAATTAACAAACCTACCTGCCTAACAGCAGATTCGGGGTCACAGCAGGCCTGGGCCCAAGGAAGGCACACTGCACCAGTGAAGCAACTCGGGCAGCTCGGCAACAAACGTCAAGCGCCCCCCTGCACAAGCAACGCAGGACGGATAGCTCACCCTACAAATAACTAAGGTGAGAAAGAACCAGTGGGAAGGGGACCGGTCAGAGGAGGTGGTAGATTCACCCATTAGAGACAGTTATCACAAATCCTCCCTTCTGTAATTGCAGATTCATTATTCAGCACTGGGCAACTACGCATCCAGGGTTCCAGATCTCAGAGCCTTCCATACGGCCCCAGGGATATCAGGTGAGCGCAACAGAGATATTTGATCTAATTTTAGTTTTCTTATTTTCTCTTTGTAGTGTAAAAAGTTTATTCATAAACTACACACACTTTTCAATAAAAAAATAATTTTAAAAAAACTAGATAATGTGCCAGCAGCATGCCATCTGTAAAAGTAAATGTTATTTTTAGTACCCACAAATTAAATTCCCTACATGAGTAGATTTTTCCCAATATTTCCACTAGCAGTTCTTTGCGAGGGGAAGGGGGTGACAAAGGGTATCCCTGATGTGTGCCCGTTAGCTCGAGCTGTTCTGTGGACTTGCCATTTATCTGATCCGTGAGGTCGGATTTCGATAATTCATCAGTCAGATATTGCATTTCTTGTAAACAGCTTCTAAAAAACTGCAATGTATCCTATAAAATGCTTTTCCAGCATGCAGTGCTAGCAAGAGACAGAATATGGGGTTCTCCGAGCTTTGTCCACCAATTGTAAATCTGCGGAATAAAGCCTGACTGAGCCGGATCAATAATAAACAGCATGTATCTTCCCAATATATCTGCTAATAGTTCAGTATAGAATTCTACATATGAAATGAAAATGGCAATTTGTCTAATAGATTGACAGAGGTTACGATTTTTACCTTGCTTGGGTATAATCGTTACATTTACAGAGGACAAACATTCAAGTTGCAAGCTACTAGATGGGCTTAATAAATGTCACTTTACACAAACACTGCACGGTATTTCTTATTCGCCAAGAGTTAAATATCGCTAGCCAATGGCTCAACAACATTTTGCACCCTGTCACTTGCCTCTAGTATACACAGCCATCACATCCCCCTTCTTTTATAGAGGTAATACATTTCAGCTAAGTGTTAAACAAAGGAGACAATATTTTATATTCAGGGCCCAGACTTATTTATTGTAGGCTTAACACCTTAACACAACACTTCTTATTTAACAATAGACTTTTACATACTTCGCTCTGTTCTGTTGAGCAGTGTTCTTCCACTTAGCTATACTAGTTGCTCTTCCACAAAAGTCTTCAGGACTAACTATTGGTAGAGTTTTCGAATGCCTGTAATTTGTGGTTTACCTCCTTACTTTAAACGCCATGTCCTTTTATTATTGAATCAATAAAGGCTTTAGACGCAACCATTTTGAGCATATGCGTTCGTAATCGTTCTGCTTTATTATTGAACTCCAAAAATCTTCACTTGCTTTTAAGTAGTTTTGTGATTTTATTTGTTCTAAAAATGTTCAGTTACCCTGTCATCGTCATCATGATTCTATAAAAATGACTAATGGAATTCCCTTTAATTTTGCTTCGGTGGAAGTTCCTGAATGAATCCTCTTGGCTCAATAGATTTCAGGAATTTGGTTAACAAGATTAGAGCGTCACTGACTGCAGCCTTTAACGCAGGGGTCTGCAACCTCCATCTGCCCCAAAGGTATTTGCGTACAACACCCCATGGTCCCTCTCCGTTGACTATGCTGGCTAGGACTGAGGAAGTTGTAGTCTGAACCATCTGGGGAGCCAAAGGTTGCAGACCTCTTAAAGCATCCCATTGGATACCTGGGACTCTTCCCCCTGACAAATTAAAATTTCGGAAGACTGATGGTTTCTTTAATTTCCTCTTTACACAGTGAATACATCAACACTGTACTATCTAGTTTCCAAACTCTTTACCTAAGCTCATTTATAGGACTTCCACTATGCAGTTGTCAGAACATCTGTTGTGTCGAAAGGCCAATGTGGTACATTTGATTAGGCTTGTAAATAAGAAAAGAAAGTCACCAGGGGTATTGATGTAAATGAGAAAAAGAAAAGCTGTGTCATGGAGAGGAGCGTCTCCAGACCTATATTGAATCCGACATTTGGAAAATTGTCTGAATAGATTAGAAGTTTCCCCTATACACGAGTGGTTGGCTCTCAATTTCTTTAATAGGTTACAGGAGCCCTCATACGATGAGCTCTCCCTCAGTAAAGATTATGATTTTCTCCGGAAAGCTTAAAAGACCTCGACCTGAATTTGGGATGTCTATCATTGTTACCGAGTATATTAGATATCGATGAGCTTATCTTTGTCTCTATAGCTTGTGTTACAAAGGGAAATTCCGTGCCACAACAACCAATCCTGCTTTTTCTCTTGGAGCAGTGAAATTGTAAACGGTAGGCTGTGTGTTTAAAAAATCTTGGGTACTCTAGTACCGGATGGGTTTCCTGAAATTATGCAATACCGACTTGCTTTTTAGACGGCAGATTATATACCTACGCCTTCTTTTTGGACACATCGAGTCCCTTCATAATGAAGGACAAAATATTGCACTGCACCTTATTACCCACATCTCAAATTTCCCCAAGGTCCTTTATTCTCTGAACTGACTTTTCTGTTGCTGTATGGACAATCCTCTACGTTTCTGGGCAATTAATTTTGACAAGTGTTCCCCCGACATAATAACTGCATATCTTAGTAAAGGTTTTTCGCAGTTCCTCTCCCCCACCTTGTCCCAAAAAGACGTGCGTTTGCTTGGGACAGGTTGATTCTTTCTCACTACCCAGACAATTTCTCAAGTGGTAGGGGATATTTTAATTAGACCCCTTTAATCCATTTTTCAATTGGAGAAATCTCAAAAGGATTAGGGACGCCAGTAGCATATAATGACTAGTAATAACATTCCAGTGAAGTTCCTCGTGCAAGGGTAAAACCATGAATTGGTAGTGGTGGCCAACAGCTTAGAATCGGAGGAAACTTCTGTGGTTGCAGTGTATGGGAAAGTAGAAGTAAGTCTCTTTCAAATCCAGCAAGAAGACAGTGTTTTGTAGGTAAGGACGGACCGCCTGCAAAAGGGCCATTTGAAAAGACTGACCCTGAGAAACATCTTGAGACATTGGATATCCAGAATGTGTCTCCAGCCTCCCAACTTTTTCAGAACCAGAAATATGTTGCGTATACACCTTGATGTCTTTGCGAGGGAGGCACAAACACCATCACTCCCTTGAGCAAGAGTGCCTTGAGCTCCTCCCCGGTAGAATAAAGGTGTTTCTTTAACACCAGAGGTGCCATCCACGGTTTTTGGAAGGAATTTTAGTGTGTGGCCAAAAGACAACAGTGATGCAACCAAACTGCACGTCGTTACGATCTTTCACCAAGAGAGGTAATGTTACAGGTGCCCCCAACTAAGGTGCTTAATTATAGGGGAAGCTGAATGCGAAAAGTCAAAACCTTTTTCAACACCTGTGTCTTATATCGTGTGTGCCTTGATTTTCCACTATACTTCTGGAAGCTGCACTTTTATTGATGCCTAGTAGAGTATGTGGATCCTCTCTAGAAATAGGAATGATCGGAAGAGTGATTCTCCACCTGACCATTAACTGAGTGAAAGGGGTGATGGGGTTGCCTCTGCTGTAAAGTGCACAAGGAACAGGCTCCAACTGTCTTAGACGTAACGGCCAGTAGAGTGGCGCTACCTTTTAACAAAAAAAGCCCTCACCATTGGAATGAGTATCAACGAATTTAGCTTGCACATCAGACCTGACGTTTTTGACTTCAACTATCCTTGCCTGTGCAGGATCGCTCCATTGCTCAATTGGCAGTAAGCAGTGTCACAATAACACTGCCACAAACACGGCACGATATGAGAGTCTTGCCTTCATGTTATAGCACAAAAGCTATTAATTGGTCATTAGGAAAAACTCATAATTATCTTATACCTCATTTTGCAACCGTATCTCTACGGTGGTGCAGAATTAAGATGCTTTTATCTCGAGGAACTACACTGGGGAGAGGTGGGGTGGGAGAAGGTGAAGCAAACGGGTTTGTGGTGTTACTGTTGGTACGAGTTTTGGATGAACAGGCAATTGAGGCTCAAATTAATTTGTCATCTGAGAACCTGCCCACAGAACTAATAACAGAAGTAAGGTCATTGTACCTTTGCCAAGGTAGGCAGGTTAAAGGAGACCTACACATCTGTCTCAAGGTTTTATTAGAAACGAATTAACAATTGCTGCATGAATCCATCATGAGCTGCATAAATGCAGAAAGACACGCATGCCTGTCCTCCACATAAACACTCCAACAGCAGATCGGAGTCATCGTTTTAAGTGGCTCCCTTCTAATGTTGTCACCCTCTGGCATGGTGGGAACACCTGGGAGATACAAGACTCACAGGATCCCGGGCCCTCTCCCTCCCTGGGGAGCAATTGGTCGATGACGACTGAGAAACCCCCAAAATATGAAATGTCTTCTCTTGCTTTCAGGAAAGCTTTTTTGAAACACTTAAACGAGTGATAAAGAATCAGAAAAGGACCTTCGGTGGTGGGGTTACAGGAAATTCTGCCTCATTAGCCAAGAGCAAAATGACCCAACACGAATCCGATTAAACACTTAAGTGAATGCATGCAGTTTATTGGTATTTTCCATTTAAACTGCTTTACCAATGTGCTGGAAATATTTACCTCCCGATGTTACGCCCTTAAATGAGGAGAATACTTCTGACAAAAAGAAATAAACTAACAGCTAATCAGGTCTAGGCCATTTATTAGCGTCTGCACTGGTGTGTCGATGTGAAGCTCTGCTACTGGGTTACCTGGTGTCAAGGGGTACACAAAAAGACTTACAAATATCAAATATGTAATTTTTGTAGGCCGAAAGTATGTGTTACAGAAAAAATTGCTTTAAAAATGATTATGCATGTTTACTCATCAGAAAATTAAGTCGACTACGAAAACTACTTTTTATCCCCTGTAAAATCGTCTATCACTTTCCAAAAGTACGAAGTAAACTATTCCCACCTCAAAACCTTAGCTAGAGCCCCACCAGAAAACAATGAATTTAAGAGGTGCAGGATTCAGTCAGACCTCAAAATTTGCATTCACTGCTTGCTATTAAGATATATGGTGTGCGGGTTAAGCATGTAGAGAATTGAGAGGGCAAGTGACTTTTTAGTTTGGGCTATAAAGTGGTGCTTTAGCACACCTATAAGCTGAAACTAATGCATTGGAGTGCTGATAGGGAGCGGTGGCATATGAGGAGGGACACAATGCGTGTAGGCGTGGTTTAGTTATTTACCTACCTGTGACAGCCCATGACCATGCTAATAATCCCTATGGCCATTCCCACCTAATCCCCGCCCGAAACACACCCTCCTGGGATCTCTAGGAGCTAATTTTACCAGGCCTTAAAATCAAACTGTGTACTCGAGGTTTTGTTGAAAGCAGTCTTGTGAGAGCAAATTGTTTAATTGGTGCTGTAAAGGCTCTGTTGTAGTAAACATTTCTTAACCAGGTCTGCCTTTAGCCACTTGTGTTACATGCAATAAGTGTCCTTCACTGAAGTCGTGTTAAAAACAATCATTAGCAAAGTAAGCAATTTTGGCTTTTGTACAACGATAAGATCACCAATTGCCAGGCACTGCCATCATATTCCCAGGTGTGTGCACCATGTTCAAACTTCTACCATTAACGGCCAGTTAGTACCATTATAGCAATGCCTAGCAAAATACTTTTCCAAGCCTACACGAAAGCCAAAACTATTGGCATTGCTGGTGCTTGTTATGGCTAGTAGTCTGCAAATATAAATGTTAAGCCCTGGAAGAAAAAACCAATACAAAAAGTTGGAAAGGGTCCAAGGGAAACAGGACTGACAGTTTACCGCATACAAATGCGTGGTGACCCCTTGGGCTGTTTCGGACCACAGTGATGTGAGCTGCCCGCAAGTGTCAGGGTTGCCACACAATAGAAACGATCCAATTTATACGAGCAACAGATTTCATTACACAAATAAATGGTACTAAATGTATCAGCGTTTTGGTAAAATTAATGTAGTAAACACCAACAAATTATAACAGCATTTAAAATAAACTACTAGATAAGTGATAACATGAATAATTTAACAGCAAAACGCAACACGTCCGTTTTTGGGGAGGCGATTTGGCTATTCTACATTTTTCCTCCTCCACCCCAGTCATCCATCCCTCTTCGCATTCTTGTTCCTGGAACCATTTCCCGTAAAATCTGCAACAATTGCAGCATTGGGAACATGGTATCAATTTATACAATTGGATCTGAACGCCCTGAATTAATTGCCAGCCACTGCTGCATTTAGACCACTCCACCTATGCAATAGCCTGTTCTCTGCTCGAGACGTGCTGTGGGCCGTAAGTGGCAGAAAGAGAACGTGGGGGCCGGAAGAAAGATGACAGCTGAGCAGTTAGGAAGAAAACGTCTTGGCAGCCTCGTGGTACTTGCACAACACATCCCTCTGTAGCGAGCACGGACGGGCAATTAGCAGCTTGTTGGCATGCCACTGAAAAGAGTCAGGTGGATGGCATTCTACAACACGAATGGCAGAGATGCACCTTCCAGTGCCAGTAAATGATCAGCGACTATATCCGCTGACAGACTGGCCAGAGAAAATAGAGATCCATCGTTTGCTGCAGCAAGGTAATGGTCACAGACATGAGCTGGCATCCACACCTAGTGACAGGCTGAGCATGGAAAGGCACACTGTGCATAGCAAGGAAAATGATGAGAGCCACCCTCCAAACCAAGAGTTCCTCAAGCTGATAGAGATCCACCGTTCCCAGCAACGTAAATGCGTGGAAGAGGTCGATCCCATCTGTGGCTGAGAGGCCAGGGCAGCCAGAAACACGCTTACCATGGCATGGGAATGGCAGAGGAAAAAAAGTGTCACCTTCAATAGCAAGCGGCTGACCAAAAAGGGCAGACAATTATCTTTCATATATGCTGTCCAGAAAAGTCAAAGTTCAATCGCGGATTTTCCCCAAATTTGCAGCAGGTGCAGCGGCTTGGTCCTGAAAGCAGGTGAAATTTGGTGAAAATCCATCCAGTAGTTTCCTTTAAAACGATCAAAAAGTACGTCAGAAAAATGTTGTGATATCTATGTCCACTCTGCGGTCACACTTCCCTGTTCGCTCCGCGGAAAAGAAATCCATTGGCTAATCTGTTGCGTCATGTCCGCAGACATGTGGTGTTTTCACTTATTAGCTGTGGAACAGCGTGAAGTGCGTCACATTTCTTTCCTGCCCCCGCCATCTTCCGTTCATGATTTGGTGTACACGGACATCGCCGGTAACACATACAAAACACGACACCTATGGACTTGTTATACTTATGAAACACTGTTTCCGAAGGTGAGCTTTAATTAGCTTGGGATGGAATGTGGCAGCGCAAACTCAAAAAGTGGTGTTTTCTTGCCACCAAATTCATACAATAAAGTGAAAGTTGGTGCTCAATGTACGGCGCCCAATGCCTGCGTCTGTGTTACAATGTTTTCAGATTAATATTGAAGTCGGACTGGCGTCCTACATTTTGAATTCTGAGACCGCCACCTGGAGTGTTTGTTGGAAACAGTGGTTCTGGAGGCGTATGGGAGTAGCGGTTCCCATAATTGGATTGTCATATGTTGTTGGAAAGTGAGAATGTATTTGCCTTCTGAGTGAAGGTCAGTTCATTTGCTTTTTTGGTTGCAAGATCAGTAGGCCCACGCATTCAAGTCAATCCATAAGGGGCTATTGTTTTTTGACCTTGAGCAAAAGGGAAACTTCAAAAGCTATGGAAAGGAATGAGAGCTTGGAAAAACATATCATTTGATAAGGTTATGTTTTAAAATAGTTTGTAAGAAACATGAAATATCAGTTCACAAAGATTCTTTGCTGCAACCACATTGCTGTCTGACTTTGCGAAAAGCAATGGAGGCTGTCAAGATCATGCAAGTTTAATTTTGACGACTGTACACCGACTCGCGTTTTAATTTTATATTACCCAACACTAATTGTGACAATGTAACTGAAGTATTTTTTTGTGCAGTTATATTTTTCCTTCAATAATTATATTTTTCCTTCAATACCAGAGTGCACATTGTTAGCGTTTGAAGGCTATGAGTAGAGTCTCCCTTGTTGACCGTTATTTCTTCTTCTTTCAAATGTTATGCTTCCCCACATAGCTTTGTGTATCAGTTTGCACGTTCTTTTGGTCTTGTGTAACATCAAGATATGTAATTCTTTCTCGCTTGCCCATTCATGTTGGCTTCATAACTGAATTACCCTCTCACTGGCATTTTTTTTTAACCCTTACGGCGACTGCTGTTTCGCGGCCTTTGTAGGCTTGCACTATATGTACCTATGGTCAATGCCAATAATTCCTTAAAATGTCATGTTTCTCCACTTCCATTTGTGTACTACTTTCCACAATCTTTGTGTCTGTTTTGAAATGTTTTCCTAAAGGTTGGGTATTGATACAGATTTTCGCTTACGTTTTCCACCTAGCTACATATTGCCGTACTGTGCATGCCATGGTTTCCAGATACCAAGTGACGGCTTCTTTCCATGCCAGACGCAACTGCTTTTGACCGGCTGCCTGTCCATGATAATGTTATGGGAGGACAGGCCTGGCCCCCTCTGTCCCTACGCTGAACTAGCTGTTAGGAGTGACGTAACATCATTTATGATGGTGTAAGGCAACGGTCATGGTGCCGTATTGCAAATACCTGTGCAAACAAAGCGGTTGATTTAACAGAAATGCATACTTTGTGTATGCAAAAAGAACAGCGTGTGTCTCACCATAAACATTGTCAATGTTGCCTTTAGAACCATTGTTACAATGTATTTGGAAATGGGATTAGTCCATTGGTCTCTGACAGTTTGTTAAATAAAAGTACTTTAGAAATTCTTAAATGTTAACGTTTTCTTTGAAAATCCCATTTATTATTTCAAAATGTAAGATACCACATTATACGTTGCAGTATGTTTATGTACATGTCCTGCGTCTCGGCACGTACTTTTGCTTTTAGCTTGCTGCCATGGAAAATGAAGACCGGGTATGTATGCAATAACCGCCTTATTTACAGGTTCTGTGTCACAGCAGGTACTGTTGTTTTTTGGAGGCTGTCATGGAAAGCGAAGAGGGGCAATGTATGCAACAACCGCTTTCCCTTTCTATGGTGGCCATTTTGAAACAGGATTTTGATTTGTAATCACTGTATGTTTATGTACAGGTTCTGCGTCAAGCCACATACTTTTGCTTTTAGCTTGCTGCCATGGAAAATGAAGACGGGCCATGTATGCAACAACCGCCTTTCCTTTCGATGATGGCAATCTTGAAAAAGGATTTTGTTTTGCAATCCGGCCTGCCTCTGGCAGGCCGGAATATAAGCAGAAATTCTATTTTTCCATAGTATACGTTACTTCTTTGCGCATCTATACTATTACTGAAATCTTATAGCGCCTATATCCTTTGCTGAGAAATGTAAAGTACATGGAGTGAATGCGATTTTGTTTTTAATACATTTACATTGCGAAAGGTATTTTTTAACTCAACATTTACTTTGCTAACGGATGGGTTTGTTTTTTGGTATGACAGCTAATATTATTAATAAGGCCTTTTGCGAACCGAAATGAGGAAAGACGCATCAAACAGTGATATCTGTGGGGGTGGGGGGGCCTGTGCTAAAATATTGTGCATTTGTTATTTAGAAGGTTGGGGCAATGTTTGTCATGCTCCTTCATTACAGTAGTGCTGCTGTTACTTGGGGAGGAGGGATGGCCTTAGCTGATGTCATTTTCACATAACTAAAACTTTTGCTAAAAGTATGTAATGTGTACTACATTGTTAATGGCCGACTACCAATACGTGTTGGCGCTGTGCAAGGCAAATGTTGCAGGTGGACGTTCCTACATCAATATAAAATCTGTTTCCACATTATGTACGCGGCAAACATCTTACTGTTAAGTGTTTACGGATTCTGGGACATGTTACCGTGCTGTTCACAAGCAGATTGTCAAGTGGTATTCTCTGCAAGGTGTTTAAATAAGTCAGAAGTTGCATTACATTATGGTTACTTGGTACTACTATAAACAGATCATCTTTAGCAAAAAAACTTTGCAAAAGGGACGGATGGTTAAGTTGTTGTACTGAAAACCTGTCCAAATGAGTAAAGAAAACTTTGTTACGGGGGCGTTATGGTTAAGTTGCCCTACTAAAAACCTGTGAAATTCACTAAATAAACTTTAGAAACGTGACATTATGGTTCAAAGTAAAAGCGAAAAACCCCTGAAATTCACGAGTTATGGTAGGCTAAGCAACCATACCTGCCCGCACCACTGTGCACTTCTAACACTAACACCCAGGACATGAAAAATGGCATCATAAATGTCATTGATGACATCACATGTGTAGCCCCTTTGCTTTTGTTCACTGATATATATATATATATATATATATATTTCAGTAAAAAAAACTTTGTTAAAGGGACGTTATGGTTCAAAGTAAAACCGATAAAACCCTTGACATTCGGGTAAGCTAAGCAACCATAACTCGCACCACCTACACGCATTGCTAAGACTAACACCCAGGACATGAAAGATGAAATCACAAATGTCATTGATGACATCACTGATGACATCACATGTGCATGTACTTTTCATGAAAAGTGTGCACAAGGGAGTCTTATTATAATGTTGATTAAAAAAACTGAAGGCTCATTGGAAAAGATGACATGAGCTATGTGGTGCATTAAGCAATGCATTGACATAAATAGCATTCTAGTATAAAGTTCTTTACAGTATAATAATCTACTCATGTATAAACATAAGCATTGTGTGCAGCATTCAGGATGGAGGTGCAATATTCATAATCTTCCCATGTTAAATAGTGAAATATTAAATGCTTTCTTATTAGAGTTTTGTGTAACGTGCAACATGTTATAAGTAGGTAATGAAACCCACTTCCTATAGAATGTATTACATACAAAACACACAAACATAACACATACAACTATGAGTATATACAGGGAAAGTGAAGTACGCAAAAAAGTAGCAGTAGAACCAGAAATTGTTCATAACCTACCTGATTATCTTTATGCACAGAAATGATTGTTCTGCTTCAAACCTACTACTTCCCTATGAATAACTATCACTTGTGGTAATTGCACCCTAAAGAGAGCAATGTGAATATAAATATGAGCATAGGCATAGAAAATACAGT
This sequence comes from Ambystoma mexicanum, assembly GCF_040938575.1. Classification (NCBI taxonomy): domain Eukaryota; kingdom Metazoa; phylum Chordata; class Amphibia; order Caudata; family Ambystomatidae; genus Ambystoma; species Ambystoma mexicanum. The sequence goes on along the minus strand of NC_090931.1, from coordinate 198,399,528 downwards.
AATAAAAAAAACAGCAGACCACTAAGAAAGTGTTGATAACCTTACTGATTGTCTTCATACACAGAAAGCATTGGTATCTTTCAAGTGCGTATTCTCCCTATGTATCATATGCATGTTTCATATGCCAAGAGTGAACCCCAAATGAATTACTGTAAGAACATATTTGAAGTGTAAGTCTACAAATATAGTACTTTTCAATTTTTTGTTTCTAAGTATTACTGGCTATCACTAAAGGGAAAAAAAGCCACACATGTGATGTCATCAGTGATGTCATCAATGACATTTATGATGCCATCCTTCATGTCCTGGGTGTTAGTGTTAGGAGTGCACAGTGGTGCGGACAGGTAGGCACGTATGGTTGCTTAGCCTACCATAACTGGCAAATTTCAGGGGTTTTTCGATTTTACTTTGAACCATAATGTTACGTTTCTAAAGTTTTAGTGAATTTCACAGGTTTTTAGTAGCGAAACTTAACCATAACGTCCCCTTATAGTTTTGTTTGTGAATCTATATATAAATATACAGCACTGTAACCAAAGCTGAAAATCTTCTTGTTGCCTTCTGCGCCCCGATACCCTCGTGTCTGGTGTGCATTATAAAAAATAAAACAAACGCTTGAGGACATATCTTCCACCTCCCTTTTTCACAACTGTAGTCGACCTAACAAGACAAACGTTATCCCAAGCTATCACAAAACATTCTGCACCGTTACATCCCCTGCCCTCCCTTTGTGTGCGGGCATTGCTTTCCCATCCTCTTTACACCCGACACCCCACTTGTTTTCTCACCTCCAGCAGATTAAGGTCAGAATACCACTGTGTGTTGGAGGCACGGCATGCCACTCCACAGACGAGCCTAGGTGCTGTGAAACCACTGCAGCAGTGATTTGGTTTCACGATAAAAAAGCATATCAACAGAAAGGGCAGAGGCCCACTTCCTAAAACACAAAATTAACCAGAGATGCCAGAAACTGATGATGCACACCAAAAAATAAAAAAATAAAAAAATTAAAGATAGCAGAAAGTCACCATCTACAGACATAGACCAACAACTACGGTCAGAGACCACCACATGCACAGAGACATGCACGAGCAAGCAGTAGGTAATCGTACTGACAGACTGGCCAGACAGGGAAGGGGCACTTAAAGCACAGCAAAATTCGGTTTATATATGGAAAAGAAGCAAAACCCTCAGCAAAAGAAGAGCCAGAAAAAGCGGAGACTGGACAAATGCAGCAAGAGGTTGGCCAGAAAGGGCAGTGGGCCATACTGCGTACGGAACTTCCCTGAAAGAGCCAAAACCTACTGTCTTCAGGGAGAGTTTGATAGAAAGAGTTAAATAAAAAGAAAAGATCCCAAGTTGAGACTGCACCCAGTTTTTTCAACAAGTTTTTTTATTATATGGATGCCCTTTGTGATAACACATGTTTCGGTCCCTCTTGGACCTTTCCCAAATCAGGGCTGATTTTATATAATCAAAAGAGAAGGCCACAAAATTATAAAGATATTTTCAAAATAATATGAAAGCAAAATTATAAAAATAACAGAAGTGTTCATTCACATGTTTAACCAATTATGACAGTAGTTGATGGGTTAAAGCAAACCATAATAAATAACAGTTATTAAATCAAAGTAAACCAAAATGCCAGACAAAAAATGGAGTGGGGAATAGGGAGGAATGTCTGGGGTCAAGCGGTCGGCAAAACCACATTTTCGTTAGTCAGTGCTACATGTAGTGTCACATCGAATATCAAGGAAAATTGGATTCAAGTTGTCTCTATTACCTTATTTTCATCTACTGTCCCTTATGGGTTAAAGCAAATAGTGGTCTCTCTTCGAGTCTCGAGTTAGATTTGATAGAAAGAGCAAAGGCCCCTAGACCGCACTGCGACTGGCTATAAAGGGCAAAGACCCAAGCACAAAGAACAAAGCAAGAAATAAACAGTGCGCCGAAATTGCCAAGACCCATTGTGTGTAGTGAGAGACTGGCCAGAAGGACAGAGGCCCAAGTGCGCAAGTAGAGGGTACACTGTTGTGGACAGCGTCAATGCACTTTTTAGTTAGGCCAATTAGGTGACAGAGCCACCCATAAGCCCAAACTATTGCATTTGAGTACAGATAGGGAGAAATCTCATACGAGGGGGGAAACAAAACTTAAAGGTGGTGTTTGGTTATTTGCCCACACATTGACTGCCTTTTGACATGCTAATCCCTAAAGCCATTCCACCCTGTTCCGGCCTCTCTCTGCCCAAAACACCACCTTATGGGAAGTCTTTCAGCTCGCTTTACTCAAGCCTTACCAACAAACTTGGCACTCAAAGTGCCTGCCAGTGTTTTTTCAAAGCAGTCTTCGAGTCCGAGAGTTAATTACTTCATTGGAGCCTAAAAATGTCTAGTCAAGGTCCCGTCTTCAGCCATTCGATTTAGAAGCACCAAGCATGTCCTTCACTGAAGTCCTGTTAAAACCTGCTATTTGATGCCCAGGTATTCGCACCATTTTGCACCTGCTACCATCAACTGCCAGTTAATACTGCTATGGAAGTGCCTGGCAAGCGCCTTTCCCCATGCTTACACACACGCCCAAATTTTTTGGCATTGCCAATACTGGTTTCAGATAATGGACACGTACATGTACCCCTTGGGTGCTTTTGAGGAGTGCGAGAACGGGGGAGTGTGGCCCCTTTAAATTAAGGGGCGTGTGGTTATTATGCGGCCACTGCATTGGTGTACTGAGCCGGGGTTCGAGGGGGGGGCATTGCCCCCTGTGGTTCTTTCAATAGCCAGGCCGGCATTGTTGTCCTGGCATGGCAGCAGGACACCTTTCCTGTTGAGCACCTTAATTAACAAAGTTGGTGCCAAACGGGAGAGGTGTCCCTCTGCCAGGACAATAACTGGCAGAGCTCAGGGCAGCAGAGGCACTCTCGAGGACCTGACATGTTGCTCCGTGTCAACAGAGCAATACAGAGGGAGCTGGGAGGGAGGGGGTGACTTAGCAGGGACGTGTGTCCCTTGCGAAACGTGAATGATGGTTATCAGAATTGAGAAGGGTGTATAATGCTGCATGCTTTCTGAAATAAGTATTATGGCTTTAAAACCCAAGGGGGATTTGTTCGGCTACATTAAACAGCTAGATGATTTTGGGACTTTGCCTGCAGGATCGGGAGAATAAAACTAAAGCCATTCTCTTATTGCTCAACATATTTGTATGGCTATGTATATAGTGTAAAGTTAGTTTATTATGAAAGACTAGCTTATTTTGTACTGTGGTTTGCCCTCAAGGCATTGCATTGCAATAAAGAAAGTAGTATTTAAGCACATGAAATGCAAAGCAAAACCTTAATAAATATCTAAATCGACTAAACCAGGGAAGATGCGTTTCGTTTCTTAAAATAGTCCATACCCTGGTTTCACCGTTTAACCAAAGTGTGAGATCCTGGGCAAATCATTTAATCACGCCGTGTCTTATCTGCAGCTCCGTAAATGATTCACGTCTGGGTTATGTTAATAATCATGCAATCATAAAAGAAGCCTAATGGCTTTAGTTGTTCCATATATAAAAAGAGTGCAATTTAGATATTTTGCAGCACAAGCTTATTTGCCACTTGGCTTACTTATGGCAACTTATTCTAAAGTCACTTCCATGGTGCCTCCAGTATCAGAGACTGATGGTGCTTCTTGCGATGTCCTTTTCTGTGAAGTCACTTCTGTAGGTGCAATTCATATGTAAATTAGTCACATTCGTTGCCCCAAAGAGCGCAAATAACTGCGTTTCCTGTATCGGTAATGGTCCTGCAGTTGTATTCATTTTGCAATGCTGGATACTCCCCTCGGCCGCTGAGATTCGAACCCGGGTTATCGGGTTTCCAGTGAAGTGAGAGACTCTCCAGAAAGGGAAAATACTTATATGATGTGTCAGGAGACTGCAGGAAAGGACAGAATATGATGGATTGCAGTGAAACTGACCAGAAAGCACAGAGACCTACACTACGCAGCTTTTTTTGCGTTCAGGTATGATGGAGGCAGAGTAAGATAAGACATTTTACAGTGTGAATGAGTCCCGTCCTCTCACGCCGCGGCCCTGGCCGGAGACTGGAGCCAAGGCTGGCAGAAGAGTTCATTGAGTCACCGGCCCCAGACGCGGCGGGAGCCCGGCCTGTCTACACGACTCCCACCACTCGCTAAATACCCTCGCGCTGCCGTGCTGTACCGGAGCCAGCACTAATAAAACAAAAAACCAAATGTCTGGCACTCTCAGATCAGCCTACGGAAGCACTAATGACAAGTAGCCTCACCGTTCAGCGGATGTTCGGAAAGTGATACTTAGTCTAGTTAATAGGGGGGGAGGGGGGTCGAGACGCTGTCCTTTGGCACACATATGGTGGTTTCACTCAGCTAGAAGAGGGCCCAATTTTATTTATTGTGCATTTGTAAGGCGCTTGTACATCAAGTAATTTGTGTTTCAAAGCGCCCACAGGGCAAAGGGGAGGGAACATGGGAGCAAAAGGCATATATATATAATAGCAATGAAGGGAAAGAAAAGAGGCAGTCCTATGCCTTGGGAGCATTCAGAACGTGCAAGTGCAGAGAGATAGAAGGGTCAGCGAGGAGGGTAAGTGCTAGGAGTTCCATGGAGGGAAGTGCTAGGGAGTGAATTGCAAACAGCTGTTAACTACCTGGCAGAGATCACTTGGTAAGAGTGGCCAACTGGCAATACAATAAGTGCAGGCCCCTGAGACGGCGCAGGGCAGTGGCGCCCCCAAAGGCAAGTACTGGAGTGGCTGAAGGCGCCTCTGAAACCAGAAGGACACATAATGGCCCTTGTCACCAATCTCAGCGACTGTGGGGTTTAGCAAGGGAGGGGGAAGGAGGAGGTGAAAAGCAAAGTCTCAATGAGCTTCCGGAGTTTGAGGAGATCCAGCTCAAGACGGAAAGGGGAGGTTGTACCAGAAGAGGCAGCCAGCCGAGGAAAGATCGGCCACCAGCTCGCTGTTTAGTGAATCGTTTGACAAACAGTTGGCGCCGGATGAGCGTGAAGATCTAGAGGGAGAGTATCTGGTGAGGGCCAGTTCTAGATAGCGTGGTCCCCGGCCCCAGGCAGCCTTATGGATGATGCAGAGGCATTTGAATTTGATCCTTGCATTCACGGGGAGCCAGTGGAGATATTTTAGGGCTGCAGAGATGCGGTCCCTGAGCTTGAGGCCAAGCATAAGTCTTGCAGCCCTATTCTGGATGAACTGGAGGGGGATGTATAGAGGAAGAGGGTAGATTAAGAAAAATGCTGTTGCAGTAGTCAAGCCTAGAGAAGGCTAGAGAATACCAGAGCTCTAGAGACATTGAGCTTCTGGAGGAAAGTGAGGAAGTTTTAGTTACTTACCTGTAACCTTATTTCTCCATCATTGGTATCTTTCATAGATACACATGCTTGAATATTCCCCGTCAGACTGGGAATCCTCGGTGATAAAAATAATTATTAAAACATTTCTAATATACACACTTTGCTACTTAGCCATGCATGTACATAGTCCATTATGGCCTTTGAGCCATTCTATTGTGTAGTCCCTCCACCGCACTTTGGTCCTTTAAAGACCCAACCAATGAGGTGGCAGGGTTTAAGCTCAGCCCCCGGCAGCCACCTTCAGATTTTGAACCATAGAGACTACAGTACGATGGATGCCGAGCATAGGAGCAGCCTCTCCAGGGAGGCGGGCGGGCGCATGTGAATCTATGAAAGATACCAATGCTGGAGAAATACAGTTACAGGTAAGTAACTAAAACTTCTCCAGCATTGGATCTTTCATAGATTCAGATGCTTGAATAGAATACCAAGCAGTTAAAACATGCCACCATCATATACATATATGCATAAATACAGAAAACATTTCTGATCAAACCTTTACTATGCAGCAACACAACGGTTACATACTCCAGGAAAGGTGGGAAAAGAGGCGGCTGGTCCTTCCGTATGCAAAGAGATGGCGGAGCACTGTCTTTCCAACTGCAGTTTCTTTGTTGGTATCTTCAGCCAGGCAGTAGTGTTTAGCGAATGTGTGCAGAGTGCTCCATGTGGTTGCTCTGCATATGTCCTTGAAGGCCACCCCTGCGTCAAATGCCGTTGACGCCGCCCTCCCTCTGGTGGAGTGCGCTGATGGCGGTCTAGTTAGACGGTCGCCTTTCATCTGACGGCAGTGGGTGATGCAGGACGAAACCCAGCGTGCCAGACTTTGTTGAGATATTCTGTCCCTTGGTACGGCCAGAGAAAGCAATGAACAGTCGGTTTGAGGATCAGAACTCCTTGGTTTTCAGTAAAACTTCAAAACTCTTGCAATATACAGAGAGCGTAATGCTCTTTCTGCTTCAGAACTGTGATTCTGGAAAAAGGTTGGCAAAACAATGCGCTCAGCGAGTCATTTCCGACAGTACCTTGGGAAGGAATTTAGGATGTGGCCTCAAGATGACGCGGTCCCTCTGGAACAAGGTAAACGGAGGCTCAGACGATAAAGCTTGCAACTCCACTGATCCTTCTGGCTGATGTGATGGCTATCAAAAAGGCTGTTTTCCAAGACAAGAACTTTACGTCGCATCTGTGTAAGGGTTCGAAGGGAGGTTCCATGAGGGCGGTCAAGACGGTATTCAGGCTCCAGTTCGGGACTGGCGTGGGCGTAGGAGGATAAGCACGCATCAGCCCTTTCAGAAAGACTGACCGCCGGCAAAGAGAGCAAGGATTGCATCTCCGGCGTTGTTGTGTACGCCACTATGGCTGACAGATGGATCTTGATGGAGAACAATGAAAGCCCCGTCTTAGCTAGGTACAATAAGTAGGGTAGAACTTGGTCAACCGAAACCGTGAGAGGATCGAGGGAAGATCTCTTGCACCACTTGGAAAATCGAGTCCACTTCCGGGTGTAGGTGACTTGTGTCAACGGGGCTCTTGCGGCCCTGATATCCCAACATTCTCATGGTAGCTTAAGATTCATCAGTTTGCGCTGCTCGGGAACTATACCTTTAGAGATAGGCTCCTCGGGTCGTGGTGGAGGACCTTGCGGTTCTGTTGCGTCAACAGATGTTGATGTGCCTTGAGGCGAATCGGGGGCCGCCGGGATAGATGCTTCAGAGTCGAGTACCAGACTTGTCACGCCCAATTCGGCGCAATTAGGATCATTGAACAATTCTGTTCCTTCAGTCTGCGCAGTACCCTCGCAATGAGGGGAATGGGGGGAAAGGCATAGAGGAACTTTCCTGTCCAAGCCACTGAGAACGCATCGCCCAGTGATTGATAATCCGGGTGCCTCGAGGCAAACCTTCGGCACTTCTTGTTGTCCTTGGTGGCAAAGAGGTCGATCTGCGGATGGCCCTACAAGACAAAAATCAGTCTATTTCCTTTTTGACCAGCTCCCACTCTGTATTCTCTGCTTAGCTTGTCCGCTAGGACATTGTCCAGTCCCGGAAGATACTCTGCTTTGATCTGCACCCCGTGGTGAAAGGCCCATGCCCATAGGCTTTGGGCTTCTTGCGACAGGATCTCTGACCTCGTGCCTCCCTGCTTGTTTGTGTAATGCATGGAGGTCGTGTTGTCTGTCTGGACTGTAAGTACCTGTCCAGTTACCACCGGCAGGAAAGCCTTCAGCGCCCACCTTATGGCCCTGTGCTCTAACACAATGATGTGGAGTTGGGACTCTTGCGCCGACTAAGTGCCCTTGGTTTGGAGGTCCGCAAGGTGAGCGCCCCAGCCCGATAGTGACCCGTCCGTCCTCAGCAGAAGAGTTGATGCTTGAAACGGCATCCCTTGTTGAAGATTCCACAGAACATTCCACCATCGAAGAACCTTGTGTAACGTCAATGGAATCTGGACAATGTCCTCCCGAAATCCGAGAGCTTGTTTCCATTGGTGGTCCAGGGCCTCCTGAACCGGTCTCATGCGAAGCCTGCAATTTGGTATGAGAAATATGCACGAGGACATCATGCCCAGAAGGGATTTGTATGAACGTACCGATGTGGTCTGTTTCTCCAGGAAGCACGAGGTTGAGCATAGAATCGCTGCTACCCTTTCTGCCGATGGTCTCACCATGGGAATGCTGGTATCGAACTCGGCGCACAGGAAAAGAGCTGTCCTGCTGGGAACGGGACAGGACTTCTTGTTTATGGAGAAACCTAACCATTTTAGGAGGTTGTTCGTCCTTACAACTGCTGAGCGAGCCCTTGCGGCGGAACATGGTTTTATCAACCAGTCGTTCAAGTATGGGAAGACTTCTGTTCCTGTCATCCTGAGCTTGGCAGCTACTGGTGCCAAGCATTTTGTGAAAAAACTCGGTGCCGATTTTAGCTCGAACGGGAGCACTCGGAACTGAAAATGAAGTTCTCCCACCGTGAACCTGAGGAACTGTCTGAGCTGGAAGGATCGGTATATGGAAGTAAGCGTCCTCCAAGTCTAAAGTTGCCAAGAAGTATTTCTTGTTTAACCAAGGGAGCACTCCTTGCAATGCTACCATCTTGTATGTTATGCGTTTGATATATTTGTTGAGCGCCCTCGGGTCCAAGATGGGTCTCCATTGACCGTTTTTCTTTCTGATGAGGAAGAAGCGGGAGTAGAAACCCTTTCCCCTCTGGGGGTACAGCACTGGCTCTACCGCCGCTTTCTGGAGCAATTTTTGAACTTCGGACATGACCTGTTTTAACATGTGACCCTGCGCGAAGATGGAGGCATGGAAGGAGGTTGGTCTAGAAATACTAAGGTGTGACCCCCTCTGATCACCTGCAACACCCATTTGTCCGGTGTAATTGACTGCCAGTGTTGGAAGAACTGGCTTACCCTTCCCCCCACCGGGGTGTGACGTTGAGGGGACGGAATCGGATAGTCAGTTTTGTTTGCCTTGTGACTTCCCCTGGGTGGAGCCACGCCTGCCTCTATGGGAGCATCTGTTGGAGGATTGATACTTGTTCTCTTGGTACGTGCTACCTTGCGCCTTCTGACCATAGGAGGAGCAGCCGTACCCTCTGTATTTAGAAGATGAACCCCTAAAGGGGTGAAAAGACAGACGGTCCTTGTCCTTTAAAGAACTGATGGCTACGGCCGTGTCTGTGTCCGATTTGATTCCCTTCAGGTGGTTGTCTATTTTCTTCCCGAAGAGCTCTTGTCCGTCAAAGGGCATGTCTAATATCTGCGCTTGGACTTCAGGCCTGAAATTAGTAGCCTTCATCCAGGCCTGCCTTCTGAGTACTGTGCCATGGGCCATCTGTCTGAAGCAGACTCTGCCACATCAATCGCTGCGTCGATCATATGATCAGAGGTTGCTTCAACATCAGCGATTATCGATGTAGACTCTTTCTGAAGTTCTGGTGGTAACTGCTTAGCCAATTTGGCTATGCGTAGCCAAAGCTTGTGGTCATATCTCGCAGTCATGGCCATCACATTACCCGCTCTGATGGTAAGTGATGCCGAAGCCAATACCTTCCTGCCTATGGCTTCTAGCTTACGCCCATCCTTGTCCGGTGGTGCCGACAGCGGCGAAGCGGGATTGGCAAGCCTCTTCCTAGCCGCAACTGTGATAACAAAGTCCAGTTTTATATGACCTCTCAAGCAAAGCGGCGCAGACTCGGGTGCTTTATATTTCTTCTCTGGTCTGGACACCGGAGCCGGGGTAGACAAGGGCGTAGGTAGGATCTTGGATCCTGACTCTCAGATGGTGTCGAGGAGAGGAATGGTAGTAATCGTCCGCCTGCGTTTGTCCCTGTGCTCATAAAGCACCTATTTCTTTTCCTCCGATGTAACCTGAATTTTGAACAATTCTGCAGCCTTGCCTATTATGGCGTGGAAAGAAACCAGATCATCCGGGGGTGAAGCATCTCCTGGGGAATCTCTCCTCCTGGGCTTCTCGTCCCACTCAGTGGCTGCGTCAGGCTCTTGTGTAATTTCGCCTTCTTGTGGGTCAGAGAATTCTCTAAAAAGATCCTGTGCCAATCCGAGACTGAAACGGAGGACGGCACCATTGTGGGATCCCTATCCAGAGATCGAGTTCTATGCGATGATGGTGGTAGTCATGGGACCCTTGTCGGTGAAGCACTGCGAGTCCTGCTCCTAGACCTTCGAGGAGGCTCAGGTGATCGTGCCCTCTTCTGAGGTCTACTCCTATGTGGTGAACTTCTTGATGTGCCTGGAGTTGGAGACGTGTCTCTCTGACAGGGTTCCAGTTCTAAGGGATCAGACGGCATGTTCTTCTCCCTTTGACGCCTGTAGAACTCATCCATGATCCTCTGTACGGACAACATCAGTATCTGGTCCCGAGGATAGTCGGCCTCTTCCGTAAAGGGTTGCCAAGGGGGACTGTGCTGCTTAGGAGAAGGACAAGGTCGTTCTTCCACCAATTCTGCATCTGAAAATTCCACCCGGAGAATCACATCAGGAAGCTCTGCCATGTCCCCCAAAGGAGAAACTTGCGCTACCATTGGTTCAGCAGCTTCAGCAGCCTCCAGGAAACTGTCCTCAATGACAGGTGTCACCCTGGCGTGAGTGGAAGACGTCTCGGGCTCCAATTCCTCTGTGTCCAATGGTACTTTTGTCGACGAGCGTCCCACAGACGGTAGTTCCGTCGATGAACGCGGCTTGGATGGTTTCCCTGTCGACGAGTGTTTCGTCGACGAATGTGTTTTGGCTGGTCTCTCTCCCGTCGACGAGTGCTCCGTGGACGAGCGTTTCGTGGAGAGCTTTGTGAACGAATGGTGTGTTTCCTTCATCAACGACTGTTTTGTGGACGATTAATCCAATGACGAGGATCTTGCCGTAGACGAGGTCTTATGTACATTTGTTGTCGATGAGGGTTTTGTCGACTGTGTGGCCAGTGACGGGCCTTTATCTTTCACATCGCTTGTGGATGGTTTCCCTGTCGACGAATGCCCCCCGACTTTTTGCGAACTCCTCCATACCTTTGGAGGTAGATTTGGCTGATGAATGTGACCTTTTCTGGCCGGAGGATTCCAGTGAAGGTAGAAAGGGTATTAACTCCAGCTTCCTCTTACTTTTGGCAATGGGAGAGGAACTCCTTTCCACTGAAGAGGACCTTCTTCCAGATGTAAAAGAAGTCTTCTGTGCCTGTCCGGAAGAGTCCTGTTGGAAAAAGTCTTACAAATATCGCATTTCTGAATGTCATGTGGATACAAGCAGTAAATGCAATGTTCATGGGGGTCTTTCATGTAGACCAACTTCTTCTTGCACCTCGTGCAGTCCCTGAACAGGGAAGGATTCTTAACTGCCTGAGATGAAGCCATTCTGAAGAGTAGGTTTACACGACGATATTGGCTCAAAAACAAGAGATGTGTCTCAAAAACCACCTGAGAACAAAGCCCCTAAACAGGGGAACAAAGTGGAATGTATTTGAAAAATATATTCCACACAAAAAATAGAAAAAGAATTGAAGAGCTCAGAGCTTGAGGATTCCCCATCTCAGACTGCGGTGAAAACTCTGAAGATGGCTGCCAGGGGCGGAGCTTAAGCCCTGCCACCTCATTGGTTGGGGCTATAAAGGACCAAAGTGAGGTGGAGGGACTACACAATAGAATGGCTCATAGGCCATAATGGGCTATGTACATGCATGGCTATGAAGCAATGTGTGTATATTAGACATTTTTTAATAATTATTTTTATCACCAAGGATTCCCAGTCTGACGATGGGGAATATTCAAGCATGTGAATCTATGAAAGATCCAATGCTGGAGAAAGGAAGGATTCCTTTGAGGTGGAGTTGAAAGTGGATCTTCCTGGCAAGGTCCTGGATGTGATGGAGGAAGGAAAGAGGAGTCGAAGATGACTCCAAGATTTCTGGCTTCAGATGAAGAAGGGGTAGAGCCCCCAGAGGGCCGCAAGGGTGTAGGGAGGAAAGTGGGAGCATGAGTCCCAATGGGAAGCATATCAGTCATGCTGGCATTGAAGCAGAGATCATTGGAGGCACACTAGGACTAGATGACAGATAGGCAGTCAGGAATGATGGAGGAAATAAGGAGAGGATTGGAGGGACGTTTGAAGAAGAGTTGTGTCTCATCTGCATAACACTCGAAGTAAGGGGAGAAAGTGTAAATTAGGACTGCAAGCAGAGCAAGCTAGATATTAAAGAGCCAGGTGGAAAGGTTGAGCCCTGGGGAACGCCACAGGTGGAGATGGAGGTGGGAGTGGAGAAAGAGCCCAGGATAACCTGGTAGGGGCAGTCAGAGAGGAAGGAGGTCAGCCAGCCCACTGGCTGCTCGGAGATACCAAGGGTATTGTAGAGCTGTTTTATGAGGATAGAATGGTTGACCGTATCAAACACAAAAGGAGCGATCAACTAGAGCGAGAACAGCTGGAGAGTTGAAGTCGAGAGATGCGAGCAGTTCTTCACGGGTGTACAGGAGAACAGTTTGTGCCCCTGGATGCTCGAAATCCAGATTGATGGTTGTGCAGGCAACTGACCAGCACAGTGTGATGTGTCAGTTGGGGGAAGACCAGTTTCTCCAAGAGTTTCCCTAGGAAGGGGGTGATCGAGATGTGGCGGTAGTTAGTTGAACATGAGGGGTCGGCGGAAGGTTTTTTTCAAGAGGGGATGCACAAGACGGTGCTTTACAGAAGAGGGGAAAGACAGTAGCAAGAGAGTGATTGCAGAAATCATCAACTGCAGTTTATCCTATATAGTTCTGGATGGAAGAACGGGGAGACACCGGTTTGGGGGAGATTTCATAGAGCAAACAACTCTAGTGACCTCATCGGATGTGATAGGAGAGAAGGAAGAGAGAAAGGCAGAGGGAGGATGGGAGGCCACAGGAGGAGGGGAGGGGGGAAAGGAAGAGTGCTCAGTGTCCTGAGTTTTGCAATGAAGTGTGTGGCCAAGTGTTACACTCACCTGGCTCCCACAGAGGCGTCGATCAGAACTGGACAGCTGCGGTCTCCACCAATGTGACGCGTAGGGCCAAGATGACAGACTGGACTGGCCCACCTAGCTTTGTTTGCCTGGGCCGTAGGAATATTCTTCTGATGGTTTGAAAAGATGAGTTCTCCATCCTGCATTGAACGCAGGGGCGCGTTGATAACCAGTTGCTTCACTGGCTCGAATGAATTGGTGAGTTCCAGAACAATATTGACTCTGAGATTCCCGGCAAGAGGCCGCAAGTATAAAGTTCGTAAGAGTTCAAATGCCTGACTTTCACTCTTGTCCGATTCCTTGCAGGTTGCAGCTCGACCCTAATGAAGATTTCCTCGTGGCAACCGGTAGTATTCTGGTAAGGATTTGTATTGTCCAACACAGTTCGATAAAATAATGTCAATATGTAACCTGTTGCTTTCTCCCTTATTCAGGCGCTGAGAGAAAGTATGAAGTCTTGGGAATAATACCTCCGGCGGGGTGCGGCGAAAATGCAGTGGAAGCTGCGCCGACCCGTGAAGAGGAATAGTACCCCCGGTGGTAAAATCAGGTAAGTCTATGGGGGGCTGGGGGAGGTAACTAATATTCCTCTGTGTATTCCCTTGGCTCACCTTGCTGTTCTCGTCTTCTCCTTAGGTGCCGGAGTGCGGCGGGAACATGCAGGAGGATGCGGTGGAATGTGAAGATGCTGCGAAGGCCGGTGAGTTCAGCGCGGCGCTGCAGCAGACGAGGCGACGCAAATAAAATAACTTCTTTCTTCCAGCTCGAAGGCACAATGGATCGGGAATTCAGGTAAGGATTAAAGGTATTGCTCTTGTTCTAACCTTTTCTCCTTCTTTCTCCCTTTTTATAGGAGAAACTCGAAGCGGGCGTGGCAGAAGGCTGGATGCAGACTTGCAGGCACGGTGAGCGTTATGCTGTTGGATGCAGAATAACGCGAAGCGCGCGCTGCCCATCGGGCGTGGTTTAAATAGCCACCCAAAGTAGTCCCAGGTAAGTATTCCTCCCCAGCCCCGCCCGAGTAAAAAATAGTCCCCAGTAAAGTATTCCCTTCCAAGCCTCTTTTGGCTTGGAGCTCTTGCAGCATGGTCTGCATCAGGTAAGTTTGCAGCATGGTCTGCATCAGGCAAGTTTTAATCTATGAGCCTGGCGCCTATGGCGCCAGGATTGACTCTCCATGCGCCAGGACTGGACCCAAATAGCCCCTAGCAGGGGTTGTTGGGCTTGCTTAGGATAACTTTATGCCTGCTTCCGGGGTTGCAAGACCTGGTCTGGGTCCCCGGGGGTAGGCATCATGACACCAAGGCATTGCAGAGGGCCTGAGAGGGAAGAGGCGAGGATGAGACTGTGGAATTGTTGGCTAGTTTATTGCAGATTTCAAAGAGTTCAGCCGTGTTGTTTGGATGCACCAGAAATGCGAGCCTGGATTTGCGTCCTTTTCTTAGAACGAAAGGCGAGTTGGTATTGCCTTAGGAGAAGGCGACAGGTCAGTTTGTCGGAGGGTGAGCCTGAGGTCTGCCACTTCCGTTCCGCATCTCTGCACTCGCGTTTCACAGCTGCAAGTTCAGCATCGTACCAGGTGTTACGCTTGGTGGCATGTTTCAGGCATATCCTTATAACTGGGGCAAGAATGTAGAGCGTTGGTGATGGCAAGATGGAGGTTACTGAGAGTGGAGTCAGAGGTAGAGTCTGCAGTGGGAGGAGAAGGACGACGAAGGTGGATGCGAAGGCAGCAGCTGACACTCATTTCCTCAGGCGATGTCCTTGAACGAGGTTGGCAGAGCTGGGGGAGGTGCGGTTAGACAGCAAAGATGACCCAGGTGAGAGGAGAGGAGGGAGTGGTCTGACTAGGAAAGTCGGGCAGTGAGCAAAGGTTCAGTGTGGATCAAGGCACCAAGAGTGTGTGCAGCCGAGTGGGTAGGACCAGAGGGGAGAATGGAGAGGGAAAGGGAGGGGCAGAGATCACAGAAGAGAGTGAAAGCCGTGATTGAGTCAAGGTGGATGATGAACCCAGGAGAAGGAGTTTAGAGGTAGATGCGAGGAGAGGACAGAAATCAGCCCATTCAGAGAGGAACAGGGTGATAGAGCCAGGTGGCCTGTAGATAGTGGCAATTATCAGGAAGGACGTGAGCGAGATGACCAGCTTGCAGACCAGGCTCTCAGAGTATTGCTGCCTAGTTATGCAGGAAGAAGAGACCCACTCAGGGAAGATCAGGGCAACCCCACCGCAAGCACAGTTAGGGCGAGGCTTGGAGATTATCTTGTAGCCATCAGGGAGAAGGGAGTCAAAAGCAGTGACTGAGCTGGCATTGAACCATGTCTCTGTAAGAGCAAGGATATCAAGTTCAAGGTCTTCAGGGAGGAGGCAGATGTCAGCAGAGTGTTTGATAGAGTGAGCATTGAGCATGGCTAAAGCAGCACGTCACTGCCTTTCAAGGTTTTCCGATGAGGGGTACATGGCGTGGTATACCAGTGGGAGGAGAGGCGACAGAAAGGAGGAACGAGTAGCAGGTGTAGTAAGGAAGTTGATGAGGTTGGGTTTAGGACCCTGAGCCATGATAGTGCCATTGCGAATGACATTAATGATACACCTGGATGATGAGAAGCCCGCCAACAGTACTTCCCCTCTAGTGCCACCATTAAAGGATGAAGATGTGAGAGGAGAGACAGTAGAGCTAAGAGGAGCAGCCCAAAGATCTGGAGAGGGGCCAGAAAAGAGGTTATCTGTGACAATCTGTCTGGAAGTTGCACTGACGTAGGTGTCTGCAATGGGTAAACTGGGGTTAGTGGTCAGGATGTATTTTAAAAAAAAATGTCCTTCCATACTTTGTGAGAGAAGGAGGATAGGTGATAGTATAGCAGTTAGAATAGATCAGGGAGATTGTGAGTGCCATAGGGGTGGAGGAGAGATAACGACAGAATATAGAGGAGGGACTTCACATGAACTCACCAGGCAGCCCAGAAGCAAAAACCGAGAAAACCACATGCAATAGAAACACCCAAGTACCAAGAATTGGGGTGTAGATTTGTTAAAAACACACCAGGATTCAAATTTACCAAAAAGCACAGAAATGCATGGAGAAGGGATAGCGTAAGGCATAGAAAGGCAGAATGGCATAGGCACACCTAGGTTAAATAGTTGTGTGAGTTAGTAAAAAGGCATAGCAATGTCCAGGACATGACTCACATGTATTCTTGGTGCACAAACAGCGCTCTAGAGGCACAAGTTTGTGGGGTAGCTGGCTGCATGCTGGGAAGTTGTTCCATGAGGCTGAGAGGTGGTGGAGTGTGAGGAGGAGATGGAGGGGCAGGGCCCTCCGAGCCCTCCAAGGCCCCAGGCAGGCTCAGACAGGGGGGTCTTCTGTGGGCCGGCACACTTGCATGCCGGCTCGTGGATTGGCTCCTAAGTGGAGAGACTAGCCAATCACGGCAGCCGTTGCTGTGGAGAAGAAAGAGGCACTCCGGTGCCATGGAAGGCCGCAAAAGTGGCTTCCATGTTTTGTTGAGATGGCCTTTGCTGTTTCGAGCCCAACTGGACTATGGTAGTAGTATGCCTGAAGTGCGAACAGCCCAGGCAATCCAAGAAAGCACACAATACTACGGAAAGCCCAGAACAAAAAATGAGGCTCTGGAATGATGTTGCAGACGTGTGCATAAAAAACTTTGCAGGAATTCTGACAAAGCCAGGCAGGGCTTACCTAGTGTTGCTGGTGTGGTATTTAGATTTTGTGAAATACCATGGTACTTCAGGGTTTGTGGGGGTGAAATAGGTTTACTTCACTCATTGAGCCAGAATCCCCGTTCCCTTCACTTCCCACGCAGTACCTTTGCTTTCAGCGCTGCAGCCCGGTTCACCACTCAGGAGCTTCTAGTGGTGCCAGCAAGAGCCACATCGGTCACTCCGATGCCCGGCTAACTTGCCAACTCATCAGCTGGTCCCTGGGGAACTTCCAGGATTGTTCCCGATTCAGGGGGCGTCGTTCTCCAGACCTACCCCTCAGTCATGCAGCGGGATTGCCAAAGACAATTGGTGCTCCCTGAAGGCTTCTCGCACAGGATCCTCACGCCGCCTGCAGACACCCATGCTGGAGCTCCGGCCCTCAGACCGTGTGCATGAACCCTGTTGCTCACTTGGTCAGCGTTAAAGAGGCGCTGTAGTCTAGGTTCAAACATACAGGAGCTGCCAGCAGGAAGCACAAAGTTCTTAGTCTAGCTTCGGACCTTGGCCCTCGAACTAAGTTGCATGCTGCTTCACCTCGCGCGCTCGTCTCAGGGCTCATCGCCGACCATACATTCATGCAGTGCTTAACATGGACTATGGAATTAGGGGGGCAGGGGAGTTAACGAGTTGCAAAATACAATGAGCTAAAAAAAGAAATTCAAAGACATGTAGCCAAAGCAGACCGATAGGAGTTTTCGTACTTGCCATGAAAAGGGGTACAAACTATTTAAACTGTTCGCTCAGAAGGCAAAATAATTCCCCCAAAAATAATCACTAAGCTAAACGTATTCAAAATATAAATATTAAATCAAAATAGTTCACTGGAGGTTACAACCCCTCAGTTATTTTGAAGGAAATCCACAATTCTCATTTGTTAATTTTATCAAATCATTAACAAGACCTTAAAATATGTATTTTTTAAATGAAACCAAGTTTCCCCTATTTTTTCCCCTACAGAGTATCAGAAAACTGCATTATTATGTCTCGATAAGTATTGAGCCTTCGACATGTACTGTGATGTATATGCCACATTTTTTCTTGGTCTTTTTGTTGGTGTGATTATCTGAAATGTGTTAACTGTTGAAACCTTCAATAAAAACATGTTTTCAAAAAAAAAAAGATTGCTTACCTTATCTGCTATTTCATCATTGCTGGACGTAAGAGAGCTGGAGCACCTAACACTTCGTCCAAAAACAAGCGCCATCTACCGAATGTTCTAAGCAACTGGGAGTCGGAGTAGAGACACAAGCCCCACTAACGAACCGGCACATGGTGCCCAACAAGAGAGCATGGGGGACAGATCAGGGGAGCCGACTTATGAATTTTGTAGCTTAATCTTAAACCTTTCAGTTGACACATCAGATGTGCTGCTGAAGTACAATGCAATCCTGGCTGAAGTATAATGCAATCAAGTGTGGTTTCAGACTTGAAGGGGAGGTGGGGGGCAAGAGTTAACTGCTTTTAACATTGTAGTTTACTAGAAATTCTGGTAAAGTAGTGTACAATGTTAAAAAGCAGTTACCCAGGTGATGTTTGGGACTGATGGAAGCACTCGCGTCTAAATGTTGTAGCCATGGTTGTCTCCATGTTTTAAAAACTCCCACTTTCCTGGTTTTCAACATTCATTTGAAACACCCCTTTTTCAAAAAATGAAGGAGTCAGTAAAAAAAAAAAAAAGTACACCTCACTTATGCTTAATAACGTCTTACCTTCCAAGAAACGAGCATACACCTCATTTGTCCGGGACTGCTATTCGAGGCCCTGGTACTCGCACCATTTTGCACCTGCTACAATCCATGGGCAGTTAATACCACTATGGCTGTGCCTGGCAAGTGCCTTTCCCCTGCCTGCACAAAAGCCCAAACGGTTGGCATTGCCAATGCTTGTTTGAGGTTACTGTAGACAGATGCAGAGAATTAAAGTGTGCAAAATAAAAAACGGCCATCAAATACCTAGCTACATGCTCCATCAATAAGGACTGAAAAACTGCCCAGGCACTTGTGCTACTACCATGGATTGCCATCAAAAGCCCAGGTAACAACGCACTGCCATCAAATACCCAGGAAAGTATCCGCTTTGTTGCAGATGTGCCTTCAACTGCCCAGATACCTGTCCAGTTAAAGCCATTAGTGCATGCGTGCATGCCTGACACCTACCCTGGTTCTAGTGGTCTTGGATTCCTTTATAAAAAACACAAATCACATAGTATGTCAACCAGACAATGTATCATTGTGTACAGCTTAAGGGGGGGCACCTGACCCAAAGCAGAACAGTAGGAGAAGTATTTTGGAACAATCAACATTGTAAACACACCTCTAGTTTAGATTGTAAAGAGTGCTTGTGCGGCAATTACATGCACCCAGTTAATAAAGTCCAGACTTAAAACACTTGATCAGCATTCAGTGAGTAAAATAACCTTGTAAAAATAAAATGCAGCTGTGCATGAAATTAAAGAGAATTTTGGGATTATCAGGCACTGGCAAGCGGGCTCTGCTGTTGCTGTGGGAGAAGTGAGAATTGCGATGGCGACAAATCTAAGATTAATAGCTGCTGTTTATCACAAGATGGCAGGCCAGCACAGATCTTAACCACTGAATTCCCACTGAACAGCTATAAACCCTTCTATGTCAGCAAGAGGCTGATGTAGAGGAACCAGTGTTAGAAAGCAATGACGTGATTATACTGTACCATATCCCCGTGGGAGGTGATGCCCCTCCAAGACTCAGTGAAGGCCCATCGTGTCAAAAGGTTGAAAAGTCCTGCTGTCCCAGTCCCGACAGTCCTAACTTCTCCCCACGCTTAGAGTGGAAGCAGTCTGCGGCACACAGCTTGTAATACAAATCGCACATTGAATACATTGCTGAGGTAAATGAGTTTTGACTGGCAACACTGGTAATACCGTATAGAGCCACATTATCGCACCGCCCAACTATGAGTTTGAGGGCAAAGGTGGAGGAAAATCCTCCAGCAAGAAGTATTACCACCAGAAAAATGACTACCAGCAGTAATACCGCTGAAATCCACCATGGAGTCCTATGGACTCCAATTAATGGGGACTAACACTGCCTACCACCACTTGTAATCCGGCAGTAATACCGCCAGACCAAGTGGCAGTAATAGTAGTACAGTTTGGTGGTATCTCGGAAGATTTACAGGCTACACAGAGACATCACCCCTCTCCATGTTGTCTTTTATTGTAAAGTGGATTACCAGGTTTCAGACCTGTAAAATACCCCGTTTCCTCGGGTGACTCAGGCCCCCACCATTCCATCCTACATAAACTTGATGCCCCCAGGCTGTTGATCTTCTAGTCTACTTTTATTCTACCCATGTAGATCCAGGAACATCATACTCCTGTTACTTTCATGCATTATTTTACTTCCTGTTCCTTAAAGCCAGGGGTCTTAAACAGAGACTTTATGCCGGCCCATTACCCACAAACTGGTTGTTCTTATACCTTGGAGCTGCACGCGTTAATAGCACTAGTGAAAGAAACAGATCTTCAGGACGGGCGGTAAAAAGACTTCTGTGGGTCGTACGCGGCCTATGAGTTCACGGTTGACCAAGGAATAGGACAAGAGGCATGGAGTTGGGACAGGTTAGCTGCTGGCAACCTTTCAGGTGGCAACCGTAAACCCATGAAGAGGGAGCAGAGATGTGCAGTGCTTCTTTGCCCCCCCTGATTATCTGATTTGTCAGAGCTACATTTTCAAAGTCTCTCTCTGAATGGAGCAGGAGTGCATTCATCTCTCAGTAGACTCACAGTTATTATTCTGTCTGCGTCTTTCATTGGTTATAAAACAGCACCCAAGGTTGGTGGCTCTCAGGGGGTAGGGAGCCTGGGACGCTCCAAGGACAACGAACTGGCAGCCAGGGGGTTTTAGCAATGCGCTACTTTTGTAAACAAAATGAACCCCCCAAAAATATTTTTTTGTGACTGCACCAGTAAATCATCAAGAATCGATGACTGGGAGAAAGGCTGCAGGAGAGCGATCCCCCTTATTTGTATGGTACAGTGGAACAGATAGGAGAAAGCGGTTGGTTGGCTCTCGATTTACCTCTACCTGATCAGTAGCACACATGGGAATGGGTAGTTGAACTGGCTTTGGGGTCCCCGTTTCTCTGCGATAGCATACTCTTGAGGGCATACTTTTTTGATGAACATTTAATTGCAACTGCATGTGTATACCAAGTGCTTAATTTGTAAAACAGTAGGTGCCTGTGCCCAAATATGTTCTACCACTTCTGTGACACTTGGGCAGTTCCACACCACTGCTGCCACAACCAGGCCCGGCCTTAGCAGGGAGGGTGACCGCTCGGGGCGCCACCCCCCCAGGGTGCCACTAGCCCCCACCACCCCAGCTCAGGGAAGTCTTTCAAGGGCTCCCCCGAGCTGGCATAGAGGGAGAAGGCGTGGCAGGCCGGTGTATTCAATGACAATCGGGTGTCACCAAATGTGCCCCTCAGCCGCAGCACCTTCAACAACAAAAGGCGCCATTAGCCCCCCACTACGCCAGTTCGGGGCAGTCCTTCAAGGGCTCCCCCGAGCTGGCATAGTGTCAGAAGGCGTATCAGGCGCCTCATTATTATTAAATGACCCTGCAGCGGCAGAGCTCATCTAATAACAGGGTGCTGATGCGCCCTATTCAAATAATTACCGCCTCACCAGAGCGAGGAGGTTTACATTTTTTTTTAAAAAAGGTGACACTTCTTGGCCCCACCCCCTTTTGACCAGGGGCGCGTGGGGGAAGGGGGGCCCCAATTCGCCCAGGGCGCTGGGACCCCAAAGGCCAGCCCTGGCCACAACCCATAGTGTGACAGAGGCCAGGCCTTTGTGGGGCCTCAGGCTCCATTAGGAGCCTATTCATGAAGAAAATAAAAAGCACACCTTCTTTTGTCTTCATAAATAGGCTGTTAATGGAGCCCGAGGCCTCACAAAGGCCCGGCCCCTGTCGCACTAAGCATGTGTGGCAGGGGCTGTAGATCAGGCTGCTGCTTGTTGATGAAGCAACAGCCCGATCCTTTGGTAATTTATCCTCTTTTTTTTTCTTTTCAAACTGTGGGTGCGCGCCCCCCTGGGCTTGAGGCTGCGGCCCACGAGAGGGGCGCCCCCCACAGTTTGAATACCACTGCCCTAAGCCTTCTAGTTCAGGACCATACACCAATATGAGTCCTAGAGGGGAGGGCTTAATCAGACATTTTTGCGATTATACCCGGCCGGAGAGAAGTGATGCAGTATCGATGGAAAGGACCATTGATGCTGCATCACTTCTCTCCGGCTGAGGGGGGGGGGGCTCAGCCCCGATTTGATTTTGCTGGGGGGGTGGGCTTGGGCCCCGGAGCCCCTCGTACTCGGCGCCCCTGGGACAGACTGCAAAGTGGATGTCCCAGGAGGCACAAGGTGAAAATACGTTTAGCCTCCGCACAATACGAGACTCTGAAAACCAAGGGAGCAAGTGGAGAATAAAAAAAACAGACAAATAAAAATTAAAGTCAAAAACAAGAGGAAAATCTCTGCAGTGCCACACATGTCCAGTCCCAGCTGCACATCGAAAAGGAGTGCAAACCATGGGGAAGAAGGCTGTGCCGATGCATGTGCCCATTGCATAAAAGTGAAAGGGCTTGATCTTTTCGTAGCAAAAAAAAAAAACAAAAACACTACAGTCCCTTCCCCGTAGGATGTATTGTCCAAAAACTGTCGAAAAGTAGACGTGACAAAAGTATGCTAATTCGCAGATTTCTTGGCTTGACTGCACACGCCTTTTTCAGCTAAAATACCGGGTTGGTTACCAATACTTGACCCAGCAATAAAGACAGCTCTACTAATCCGCTTTATCGGTTTGTCTCGCAGCATGCATCTGCATATGCTGGTGGAACAGTCAGCTAGAGCAGGTTTTGATATCATTTACTCTTAAGTATTTCACCCCAATACACATGCATCAATGTAGCTTCACAATGACGAGGCATGTGAATACCGCCATGAAACACCCATCTTGAATACTGTCGAGAAATATAGAAAACAAGCTCTTCGCCTAACACTTGGCACAGAGAAAGGGTTTGACAGAGGTTTCGAGGCTTGTTGGTAAGGTGAAAAATCGATCCAAACAACACTGCCAGGATAAACACCCCCTGTCACAAACCAAATATGGTAAAGATGAGGGCCAGGCTTGCGGTAATTCTGCACAAAAGAATTAGACCGGAGTGCTGACTCCACACTCTTCTTATTCACTATGGACTGGGAGTAAGGTGGTCACTACGGTGAGTAACCTGCTTATACTCCTACGTCCCGTCCCCTTTCATCCATACTTCTGGGAGATTCCCAATCACTCCTTACAGGAACTACGGGTGGATGGAAATACCCCTTACTGAAACGGGTTCTTCAGCACAGCCTGACCAAACTGAGCATCAGCTCTAGAGCTCATGTCGAGACAGTAATGCTTACAGAAAGCAGAGGGGGAGGCCCAAGTAGCTTCCCTAGCGATGGACTCCCAGGGAACATATTTCTGAAAAGCAACGCGGCTGCCTTGCCCCGCACCAGGTGTGCATGGATACCTTTAGGAGGTTTCAGCCTTTGGACGGTGAAAGACTCCGTGATGCAGGCGGCAATCCACCTGGAAATAGATGCCTTAGACGCCGGCTTGCCCTGAGGGTTACCGAAGGTCACAAAAAGTTGAGAAGAACTAAGCTTGGAAGTCCTGTCCAGGTAGAATTTAAGAGCTCTTCGGACATCAAGACAGTGTAGAACTCTTTCAGCCTCTGAGGCAGGGTTCGGAAAAAAGACTGGAAGGGAGATCGACTGATTCAGATGGAATTCGGTCACTACCTTCAGTAGGAAAGCCGGGTTTGTCCAAAGGACTACCTTTTCCTTGTGAAAGACCAAGAAAGGATGCTCCACCGACAATGCCTGGAGCTCACTCACTTTCCTTGCTGACGTAACGGCGACCAGAAAGGACACTTTCCAAGACAAGTACTTGAGGTCTACCGTAGCCATTGGTTCAAAGGGTTTATGGCACAGCGCCGTCAGGACTACATTTAGGTCCCATGGCGGGTGCGGATTATGAACCGGAGGGTAGAGGCGTGTCAAGCCAGCAAAATGCCTCTTCACCACTGGGTTAGTTAGAGAATAAGAACACAGGTCTGTAGAAAGGTAAGCGGAAACCGCTGAGAGATAAGTCCTGCATGACAGAACATGAACACCCGCACCCCCCCCACCCCCCCCCCCCACCCCCCCCGACTCTGCTAGGGAGGACACGAAGGAAAGCACCGTGTCAATCGTGGCCACCCTCGGATCCAACCTCTTCTCCAAACACCAATGACAGAACCTGAGCCATTTACTCCTGTATTGAGATGTGGTCGAGGGTTTTCTGGCTGTCTGGATAATACACATGTTATCCGCAGACAAACTCAGATGCTCTAAAGACTTGAACTCAGGCACCATGCTGCTAAGCTGAGCGATTGTTGGGAGGGCTGCCACATCTGTTGTTCCCCTTGGTGAAGAAGATTGGGAATTACTGGTAACCTGTTCGCGGATACACCGACAGGTGTTGAAGTTCTGAGAACCAAAACTGGCCGGCCACCACGGGGCTATCAGTAGAAGGGAACAGTTCACAGAGTTCTTCAACTTCCAAATTGCTCGATGAACTAGAGGCAGAGGCGGGAAGGCATAACCTCTCATGTTGTGCCATGGAATCTCGAGCGCATCCCCCAGAGAGGAGGCTCCCAGCCCCCCTCTGGAGGCATACTGAGGAAACGTCTTATTTACCGCCGTGGCGAAGAGGTCCGCCTCCGGTGTGCCCCAACGCGAGAAAGTCCATGAGAGGACCTCCGCCTTCAACTCCCACTCGTAGCTGACCACTGTCCGCCGGCTGAGGGCATCCGCTGTGACATTCAGCTGGCCCGGGATGTGCACTGCAAGCAGCCAGACACCATGAAGCACGGGCCACTCCCAAATCTGGATGGACAGGTCCGGGTGGGGGGGTTGGGAAGTGAGGAGACTTTGTTCCCCCTTGCTGGTTTATGTAATACATGGATACCACATTGTCCGTTCTTATGCGGACTACCTTGTTGACAATGAGCGGTCTGAATGCCCTGAGCGCTAGGAAGATCGCCAGAAGCTCCAAATGATTTATGCGCATGGGCTTGTCCTGAGGCGACCAGAGGTCAGAGACCTGAAGAACATCTAACGTCGCACCCCACCCGAGGAGGGAGGAGTCCGTTGCGATCGCCACCGTAGGGACCGGGTCCTGAACCCCCGCACCCCCAGACAGATTGCCGAGAGATGACCACCAATCCAGGTCCACTCTCATGGAATCCAGAATCATTATCCACATGGAATCCGGATCCACTGCCTGACGCCATGAATTCCGAAGGGCCATCTGGGTCCGTCTCATTTTGAGACGAGCAAGAGGAAGAGCCAGTACACACGAGGCCATGAGGCCCAGAAGCCTCTAGAACCACCAGGCCGACATGCTCTCCGACTGCGCAAACATCTGACACATGGCCAACAGATCCACCATTCTGTCCCCGGTCAGATACACTCTGCAGTCGATCGTGTTCCAACGAAAACCCAGGAAGATCAGGTCCTGTGAGACCATCATGGAGGATTTCTGCCAGTTCACCGACAGCCCAAGATGGAACAGGAGCTGAAGGAGAGACTGGAGGTTGCCCGCTGCTGCCAACGGACAAGGGCTGGGTAAGAGCCAGTCGTCCAACTAAGGATACACAGGGATACCCTGGAGACGAAGATAGGCCGCAATTACCGACATCTTCGTGAAGACACGCGACGCCGAGCTGAGGCCAAAAGGAAGCACCCGAAACTGGAAGTGCTCCTCTCCCAAAGAGAAGCGGAGGCATCTCCTGTGTGAATTCCAAATCAGGATATCCATGTACACAATCAATAAAAAAATCCACATAGCTGAGCCAATCGCCCATCTGCAAAGAGGAGCGTATCTGGCTGGGCGTGATCATCTTGAATTTCTCTTGGGGTAGGAAAAGATTGAACTGGGAAAGGTCTAGGATGGTGCGCAGGCCAGCTTGGTTGGGTTTGGGCACCGTAAACAGCCGGGAGTAGAAGCCCTCCCCTCGCTCCCAAGGGGAACGGGTTCCACAGCTCTGAGGTCCAGAAGTTTCTGAACCTCGGCCTTGAGGGAGGGTGAGCCCGAAAGCTGAAAAGGAGGGTTGAGGGGTGGGATAGGGGGTAAAGGTAAGCGGAAGCCCACTCGAGCGACTGACAAGACCCATCTGTCTTCTGTGATGGTCTGCCACGCCTCCCAATGAGACGCAATGCGTCCTCCCACCGGGGTCTCGTGCGAGCGCAATAAACCCTCATTTGGCAGGTTTATCGGTGGCGGTGCCACCTGAACCTGAGGAGGCTGAGGAGGAGGAGAAAAACCGCGTACGCCGTTGTCTATGGCGGTTATTCCCCGCAGGAGTATCCACTCTGCGAGATTTTCGGTCAAGGAAGCCCCTAAAACCAGAAGGTCGACTTTACGACAACAGTCTCTGGGATTTGAACGGAGCTTTAACCAGAACAGACAAAGATTTAGCCGTCTGAGTGCTATCCTTGGTTTTGGTGAGCTCTACATCAGAAGAATGAAAAAGCTCCTTACCATCGAATGGAAGGTCCAACACCTTGTCTTGCACTTCCTTAGAAAATTTAGTGGCATGCAGCCACGCCTGCCGTGAGATATCAACCCCAAGCATCAGGCCCCGAGCCGAGGCGTCTACGTGATGAGCCGCAGCCTCCAGGAGATCCTGGGCCAAGACCCCGGCATCAGAAAGGCCTCCTTTGAAATCTTCCAGCTTCTCGACCGGGATGTGCTCCTCAAACTCCGACAGACCTTTCCACATCCGCATGTTAGCTCCCGCCAATATCAATTCGGCGTTGGCCTGCCTGAGCTGCAAGGCAGAGTTGGCGAAGATTTTTCTCCCGAGGGAGTCGAGGAGCTTGTCCTCCTTTCCCAGAACCTGAGTAGCCGTCGTGGAAGAGGATGATGCAGGCCTGGACTGCAAGGTGGCCGCAGCCACCACTGTGGTGGAGGGAGGCAAACAAGACGACAGGGCCACCTCTTCCGAAGAATGCAGCCTGTACCTCGCATCAATCTTTTTATTGACAAAAAGTCCCGAGTGTGGCTTTTCCCACACTCTTCGGACCTCGGCCAGAACATCCTTCTGCAGGAACAGGCCGGTACGCTCCAAAGGAGACAGGGTGAACGCCCCAGAAAGCACGCCCTCCTGCGGAGCGGGTGCCTCGGGCACCGGAACATCTAAGAAACTCATGTCCAGTACCTTGTCATGAAAGGCTCCGATAGAGCGGGGAAGGTCCTCGTTGTCCTGATCGCCTTGAGGGTCATCTGACAGGTCAGGATCCTGCTGAGCCGTGTCAAACGGGATCGTTTAGACTATGAACAGGGCAGAATATATACATTTGCTAAACATTTTGATGCCCCTATTAAACACAGACTGGAGCAAATTGCCACTAATTTCCAATCGTCTGTTGTGACTTTGGATGAACCTAGCAGTTTAGAGGTGGATACATCAGACAGAGATGGGCCAACATCAAAAAGGCTCAACTTTTTAGAATAATTCAAATTACTGCATCTAGACAACAGGATGGACAAGAAGGGAAGATGCCAATATGCCGTACAAGGAAAAGGCGAAGCAGGAAAGGCAGGAAAAACAAGACGAGGCGGGGATGCCAGCACAAGCAAACCGCCCAACATGACCACACAATCTGGCAGCAACCCAAGGGGGAGACCGAGAGGAAGGAAGACCTACAACTAAATATTTTCAATATCTCTACCAGAGTACTTACCGGAGAAGAAACTTAGGTATTATCTTTAGGTCTATCATTTAGCCCCACATCTCTCCGACTACACGTCCACCAGAGTGGACCTTTTCAAGTTCCTTAGAAAGCTCAAATTAACCAAATGTTATGATACTAAGGTCAATGAAGGATCAAGGAAAAAAGACAAATTACACAGAGAAATATCTCTGCTTACACATAAAGACAAAGTCTTATGTGTCTTGCTAGTATGGAACAACAGATTGAATCAGATTGGGAAACTGTTTCCATATTGGACAATGTTACATTATAAAAACTATTTGGGATACCAACAGATATTGCCTGTCCTAGTAATTTTAAACACAAATCAATTTTTTGTCCCAACACATTATGAGGTCCTATTGACACTTTTGAAAGTTTGGTAATGCAAGACCTTAAGAAATAACCTGCCAAAATATCATCATCCAGGAATTTGAACTTTCTGCAAAACAAGGCATTGGAGAATTTGAGGAATGATCACTCTATAGTCATACATCCATCAGACAAAGGAGGTGGGATAGTGACCATGAACAGTGAAAAGTATAATTTGGAAACAAGTAGACAATTGAGTGTGACAAGCAATTACACGCTAGTGGACAAAAAATGTGTTAAATTAGACCAATGCGCTGTACTATTCTATGCTACATAACTGGTGTGATTTGGAATTGATCAATGAGGAAGAATATTGGTTTCTAAAAAAATCCACATCCAGTCACACCTCTGATTTACTTCAATCCTAAAATTCACAAAAGCCTTGTTGATCCTCTTGGTCGCCAGATTGTCTCTTCAATGGGTAGTCTCCTTGAAAATACTTCCAAATAGCTGGATTTTTTCCTTCAACCTTTTGTTTCTAGTCTTAGCTCATATATACGAGACATCTGATGTGCTCATTAAACTTAATAATATCAACTGGGAACCTGAATACATCTTGGTTTCCCTTTATGTAGTCTTGCTGTACACCTCTATCAAACATATAGCTGGCAACAAAGTCTAACTTCTTTTTGGAAACAAGATAGATCAGTCATCGACAAAACAATGATATGTTTTTGGAGATGATACAGTTCTGTTTAGAACACAACTTTTTCCTACATGAGGCCTCCATATACAAACAAACTCAGGGAACGGCAATGGGGTCTTGTATGGCCCCAACGTATGATAATCTTTATATGGGGTGGTGGGAGATGCAAGTAGCGTGGAAGAGTTTACTAAACACATAGTTGTGTGGCACCTTTTCATAGATCTTTTTATTATATGGGATGGAACCGAGACACAGCTGCACAACTATAAATATTCTGAATGTCAATGATTTAAATTTGGAACGAACATCCATCCACAATAGAAAAGAACTGGTCTTGTTGGATGTATTGTTCATTGGTGAGAACAACATTTTAACATTCAAGCTATTTAGGAAAAAAACGAGCTCCAATTCCACTCTACATGCTATGAGCCACCACCCCACAGCATTGTAAAAATCTATCCTCTATGGAGAATTCTTGAGAGCCAAAAGAGCTTGCAGCAATGATTCGGACTATCAGGTTGAAGCCAAGCACATTGGCCGAAGATTTGTCAAACGATGTTACACCAAGAATGTGGTGGCAGGCTGCTTTGACAAAGCTGAAATTATCAAAAAGGCCAGATCAATTTAAAGCACACAAAACGAAGAAAAAGGAGAAGATTAGATTTATCACTGGCTATAACCTTCAAGCTAGAAACATCAAATATAGTATGAGAAAACAATGGAATGTACTTTTAACAGACCCAGATCTCAAAGAGGTGCTGGAAGAAGCACCAAATGTGACATATTGCAGGCCTCCTACCCTGAAAACGATACTTTCTCCCAGTGTGGTGGTTACAGAAACCAACATATATTCAAGCCATTTTATGAAACAAGAACTGGCAGGTTTTCGTAAATGTGCCAATTGTAAAAGTGCGACTTTGTATCCAAAAAGCCCTTTACTAGCTCTTATGGCATCAGGTGGAAATACAAACACAAAATGACATGCTTGACCAAGTTTGTAGTATAGGTTATCACTTGCACTTATGGTGTACACTATATTGGCTCTACCATAGGAGCCCTGAAGTTACGCATATTGCAGCACTATAGAGCCATACAAAATGGTGATGTTACAAATCCCCTGACAGGACATTTTAGAGAAACATGGGGGTAATGTCAAGATGTCATCCTTTTTGGGCCTAGCTCATGTTCCACAACACAAAAGACTGGGGAATAGAAAACTTAAACTGTGGCAATTAGGAGTCGTCAATCAGTATATTTGATACATTGAGACCCCAGGGTCTCAATATTTATCCTGAAAGGTTTGTGTTTTACAATGAATTTGGTGGACTATATGTTAAGTCTGGCTCAAAGTAACGTCGAAGAAAAGTTACAAGCTCCCATTGAATATGAAGCTCAGGACAATATGCACTTGCACTTTTCCATCATGCTACTTAGTGAGACAATGCTGCTACTTGCCCTTTTGCACGTTAATATGTTGCCATGGGATGTTATGCTGCTATTCAATATGAAGCTCAGGACAATATGCACTTGCACTTTACCATCATGCTGCTGAGTGAGACAATGCTGCTTTTCACACGTTAATATTGTGCTGCCATGGGATATTATGCTGCTATGTCTGTTAACATTAGTAATTGCACTTTGATGGGATGCCATTATTTGATATATATGAATATTTTCTGACATTGAGGATGACACTTATTAGAATATGCACTTGCTCTTTATTGATTATGCGGTCCCAATAAGAAACATGCTGCTAGTTTCATTGCACTTTTATATCTCGTTGCTCAAAGTGATGTTGGACTACATGAGTAATTTTCTTTCAATATGCTGCTAGATGGTATTATGCGGTTTTGATTTACAGCTCGAATGTCTAGATACTGCTATTTGCTATTTTGCACCGTGACATTTTGTTGCCTTAACGAATATTTGACTACATCAGTAGTTGTTCTCTCTTAGATAAGGTTGATAGAGGGTACTATTCTGCTTTTATCTGGAGTTCGTTTGTGTATATAGCTTTATTATGTCATTATATGACATGATGCTGCAATTTTTCATCTGCATTAGCACTTGAATCTGGATATATGAGACCATGCGGTCGATTAATTCCGTCAACATGACATTGAGAGATGTTTGGATATATTGTGAATGCTCATATGGCAGACAACATTTAAATCATGTAATGTTCAGCATTGTTGCTCGATAACAGATTCAAAGAGGTACTGATGCTGCGCTGCGTTTTGCTTCCAACGAATGCTCTAATCTTGGCCCGTAATGGTTGAGTTTTCATCATGGGTGA
This sequence comes from Ambystoma mexicanum, assembly GCF_040938575.1. Classification (NCBI taxonomy): domain Eukaryota; kingdom Metazoa; phylum Chordata; class Amphibia; order Caudata; family Ambystomatidae; genus Ambystoma; species Ambystoma mexicanum. The sequence goes on along the minus strand of NC_090931.1, from coordinate 198,368,794 downwards.
TGAACTTAAACCATGTTATGGCGCTCATAAACATACAATAATTTTTGTTAATGTATAAAAGGGTAGGAGAAAATGGCATTGAGTAGAAAGCTTATCCCTGAATACCTCGTAGATTCTACAAACTTGTATTTCATGGTTTTAGTAGATAGTATTAACATTGATACTTTTTTGGTCATTCCAATATGGCAGTCTGCTTCACATGTAAGTGTATGCAGCAACACGCGATCACGTGATTGGAAATAACGAGGGAAAGGAGAGGAACTTGATGCTCATGCCGGTACTCTTCCCGTTTTAAATTTGTTGGCGTTTCACGAACGTGGAGTTAAACTAGCCTGAGGAAGCTTGGTGTTTTCAAGCGGAACACGTGGCGGTTTACAGTCTAAGGGTGTGTGTGTTCTTTTACCCGTGTGCCACAAGGCGAGGCTTGTCATCTATGCCTGCCCTGGAAAATTACCACCATCTCTCATGCAATCTCTGCTGGAATTCAATATGTTCGATTAATCGATTAGAACAATGCCATGCTTCATTATTCAATTATTTACATAGACACAATAAGAAATGGAATAGAATACAATATTTAAATACTATGGTAAAATAGACAAGTTTTTCTAATCATTTATCTTTCCCATTCTTCTCCCTTATATTTCGGGTTTGTCAGTGTCTAAACTCCCCTAATTTTATTGCCATTTCAATGTTGTCATTAATATGCATTATCATAGAAATTAATAATAATTCTAACAATTGGTTTATGTACCATATATACAGTTTTGAAAGTATTAAGGTTATGTATTTTCTTGAAACCGTTATTAACTTGGTCTATAACGTTGATTTTTATCAATTATTAATAAAAACTTGAAACAAAAAATTAATAAGTAGACAACTTATACAATATTTTTTACAGGAATTAATTTTCCATCATGTTTTTATTGGTTTTCTAAATGAAGGGTACTCTCCCTGATAAAGCTTTCACAAAAGAGTCTATAGCTGTTGCGCAATCTATTTTTCCAACAACTTTGCTCTCCATTGAAAGTGTAAAAAAAGACAATAGCTCTCTTCAGTATATTAACAGCACTTCGAGGCAGTTCCAAATGCTCTGGCAGAAGAATGGAAGATGGCTGGAAATAAAGGAAAAGAGTTAGGCAGTGGTGAAAAATAGGGCAGTTCCCAACTATAGTAAGGTTAGGTTATAAAGAATGCCTTGCAACAACTTCAAAGCACTACAGGTAAAGACCAGAGCAATAGGTAGGCTATGGGGTGAAGTAGTCATGTTGCTTTGCCATATGATCTGCGTACATAGACATAATAAAGCAATAGTTGCCAAATAGTGCAAGTGCATTAGCATTTAATGGGTACATCTGGTGTATATAGTAAGAGTACTATAGTATAGGATGGCAATATCTAAAAAATAGCACAAGTACTTGGCCACAGGATGGCAACAGATACCCAATGGGGCGCGCGTTCCTGGGCATATAATGTTAACTTCTGACAAATCGTTGCATGCCAGATGGATACCTCATGTGCAACGTGCTGATTTTAGGAATGGAACAATGCCATGCAAAAAGTATGAAACCCCAGTGTCACCGACTAGGCCCTTCATTCTGAGGGCGCTGAATGGAGTACCATCTGTGGCTAATAACAGAACACAGAGCTTAGAAGTGGGTCCATCTACATGAAGCTCCATAAAAAGAACCACAGTATAATTATATGATTAAAGTACAATGCCAGCATATTGAAATGCTTAGTAAATTGTGCTAGTTGCTGTTGTCTGATGGCAATGTTTGTGAATACCTCGAAATGAGAGTTCTTTACAGTCTGATGGCCATACCTGTGATGGGTTTTATATTAACATCCTGTGTAAGGGTGCAGAAGTAAGACTAGAACACAATGGTGGCATGTTTTTGGGTAGAAACCTTGATTATTTGAAAAACCGTTAGAGAAATGACTCTAAGGAAATAAACAGAATGTTCAAATTAAGTCCTTCACTGTTGTGTCCCAAAAAGCCCAATCTGGCCTTAACACTAATAACCTACATCAACTGTGCAAGGATCATCTCTTCCTAAAGTAAAATGTTCGATGTAGATGCAACCAACAGAAAAGTTCCCAGTCTCTTGGGTGATCACGAATTGGCAAAAATGAAATGTTCAAAACTTTTGGACTCCCAGGTTAGGGGTAGTAGTCCTATCCCCCAGAATCCTTCTTGTGGGTTCTCTCTCCTTTCTGGGGCCTGCCAAGCCTGCACTTTCCTTTTGGGGCCTCTCCCGCCTGTACTTGCTTAACCAAATGTCAATAGGCAGTTCACAAGAATAAAATCATTATGCTTCTCTTAATTATCCTACCAGCTTGGCACACTCCCTTTGGCCAAATGTAGGATTTGTTTCCACAATGTATTCTTTGCTTATTTTGGGTGCAGTCCCAGACTTGCTGTGACTAATCAAATTCCAGGACGCAAGGGAGACCGCTAGGAGGCGCGGAGCAAGATGGCCGCGAAAGACCAGAGCACCACACCCCACGAGCAGAACCGATACTGCCCTGACCCAAACCCCTCCCAAGGAGCAGTGTCGAGCGCCCAGTCAGCGGAGGCGAAGGAGAAGTGCGCAGGCAGACCCCCGCTGTGCGGGGTCTTGCAGAGCCCGTTGGAATAACGAGGCGGTGTGAGGCTGCCAGCAGGCCGCAAGCGCCAGTCTGAGGTGCACTAGAGAGGAACGGCGAGAAGAGGAGGGAAGCCCAGCTGCTCTGGAGACATTGATTGCCGTACAGCCCTGAAACCCAGAGAGGAGGGGCTAGCAACGCAGCGGCGAGAGCCAGAGACGCTGTGAGACTAATGGAGAGCCCGAGCCTGAAGGCGGCGACTGAATAATAAATCAAAGGGTGACAGTGGTGGCCACAGGGAGTAACTGGGAAAGCCTATGCCCCAGCACATACTGCTGCCGGCTAGCTAATAGGAAGGTGAGGAGGAGACCGGCAGCCCCAAAGACAGAGCGTGGCTCCTTGGAGAGATCCTTGGCCCCCAATCTACTGGAGGAGCATTCCACCTTTGAAAGTGGGCCCAACAGTGTAGTTCCCAGAGTTGGGGGCGGGACACTTCAACTGTGCTGGAGGGCATTGCAAAGAGGGAGAGCTGCACCTGGCAGATAGTTCAAGGGGCATATTGCTGCAGGACCGCGCTGCTGCGAGCTGAGGTGGCAAGAGCAAGGTGAAGGAGCCCAGTATTAGGGTACTGAGGGCACCATCTGGCGGTGGAGTCGTCATGGCGGCAGGCGGACCAGGGACACTGCAACAGGATGTGCAGACTATCCTGATGGAACTGAAGGCGTTCAGGGCGGAGGTGCAGACCTTGATGGGCGCCATTACAGAGAGGGCCGCGAAGGTTGAATAGAGGGTGGAGGCCTTGCAGCATAATCAAAGGGACACTGACATAATGGATGGGAGAGTGGGCTCCGAAGCAAGCTGGGTGATGGGGAAAATCAGGAGATGGAAAAATGTGCGGATATGGGGTCTCGCGGCAAAGATACTGAGTCGCCCAGAGACTTGTGAGTCTCTGGGCGACTCAGACATGGGGTGCTGAAGAAACTCATGGGTGAGACATTCAACAAGTAAATATACTTTGACCGGATCCACCGCGGCGCAGGGGGCGCGAAGGGGCCCCGATCGGTCGTGGTGAAATCTCACAACTATAGAGACAAGGAGAACATCCTAAGAAGGGCCCAAGAAGTGGGCGGCCTCGAATGGAAAGGGGCTACAGTAAGGATTTACCAAGACCTCTTGAATCACACGCTTGAGCAGAGGAGAAAGTCCAGACCCCTGACACAATGGTTACAGGAAGAGCGGGTGCACCATCACTGGCGTTTTCCCTTTGCCCTCTCTTTTGAGCATGGAGGAGAACATTATGATCTTAAGCACAGGGAGGAGGCAGCCCAGCTATTGACAGAGTTCCGGAAAGAGGGGACTTCCCAGGAGAAGGAAGGCCAATGCAGGCTGTAAGATCCTTTTAATAGCGCCTTTGCGCAATCAAAAAGCCATAGGAAGGAATCTGTCTCCAGAAAATCTAAGAAATCTCAGGTGACCCAGTCAAAAGGCCCAAGTTCAAGAGGGAGGGTTCACAATGGAACTGTTGTATAGCTTATAATGGGGGGAGTTTTCCAAAGTTGATGTTGAGAGGGGTGCTGGGCTCGTTGTCACCCCTGTGACTTGGGGATTCCCGGGTGTCTCCGAGAAGGTGGGTTGGAGACCCCGGACGGGTGCTGTTGCCCAAACATGTTAGATGGTGTTCACCGGTTCACAGGCGGGAAGTTGGTTTCATCCTGGGGGTGCTACGGAGGATTGAATTGAAGCCTGATAATGGTTAATTGGAAGGCGGCCACACTTAACGTAAAGGGACTGAACAAGCGGTCATTAATGGCAGGGTTGTTTTACAAGGTCCAGTTAGGGGTACTCTTTACAGCAAACTCACTACAGACAAAGGGCGGAGCGGGCCCTGAAGGGGGTGAATACTGGGCTTCTTACATATCCAGGAGGGAGTGGGTATCGTCCTGGCGCAATCTGTGCGGTTGACGGAGGTAGAGGTGCAGAGGGGCTTTGGAGGCCGATTTGTGACGGTAAAGGGTCGGCTGAATGGGCCTACGATACCCGGGCGTCCTTGAATGCCCCTAATGTGCATCAACTGGCCTTTCTCAAAAGAGTTTTTTTTTAGTATTGGGAGAGGGCCCTACCTTGGTGGGAGGCAACTTCAATGCCATCATGGACCCAGCTGTGGACTGATGGTCGGCAAGGGGGTACTGAGTCAAACCACAGAGGAGTGAGCATAAGGAACTTCCTCAACTGCTTCAGGAGCACTTCTGGGAGGATGTGTGGAGACCTAGACACCCACAGGAGGGTGGTTATGCCTTCTTGCCCCCACACCAAACATATATACGAGACTTGACTTCTTGCTGGTCCCTGAAAGTGGTATCCGTGACCTGGTCAGATCACAAGATGGTAGTAGTGGAGTGGTGGGTGGAGGAAGGTTGGCAGGGGACCACAAGATGGAGGTGTAATGATGGACTCCTCGGGGACAAGATCCTTCAGGAATATTTGCAAAAAGAGATTGGGCGCTTCTTCAAAACCAATGCTATGCGGGAGGTGAATGGTATTGGGGCGCCAAGGCCACGTTCAAGGCCTCTTTCATTAAGGAGAGCACCCAGAAGAAACAAAAAGAGGGCTGGTGGAAGGGAGGTTGTGGGGTGACCTTGGAGGGATGCGGGCGCAGATCACATGACATGGGGAGAGGTTGCTGGTTGAGATGCGAGACAAGAGACAGGAGTTTCATTCGCTCTTGATCAGGGAAGTGTTGAAAAAAATGCGTTATGCCAAACAGCAATATTATGAAAGGGAGGACCAGGTGGGGACCCTACTAGCTAATAGAATAAAAGAAGGTAGGGTTGATAGAAGAGTGACACGTATACGAGGGACAGAAGGAGACCTTCTGGGAGGTCAGGGCGACGTTCCTGAATGATTTGTCCAGTTTTACAAGACCTTATATGACCAGCTCCTGGGAGAAAGGGAGGGGGGCTATAAAGTAATACCTGGAGAGGCCCCCGGTCCCGAGATTGAGGGAGGGTGAAAAGGCCATGCTAGAGGCGGAAATTACAGGAAAGGAAGTACTGGAAGCCATAGCCCACCTTAAGCTGGTGTAAGGCCCCGAGGGAAGACAGCTATACCTCAGCCTTTTACAAACAGTTTCAGAAACAGCTAGCGGGCCCCATGCCTAGTCTCTTTAACTCTATCTGGTGTACAGGGGATAACCGCTCAATCCCCTCCTTCTTGGAAGCACTTATGGTGGTTATACCTAAATAGGGTAAGGACCACACATACTGTGGTTTGTACCGTCCCATTTCTTTATTAAACACTGATGCCAAAATATTCGCCAGGATACTAGCAGCACGGATGGAGGTGTTCCTGCTGCAGTTGGTGCACGCTGAACAGACAGAATTTATTTCAAACATGCAGGGCTCGGACAACCTGCTCTATACTCTGCACTTACTACATGCCCTGGAAGTGAGGAGAGATGGGGCAATGCTCCTCTCCCTAGATGCCGAAAAGGCTTTGACCGGGTGAACTCGTTTTTGATGGGGGTCTTGGGGAGGATCAGTCTATGGGCCTGTTGGATTGGGTGGGTTGCGGCACTGTTCTCCACTCCGCAGGCCAGAGCAAGTCAACGAGGGGTGCCAAGGGTGATAAACTTGTATTGGGTCACTAGGCAGGGGCGTCACCGCTCCCCTGTTATATGCATTAGGGATGGGACCTTGGGTAATCGAACTACGGAGCAATCATGAGGTAAAGGGAGTCCACCTAGGGGGAACGGAAAATAAGGGAGTTTCCCCCAACTTGGGGCATATAAGGCAGCACAATTACGGATCATGGTGGACTACTTGGACGCAAATGTGGAGAAGCAATGGGTCCATGTGAATAATCGGGTCCTGGTAACTATCACGCTAGGCAAATGGTTTTGGGTCCCCACAAAAAGATAAACCCTGAAGGGTGCTCACGCATTCCAATCAGCCGTTTTTGGTTGGTGTGGTTCGAGGGGGTGAGGGGGGGGTTACTTGTTGGCTCTCGATGTAGCCATCGCCACTCAGCTGCATATGGGCGCTGTCCCAGCGGAATTGGATCAAGGAGCCGGTGCGCTATCAAGCTTGGTACGAGGCAGGACTGTCAAGGGCAGGGCAGTTGTGGGAGGGCAATATTTTCTTACCCCTGGTCAGGTTGGAGGAATGCTTGTGCATAGGAAAACTGTTTTACGCTTTCTACAACTTAAGCAGGTTATAACGAGTTCTAGTTCAAATAAAAATGAACTAATTCTAGCAACTTCTAGCTATAAACAAGCTATTATACTTGCCAAAAAAGACACCTATAACAAAAGGATCGAACAAGCGTAATCTAACACAAAAGAACTTTAAGATTCTAAAAGAATTAGAATCCCCGATTGCCCCTATTGATAAATGTGTCACAGATGCACTATGGTGCAGCAACATCCAGAAGGCACTTCTAGATAAAATAGCCCGTTTACAATCTAAAATATATGCGAAAAAAGACCTGTTACTCGCTGACCCTGATCACAAACAACTTCCTAACAAGTCACCTACCTTTGAACCAACCTGTAAACCATTTAGTTTCTCACCCCTCTCAATTTGGGAAGTAGAAAACATCATTAGGAAACAAACCATCGAATTGCCAAGGCGACGCTTGTCCTGCTTCGATTATCAAAGCAGCAGCTCATGAACTGGCACCATTCATTACTAACCTGATCAACGCCTCCTTTAAAACGGGACTAGTGCCTGATAACAAAAGACGCCTGGGTCATCCCACTAATAAAAAAACTCACTCTTGACCCAGCCAACCCGTCTAACTATAGGCCGATAACAACTGTACCCTTCTTACTAAAGATACTAGATAGAGAAGCCTACCTGCAAATACAGGCTTATCTAGAAACAAACAATCTTCTGGGACTAAGGCAATCCGGCTTCCAACCTAGACATGGCACGGAAACTGCCCTAATAGATCTCACTACTCAGATTAAAATTTTAAAAGACAATGGCAAACTAGCACTGCTCTTATTGCTTGATCTGTCATCAGCTTTTGACTTGGTCAACCACCAAACGCTTTGCCACCACCTGAAATCTGCAGCTCACTTTTCCAACGCAGCCACTGCCTGGATCAGCTCCTTCTTGGCTAACAGAACCATGAGGGTCTTCTCCTACTGACTCGGCTGAACCCTCACCAGTCCCGTGTGGTATCCCGCAAGGCTCTTGCGTATCCCCAACGCTCTATAATGTATTTACGAAGCCCCTTTTCGATATCCTTGACTATCTGGGTGTCATGTATACTAATTATGCGGATGACAGCCAGATACTCATTCCTATCTCTGGCGACTATGAAACTGATAGCAAAACCCTCAATGAAATATATGCAGTAATACAAGCGTGGATGGCACACCATGGACTTTGTCTCAATGATGAAAAAACTGAGTTGATTATCCTTGGTACTCACTCTAAACTAAAAAAACTAAATACTGCTTTCAAATCGTTCACTATTGATGGTAACCCCATCCCTGTCTCTAATAATACTAAAACCCTTGGTATCTACCTCGATGCCACATTATCCTACACCAAACAAACCAATGCAGTAGCGTCTAGAGCCGCCTACACATGTAAACTTATTACCGCATGTAGGCCGTTTATCTCCACTCCCAACTGCATTACTCTTGCTAGAACGTTAGTCTTGTCAAAAGTAGATTATTGTAATGCCCTCTACTTGGGCACTAGCCGCAAAAATATTCACAAACTACAAGTAACTCAAAATAACGCCATTAGGGCAGCCCTCAACATCCCTAAGAAGTCGCATATCTCTGAGACTAGACATAATCTGCATTGGCTCCCTAGTGAGCACAGAATATCCCTCAAAGCTCTTGCCCTTACCCACAAAGCCAGGGCTAACCTCGCACCATCCTACATCTCTATCCAACTTACCCCACACACATCTACAAGACCACTTAGAACAGCTGAAGTTAACACTATGTCTATACCAAGATTCAAACTCCATAACTCGGGAGGAGTTAGTTTCCCTGTACAAGCCTCAAAGCTATGGAACACACTTCCTGTTCCAATCAGGTCTGTAACCTCCTTTAACCTATTTAAACGCAACACCAAACGTTGGCTTTATGACCTGGACACATTGACAGCTTAACATCCTAGAGCTTAGATTTACTGCCCACCCACTGTACATAGTGTAAATAATATTACTGTCTCACCTTCGGCTCACCGCCTTAATTGCAACATGTATTCTTGTACCTGTAATACCAATGTATGTATTTATTTGTAACCGCAACTATTGTAACTGCTGCCTACTGCTTGCTAATGTAACTGTACTCTTATGTAACATGATCAAAAAACGTATGCGCCCTTATGCCCCTGGGCCTGGTTGCGCTTTATAAATAAACCAAATACAAAATAGATGGGGAGAGAACGTTCATAGGGACAAATCCCTGCGAAAGGATCCTACTGCAGGACAAAGGCATCAAAGGGTAAATATCAATGTTATTTGCTGAATTGAGGCGGGGTGGGGGAATCTCGCTGACTGTGTGCCGGCAAGGGTGAAGTGGGCCAAGGATTTGGCAATAGACATCACTAACCAGAAGTGGGTGGCCATCTGCAGGGGGTTAGGAAGTCCACGCGATCCTTGCAAATTATAATGCAGGCCTACAAGATAATTCACCTTTGACAATACTCGCCAGCAAGGCTTACAAAGATGTATGTAGAGGCAGATTTGAGATGCTGGCGATGGAGACAGCCGCAGGCTGACTATTACCACATGTGGTGGGGGGGTGTTCCTTTATACAAAGATACTGGTTGGAAGTGTTGTCTTGGCTCGAGGACTTGGATGTGATACAACAGAGGCGATCGCTGGGTTTTCTGCAGTTTGGGGTAGATGTGGAAAACAAGGATGTGGAGGCGGAGAGCCATATGGTTTGCACTCTGTTGGTGGCAGCGCAAAGTTGTGTGGCCCAGCATTGGAAAAGGGGACTGGGGGGTTAGGCAGAATCCTGTGCAGTTCCCTTAGGGAACACTGCAAAAAGATTAAGACTACAGGAGTAAGCAGTAAACCCAATTGGTAGCAGTCTGCACCACCCAGATTTACCTGGTAGCTGTGGCTGAGCAGTCAGACCTCTCTCAAGAAGAGTAGGGCAGTATATAGAGTATACACAATAGGGCTAAAAACACAGTAGAGCAAACTAACACTGACCAGAGCTTTGTATAAATAAAAAGTAAATAATTATTTATTTAAAACCACTTTAGGAAATAACCTAGCACTCTAAATCAAAAGCAAGTTAAAACACAGCCAGGTAAAGTATACACACCTCCCTTGATAACTATTAGACAATTCAGAGTTAAAACACCACGATTTGTTAAAACAGATGTGAGCACGTAACCTGATGGCACTCTTAATACGGCTTCTGACTTCACCGCCTTTCTCCCCCAGACCTCCAGCACCACTCTCGTACCCCGCATACCTGTTTGATACCTTCTCAGTTACCGGCGGTTCCCGAGTGACTGCTGCGTCTCTGGAAGCTCTGGTCACGTTGGAGGCTTCGTCGCGGTCAGCAGCAGCTTTCCAGATGTCCGCTTCTTCATGGCGCTGCGTCCTAGCTCCTGGCTGTTTGCCGGTGCTCTGGAAGCATGGATGTTCCACAAAGCAGCAGTCCTTGCTACTGGGACCTCGCTTGCGTTCTCCTCCTCCGCTTCCCTCCTGCTGGCCCTCGTCCCTTTTGCCGCTGCATGGCTTGCCGGATTCCTCCTTGGAGGATCGTTCTCTTGATGCATCTCAGCTGTGGACTATTTAAACTCCCACGTTGGAAAGGGGAGTTGCGTTGGGCAATCACGTTAGTTGAGAAGCTAGATCGCTCCTTCTCCATAGCGATCCTTGCGATTCCTGGCCATCATCTTCTCAGTACATGCCGGAGAGTAGATGTAATACACTTTGCATTTTCTAAGGTTTGAATCGTGTCAAGTATATCAGGTTGACTAACTTGAAAATAACATATTAACCAGTTTACTCACTGTAGTGGCCACCTTAGTCCTAGTCCATAGTCCCCTTTCCTCCATACTTATGGGACATCTCTCTGTCCTGTGGGACGGGACCGGAGCGCTTTGTAAAATCATCCAGAATTTCAAAATAAGAATTTTCTTTTGTCCTTCCTCCCTTTCTATGTGGGGCCTGGCATCGGCCGTAACCCCGCCCATCTCGGCTCCGCCCCACGCATCGCCCATCAGTCCTTTTCTATCGCCGGGTCAGAGACCCTTTAGCAATAACAGAGGAACCTTATTAGAGGGGACGGCGGGCGGGCATATGGAGGAAAGGGGACTATTGACTAGGAGTAAGGTGGTCACTACAGTGAGTAACCTGGTTATACTCCTACGTCCCATCCCCTTTCCTCCATACTTATGGGAGATTCCCAAGCACTCCTTACAGGAACTATGGGTGGATGGAAAAAATGCCCTTACTGGAACAGGCTCTTCACCACAGCCTGACCAAACTGGGCATCAGCTCTTGAACTCGGTACTAGACAATGTTTACAAAAAGCCGACGGGGAGGCCCAAGTAGCCGCCTTTGCGATGGTCTCCCAGGGGACATATCTGAAAGGGAACTGTGGCTGCCTTGCCCCGCACCAGGTGTGCATGAATACCTTTAGGAGGCTTCAGCCCTTGAACGGTGTAAGACTAATACAGGCCGCGATCCATCGGGAGATGGTCGCCTTAGAGGCCTGCTTGCCTTGTGGATTACCAAAAGTGATAAACAGTTGAGAAGAGCTCCTAAGCTCGGAAGTCCCATCAAGATAGAACTTAAGAGCCCTTCTAACTTCCAGACAGTGTAGAACCCTTTCCGCCTCTGAAGCGAGGTTCGGAAAAAGGACCGTCAAGGTAATAGATTGGTTTAGATGAAATTCAGAAACCAATAACAATAAAGCGGGGTTTGTCCGTAGGACCACCTTATCCTTGTGAAAAGCCAATAAGGGATGTTCCACCGACAAAGCTTGGAGTTTGCTCACACGCCTTGCTGAAGCGATGGCCACCAAAAAGGACACCTTCCATGAGAGGCACTTGAGGCCCACCGTGGCCATTGGTTCGAAAGGCTTATGGCACAACGCCGACAATTTAGATCCCACGCCGGGTGCGGACTGCAAATCGGAGGAAAGAGGTGCAGCAAGCCTGCAAAATGTCTCTTGACCACTGGCTTAGCCAGAGAGTAAGAACATTGGTCTGTAGATAGATGGCCGGAAACCGCTGAAAGGTAAGTTCTACATGATAAAACATGAACTCCCGACTCTCCTAGGTGGGATACAAAGGACAGTACCGTGTCAACTGTAGCCCGCCTTGGGTCCATCTGCTTGTCTAAACACCAATGACAGAACCTTAGCCATTTACTTTTGTACTGGGACCTAGTGTAAGGTTTTCTGGCTGCCTGGATAATGCGCATGTTATCTGCGGACAGGCCAAGATGCTCTAAAGACCTGAACTCAGGCACCACGCCGCCAAGCTGAGCGATTATGGGGAGGGGTGCCACAGTTGTTGTTCCCCCTGGTGAAGAAGATCGGGGGGTCTCTGATAATCTGATCGGTGGATACACTGACAGGTGTAGAAGTTCTGAACCAAAACCTGGCCGGCCACCACGGGGCAATGAGCAGGAGAGAACAGTTCACAGAGTTCTTCAATTTGCAAATCAGCCGATGAACTTGAGGTAGAAGCGGGAAGGCATAAGCCCTCAAGTTGTGCCATGGAATCTCGAGAGCATCCCCCAGAGGGGAGGCTCCCAGCCAGTTTCTGGAGGCATACAGAGGAAGCTTCTTGTTTACCGCCGTAGCGAAGTTCCGGAGTGCCTCAGCGTGCCCCAGCGCGCCCCAGCGCAGGAAAATCCATGCGAGGACCTCCGTCTTCAGTTCCCACTCGTAGCTATCGTCCGCCGACTGAGGGCATCTGCTGTGATATTCAGCTGGCCCGGAATGTGTACTGCCAGTAGCCAAACTCCATGTTGCACCGCCCATTCCCAAATCTAGATTGACAGTTCTACGAGCTGGGAAGACTTGGTGCCCCCTTGGTTGTTGATGTAAAACATCGACACTGCATTGTCCATGCGAATCCGGACCACTTTGTTGGCTATGATCGGTCTGAACGCCTTGAGCACTAGGAAGATCGACAGGAGTTCCAGATGATTTATGTGGAGGAGCTTGTCCTGAGGCAACCAAAGATCCGAGACCTGAAGAAGATCCAACATCGCACCCCACCCGAGGAGGGAGGAGTCCGTTGTGACCGTTACCGTCCGAGTTGGGTCCTGAAACCCCACCCCAACCCAACCGACAGGTTGTTGAGAGACTACCACCAGTCCAGGTCCACTCTCATGGAAGCCGGAATCGTTATCAACTTGGAGTCCTGATCCACAGCCTGAAGCCAAGCACTCTGAAGAGGCATCGGAGTCCGCCTCATCTTGTGGCGAGCAAGAGGAAGCACCAAAACACACGAAGCCATGAGGCCCAGAAACCTCTGGAACCACCAGGCCGACATGCTCTCCGGCTGCGCAAACATCTGACACGTGGCCAACAGATCTGCCATTCTGTCCCCGGTCAGGTACACTCTGCAGTCGATCGTGTTCCAGCGAAAACCCAGGAAGATCAAGTCCTGAGAGACCGTCATGGAAGATTTCCGCCAGTTCACCGACAGCCCAAGGTGGAACAGGAGCTGGAGGAGAGACTGAAGATTGCAGGCAGCTTCCAGTGGACAGGGGCTGCGCAAGAGGGAGGCAGTCCAAATACGGATATACATGGATACCCTGCAGACGAAGATAGGCCGCGATCACCGACATCTTCGTAAAGACACGCGGTGCCGAGTTCAGGCCAAAAGGAAGTACTCGAAACTTGGAAATGCTCCTCTCCCACAGAGAAAGAGATATCTCCTGTGTGGACCCCATATCCGCCGCCTTTGATTTGGTGGACCACGACACCCTGTGCCACCATCTAGCCATCCAAGCCAATTTCTCCACCAAAGCATGTCAATGGATCACCTCCTTTCTCCAAGAAAGAGCCATGAAGGTCTTCTCTGACTCAGCAGCCGCCTCTCCCAGCCTCATCACCTGCGGTGTCCCTCAGGGCTCTTGTATCGCGCCCACAACCTCTTCACTAGGCCTTTGTTCAACATCCTCGACTCCCTTGGCATCTCATATACCAACTACGCGGATGACAGGTCCTTATCTCACTTACTGGAGATTACCTAGCCCACACTAAAACCCTCACCTCCATCTACTCCACCATCCAATCTTGAATTGGCTCTGCCTTAAAGTCATAAAACTGAACTCCTCCTCATAGGCTCCCCACTGACGCTGGGCAACCTCGGTGATCAATACACCTCCTTCACCATCGATAACATCCCCATTAAGGTCTCCAGCTACGTGAAGATGCTCGGAGTCTACCTGGATTCCAACCTATCCATGGACAGACAGGTGAACGCTATTGCCGCCTCCTCAGCATACTACTCCAAAGTCCTCAACGCCGCCAGGCCCTTCCTGATCCCCCCATAACTGCCTTACCATTGCTAGGGCAATTATCGGGTCAAGGCTAGACAGAGAATTGTCTTTAAGACCCTCGCTATCACCCACAAATGCCTGCATGAACTTGCCCCCCCTTATCTAACACACACAATCACCAAGCACACGGCCACAAGACCCTTAAGGTCACACTATGTCAACACAATTGTCACGCCCACCACGCGTAAAATGCGCGCTGGTGGCTCTAGCTTCCCCACCAAGCTGCCATGCATTGGAACGCATTGCCACCTCATCTCAGACTGATCGAGTCACACCTAGCCTTTCGTAAGGCCATCAAAACCAGGCTCTTTGTCTAAAAGGCCTCCCAATGTGATTCTCCTTTTGCACTATTCTTGCTTCTGCATACCAATGTATATCTATGTGTATATCACTGTATACCTCTGTACTTCTATGTTTATATCACTGTATATCTATGTGTAACTATGAGACCTATGGTCATCCACTCTGCTAATCACAAGTTCCTCTCATATTCTGTAACAGCACCTCGATGCCTCTTGGCATCAAGTGCGCTTTACAAATGCAAATAAATAAATAACTAAAAATAATAAAAATCGGGATATGCATGTAGGCGTCCTGAAGATCCACCACGCTGAGCCAGTCGCCCATCTGCAAGGAGGACGAATCTGGCCGGGCGTGATCATCTTGAATTTCTCTTGGGGTAGGAAAAGATTGAACTGGAAAAGGTCTAGGATGGTGCGCAGGCCAGCCTGGTTGGGTTTGGGCACCGTAAACAGCCGAGAGTAGAAGCCCTCCCCTCGCTCCACCAGGGCAACGGGTTCCACAGCTCTGAGGTCCAGCAGTTTCTGCACCTCGGCCTTTAGGGAGGGCGATCCAGACAGCTGGAAAGGAGGGATGAAGGGTAGGGTAAGGGTAAGTGGAAGCCCGCCCGAGCGACTGACGAGACCCATCTGTCCACAGTGATGGTCTGCCTTGCCACCCAATTTGACGCAATGTGTCCTCCCACCGGGGTCTCGTGCGAGCGAGGAAAACCCTCATTTGGCAGGCTTTTCAGTGGTATTACCAACTGAACCTGAAGAGGAGGCTAAGGAGCGGGGGAAAAACTGTGTCTGTTGCTGCCTCCGGCTGTTATTACCCGAAGGGGTATCTACTCTCCGATATTTCCGGTCGAGGAAGCCCCTGAAACCAGAGGAGGGCCGGCTCTGCGACAGCGGTCTCTGGGTCCTGAAAGGGGTTTTAACCAGGACTGACAAGGACTGAGCTGTCTGGGTGCTGTCCTTCGTTTTGGTGAGCTCCACATCTGTTGTGGAATGAAAAAGCTCCTTACCGTCAAACGGCAGGTCCAACACCTTGTCCTGCACCTCTTTCGAGAAGTTGGTGGCATGCAGCCACGCCTGTCGAGAGGTGTCAACACCCAGCATAAGGCCCTGTGTCGACGTGATGAGCCGCAGCCTCAAGCAGATCCTGAACCAAGACTCTGGCGTCAGATAAACCCGCCTTAAAGTCTTCCAGCTTCCCGACCCGAATTAATTCCTTGAACTCTGACAGACCTTTCCACATCTTCATGTTGGCCCCCGCTAACACTAGTTCCGTGTTGGCCTGCCGGAGCTGCAAGGCCGAGTTAGCGAAAATCTTCCTGCCAATGGAGTCCAAGAGTTTGTCCTCTTTCCCCAGAACCTGAGTCGCAGTCGTAGAAGAGGACACTGCAGCCCTGGACTGCAGAGTGGCAGCAGCCACCACTGTGGAGGAGGGGGGCGGACAAGATGACAGGGCCACCTCTTCCGAAGAGTGCTGCCTGTAACGCGCGTCAATTTTCTTATTGACAAAAAGTCCAGAGTGTGGCTTTTCCCAGACCCTGCGGACCTCAGCCAAAACGTACTTTTGCAAGAACAGGCCGGTACGCTCCGAAGGAGACAAAGTGAACGCCCTCGACAGCACACCCTCCTGCGGAGCGGGTGCCTCGGGCACTGGCACATCCAATAGGCACATCATGTCCAGTACCCGGTCATGAAAGGCTCTAATCGAGCGGGGCTCGTCTTCGCTGTCCTGCTCATCCTGCGCATCATCTGACAGGTCAGGATCCTGCTGAACCGTGTCAGGCACCATCTTGTCCACGGGGGACAATGGGGGCAAGGGTCGGAGGAGGCACCGTAGGCAAGGGTGGCGCCAGCGGAACCACTAGTAGAGCAGGTGGAGCCGGAGGCGCTGGCGGGCATATCTCCCGAACAAGACCCTTGAAATACTCTCATATGGGGTCGGTACGCCCGAGTGTCTGAAATTTGCAGAAAAAAGCATCCTCCGGAGATGGTTTTGGAGCCGCCGGAGAAGGCCTCTCATGAGGAGGATAATTCCAGGGACGCAGCGGGGACGGTTGCCACACAGGCCCATCCACCGAAGTGTCCACAAAAAGCAAAGGTGCCGAACCAACAGGCAACAAGACATTGTGGCGGGGTGGCACCCGGGCATTCCAATCAAACTGGACGAAACAGATGCGTACAAGGAACTTTATGTTCACCCGCGGAACCAACTCCTACACCTGAGGCCGATAGTGTAGTTGTAGGGCGAGCGCCCAAAATGGCCACCGTGGTCGTGGTGGGAGCAGACGCCATTTTGCCCATCACCTGAGGGGAACTGCGGCACGTGAGGAAGTGAGGCAGGGGTCCCCTATCAGTGGGTCAGGGGTCTTAATCTTAGCCTTTACATAAGGAACCTCGGCCGAGCCGGTACTATGAGGCCTGGAATGTTTCTGCGACATACCAATAGACAAACTAGCCTTCACAGAAGGACCTCGGCACTGCTGGTAAGGGAAGAACTTCCATTCCTTGCCCCCTCAACAGTTCTGGGGTCGCCACAAGAGCGGGAACGGTGAGGAACAACCTTCACCGATAAGGCCTTGGCAGGCCTCTCAGAAATGTTGGTCGCTTTAGCCTCTGCACAAGGGACCTCGGACCCAGGTCCGGTAACAGCCTTACTAGCGTGGGCCTCGAACATCTGTTCGGTAACACCAAGCCCAGCCAAGGCCTCGGGCGCCCCCGGGTACTTTTGAGGAAAGCCGATAACAAGGCCTCAGAGCGAGCTCCGGTATCCACAGGCCCCTTACGGAGACCCTCGGAGAAAACTCTGGTACAATTATTAGGCCCAGAAGGCACCTCGGGGCAATCCCCGGTGACAGAACGATCAACGCTCCTCCCGGCGCAGGAAAAGGCCGGAAAGTTATCTCCCGGCAGGGGTGCTCTGAAAAGTAAAGAACTTACTGGGCGTTTATTCTTTTCGTCGATAAACGCCTGAAAATGCGAAGGAGGAGTACGTCGAAATACCCCCTCCCACCGCCCCAACCGACAAAGTGCCCGGACTGAAAGGTAGTCACAATAAAAACAGGAGTCCCAACGGTGATCCGGACCCAAACACTAAACAGAGAGGATGGAGATCGGCTCTCGCGAAGCGTCGGTGACACGATGAACAATCTGGAAAGTCTAGTTTGAACGACAGACTAGTAAACGATCACTAGTGAGAGCCAGAGAGGAGGAAAAGGGAAGATCTTCCGAGGATGCAAGCACGTCCAGTCCCGATCGAGCGCAGAAAAGGACTGCTGGGCGATGCAGAGCCGAGATGGGCGGGGTTACGGCCGCATGCCGGGCCCTGCATAGAAAGAGAGGAAGGACAAAAGAACATTTTTTTGAAATTTTGGATGTTTTTACAAAGCGCTCCGGTCCCGTCCCACAGGACGGAGAGATGCCCCATAAGTATGGAGGAAAGGGGACGGGAGGTAGGAGTATGGCTGTATCAACCGAAGGGAGTGGAGGACTGAATAGTGGAGACGGATTTAGGTGTACTAACGCGGGGGCATATTGCGTATTCTAAACATGGTTGTTCCTAATCCCATAAAGGGGTTCCTCTGACAGCTGATCCTCCCTTGGTGCACCTATTGCACTGTGGACACACCGCCCTGGCCCCATGATAAAGGTCTCCCCCCCTAGGGGAGAAGGTTCGTCCTCCTCAGATTAGTCACAGCTGGCAAAAACTATCAAAGTATGTTAACTTAGATCGGCAATTGTAATGCTGAGAAAATCGTGAATGTACATGGGCATGTGATCTCAAAACCCACAGTAGCAAGAAAGCCTTTTCAGTACACACGTCAACACAGTTGACGCTGTCATTAATCGTTGCTACAATAATTGTTTTATACCTTTGCACATACGTTTTCACTGTAAATAAAACACACACAACAAAGAAAGTAACCCCCTTATGCACAATCCCCTCAGCCTTCAATCTTTCAATTTTTCCAACTCCTGGCCCCCTTTACTAAAACTTAAAGGGCAGCAACAAACATAACATGTACATATGTTGGTGTTTTCCATAGTTACTCAAACATTTTGCCTCCCAGAAAAGAGCATAGTTTGGCACGGTGACGTGTCACCGAAGCACATTATTACAGTCGTAGGCTTTCCTGTAACAGATGAATGCATTCTGGGAGTTCGTCTTTTGCTACAACTGGAACAAAATACCAGAAAACAATGATTTTCAACAGAAGCCTTGTAAGGCATGGAGTCACTCATCTGCATGCCCTAAAACCTCCAACAAACCAGCAAATGAGCTTAGTCACCAGCTAAAAGAAAGTACACGCCAAATCGTCCTTTCCTTATATTATGCCTTCCTTTGATCATTAACGTTGGTCCCCCACCCTGCCCCCACAATCACCTACTTCTGCAAACAGTTTGTCTCTCGTGATTAAGCTAGCAAAGAAAACAGCCCTTTTGAGTCCACCTTAAAAGCCCAACCCTCCATTCTACAAAGCCCATGCTATGCAGAAATGATCACACTGTTTGCGATTGATAAGTTACAAAAAGTGATCTGATGTGTGTTGGGGAGCCTCCTTAAAAGAAACCGCTCAGCAGAGTATTAAGCCATTGGCTGCATCAAGTAAGGTAGATGGATACAGCCAGGCCTTTGTCCCTTGCCTCCTGTGTGTCGCGCCTCAATGAAGTTAAATGTGATGTGGCAGCATGGTGCTCTCCAAAGTGTGAAAGTTCACAGGTTGCCTGCTGCAGCCTTTGCCCCCAACTGTGCCGCAGGCCTTTGCCAGCCCCTAGAAACAGACCTGAACCTCAGTCTCCCACTAACGAGCACCTGACAGAATATCCCCTGTCTGTGCATTAGGACTCCCCTGAATTAAGAATTGCAGAGACTGAGGTATCCGATGGATTTACAAACTGTGAAAGGAACAACTAAGCAAAAAAGTCTGTTGCTGAAGCAGGCCAACCCATGCCCTACTACCAAACACAGAATCTGGCCAAATGATTATATATGGCTCGTGGCTCCAAGATTTTACTGTTCAAATTATTGTCGCAACAATAATTTGAACAGTAAAACTAAATGATCACAAAGTCCAGTGTACATTGTGCCCAAAAGGGTTACATTCTTAAATCATCATCACAGACACCTTTGCATAAGTTGATACTCTTAAACTACGCTCCCTTGTTGCCACGCTCCCTTGTTGCCCCCACCCCATCTCCTATAACCTCGTCCACTTAAACGACTGCCTGCAACCCTACCTCTGTTGATTGCTCCCTGCATAGACCAAAGAGGTCCTGAACATGAGCACTGCTCGCTGCATAGACCAGAAGAGTAATTGCTTTACATTGTTTTTATTAAGTGTTCTATTAGTTAGAAATATCCAGCCTTTAACACTATACAAACATCATTTAATTATGCAATAAATAAAACGTATCTTCCTCATTAAATCGCAACATATTAAGGCCCAATATGGATACTAAAACAAATCAAAGTGTTAAAATTAATTTCTACAGATTAAGAAAAACGATTTTCAAAGTGTTAGTACTTGACAAAAACCTCACTCCAAACTGTCTTCAAAAATGCATTCATTTCATAGTCTCTAGGAATTTTTTCTAATCTCCTTCCAGACATAGTTAGCTGCTATAGTAATAACTAAGGACTCTGCTCCTAACAACGTGCTCCAAAACTGATAATTCATATTCCTGTGTGGTATGCACAAATCTACCATAGCTCAACCTATAGTTATCATGCAGCATGTTACACTGGGTGAGGATATGTTTACTAGTTTCGACTTCTTCACCACAAAGGAGACAAAGTCTTATCTTTCTTCATATTCTTCCATTCACCAGTGTAGTCCAAAGTAGGGAGTATATTAATGGTGCATATAACTGATAAAGTGCCTTTCCTTGCTGCCACATGGCTTTAATAAATGGGAGCACAGTGCGGCTGGTCGAAAACCCTGTGTGGAATATTCTTTACATTGCTTCTTGTTCTACGATTTACTCACATTTTGAAAACAATCCCATATCAGGGTGTTCGTTTTCAGTGCCTTAGAGAAAAACGGGTAAGTGATCTCAGTGGGTAGTCTGATATCGATGTAATCGAAGAAGAGTCACGGCGTTTTCCAAATTGTGGTACGATGAGTTCTGGATGTATTGGTAATTATCTGTAATGAACATCTACAGAAGGAAGATCGCCTCTGTACCAGCTTTACGAAATCCAACATAGAATTATGCTCTACACATCAGCCAGCTGGCCCGAAGGGATACAATACCTAGCTCACAACAGAGAGCCTCCACCCACAAGGCCTGGTGGACTCAAAGGATAGAAACAATTTACCCTCGACTTTATCTCACCAGTTAATCGTACCCTTAGTGGAGGGGCTCCAAACCGTATAGGATGCAGAGGATGATTAATGTTCTGTATAATTCAATGTAACCTTCTATATTCTGACCTCCCTTTCTGGTGATAGATTTTTTTTTACCACAGCCCATTTTTCCATCACGTTCTGACGTACGTAGTTTCCTATACCATAGGTGTTAAAGGAGGATGATGGCACCCGAATTCCAAGACCGATGTATGTTTTAACCACTTTAGTATTATGATGATGCTTAATAAATACCATGACCTTCGTTTTTGAAGTAATAAGCTTCATATTATTGATGGCTCATAGGAGGCAAGTGCTACAATGGAGTGTTGTGATCCTATTGGTGTTAAATCCAATATGATGGTATCGTCAGCATATGCCATCCAAGATAGTGCAACATTGCCCAAACGAGGTGGGAAATTTCGTGCTGCTCTTATATACCTGTCTAAATCTGCAGTGTAGAGGTTAAATAACAAGGGTGTATTTACTTTCATAGGAGAGGAAAAGGAGCCTTCCAAGTGTACCAAGGCTGTGTTGTCTGTGTATAGTGACTTAATGAAATGGAGGTCAGGGTCAATGCTCCAGGAGCTTAATTTGTCCCAAAGAATAGGCCAGGAAACGATCAAACACACACAAGTAATCTATGAAACATAGATGGAGCCTCCTGCCATAATGGCGCATAGTTTCTGTCATGATATAATTTAAAGCCCATATGGCGTGGGATGTGTTGTAACCTTGTCTAAAGCCAATCTGGTAAGGAGGTAGCAAATCCAATGTTTTGACCCAAGAATTCAGTTTTTCCAAAATAAGTCCTGTGAAGATTTTGCAACAAGAGCCAATCATTGCTAACAGCCTATATGCAGCAGGATCACTCCTGTTGCACTTTTTAAATATTGCGACGATTGATTCTTTCCAGCTATTGGGTATGTTGCCTGTATCTAAAATTCTCGCAAAGACTTCTGCCAATATCTGTGCCCAGTACTCGAGGCTGTTTTTGGTTACAACCTTTGCTAACCAATCTGTTCATGGGGCTCGAGATCCCTTAAGATAAGTGGTTGTCATCTGAATGTCCGTCTCTGCAAATCCTTCTATGTTCAGCCCACCCTGGTATTGATAATTTGCTGTGTTATCGTACTCTGGGCTTTGGCACTGCTGGTTGGTGATGTTCTTTGCCCAGTTCACGTCAAGGATCAGATTTAAAATAAGGGGAGGGGTTCATCATATAGGAATGCTCTATAATTATACCAGAATTTCCAGCCATCATTCATTGTTAACAATTTAAACAGCAAGTCCAGTTGGCATTGGTCAGAATGCTTTTGTGGTGACGCAGCCAATTTTTATAATGAGTTCTTAAGCTGGTGCAACGTCTAATTTTTTCATTACAAGTTACAAGTAGACTTGGGTAGTTTTTATTTCCATACGGAATTCCCCCTTTCATTTAACAATTTGAATGTCATAACGGTCAAGGCCTGGTCCCCTCAGAATAGGCCCACCTTTATTTATTCAAATATGGACAATGACATCACCTGCCAGATTGCCAAGATTCCACTCATACATTTCCATCAATTTATCAATGGGGATAGAGTTTCTCATTAATTCAGTATTACATTTAATTATATTTGAGGAATTCTATATCAGTCTGTTCCCTGTGGTATTCACCTCCGCATTCCTAACCAGCTTATGTGTTGATTTCACTAAGTCATAAATTAAGGTCCAAGTGAGCACAGCATGGTCACTCCCACCAGTGTGGGTCACCCCTATGATGGAAGCAATGTTTCTAATTAATTGGATAGCGAATATATTAGTCTAGGTGAGAGTTGACCTTTCCGTTAGACCATCTGTAGAGCTGACCAACTCCCTTTGCTATGGCCATCTCCATTAAACCCAAGTCTAACACAGCTAGAAATTCCACCCATTCGCTCACCTTTCCCCTACTACTTTGCTTCCACTCAACTGTCTGATCCCAATTGGAAGCGGATTGGAGGGCTCTTTCGATAATCTCACATAATCTCACTCTTATGTGTTTGATTATATTACGATCATTGAAGTCACCCAAGATTACCACATTCTTCCCATCGTACAGGCTGATAATCAGGATCTCTTGCAAAAGCAGGGGTAGTCCTCCCACTATCACACTCATCACAAAAGCATTCATAGTTAATTAGATTGAGGCAGAGGACCCCTAAAGGTCTGCTTTTGTGAGCAATCGCCAGGCAGTGGATAATTTGAAAATGTTCATTTTAATTCATGAAGTTGCTGGTAGAAAACGTTTCTCATAAAGCAAAAATGTCTTTATCCTACAGTTCTTTGAGGCCTAATTAATTGCAAAGAAAAGAGCAAAGGCCCCTTGTGTTCCATGATAATAGGCTGTGATTATGAGCAAATTCATATCAGGGGGTTTCCTCCCCATCACTTCTGGAATGCATCACTATTGGATGCTGGTTTTGGCTAGGAGTCTTTGGTTTTACTATGCACGATAGAAGACTGGCTCTTTCAGATACATGTCCGGATGGGGATCAATAAGCCTCTTTAAATCAGGAAGCACTATTTCCATAGGCAGTGAAGTCAAACAGAGCTTAAGACTTATGACCATATTGAAACCCAATCTGTGCATTAATTCGAAACAAGCACATAGTAATTCCAACCCTAAAGGAGGGAAAAACTGCAACAAAGACTGTCCACTTCAGGGAGCTCCATGTGCTCTATGTCCATTGATGCAATTGATTTTAAGGAAAGTATTTGCTTAAACAGATTCGCTCTGGGGCTTGTTCCATATAGCTTACCCTGTGCACTCTGCCCAGAGGAGGTTCCTGGGCATTTTAGATTGCTGGGCCACTATGCGCAGATGACATCCTCCTATACCTGCAGGAACCAAGGTGTACCAGGCTGAGAGTAGTAGAGATGTTCCACGAGTTTGGTAAGGGGAGTGGCCTCAGGATTAACTAGGACAAATCTGAGCTCATGCCGGTGCGGGAGGATGGGGAAGCAATAGTGGCGGGATGATTGCTTCTGACAGCGAGGAAGTCCATCAAATATTTGGGTATCAGAGTAGGGGTGCAAGACTCAATATTTCTTCGCAATAATCCAGAAGCTGTTCTGGAAAGGCTTCAGAGAGATGCCAACCACTGGGCGACGCTACTGATCTTATGATGGGTATGACCCATTTTTATTTTAAAAGCAGGTGTTGCTGCGTCTCCTGTATGTCCTCCAGAACACTCCAGTGAAGGTCCCAGCCAGAATGTTACAGACCATAAAAAAGCGGCAGAGAGATCAAATGGGTGAATAAAACCACCCAGGTGGCACTAAAAACATTAGGTAGGTCGGTGGGCGATGGCAGGCCGGGGGTCCCGAAAGTGCAGCACTATTATTGGGCAACCCGGCTTCTTGCAATTAATGATCAATTAATGGCTGTACGGTGGGGGGCAGGGGACTCATGTGTAGCGAGAAGTTAGGAGGATGTGTGCGAGTCCTCCTATGCAAGTGCTGTACCAGGGGGGGCCGTCACCAGAGGGGATGATGCAACCAGGAGTCTCTGCGCTGGCATCATATACAGCCTTTCTTAGGGCGATGGGAAGTGGGGGGAGTTGTGACCAAGGAGGCTCCCATTTGGGGGAGCCTGGCTTTGCCAGAGGTTTACAAATTGGGTAGGCAGACGAGATAGCAGGACAAGGTCATTCAGGGGGGTTTTGGGCTACTGGACCGGGATAGGTATACCTACATTAGGCTGCAGCATGCTGTGGCTCAAGAGAGGCAGGAGACTTGAGATGTACCTGAGCAGTCCCTGATGGAGGCCAACCTGCTGGAGGGGGAGATTAAGGGGCAGGCAATATCTCAACTGTACCAGGTTATTAATGAAACAGCTGGGAACAAATGCTTGATCAAGACGGCTATGATGATGGGGAAGAGGATTCTGGCTGAGATTGGGGCAATGCAACCCTATCCAGTATACAAAGTGGGCAGAGGGGATGGATCAATGTGCGCAATTGGAGAGAAGGGTGTATAGAAATAGAGGATATCCCCAGAGGTTTGACAGAGTTTGGGCCAGGTAGATTGGAAGAGAGCTAAGAAGCAATCCAAGGGGAAACCCCGGGGGAGGGGACTGTGTAGGGCCCAACGGGACATGGAATTATTGGAAGGGAGAGGAGTGTGTCAAAGGGAGGGGGTGCCCAGGGGAGGATGGTGGAGGGCTGTTTCGGGGTGGATGGGCTGAATGGTTATTGTTAAGAATGTTGACTATTAAGCATAGAATGGAAAAGGAAAAAAAACTGGTTTATAAAGAAAATAAAAAAAAGATTGCTGGGCTAGACAATCGCCTGCAATCCTGAGGTTTAAGAGGGGTTTCTTCTTCAAATGAGTTAATTATGTCCTCTTGTTCAAGTTCTTCAGCTTGATTTGGTTCCTTAAAGTTCATCTATTTATCGAATGTTCACCTTGACTAGGGCAGGTGAGATGGATTAGAAGTTCCTGCTTCAGTTCTTGCCCATTGTTGTTCCCTAGTTTGAGTTGGGAGAGTGGGCAGGTCGTCTTTCAGTCTTAAATGTGTTTACTTCTCGTTTGTCTTTAGCTTTGCCAACTTTCACATGGGTCTGGACTTCACTAGGTTTCATTTGTTTCTTTCCTCCCTTTCCCATTTTCGGATTGGAGGCCTCATTCACTCTCCCAATATCATTATGCTTCAGGTCAGGTGTTATTGGGGTGTTCCTTTATCTGCAGCGTCGCACTGGAAGTCTCCATAATTGCGCATGCTGAGATTTCTTTTCCATTTGTCTCATCTCTCTTACGGGGGTATTTCATGGCTGCTCCGTAGTCCCCCATCTCAGGCTTTGTTGAGAGCATGGGGTAGATGAGGGTTCGGAGTGGCGGTCCCAAGATGTGTGACTCGTATTATTTATTTATTTATGGGGGTTTGCTCTGAGCCAAGGTGATCACAACCACTCTTGCAAGTACTATTTTGAGTTCTTTCTGTTCTTTGGCAATGCTTGAACATAACGCAAAGACTGCATCGACAGCAGACGCCACCTAGCTCAAATGGGTAGCGTTAACTCCTTCCACACTGTTCATTGAATTCATGTGGATTGTTGACTGTCACTAGTCGTGTATTCTATTGAGTCAGTTTCTCTTAATATGGACAGGTCTGGTGAAAATGACAGATTTGTCCCAATGTTGATGTAAAATTCCTGTGAGGGACCACAATTCACTGGCCTAACAACGAAGCCTCTAACTGAATCCGTCTGTAGGTTAAGGCACAGGTTCAATAGTGAGTTATTATCGATTGCAGGCGAACTGTGGGTAGTGTCAGGTTGATCAATTGCTCATAGCGGACACCCTGGCGATGAAGCCTCCTCTATTGCCTGGGATAACTTATTTGCTGGGTTTATAAGGAAAAACGCTATTACCTTAGATTGTGCGTCCGACTCAGTTTCACCAGTCATCCTCTTTAGTGTGCTATTGGAGGGCTTGGTTACTATAGTTGTTGCTGGGCAAGAAATGATAGTCTTTGTCATTTTGTGGTTATGCTTGCTTCTTCGCAAAGCAAGATGAAATTAGTTCCTCTTCTTCATTTGCTAAGTGAAAGGGCCTCAAAACCTTACCCCAATATTGTTTATTGCTCCCACAGAAAGTAAATAGACTTACAAGGGGAATTGCTCACCCTATCTTCTATGCACATGAAAACGCTGTGATGAGCAAAGGGCGTACCATAGGCCTCAGCTTCGCTCTCCTCGATCTCTCCCATCACACCAGAGGTCATCACCAGAGTTGTCCACTCCACGAAGGTCGCCTCCAAACGGGCTTCCCCCTTGCTCCTCCAGAACCATCAAGGACAATATTTTCTCCCTTGCCCCTGCACTCGCTGATTTCTGCGACCACTCATGTGCTATTGGATCTTTCTCCTCCTCCCTCAAGCACATCCTTGTGCGCCCTCCTCCGAAAAAACCTTCTGCAGACCCGACTTGTCCAGCCCACTACTGTCCCATATCTGTCACCCCCTTCCTTGGGAAACTCCCGGAGAAGCTGATCTTCCTTCCCCCAACTGACCATTGCATGCCTCATTTCCACCTTCTCGCCAAACTTCCAATGTTATGCAGACGATGCACAACTCTTCTTCAAACTTCCCTCTGATCCTCCTCTTACTTCCTCCATCATTCCGGACTGTCTATCTGCCATCCAGTCCTGGTGTACTTCCAATGATCTCTGCCTCAATGCCAGCAATACAGATCCTTCCTATCGGAACTCCTGCTCCCTCTTTCGTGCCATCTACTATGGGTTCTCCCCCCTTCTCCTTCATCTGAAGCCAGAAACCTTGGGAGTCATCTTCGACTCCTCTTTACTTCATCCCTCACATTCAGGACCTTGCCAAGAAGTACCACTTTCAACCCCACCTCCACAAAGGAATTATTCCTTTCCTCACCTTCCCCCAGAAGCTCAATGTCTCTAGAGCTCTGGTTCTCTCTAGGCTAGACTACTGCAATAGCCTTTTCCTTAATCTAACCTTTTTACGACCCCTTCAGAATAGGGCTGTGAGACTTATCCTTCGCTTCAAGCCCAGGGATCACATCTCTCCAGCCCTAAACACTCTCCATTGGCTCTTGGTTGCTGCAAGGATCAAATTCAAATCCGTCTGCATCATCCACAAGGATGTCTGGGGTCGAGGACCATGCTACCTACAACTTGTGCTCACTAAATACTCTCCCTCCAGAGCTTTACGTTCCTCCGGCACCAGCTCTGTGCGATTTAAGCGCTTTGCTAAACTGCGAGCTGGTGGCGTATCTCCTTCCTCAGCAGGCTCTCTCCTATGGAATAGACTCCCCCCTTCATCTTGAGCCGAATCTCCAGAAATTCCGGAAGCACCTCAAGACTTTCCTTTTCACCTCCTCTGTCCCTTCCTCCCTCCTCTGTTATATCCCACAGTTGCCCAGATTGGTGATGTGACCCGGGCCTCTTGTGTCCTCCCGGCTCCTGGTCGTCCACACCCAATCGCCTACAGCCTCCACTCCTCCCAGCACTTAGCCCTGGCACCGACTGGCCTATGTCACTGCAGGCCTGCGCTTACTTATTTTGGCAGCTGACCACTCCATCAATGAACTTACAGCTACTCAATCCCTAGCACTTACCCCGCCCTCCCCCCATTCCATCATCCCTTCTCGCCCTCTGCACTTGCACGTTCTGAATGCATGTTGTATTTGTTTTTCATTCCCATGTCCCCTCCCTGTTGGCCTGGAGGCACTTTGAAACACATTTTACTTGTTGTATAAGCGCCTTACAAATACACAATAAAATGAATAGGCAGGAGGATGCAACTTCTGCAACGACCACAACTGCCTTAACTGCCCTTCTCAGCCATTTACAGTGCTTCTCGCCAAAAGAGGGTGCTTCAAGGCAAGTTGAAACGCTGACTCCTCACCAGCTCTGGGCTTCATAAACACTATAGAGGGACTCCCAGTAGTCCATAGTTGTGTACAACGCAGCAGTTAAAGTCTTTATGAAAGCACTTATAGGGCGCTGAGAGCATACACCACAGCAGCCTTCCCTGCCTTAACTGCCCTTCATCAAGCACCATAATAGAATGTTCTTTATGTCCTACACTGCTCACTGCAGTGACCAGTGGGGCCCAAACTGAACTTCAGATTCAAAGGACTCAAGAGGACTGAGCCAGGCACGGCTTGCTCCATTCCACCAAGAGGGATTCCAAATGTGACCACTGCTCTCTCTACAAACAAAAGGGAGCTACAGCATGAGAAATCCTCCCTGCAGACAGAAGTAGGACCGAGTCAGAGTACTACTCCCAGCAGGGACTAGAGGGACCCAACGATAAGCACTACGCTCTGCATAAACATACATTGCTCCTTTTCAGCACAAGAACCACCAACATGATTTCTATAGGGCACAGTGAACACTAAAGTGGACGAAACCACAAAACCATGTGCAGCAGATGGCATTCTGTCATAGGGGCTAAAACCACATGGGCAGTGTCTGCAAAGATAAAAGGGCAAGCCACTGTAGTAACCAGTTCAAATACCTCGGGTAACCCAAAACCACATAACCTTAGAATAGAACCACTGAACAGAATAGAGCTCAAGATGGGTGGCGGTGCTTAAGGGGAATGTGTTGGGCCAAGCCCAAGGGGCAGATGTGTTGGAGAAGTATCCAAGGGACGGGAGGGGCGGGGGGTAGATGGCAGCCACATGAGCACAGACTTTTGCCAACTTAAGGTCGTAAAGTGCCGCCAGAGAGCTGTTCTAGAGATTTGATCAAACTCTGGGACAGCAGAAAGAACAGTTTTAGGTTTCCAGATAAAATCAATGTCGGACCAGGCTCTCATGCTACTTGCAAACCGAGTGGAGTGATGGCCATAGTGAAAAGGTGGAGGGCACTCTTTCGAGGTAGACAATTATTAGCAGAGGCTCCAGGACAGCAAACAGGATTTCCTAGACTGCTTCCTCTCATAATTACAAGGGTTTGGGCCCGCGAGTCGGATGTGAAAACCTTATGCTACTATATACTGACCGACCCAAAAAAACACCCATTAGAGAAGGTGGTTATGAAGAGGAAACACACTACATATAAACATGGGGACGGGAAGAAAAAGGACAGCATGCCAAAGAGCGTTGTGAATTAAAGTCCGCCAGATGCTGCTAGTGAGTTTGCCAGAGTACCTTGAAGGGCTGCAATGTGAGGCCAGCAAGGGGACAGTGTAACGCTGTCAGTGAGAGGGCACATTGTGCTGCAATCCCAGAGCATCAGACTGCTTCAAGAGAGTAAAATTATTCTAGAGGCTGCAGACTTCTGCTATGGGCCGCAGTACAAGGCTCGCATCACGCACCTGCTGAGCAGGACCCCCTCCATCTGCGGTCAATGTCCTTAGGCGATATGCAGTGATGCAAAGCAGGCTGTCCCTCATGCTCGCAAGCTCTCCGAGGACAGGAGCGGCAGGAATTTCGCGTTCCGTTGCCTGGCCATTCATTCATTAATATCATTCCGCTCCGTCCTCGTTCCCCGCGGACAGATATTACGAGAAGCGCACGCACTGCCGTTAACGCGACAGTACCAGGAACGCACCCCCAACTCAGAGGACACCATGGGCATCTTATTATGAACGAATGCAGGACTACCAATAGTAGCTGGCCATTGTAAGCGGGCATTGCTTGAGGCATTTCAAAAGAAGAGAATGTTGCTGTCTGTGCCGCACCCACTCTGTGTTAAGGCCCCAGCAGGCTGGTAGCGAAATGAAAGACATTCTTAACACAGGAATGAGAGTTGAGAACACAGATATTTGGTTTAGGAGGAAGAACACCACTTTTTTTTAAAAAAAGTTGGTTTATGCACAGCCCATTCATGGCATAGCAAAGACATGAAGCATAATTAGGCTGTGTTTTGGAAAATAAATCAAGCGAAAAAACGAATCAAAGACGACAAAAATGGGATATTGGCCGAGCAAAGGTCACACTTGGAAAAGATGGAAACATCAGAGGAGGTATGGGTAGAGAGTGAATTTACATTTTTTTTTTACTAAAGCAGATGGTCTCCAGCAGTGAAAAAATATAAGGAGGACAGGACACAAAGGGGCAAAGACCCGAGAGCAAAAGATACATCAAGATGCGCCACTAACATGAGAAGGCAGCCGGGGTGGATTTAACTGGTGAGAGTTTAAGACCAGGAGAAAGCAAAAGCAGGTAAGATACAAGATTTGAGTTGCGTAATAATAGAACTTTGCTGTGGAGCAGAAGATTTATGAAGGAATCTAAAGACTCAGAAATCCTAGGTGGATGGGGACTAGCTATAAAAGCAAAGAAAAGATTTCACAAATGTGATGCGGCGCTCCAGATGTTTGGGACTATGACACCCAAAATACACCATTGACCATGCCGGTGAGTTGTTAATGACAGTTGTAATCCAAAATATCTATTGAGCCAGCTTTTAACTTTTTGGTATTAGGTAATGAACTGTGGGTAGTCACATCTTTCAAGATTTTTTTTTTTTTAAATAAAATGTACTTCAAACTCCCACATTGAATGCCATGACGTGATGTATTTTCGATTCATCAGACCATGCTTTAGGGTGGTTTTTTTTACTTTTAATGTATTTATTTTAGATTATCTTTTATTGCTACTTCATATGTATCTGCACAGTGTACTTTAATTGCATACCTCAATTCGAAAAAAAAGGTTTATGTACATACATATGTCATGCATGTTAAACCGTATGACAAAGGACAAATGTAAAGTTTTGTAATGAAACTATATCATTTTAATTATAAACATACATACGTCCATCTGGAGAGGCAAATGTTGCAGACTCCAGCAATACATTGAGGCATACACATTAAAACATGCAATTATAGATGGGCTGCTTCCAATTACCAGAATATATTCCATCAAAGAATTCTGAGTGGCATCATTTGATGCACAACGAAAGTGAAATCCAAGTTGCCTATGATGGCACTTGGAGCGCTCACTTAATTGTATGCAATTCTTTTCCACCCTGAGCAGGACGCAGTAGCAGGGAGGCATCCGTGAATTACACACAACATAAAAAGACTCTCTCATTCACCACAATGAAACCAAAATAGGAGAATAAACAAATCCGGGCAGAGAAAGTGCTACATCCCCCTGCTGTGATGTCAACAGCGGATGATCAATTCCACATTACTCTGGTGAAATATCGGAGTGGCATACAGCTTTCAAAAAACGAAATCGGTGCTAATGGCTTGGAAGTTATACACAAAAGGGTCGGAATCCACAAGAAACTAAAGGTTACCCCCAAGACGGGAAAGAGAAGGTTCATAAAGAAGTGGACAGTGCAGTCAGGGAAATCGTGGTAAAGGAAGAAACGCACAGTTCAGTTGAGCAGTAAAATTATAGGTTAAGACTAAGGCTCTATATATTCTCGATGCATCCCGATGAACTTACTCAATAACTTCCTATATACAATGGTAAAGAAAGCATGGCTGTCCATGCGAAATCTGTGAGCCACAGAATTTCCAGCCCATTGCAACGCACCCTAATTCCCATGGATCGTGGTCTGGGGTTCTATTAGAGCAATAGAACCAAAGATTGGGGGTGGGCGGATTACCAGTCTGGTAATGCCCCAGGTGTGATAGTTACAAGCCTGAGTGACTTTGACGTAGCCCCAGGAGTTCTATTGTTATTAGTACCCCGACACATCATACCGGGGTACTAATAGCATTTTTTCCTCAAGCTTAAAACTACACTGAAACAGTTTCTCCACTCGAGAAAAATAAAAGCAAAAAAATTGGCCACCAGCGATTGGACGGAAGGGACTACAAGTCTATTCTCGCTTTCCATGGCAGCTAATTGCGCACTGGAGATACACGGGAACAGTCCTGTTCCCAGTGTCAGCGTGGGGCAATGCAGAAGAACGCAAGTGGGGAGGAAGGACCTTAAATGTGGAAAAGTGGGGGTTGGGGTGGGTGGGGGTGCGAGCGTGAAGCAAACTTAACTGATTCCCTGAGAGGGAAGATGGTGCCTCCCACTCCGAGGAGGCTGGGAGTGGGGTCTTCCCATGCGTGGAAAAGACCCTGTTCCAAGCCTCCTCATTGGTTGGGAGACCACCACAACCCACCTCTCCCCCCTCCCCTCGTCACTGATAAGCCTTTAACAAACGTAAAAATAGATTATTCTCCAACCTTCAGGCATGGCAAACCCAGGCTTTTACTAAGCAACACCTTAAATGCAGCAGCCACTGGATTTCCAAAGCTCACCAAATGTCACCACAACCATTTCTCCAGGCACATGCAGTCTCGAATGTTTTTCCAATTATCTGCCGCAAAGCAAACGCCAGCATACGTGCATGTCCACAACATAGGAGCCATATCTGCAAACCATAGTTTCTGATCTTGTGCATGTTACAATCATGTAACCCACCAACAAAATAAGCTTGACAGCATCTGAAAACCAGCAACAAACACTGCTGTCAAGGGCACTCAGTGTTGCAAGGAGAAGTTCTGTAAATAAACCACCCCAAGGTTTCTTGTGAACACATGAGCTAATGTTCAAAGAGAGATCATTCTGTGGTATTACTGCCAAATACTGGTCAGCAAACTACTAACCACACGGAAATACATTTGTATTTATGGGTTTTACATGGTTGCCCCCAAAACAAGATTTAATGGGAGGCTCACCCTGACCCATCAAAAGAGCGTATTAAACCAGGAATTTTGGATTGGATAGGCCTGCAAGATGTTGCTCCAATAAAGTAACTAAAATGGTAACTTCAACATTCACACCTGCAATTGTCTCATTCAGAAATAAGATGGTAAAATGAATTTATGGGCTAAGGGTCCGCAGCAACAGAAAATTGACGAACCCTATGCCGAAGGGCATGGCAACCTACTCCATGAAACACTAAAGACCCTCCTACACAAGCTTTAACTGTAATCTGGGACAAAGGATAAGCGCAGTGATGTCCACGACTTCCCAAGTTTCACGTGGGCAACCTTCAGATTCATGGAGCACGTCTTGCGGGGAAGCAAATATGTTCTTGTTTGCGATGGAGCCGTTTATCCTAATATTTCTTACCATAGTTCATTCTTTTAGCTGCTGGATCTGTATTTAGTAAGGGTCTGAAGGTATTGCAAATTCAAGATTCACCATTAGATTTCCCAGTTCACCATCCCACAAACCTTTCTATCACTGTTAAACATGGCTCTCTTCACTTTCCTGCAATCATGGCACTCCGCCCCTTTAGACTAATGATGGTACACCCTGCTTTATGTGGCACTTCGAGAAATCCTCACTGCACCTTTCATCATTTGTGCTTCTCATTGAGCTCTGCCTCCTGCGGCGTATCAGCAACACTCACAACCACAGAAATGCAGACCCATCAACACCAGGGGAATGAGGGGGAAGGAGATCTTTGAGGCATTTTGGGAACCAAGAAGATCTGTTTTAAGAGAAACACTAGGATTCCGGTCTCTGTCCCAGTCATCTGATAAACATGCTTTTTTGCCAGAGAGGCCCCATGGGGCAGAGCACCCGAGCTCTGCACAGCACCCAAGCAAAGGTGAGATTTCATATGGGTGAAAGCCTGCCGCCCAAACTATTCAGGTAGGTGAAATGAGCAGCTGGGGTTTTCATACCTTTCTCACTCTCTGAACCAAAAAGTTCATGCCGCCCATTAACCTTAATACTTTGCTTATGTTCCGTTATTAGCCTTATTCTACACACAGCACCGACGTAGTGGTCTTAAAGCACCAAGCCTTGTACATGTAGAGGAGCACAGTTACCCTGCCCAGGGTGTCGGCCGGACTGTGGTCTATGGGGTGAAAACGATATTGGGCTAAGGAGAGCAGGAAGGAGGAAGAGTTGGACAAATCTGTGAGACGAAAACAGAACTTAACTCACGACATGTAGGGCAGTCAAAATATAAGGATGCTCGTTGGGATGTACGTATAGTTTTGGTTGCTTTGACCAGAAGAAAATGTAATCAAGAAAAAGGACAAAAGCGTTCCTTATTGCCAAGCAATTACTAGTGTGATGGCAGGGTTCAAAATTGCCAGGAGCTGGGAGATATTACACTCCTGGTTATAGCCAAGGGTAGCCTTCTTAGCTTGAAGCCAACAGCTACCAGGAGCTGCTTTGGACTCCTGTGTCAAATGGTGCCATACAAACCTAGCTATGTGATATTAACTGTGTATGCTTGGGAATGTATGTAAACGAGAATAAAGCACACACCCAAGTGTCCTTTAGAGAATGTTAGATAAAATAAAATGGACAAAAAGTTTGTTTGCTTCTTGTGAAAAGTTAGATTTGCTTTGCACTTTGTACTTAGCTCCTGGTTCCCCAGCAGTAGCACCTGCCTAACTGGTTATGCCTGATACACAGGAGCTTCTTTTTGCTCCAGATCAACAAATCCCAATTTCGATCCCTGTGATGGCGATATTACATTAAGTCATGTTTTGGCTACTTGATGTGTGATGAATCCAATGGAGTCATCACGGATTCCCCGACGACCTCCTCCCCTCTGGCCAGGGACGGCAGCTGCTACCTAATCCGGACCCTGGGGGCGGCTTTATGAGGGAGGATCACATCTGAAGAGACAACTACCGGGGAGATGTCATGACTAGAGTGGGCAAGACATGGTATCTCCCTTTTTCCCCCATGAGGAAGACCCTCTAATACTAAAGACCATTTTCCATGAGGAAGACACCCTATACCCAAGACCGCAATGGCCTTTTGTCTGCTACCTGTTCCCCCTTGTAGAGGAAGTAAAGAAGCCTCTTCATATTTTTCTGGTCCAACATCCACCTATGACAACAACACAAAGCTCCAACACAACACCTTCTGCTTCTGAAGTACCTTTGTGCAAAATCAATGAGAAGACCTATTTAAACACCGTTTCCAATGACACCTATGGGCTTCAACTCCCAGAATCAACCAAGTACTGAGACGAGGAGGATGAAGGAGTTTGAAAAAGGTAAAAGCGAGCTCGAAGAACATGCAGTCTAGTTGGTTTTCCAAATCACCTGTGCGCTGGACATTTAAACATGGCCAACGCACTACTGAGGAAGTCCGTGCAGGAGAAGACATTGGCTTCTATACGGAAGCTCACAAACGTAAAGATCACATATCGGTGTGGCGGAGCAGAGAAGGGCGCCAAATCAGAAGGAGAAACACTCTGAGAGAAGCTGAAGTGCTGTGGAGGTGCTGGGAGCCGCGAGGGAGGTCCTGGGAGCTTGGCTGCTTGAAGAAGCAGCGTTCTTCCTTCCGGGACCTGAAGGAAAGTAGGCGTGTGACAGTAGAGCCAAGAAGGGAGCCGGAAGGACATCTAACACTCCAGTGTGGAAAGCGGGTGAAAGCATCTCGCTGCAGAAGCGCAGGGTTCAAAATTGAGAATCAATGAGCAGGAGTTCCTTTAACTTTTTGTCCATTTTGTATGAACCATTGTGTTTCAATGTAGATGTGTTCTAATTCTTCTTTATTAACATTCTCAAATACTCATAGTTAATGTCACCTTTACATGTTTGGAAAGCACCATTTGTCCCTATGAGACAAACGTAACTCCTGGTAGCTGTTGGTTTCAAGCTAACCAGGCTCTACTGTGCTAGAAGCAGGAGCTAAATAGCTCCCAGCTCCCCTCAATTTAGAACCCTGGAAGAGTGAACCAGACCGGAGACGCTGGAGAAAACCAGTGAGTCCACCCAAAGCCAGTGCGTACCGCGGGATGTTCCGGCGACCACGCCAATGACAATTTAACTCTGATACCATTGTTCAAACTACAAGAAGATTGTTTCAATAGAGAAAAGGCAAAGCACAATCCCTGAATGAGCTATGGATGCATGAAATGCACGTTTGGGGCAAATGTTGAACAAACCTTACTGAAAATATATATACCAACCCAAGAGCAATGCATACAGTATCTGATACACAGAAACTGTGACCTATATAAGTAGTCCTGGCAAGGCAAGACACCAGGCAATTGAAACAAATGAGAAGTTCTGGCAAGGAAAAGAAAACAGGCAACTGACATGCATGAGAAGTTCTAGCAGGGGAGTATACCAGACGGTTTGCAAACATTCCAGAAATGCTAAAGATAGTATTTTCTAAACCAATGAGAAATTGGTGTTAAAGAACTACTGTTAAAGAACTTGTTGCCCAAACAGGAACCTTGTGAAAGACACAAAGAAATGGTTAGTAAATGAGGCATTGCCATCCATCTCCGAATCCAGGTGAAGGGAACCACCCTCATGGTTCAAGACCTTCCATTTTGGAAAACATTCTTGTTGGAACTATTCTTATTTTCAGTTGTGAACACTGTTTCGCCAATATCAAGTTGAAGACGTTTCCTTGCATATTTTGTCGTTTTGTTTGTAGTATGAATGTCAGGATAGGACGTTTTGGACACAAGGACGGCTTTTTCGTTTTTGACATTCTGTCAGACATTTCCTTAGTTTCTGGCTTTAGGTAGGGGAGTTCCTATTCAGAGAGGCATTTTCCCAACCCATTATTAGTAAATAAATATCTTTGAGGGAAGACAAAGTTACATACCGATGGGAACGTACTTTCGACGGAATGTTCCTCCCGCGTATTCCTCATCTTCTGATATGATATGTTCCAGATTCAGCAGCTGTGGAGAAAAAGAATTTGGCAGAGGGTGCTGTGCGTTGATGCGGTCGACTTGATGTCCCTCAAGCGCTTCCATTCCCTGAGATGACGTCATCGGTATATATAGCATGTGCAACGCTCGTTGGCTTCAATTCCATTTTTACGCCTTCCTCATGCAGTATTACCAGCCTCATTGAGTCCTAGACAGTACTAGACTCTGAAAGAGCGCAAAAGGTAATGCCTGGAAATTCTACAGCAGTGTAGGCTAGGAAGGGCAATGAAGAATATGTGGGAGGAACATCCAGTCCCAAGAACTTTAGGAGGGGTAAGTAACTTGTTCTTCGAAAGGATCCTGTCATCCCACATATTCCTCATCTTATGATAGTCTTCCAAAGCAGTGTTAGGTTTTGGAGGAGGGAGTAAGAATTTTCAGTTTCAAGATCTGCCATGGATCAAGTATGAAACTTGCTTTCCCAAATCCTCCTTTGTGGCTAGAGGATCAATTCAGACAGTATTGGTTCATAAAAGTATGGATGGTGGACCAAGTGGCAGCCACACAAATGTCTTATCAGCACCCCTCTTTGAAGAGCAGAATATGTTGCCATGCCGCTTGTAGAATGGGCTCTTAGAACTCTGAAATAGCCAGAATTATCCATCTGGACAAAGTTTGGTTTGTAACTGGAAGACCGAGTTTGTATCCAGTGTATCCAATGAAAAGCTGGTTGTGTTGACTTATCTTTGTAATCCGAGAAATATAAATGCTCAAAGCCCTTCTTGGATCAAGCCTATGGAGCCTTTTCTATTCCTTTTCAGATTGAGGGGAGGATAGAAAGTTAGGAGCACAATCTGCTGGGCTAAATGGAAATCCAACCATTTTTCGTCAGAAAAAAAGACAGTAACATGCAGGACAACCTTATCTTTGTAAAGAAAATGGTAAATGGAGGCTTACTAGATAAGGCCTGCAATTCGCTCACCGTGGGCTCATGTTAACTCAACAAAATGGTTTTCAATGTTAGCAGTCTTAATGGACATCAGTTGAGTGGCTCAAGGGGCGCACACCTCAGAAATTCTAATACCAGATTAACATCCCAAATTGAGATGTGAAAAGGTGTAGGAGGGAACACCTTAGCCCTTTAAGAAATGGTATAATCAATGTTTTTTTTAAAAATAGGATACCTCTTCAGAGGTGCGCTTAAAGATTGAAAGCACCGTCAAGTATCCTTTAATGTTCCCAATCTGGAGCCCCAGATCAGCTGCATGTAACAAAAAAGACAACACCATAGGTGTTATTCCATTGAAAAGGGTCCACATCCTTTTCCCTACACTAGCTGCAGAATGTGTTCCAACGGCAGCGGTATAAGGATTTCATTACTGGCCTTCTCTCCGAAAGCAAAATCTCCATTACGTCGTCCGGGAGGTCACAAACCTTATATCTCAACTTCTCAAACCATGATTGAAGGTTGAGTGTTTTGACCTCTGACTGGAGAACTAGCCACTCCTCTCGCGAGACAAGGTCCTCTCTTTGTGGAAGACATATTGGAGGGAAGATGGACATG
Organism: Ambystoma mexicanum; assembly: GCF_040938575.1. Lineage (NCBI taxonomy): Eukaryota > Metazoa > Chordata > Amphibia > Caudata > Ambystomatidae > Ambystoma > Ambystoma mexicanum. Next base: position 198,330,431 of record NC_090931.1, on the reverse strand, counting down.
TCCAGAAGGTCCGGGTACCTCGCCTTCCTGGCCCAATCCGGAAAAATTAGGATCATAGATTTCCTGAACTTTCTCAACCTCCGGATCATTTGAGGAATGACGGGAGCTGTAGGAAATACGTACAGGAGTTGAAACTCCCATTCCACCACAAACGCGTTTTCCTAGAGCTCCTCTTGGGGAAATTCCCTGGAGCAGAACAGTTTGCACCTCCGGTTGACACTGGTCAAGAACAGGTCTACCGGAGGAGTTCCCCAAAGGGAGAAGATCTCTTGAGGGACATCCTGAGCAAGTTCACACTCGTGGGAGACTGTGCTGTGCCTGCTCAGAGCGCCTGCTGCCGTGTTTTCTCCAGCTAGGTGACTTGCTGATAGGGAGACTCCTTCTTGAATTGCCTTGAACCAGAGCTGCATTGCCTCTCTGCACAGTGGTAGTGATCCTAAACCACCTCTCTTGTTGAGGTAGTGCATGGGCACTGTGTTGTCCATTATCAGGACATTCTTTACCCGTCCAGAGGGCAGAAAGGCCTGCACCTCTAGTATGATAGGCCTCTGCGTTAAAAGATTAACGTGTAGTTTGGATTCCGATTGAGACCAACGACCGCTGAATGTCACATTGTTGTCGTGGGCTCCCCAACCTGAGAGTGAGGCATCCGTAACTATCATCATCACTGGCCATAGTTGCCAGAAAGGTTCTTCCTTCAGAATATTGTCCTTCCAGGCCCCCCACAGAAGATCCAACATCTTGCCCGAGAATTGAGACCACTGCATCCTAGTGGCCCATTGAAGGGACCTCATTCTCAGATGAGCCTCTGGCACCGGGAAATTGCAGGATGCCAGGAGGCCGGGCAACCTCAAAGTGGAAGGCCGGAAGACGCTGGGTGCTCTGGAATACGATGACCAATCTGCAGAATGTGTTGAGCCCTCAACTCGGGTGGTGAGGCTTTTACAAAGGATGCATCCAGGACTGCTCCTATGAATTGGAGTCTAAGATTGTATCATGTGGGACTTCTTGTAATTGAGGGAGAGCCCAGTCTGTGGAGAGAGTGGCAGGTTTACGCTGAGATGTTGCAGGGCCTGTTCGGGAGAATGAGCCCTGATCAGCCAATCGTCCAGGTAGGGGTAGACGTGAATCCCCTTCTCCCGAGACTCGTTGCCCTCACCGCCATCAACTCTGTGAACATCCTTGCGGTAGAGGTCCGCCCAAATGGCAGAACTCAAAACTGATAAGAAGCACTAGCTGCAAACCTCAGGTACTTTCTGTGCTTGTGATTAATCGGCACACATGAAATAAGAACCCTGAAGCCAATGACACCATCCAATCCTGAAGCTCTAGGGCATGAAGGGTCTGAAAAAGTGTGACCATTTTGAACTTGTCCTTCCTGAGGAACTTGTTCAAGCATCTCAAGTCCAAAATGGGTCTCAATCCTCCGTCATTCTTGGGGATAAGGAAATGGGGAGAGTACCACCCTTTGTTCCTCTCCGTCACGGGTACTGGTTCTACAGCACCTTTTTCTCCATCAAGTTCAACATTTCCTGCACAAGCAACGGATCTGGAACCTTGAATGAGAGGCTCTCCTGTGGATGGTCCGGAGGCCTTTTTAGAAAGGGAAGGCAATAACCTTTGGCTACGGTTTCTAATGCCCATGCATCTGAAGAAATGCCTCGCCATTCTTTCAGATTCATTGAGATTCTGCCTCCCACTGGGGTCTTGTGGGTTAAGGCCTCAGAGGTTTTGAGGCGGCTGAAACAGCGGCTGTTGGTATGGTAGCCACTGCTTAGGCGGGCTTTGCACCTCTCCCTCATCCACCATGAGGTAATATTCTCTGACCAGCCAATCTGCTCGCTCTTCCAACTAAGTAAAAGCACAAGGATTTACCCTTCCAAGATGATCCACTGGGATGGGAGGATTGTGGCTCTTGGGTTGCGTCTCCAAGGGACTTGGTCACTGATTTTGAGGTCTGCAGCTTCTCTAGGCTTTCGTCAACCTTGCTGCCAAACAGCTGGGTGCCGTCAACTGGCATGTTGAGGAGCCTGGAGTGCACGTCGGGTACAAAACCTGACTTTCTCAACCACGCAAATCTGCATATTACTGTGATGCCATCAGCTGATCCAAGCCTGACTGCAGAGACTCACACATAGCCTCCTTGCCGTCTCTTACAATGCTCAGAAAGCTGTCGCTCTGTTACCCTTCGGGAATATGGTTAGTCACCATAGCTACACAGTCCCACAGGGTGAATGTGAAAGTTGCTAAAGCGCAAGCGGAATTTGCGGTAAATGTTCCTCTTGCCCAAGCATTGAAACTCTTATCTTTCCTATCTTGTGGGATGGTAGGGTATGCAGTCTGTTTCAATGTTGACATTGCTGCCTGAACAACTAGGCTTTCAAGTATTGGGTGTTTCAACAGGTAGCTAGGGTCGCTAGTAGATGGCCTATATTGTTTGGTGAGGTTTTTTTTCACCGCATGGTTCGACTCTGGAACCTCCCAAATTGCCATTACCCTTTTCTGGAGAGTTACATGAAAAGTATGGGATACTATTGTGGACCTTTAACCAGAATGTCCGTTAGGTCATCTTGCTCAAACGGTGGAGCTGGTCTGCCCCATCCCATAAAGTCAATGGCTCTAATCATCAGTTGCCACTGGAGTTTTCCCAACTTTTCTTAGGCACTCCCTTGTGGACCCTCTCCTTAAGCGACCCTCTGCCGAACCCTCCATTCCGGCAAACAACCTCCCCATCTTCATCACCCCTTTTCTGGGCAAACTCCTGGAGAAGCTGGCAATCTCTCAGCTCACCCTCCACACTGAATCTGCTGGTTGCCTTCACAACCAACAGTCTGGTTTTAGAGAGTCCAGAGGCATGGAAACTGCTCTTCTGAACACCCATGAAGACCTGCACTCAAATCTTGACTCTAACACTCCCTCTGTCCTCATTCTTCTTGACCTCTACCTCTGACACTGTAAACCACAACATCCTAATCGCACATCTCTGACACCCTAGGAATCACTTGTCAGGCTCTGGCATGGTTAACCTCCTTCCTGTACGACCGCCCATCCCAGGTGGTACTTGGGCCCTTTCTCTCCACTATCAATTTCTACATGCCTTCCTTGCACGTGAAATTGCCAGTTTCACCTCGAATTTCCAGTGTTATGCAGATGGCATGCAACTCTCCTTCAAGCTACCCTCAGCCACCTCCTCTACCTCGCTCATATCCGACTGACTGTCCACAATTCATTTATGGTGTGCTGCAAACAACCTCTACCTCAACGCCAGTAAAACTGGGATTGTTTGCATTGGACTCCTGCTCCTGCTTTCCCACTGTCACTCAGGCCGGACTCACTTGGCCCTGTGCCCGCACCCACATGCGAGGCAAAAAACCTTGGGGTCATCTTCAACTCCACTCTCTCCTTCACCACTCACATTTCAGACATCTCCAAAAAGTCCAACTACCAGCTGCACCTCCTGAGAGGTAGTCTTCCTTTGCCCACCTTCCCCCAGAGGCTCACTGTCTCCAGAGCCCTGGTTCTCTCAAGGCTTGACTACTGCAACAGCCTCTTTCTCATCTCCCTGCCTCTGCTCTGCGCCCTCTGCAACTCACCCAGAAGAGAACCGCAAGACTTATCCTTGGGCTCAAGCCCAGGAACTGCATCTCTGGTGCGAAATCCCTCCACTGGCTCCCCATGGCTGCAAGGATCAAGTTCAAGTCCACAAGGCTTTCTGGGGCCTGGGACCCACCTATCTCCACTGATGCCTCCTAAATACTGTCCCTCCCGAGCCCTCTACTCATCTACCGCCAACCTTCTGCGAGTGAGCTGGATCTCCAAGCAGAGATTTGGAGGGAGATCTTTATCCTCAGCCGGGGCCTCCCTCTCAAATAGCCTCCCATTCGCCCTCCATCTTGAGCCTGATCTTCTTAAGTTTGGGAAACTCCTTAAGACATTCCTCTTCTCATCTTCCTCTCTCCATCTACCCTGCTAACCTTTATCTCCACTCTATTCCCTATCTTCCTCCTTTTTTCACACTGCATGCCGACTGGCCACCGGGAGTACCTCAGAGTCGCACATGTCCCCCGCACCCTCGCCAGTCCTCCAGCACTTGCCTCTTGCTACTGCACTCGGTCAATTACCCATTGAGAATGGCATCTCTCAGTACTTACCCAGTTTCTGACCAACTGGGAGCATCTGGATTCTCCCCCACCCCAGCACTTGTCGTCCTCCCCCTTCCCCTCTCCTGTACCATCTGTGTACTTGCACAATCTGAACATACCATGTCTCGAAGATAGTCTATCCTTTCCTCCCTGTATCCCCTCCCGCATGGTGGTACCTATATGCTCTTGGAAAAACATCAGAATCGTTGTCAGACCCATTTGTTGTTATCTATACTGTTAATTGTATTATATGAACTTACTCTGCCTGGCAGACTGGTTATCGTTCAGAAATTCAAGGGCTCTGAATGACTTCTTTTTCTCCCCTGTTCCCTCCCTCCTTGAGGGTCTTGAAACACTTGCCTTGTGTAAAGGAGCTTTAGAAATCAACATTACCATCAGCATGATCTCAGGTGAAGTATCAACCCCACTAGTTGATTGCATTTTTTCATATACATCCTTTAGCCTGGATTCTTGTGAAACAAGGTTTTCTGGGACATTTGGTGTGCTTAATTCCAATCCAAATGGCAGAGTACCTTGATCTGAAGATTCATATTCCTCATACATTGAGGATAAAGATTTAAAGAAATCTTTCTTTGGTAGCGGTTTATAAGATTTCTGAATTTCCTTAGGTTTGGAAGGTAAAGGCATTGATGGCTTTGCCGAAAGCGTAGATGATCTTGGCACTGTCGACAACTTTGTCATTGTTGGCGTCAACAGTGTTGATGCTAAAGGTATCAACGTCTTCGATTACTTTTCCGTCAACCTTATCTTCGACACAGCCCTTGAAGGGGTGGACCCTCGGCTCATTATGTCGAGATCTCAAGGGGTCTCCAGCTTACGTCCCAGGCTCGAGGGCAGTGCGGGATGTAGCCTTAGGCCTTTCCTGGTCTGCCTTAGTTGGTTCGACAGGAGCATGGCTTTTACCTATTCCTTTGAGGGGGTCAGAGACTCTCGAAGATTTTCAGCATTTCCTGCCTGAAAATCTCCCACTGTGCTGGAGTGGAGGATTTAGTTGGACAGGTTGTACTCCTCTCCGGGAAGGAATAAGATGAACTCGAGGTGGGCGATTTATAATGCGTTTTCTTCGACTTCCTCGAAGATGACGAGGAATGATGGGACCCGCTCCTTGAGCGTGCACGTTTTTTTCCCTTTTCCTTCAAGGAGAGTCACCTCTCGACTTGTCGGATGATAGCTTCTTCAATGGAGTCATCGAAGGTGATTTAGTAGGGGGCCTACCTGCTGCTAATTTCCCCTTTATGCTCTTTCGGAGCCATACCGGTAATCGACAGACAGGATTCACCGTCTGCTGTTCTATGTTCGACGCCAAGGCACCACGAACGCACCCAATGAGGGTCTGTGAGGGACATCTTGGTGGCGCAGTTGTAGAACTTTTTTAACCCAGTCTTCGGGGTTGAAGTTGCTAAAGACACGGCCATTGTAATAGAGCAACATGTTCTCACAGAAAAAAACTAAAGTGCGTTGTTATTCTATGAAGCGTTAGCTATTGCGAAAAAAGGAAACTGAAGCTAACACGCACTGCACGTGCTATATATAGACTATGACGTCGCCTTAGGGACATGGAGTCGACTGAAGCGAAGCACAGCGCCCTCTGTCGAAAAATATTTTCCAAAGCAGCTGAAGCTGGAAAATATATCATAAGATGAGGAATAATTGGGAGGACACAAACCATTCGAAAGAGGGGTGCTAGAGAGGGAAAGAGGGGAACGAGAGGGGGTGCCAGAGAAAGGAAAGGAGAGTGCACTAGAGAGAGCACGAGGGTGCTGGAAACGTACATTGGTTTTTGATCTTCCAACCTCATTTTTTATTCTTGGCGATAGACCACTATGTATTATTGTACATCCTCCTGCCCTAATTCTAACCAACAGCCTAGACCGCTGCTCTTACTTTTCCCCCTGGCTTTACTTTAAGGGAGTGCAAGCTTTTTCCTCACAAACAAATGTCAAGCACAAGGTACCTAAACATTCACATTTCTTGGCAGACATGAAACTTATCAGGTCTACGATCATTCCGTTTCGTTACCAATAACATTAACCTCTCATTTGCGTACCCTCTCCCCTCACTCACTGGCCGGTATTGTAAAACCAACATAGAACTTAAAAAATGTATTCATGCAACTAGACAAACCTACACTCATACTATCTTCTCACATCTTCCACCTCCCTTGTGCAGGGAAGCATTCACTCCACAGCAGTCCATAAGGCGAACATTCTTTTGTAACTCTCTAAATGTATAAAGCAGTCTGTTAGTTTTGTAAGACAGGCATGGTATCAAGAGAGACAGACTCAAAAGTATCAGTTTTAAAACCTTTATTTACTAAGGTTCCTGAGTTAGTGGAATGCCTAACTGGCCCAAACTCTAAAAGGGATGGTGTTGTAATCTCCCGAGCCTTCCATTCTGAGAACCTGGAAGGCTCGTGAGTGAGTGAGTGATTCCAGGATGGTTGATGAAGGCGCGACGGCTTTGATGAGCTCCCGCAGGCCTGTTGTCATAAACAAGATCTTACCTTAATTCTTGTGTTTCTGTTTTCATCAGTGGCAAAGAGGATGGCGCGGGCCTGTGAGAGGAGGGCTCCAATCCCACCCATGCACAGCCTGAAAGGGGACTGGACCGCATAAACAGAGCAGCTGGCAACGGCAAGCCCCGGTCTCAAGCGGGAAGCTTCATCAAGAACGCAACGTCAGCGTTCACAGGCAGGTGAGAGGCGCAGGGAATGGGAAGGAAAGGCAGGCACCAGACCTCCCAAAACAAGAAGCACAGGATCGAGCTCGCAGGTTAGAGGAAAGCACCCACGAGCGTCTATCAGTGCCGACCAAAGCGCGCGGTTGCCATAGCAACCTCACAAAAAAACCTCAGCAAAGTAACATGCACAGCAAACGAACTTGAAACAAAGGCGCAATTTAAAAGTAACAGTTTCAAGGTTCATATAGCAGCTGGAGGAGTTTGCTTCTTAGATGACAGTTTGAGTTCCCTGGGATTGAACTAAAGAGACATTCAATTATAAGTTGGAATGGCACACCTGCAATCAGGTGGGACAGGTGGAAAAAACTTTGACACCCATTTGTTGGCAATAGGGGAGGGGGGGGCGATAGATTTGCAGCTAGCAGGAAACAAGCTGTTCTTCTACATAATTTAGGAGCAGAAGGACGGAGTATATATGATGGCCTCCCGGAACCAGAAGAGTCAGGTGAAGGAGATACTGATGAGTATAACATAGCGGAAAGGAAGTTACAAAATCATTTTGAACCAAAAAAACATCACTTTTGAAAGGCATACATTTTGTGGAAATAACACAGGAACCGCAAGAACTATTTGAATGTTTTATGGCAGCACTGAGAACATTAAGTCATACATGTGATTTTGGACGCCTGATCAACTCATTGATAAGGGACCAATTAGTGCGATGCACTAACAGCACTAGAGTACAGGAGAAGTTGACGACAAAGGATGCCTTTTAGAATAAGCAATGGAAATCGCAAGAGGAATGGAGCAAACGTTCAAATACATGAAGAGCATGAAAAACGATAAACAAGGACATGAAATGGCGAAGAGCTAATGAAGTGAAGGACATTAAATGCTACAAGGGTGGCATTAATCCACACCTGTCTTCCAACATATTCTGTCCTGCTAGAAACGTAAACTGCATCAAATGCAAAAGGACAGGACAATTCGCAAGAGTAGGTTGTGAGTCATCTTCAGTGGAACAAATTGAAACAGGAAGGCGGCGACTAGAGCAAGAAGTAAGCCTAATGAATCAGTCAATGACTCAAAGCTAACATGTTCTGGAAGTAAATGACTTGTCAGGAAGAGAAAGGGGGCCTATTGATGTTTTCATAATTAATAGCAAGGTAGTAACTATGAAAGTGGATAGTTGCTCGCCTTGGACAATGTCTCAGAAGACGTATGAAGGATGCGTAGAAGGAAAGATTGAGGATTTGAAGCATGATAGAGAACCATATGCTTATGGTAAAATAAAGATTGATCTCTTGGGAAAATTCTCGGCTGAAACTAAGTATAAAGAGAGGAGCTGTGTGGCGGATCTCTATGTAACTAAAGAAGGTTCATCGCTGTTAGGCTGGAATGAAAAGAGAAACCTAGGTATTCGAATTCAAGCAAATGCACCAATGCCGATCACCATAGCAGACGTGGGTGACAAGTGGGAAAAGGAATTTCCAGAAGTTTTCACAAAAGAGTTGGGCAAATAAAAAGGTTTCGAACACTGCATCAAACTAAAGGAGAATTATGTGCTGAAAGTACACAAAGTCAGTACAGTTCCAGAACAAGTGAGGAGTAAACTGAAGGAAGAACTGCATATGTTACTCCAAAGAAGGATAATCGAAAAGATAGTAAGTTCCGAGTGGTTGTCTCCAGTAGTAATTGTGAGGAAACCAAATGGCAACAGTAGACTGTGTGTGGATCTAAGAGACCTTATTAAGAACATTTGGGTGGATCGTCATCCACTACCTGTAATTTCAGAAGCATTATCAACCCTAAACAATGCGAAATTGTTTTCAGTTATGGATCTATCTTCGGCATATCATAAAGTTCCCTTGTCAGATGAGTGTCAACGTTTGACAGTCTATTTAACAACAGAAGGAACATTTAAGTACTTTTGAATGCCATTCGGAATGGCCTCAGCAGCGGCGGTATTTCAAAGGGTAATGGAAAAGGTTTTAGAAGGGGTGCCAAACAATCATATTTCAAGATGACATTGTGATTTATGCTGAGCCACCTGAAAGACATGAGGAACTGTTAAGAGTAGTACATATTAAATTGAAGGATGCAGGTTTGACAGTACCAGTAGAGGGAAATGCAAGATTGTGGTGGATAGTGTCGAATACTTAAGTCATACTGTGCCCAGAATGGCATCAGCCCAAAATTGAGTTTAGTGGAGGACATTGATAAGGCACTGAATCCAGTAGATAAGGATCAATTGAGGGCATTTTTGGGCTTATCTGAATACCATCATACATTTGTGAAAGACTTTGCAGTTATTTCCACACCGTTAGGTTTCCTGCTCAAGGAAGGAACTAAAAGTGTGTGGTCAAGAGAATGTGAGGAAGCAATTAGCAGAATAAAAGAGGACATTGTAAAAGCACCTTCAATTGGAAAGTTTTCATCAGGAGACAAATGCATTCCAACGGTGGATGAAAGTATTTTGGTGTTATGAACTACCTTTACACAGTATAACGAGAAGGAAGAAAGAGTAATAGCATTTGCATCTAGAACATTGAAAGGTGCTGAAAAAAATTAGTCACTGAATGAGAGGCTTTGGTAGTATACTGGGCAATATGTCATTTCAAGATTTTCTCGTGAGCCAGAAGGTTTGTGGTCAGATGGGACCATAAGCCATTGGTTCAGATGTTTGAGTGCGGTAATTGTGCAGCCGGTTCACCAAGGATCACCAAGGATTAGAAGATGGTGTTTAGGCCTACAAGGTTATGACTTCCAAGTGTGTTATTTACCAGGGAAGTGCAATGTTGTGGCGGATTACCTATCCAGGATGCCAGTGGTTGGGGAAGAGAAGGTGTACAGTGGATAAAAAGAGGGAGATATTGTTGCAGAAGTGAATTGAGGCTGTGTGGAACAAATGGAGTGGGAGAGATGTGAGCATTTGGATGAGGATATGAAAATTATCAGAGAATGGACAGTATCAGGTTAGCCAAGCAAGGAGGTATTCGAGAAAAGATTTGAAGTCTTGTGGGAAATCAAGGATGAGTTGAGCATCATAGATGGAAGACTTAGAAGAGGTTTATGCATTATACCTCCTTCAGAATTAGCAATATATTGGTAGAGATAGCTCACCAAGGTCATCTAGGAGAGAGTGCCACTAAGAGGAAGACACAGTTTTTGGTGGCCAGATATGGACAAAGCAGCAGACAGACAGGTCAGAAATTTTGGACCGTGTGGTTTAAGTAATAAGTATAAAATAGTGCGTGAAATACCCCTTATCGCGAATCTTTGTCCGGATCAACCCTGGAGGAAAGTGGTGATTGACAGAAAGGGCCCAATTATGGGATTGGGTGAGGGGTTAAGTTTGTGTTTGTGTTAGTGGTTTACCACACTAAATGGGTGGAGTGGAGTGCTGTCAAAGAGTTGACAGCAAGGGAACTAGTGGCATTTTGGGAGAATTTTCTTGAGAGGGGGTTTTCCATCAGAGATTGTCTCGGATAATGGTGTTCAGTTTTGCTCTGAGTTTATGAAGACATTTCTAAATAGTTATGCCATAAAACATACACGTACAGCTTTATACCATCCAAGAGCAAACGGTTTGGTAGAAAGGGCAAACCGATTTATCAAAGGGGCTATCCAGTTGGCATTTTCAGGGTTACCATGGAAGGAGTTTCTAGATCACATGATATGGAACTATCTCACTACTACCCATTCAGTAACAAGGATATAACCATTTGTGTCCTTAAAAGAGAGAACCTGGTATAAAATTGTGTCCAGGATGGTTGGGGTTAGCAAGTTCTGTGGTGGTGGACAGGAAAGGCATAATGGATTATTTAAAGAAGAGTCAAGCAGTGTCAAAAGAAACATTTGACAGGAAAAATGGTGTGAAAGTTCTTAAGTGGAGTGTGGGGGAATAGGTTCTTATACAAAATCCAAGATTCATGTTCATGGTTGATTTATCAGATAGTTTTACATAGTTAGCATGTTAGTTGTTCACTGTTGTAAAGGGGGAGAGGTGTTGTAATCTACCGAGCTTTCCATTCTGAGAAACTGGACGGCTCGAGAGTGAGAGATCCCAGTACGGTTGATGAAGGCGCTATGGCTTTGACGAGCTCCTGCATGCCCTTTGTAATAAACAAGATCTTACCTTAATTCTTGCGTTGCCGCTTTCATCAGATGGTTCCCTTAACTGATGTTTCTAATGGCTGTCGTTGTCTAATAGTCCAAAATAAAAGTCAGTCTGTATCTAAACATATGCTTGCCCTCAAGCTTTACATAAAATGTGATGAGAAGTATTTTGAAAACGAAAAATAGTGGTTCAACAAAAATGGTTCCCATTAGCTTCAATCAAACACTCACACAAACGCGGTCCTCTTTCTTATGCGTTTCTAGTGGTACTTTGTACCGCGCTCTTCACAACCCAATGCTTTCAGACTCACCATGCGCTTCAGCTCTACTACCGCTCTTCGTTCCGAGGTCAGGGTCTCACTGCCTGCCCCTCGGACACTCCTTGGTTGCCTCACCGACCCAGGGTAACGAGCATTTGCATTCATAGGTTCTGCAGAGGACCAGCACGCCTCTCGGCTCCCATACACAGACTCTTCTTGGTTCCCTGGAGACACGGCTCTCTCGCCACGCTTCAGCTTTTATAGGCTTAGACAAAGGCGTCGATTTTGGCATGGAAATTAAAGAATTCCTCGACAAAAGTGTCGATGATATAGACGCTGGCTTTGATGTCGTCGAGGGAGGCCTCGACGCTGTCGCAGAAGGGATTGACACCATCTTCGGTGGCGGCCTCGACATTGTCGAAGGCTGCGTCGAGCCGGTATTAGACTTCGATGTGGACGCCATTTTGTCAGCCGTCACCCCCAATTTATACACCATGGTTTCACTCTTTTCATGAGGTGTCCAAGAACTTTCTCCCGATGACACCCTCGACTTTTTGTCGGAGAGGGTCTGGGCCGCATTTTCAAAAATGTTTTGCATCGAAGCACTAAAGGCCTCCATTTTTCAGGGGAATCATGCTTGGAAGGGTAGGATATGACCCTTCTGTCAGACAAGGAGGAAGAGTAAGAAGAAGATCTATGACGTCGCTTCTTTGATTTTTTTTTTGGACGAAGAGTATTTCCTCAAGCGACTTTTAGACTTCGATCTCCTCGACCCGTGTCGAGACTTTCTGCTAGTCCCTCCCGAATCACTTTATCTTTTTGAAGACTTATAAGATTCCTCCCCCCACCGCCAGTTTACCTTTCCGTTCCTTAAGAGCTTATAAGAGCCTTCTTGGACATAGCCTGACAGGAACCACATTCGTCGACCCGATGTCAGGGCTCAAACACAAAAGGCAATTACGATGGGGGTCGGTATTCAACATCTTTCTTCCACAGTTTTTTGAACATTTTAAAAAACCGTCTTGGTTGTGGATGGAGTCGAAGGACATTTCGTCGAAAAAAACTGATGCGCCATTTTGTGACAAAGCAGTGCTCGAAAAAATGGAACCGAGCCAACGGGCAAGGCTCAAGCCCTTTATACTGCGGATGACATCGATTGTCGGCGGCGGCGGCCCTCGAGGGACTACAACTCTGTGGCTTCGAGCACAGCGCCCTCTGGTGAAATTTCTTTTCCGAAGCAGCAAAGCTGGGAGACAAGATATCTAAGATGAGGAATACGTGGGAGGACACAATCCATTCGAAGTGAGGCATTTCAATGCATTTTCCTCTGGGTTCTACTTTTTAAAATCGAGAAAGCCTTTCACCACTGGGATTGTTTTAAGACCCTCTTGCCAGAAGTGGTCGAGGATGGGAATCGAGCACATGCAAACGCAGCCCATCAGCCAGGTCTCCCGTAGGTATTCGGGGTAGTTCCCCTCATTGAGCCAGCAGACCAGCCTTCTGTTTCCATCTTTCAGAGTCTTGGAACTAAGTGCAGTTTTCAATGGTGTGGTGGGGGTACAGGCAGTATATGCAATCACAGTGCTCATCTTCCTCATATACATTTTTCAGGCCATAAGTGCACAGAGCTTACAAAGGGGTGTCCTTTTGCCCTCCATCCACAGCAAGCTACCACACCTCGAAACAGCAGACTTTATGTTGTAGAAAAGTAGAAAGTATAAGGAATTTCTTTTTGTGTGAAGGTTTTAACCTAGACTGTGGGAAACCAGAGGACTCCCTCAGCGGACCATGCGGTTAGAATTTGAGGGAAAGAGGGTCTAGTCTAGGACTACTCGAGGTCCTATTGGTGGGGACCAAAAGCACCTATAACAATGGTGTTGGGCTAGAACATTTAGGTTTTTCTTGCCTAGGGCAAGGGGAAATCAAAAAGTAACCAAGGATTCCCAGCCAGGAAACAGGCAATATTCACAACATGTGAATCTATGAAAGATCCAATGCTGGAGAAACTAAAATACTCGACCTGTAGGTCTAGAGGAAAATGTAAGAATTTGCATTGCCAGACTCCTCACACTAGTGTATTACTTCAGCAGTACATACAACTGCTCTATTGTTGCTTAGATTATGTCTTGGGTACAAATAACTTCTGCTGACATTAAACATGTGCATTCAACATTGATAATCAAATGGGTTTGTTTGCCAAGGCAATTTTAATTAGCAAACCCTGCTGAAAAAGGATCTGGATGACATTCCCTGAAAGGTCTGATGGTACATCATGTCAGTGACTTCCTCCACGCTTAGCCCTCTGAGGATGCCTGTAAACAAGACACTCCAACTGTTCTAGACATTAAAGGCCACGAATCCAAACAGAAATTACAGTTTTGCCAGGCATGGGTACACTCTTTCAAACAGGATATTCCAGCAGGGACACAACCTTCGACACACTAAGTGCTGCTTTTGTGAAAATGTCCAGACCTATTAGTATCACTCAGATGCAATCATTTTTGCCGATAGCTGGATGTTGTTGACAACTGATGTTTGGCTACGTAGCCCTCGCTAAGCCCTTACAGGATCTTGCACATTCCGATACACCCAAACCTTTACAACAGTCACTAGAGAAAGAAAAAGCATACACAGCTGTTAAACAGACTCTCTCCGGTATGCCTGCACCGGGGCTGTCTAATTCTGAAAGTTGTTTTGTCTGGTCCCTGGTGTAGGTCTTCATTTTTTACATCATCAGACTGGCTCATTACTTTTTCTCATCTTTATGCTACTGTACAGGCACCCTTCGTGGGGATGATTCTGCCATCTGTAAATGTGTTAATGAAAGTCATTTCTGATCGGAATTGACATCCATGTCCTTCAAATAAAAACAATTACAGCACTACATTTCACCCTGAATATGCGGTTTGTCCTCCCAGTTTGTGTTGACCGCCACTTTAGAAGTACAATTATCAGAAAGCCTAGTACTGCCCCCACATTAACGGTTGCTTTGCCACATGCTCTCACCGACTTGCTACTTAAAATGAAAATACACTTGTCTGCATTCCGAGATACGAAATATGGGGAGACTTAAACAATTCGCAAATCACTGACTCATTGAAACGTTCTCAATGCTGCTTCTTTATTGCCAAACCCAGCTAGCTGGGAATCACCCAATGTGTCATCTATAATCTCACAAAACCCAGGAAAGATCTTCTTGATCTACCCTTACTGAATCCAGATCTCATTTATTTTGCATATGGTTGATAACTTTGCAATGACAGAGGCAAGCTGGTTATGCTCTATATTCTTAAACTGAAATAAAAAGAACAGCTTGCCAATGTGTTTTCTACTCACACAGGTGACCTGGTTACCCTAACGAGAGCATTTACGGTAGCAAAAAGCCAAACTGTCGCTACATAACAATGATTTTCGCTACGCTATTCGAGTTGTGCATGACGATAAGCAATAATGGGAGCAACAAGGTTGGTAAACCACGGAAGGTTCACATATAAAGAATGGACCAGAAGTTTTTGCTCTTCTTGATGCCCTTAAGTTGCAGACAAAAAATGACATTATTTCGCAGAACTGCTGCTACTAAAAAAAGCTGCTCTTTCCCACTACAAGATTGCATCCATGATATTTTAAACAACAAATACAGCAGCCTCCATTTACATCTACCGTGGTCCCTGCTATAATCAGAAAAAGTTATCATGGAAGGTTTGACGGCTCCGTTTATATGCAGATCATCTTTGGCAACCAATCCATTTTGTCAACATAACACTGGGAAGACTGTAAAAACATTCCCTCTCATGGGGATGCTTTGTCAATATTCAAATATGTATTTCAAATAGCTGCCTAAATGTAGCAGACTATTGAATGCACGCTTGTCCAGGTGGACATTTTTTCAAGATGTCTAGAACCCGTACATGAAAGCTGATGGGACAGTTGTAAAGACATGTAAGACTGTGTGCCAAGATTTGGTGACAGGGTGCCGACTTCATGGAACAGGTTGTAAAGGAAATGTGTGTAATGTTATACATTCAGCAAAAACTCTTCTGTCCAGATCACCCTCAATCAGCAGAGGCAGTTGAACAACAGAAGAGAATTCAGAAAATATCTACACAGAAACCAATTTTTTTTTTATTATTTAAAAAAAAAAAAAAAAAAAAAAAATCTTAAATGCTCAGATACACTGCATTTATCTCTCAGGAGCATGCAAAGTATGGTCAATATAAAAACGGGTTTAAGCCTGCATGATGTACTTATGGGTCATCCAATTAGTCTTCATACATTACCATCTTAGCCCAAGCAAAAATATTCACTTAGCTGATGACTTGATATCAGACTACTACAAAGCGCTTATGAAATCCGTCAAGCCCATTTACTTGCTGGTCAAGGAAGCAATGCCAAAAGAACAGAAGTGTCAGTCCCTGGAGGTTGGTGGCTAGATCTAGGTCAAAGTACATCAGCGAAAGACTGTTGCAACGCCTTGCTGGAAATATCAATATCAAAGCCCTCCTTACTATCAATATAGCTGCTCAGTGTCAACGATTACCTGCGTGGCTACACAGGGAAAACTGTAGGAAAAGGCAAGTCCCTAAAGATGTTAGACCGCCTGACCATCAGTGCTCTGGGTGCACCGTTAGTCATTACTGGACTATGGGAAATTACAGAGTACAGCAATTAAAGCAAATGTTCTCAAACAACGGAGCAGGCGCCAAAGACTTCACCAGCCAACTATTAACGCCCCATAGCTACTAAAAAGAATGTACGGAACTTGTCATGGCAGTACAAAAACAGGTTTTTTTTGTGTGGCAAGACTGGAAATGTAGGAACGCTTAATTTCATTGGCCCTCATTAGGACCCTGGCGGTAAGGGGTTTACGCTAGCGTTAGCTGCGCCGACCCCTTACCGCCAATTCCGAGTTCCCAGAGCACCATGGTCATTTTTCCGCCCGCTTTTTGCGGGCGTAAAAATCCATGGCGCTATGGGACCTTGGTGTTAATTACGCCACCGTAATTTACGGTGGCGTAATTAACTCCTTCCCCACTCCCATTATACCCTATGGGGCCGAAATGGGAATGGGGAAGGGTAAATGGGTCAATGGGGACTTACCGCCCCGCCGACCTCGGAATGGGGCGGTAAGTCCACCATCCGCCATGGCGTAAACGGACTTTACGCCATGGCGGAAAAGTCCGTCGATGGCGGAAAAAATCCGCCAGGGTCCTAATGAGGGCCATTGTGTTGTGGAGTACATTACTACTTAAGTTTATCCTTGTGGCATGGGATTTGGTAAAGTTCCCTCAGAATGCTATGGTCTTCTTAATTAGGTTTCGGTCAAGATTGGATTCCGAATCGGAGAGACACCCCAACTCATCACCGGATTCTTCCAGACTGGCAGAGGGCAGAGAGGGATTCCGTAGATCGACCTTTTCTTTCCTGCTTTTTCTTCCGGGTAGTTCTTCATTCCTTACAGAGATAAGGCCTGTCGCAGGGGGAAGCCACTACGTCTGCCTGTCAAATTGGCTGACTAGTGGTCCCTTCCTGAAACAGAAAGACAGGGGAAAAGCTGGTGTGGCAGAAAACCCCCTGATGCAAGTAGAAATCCAAATGGGTATCCCAAAGACTACAGATGTTGGAAGTATGAGGAAGCAGCGATGGAGAGATGTAGTCCGTGCTGAATACTGCAGTAAAATTCCAAATATCCTCTGCAGGTGAGTCGGCGGATGAGACATCCCCAATGAAAGAAGGGAGCATCTGGATAAAGCTCGTATCGAGCATAGATTGTGGAACCAAAAATAGCAGGCGGGAGGAGTCACAGGGGACCGTACTAGCGAGAGGAAAGGGAGAAAGAAACGGGGAAGCCCCGGAGAGAGAGAGGGTGGAGAGAGACGGGAGTGAGACCGGGGGCCTAGCAGGAACAGGAAAGCAACTGAAACCAGGAAGACCGCACTCCGAGGCGGAGCGAGCAGGGAAGACTGACAGGAGGGAAGAAAAACCAGGACCAACAGTAATGCGAAAAGGTGAGCCTAAATACACAGCATATAACCCATAGGAGGAAACTGGTTGCAAAGCACCATCGCATACCGCTATGCTTAATTTATTGCCGCAGGCATGTTGAAATACACTAGAGCGCTGATGCGCACTGCGGAAGAAACGTGCCGGCCAAGTCAATGGTAGAACATCAAACGCCTCCAAAGACGCCACAGGGCTACACAGGTGACAGTATCTGATGAGCAATACCAGGAGATAACAACTACAACTATCCATAAACTACTGCAACCACTAACATACAATCCCTGCCACCACTACCCAAATACTGCATTGGGATACACAGATTGTCATATGGCCCAAGCCCCGTCACATGAGTGACCTGATGTTATATTGTTCTATCGCTGGATACCTTCTACCTATGCCCGCAAAATATAAAAGTGATAAAGTGGTGTGCGGATGGAATGATACGGATTAATGTACATATTACAAATAAGTCATAGCCTCAACAAGTCCCATTTTCAGTGCCCTTTCTGAAAATATAGCCATCGTCGCTGCCCCTAAGCATTGAGAGCCTGTTGATGAAGAAATACTTATTTTCTGATAACACTTGAAACAAAACAGTACATCAACTGAAAGGGTATGTAGTCATTTCCTCATAATAGGTGCTCAAACACTTCCAGTTTCGAATGTGACTTGCATTAACCCCGACAATCTTCCTCTCATATTCTGAATGTACTATTTCAGGGTCTTAGTACTGTAACAGCACAACAACTGTGTGTGGCATGTAACACCAAATATATATATTATCTGCACACACACACACACACACACACATATATATATATATATATATATATATATATATATCTGTGTTTGTGTGCACAGATGGACAATAGTAAACACGTATCTAGTAACAGTCAGGTTTTCACTACATTTGTAAGGATTTCAGATAGCCTCTCACTTTCTCAATTGCCCAAGGAGGGTTACTTACTATCCCTTTGGCCCTGCAGAGAGCATTATTTCTAACGAGGAGGAAAAGAGAATTAGAAGGCAGTTTATAGAATGGTGCAACTTCTCTTGCAGCAGTGTGGAATATCTAGAATAGCCAATTACAAGGGGAGAAATTAGGTCACCTGGAAAGGTCAATAGGTGTTATTACTTTGGGAAAAACGGATTAATGTTAAAGCAAGTCTTGGTGAAGTGCCCAGCTCTCATCTGGGCAGGCTGACCAAAACGCCATCAAATGATCTTGGTCCTGAATATCACTTCTACAGGTGAGCAGATTGCATGGGACATGGCATGAGCCAAGGTACAAGACTTCCTGAAGGACCAGTTGCAGACAATATCTGATTACCATTAGCACCTAGCCTGGCCGAAGGCTCTCACAAATTACTTTGGAATGCGTCCTCAACTGTGGCCATGCCGATCGCTCTGGAAAAAGTTTGACAATGCAAACTTTCACAATGCTCATTTCAAAACATGGACCTGTAGAAGGAGTGCAGGCTCCGTACAACTGAATACTGCCAGGATCCTGGCAATGAAACCTGTGTGATTGAGCCCTTCACTATGAAGTTTGGGTGACTCCTGATGGTCCAAGTCTTTTTGTCCTAAGTGCCTCTGGGAAAAGACGGATATCTGGCATAGGAAAACAGTGGGAATCTCCACAGCTGCAACCTATGAAACAACTAAAACCAGAACAAACAAGTGGAAAAGAGGTCTGTTTGGAAGGAGTAAAGAATCTTCCCTCGATGGAAGGTAATTATTTAGCGGCATTGAAAATTGTATTTGGGTTACTACGTACCATCACACACAACATTCACTTTACAACAAACACTAGGTCCAAAAAACACGTCTTACCATCCAGCACAAATAATGTGAAAAGTTATTATAAGTTACAAAATTCCATTTAACTGGTGTTTCATAGTACCCCAGGCTTTCCAAAATCTACTTGGTCTTCTACCACAGATAGAGAAAATCTCAAATTTAGAAAGGCAAATACATGTACTACAGGTTGCATAGGATACCAAGAAACATGCTTTCAGGGCATCTTATAGAAATGCCACCTTTAGCAGCCCAAATGATATCCTGTGTTTTGTAGATACAGCAGTCAGTCAACCACGTCGATCCCTACAGGTCATTTATAATATGCATTACGATCACGATCGTTGTCCTATGTTGTTGCTACCGTAAGAGTCATAAGCAGAGCTCAGTACGTATCCACTCACAATGATCAGAGAGCAATGAAATGCAGAGGTTTCGTTAAAACAAAACAATGTCTTCGTTTTGAAGGCGAGATCCACTGCATAATGTGTAAAGAAATTGTTTAAAGTTTTAAGAACACCATTTAGCGATGGTCTGTAAAATATAGGACAGTCTACCTGAGCAGATGAGCAAGCTGGAGCATTTTTAATGTGCTGTTTTTCTCTGAAAGTGTGCTTTGCCAATGAGGCCTCACATTCTAAATGCCCCAGGCTGAAAAAAATATGGTGCAGATGTGTTGTCTTTGCTGTACCCATTATACAGAAATTAAAGCAACTTCCATTGTCATTAACAACTTCGGTGAGCAACAACCGCCTGGTGGCTGCCCTGCCATGGCCCTCGAAGGTTCTTGAACATAAAGTGACCTAGCAACTTCCAACTGTAAGTCAAAGTGAATGATATCCTGCCGGTCTGACTTTTGGCCGGGACAGGGAACAGAGTGCCCTCCTTGCAGTGTGGGATGTGACACAAATCCAGATAATTTGTCTACTGGGGGAACCACGCCTTTTGAGGCTAGGGAGGTGAGCCACCTAAGCAAAACGCTCCCTACGGGTTTCAGAAAGCAGGACCTCAATGGGAGGGACTCCTCTTTAGGGAACCCAGACTCACATTCCCATGGGGGAACTCCTCATACCCAATGTATTCTCTGCCTATATGGGAGAAAGAAAAAAGGACAAGACATCCATGTGTTTGGTTAAAGATAATGTTAAACTTTCCTCCTGTTTGACAACTTGTAGTTAACGCACCCCTTCTCGTTACAGGAGAATAGAAGAACAACCACCCTTGAATGGATGAGGAGAAACCAAATGCTGATGTGAGACGAACATGAAAATGTCGGCAAGGGGCAGAGACGGGCAGGCCAGCAGAGCTGGCTGCAGCGCGGAAGGATGCAGACTTCTGAGGGAGACGTCTCAGCCAGACAAGGAAAAGCACAGGGTCTGAGAGGCAGAGGGCGTACAAAGCGAACCGGACATGGAAGTGCGACCACGTACAGGACGGGCTGGGCCCAGCTCTTGTAGAACAGCAATGGAAACCTTGGCAAAGGGAGACCTGGATGTTCCACTGAGAGCCAACAAAGGAGCCAAGAAGAGCGGAACTCAAAGACCGCTAGCATCCAGCACGTAGGAGCGGCAAGCTGTGGAGAAAGCTGCCATTGCTGATGAGACGGACCATCACTGGAGCAAGCACCCCAACACAGCAGGTACACCGGTTGCCAAGGTCGGAGGGAGTATAAGAGAAGAGAGAACAAGCAGGGACGAGGGAAGCGCTGCACTAGCCCAATGCAAAGGTCACACAGACCCTAGAGAAGAGAGAGCACGAGACAATGCAAAGGGTTACGGGAGCCTGAGAAACGCGAGCATCATTAAGCCCCAAAAAGGGAACCAGAGCCCCAAGGAACCTAAAAGCCAGAAGGAAAGAGGATTCATAGGAACCCTAAAGAAATACCCAAGATATTTGGTCAGGGGAACACAACAGAGCCACAGGGGCATAATAAGCAGAGTGACAAGAGAACAAGATACGTCAAGGGGTTCCAGGAGCCTGAGAAACCCCAAACACAAACCACCAGAAGGGTCAGAGATCACTGATAACTAAGAGCCACAAGGAAGTGAGGTCCTCGGTACCCTAAAGACCGAAGTAAGATTCTGAGTGGGTGGAGCCCAAAAGAGCCACAGGGACAGAATAGAGTGAAAAACATTACAGGAGCACAGAAGCATCCCAACAGTTTGTCGAAGTGTGGCAGTGTGGAGAGATTGACCAGGTTCATGGCAGAGGATCAGGGGAAACTGTCACCTAAAGAATTGTGGACATTTTGTTTTTACAGGAACTTGCTTAAACTATGGGAAACTTTGAGGAACTTTTGATAGACCGACAAGAATAGTTTTCTTTGAGAAGAACTGTTACTTCTAACCATTGGATCCAGACCCAGGAAGGATTCCTGGGACAACCAGATTACACCTTTGGGGAGATCCAAGAGTGCAGGGTACTCCACCTATTTTCTTAAACGTTTTGCCAAGTGTCGGGGCCAGGTTTAGATTGAGGACTACTTTTGATTTCAACTATAGACTAGCACCTTAGTTCAGTTTTGCTAGGAAGGGGGGTCCCTTTTAGCAGTAGGGTAAGGGAAGCCTTTTCTTTTAATTTAAATACAAAGTACAGACAGCATGTCCTTTGGTCCAAGTCCTCCTTCTGGCTTGCCACAAATGACATCCTAGCCGCAGTAGATGCCAGTCACTTGGCATTATTAATCATGTCTGACCTTTTGACAGCATTGAATACAGTAGATCATAATATCTTACTATCTTACTTAGCCAACTTGTTTGGGGTCAGAGATCATGCTACGAAACGGTTCTATTTGTTTTTAATAGCTAGTACCAAATTAGTGAACTGTGGGCATTTTTGTTCATCTAACGTAGAAACAACTGTGGCGTCCGCAGGGCTCCCCACACTCTTAATATTTATGTCAGGCCACTATTAAATATATTTTCGAAGCATGGGATGATGTTCAACTCTTATGCCGAACTCTTAGGATGACGCAGAAGAGTAGAATTACTATACTTTGATTTTACCAATTAAGATGCTTTTCTGAAGTCGGACTTTAGATGCTTAAAAATAGTTTCCGCTTACCCCTGCAAAAATAGAAGCCATACTATTGAGCTCAAAAAAGAAATTGGAGACAGATGTTTTTAATTGCCCTATCATCTTCATTATTCGGCCTTTGCTCTCGTTATGCTTCCAAGAAGACAGCGTTTTACTATGCATGCTCAAAGAAATACTTCCTTGCATTGATATGAATAATTTCCCTGCTTTAGTGGGTGCATTAATTACAAAACTTGATTGCTGCACATATTTGAGCATCACCAAATACCAACTGCTTTAGTTACAATGGGTTCAAAACGCTGCAATCCAACTCCCACTGAATCTAGCAAGAACAGATGCGATAATGTCCTCTCGTCATTCACTTCATTGGCTCCCAGTCAGGAGCAGAATTTCTTTCAAGGAGCTGTGCCTCGTGGTTAAGTGTGTGCACAATCTTGCACCAAATTATCTACGACAAAAGATTCATCAGTACTTCCCGTCACAATCTCTGTGAATATCTAACTAGGAGCCGCTTATTGTGCCCCAAACTAAACTGAAATCTTCTTATGGCGATCATAGATATTCAATAGCAGATCCCCATTTATGTAATGCACTCCCGCTATCCCTAGACCAGACGGTCAACTATGTCTGGTTCCCTAAAGCTTTAAAACATTTCTTTTTGCTACTGTACAGTCCCTTCAACCTGTGTGCTGGCGTCTGTAATGCAGAATAGACCCTGCAACTGATTTGGCAACATGGCAGTCTCAGAATAACCAACATATTTCTACAAAAGCCTACTGGAATTCAAACTATAGCAACAGTCATTGGCTGTCATTAACATCCATTATTAAAATTATAAATAACTGTATCCCCCCCCCATAGCACCTATACGGAAATACAGTTGTAACTTGACAAAACCATTTGATGACATTTTATTAACTACTGGTTGCCTGCAACTCCTGTAGTTGTCAGAGGTTTTGTTCATCATTGTCTGGGGCGGAGGTTCGCAGACAACAGGGTGCCTGGCCCAGAATGGAGGGTCTCTTTGTTCTCTGGCTGGGAAAGCTTGGCACCTTCACAGAGGAATAGGACAAACCACAGAGGGTGGGGCAGGAATCAGGCTTCAATTGTAGCACTGCCAGCACAATTGGAAGTCACACCAAGGTGATGATGAATGGAGTTTCTAATCAGGACGAAACGAGAGGGGTGGAATACAGGGAAGCTGAGGAGAGGACCGGTTCCCAGAGGAATACTCAAACCATACTGGATGCATTTAGGCACCACTCCTTAATATGCCCCCTCCCAACTTCCTGCAGACAAGGAACTCTGGGTATTGATACCAGGAGGCAAAAACCTGTCACAATAGCTGAGAATGGCACCTTATCAAAGGCTTCAAACGGACCAATCCGCTGTGGCAAAATAATGAAATAAAAGGGTTAGCCCCCGCCCCTCCTCTCCCCACTACTACTAACATTATGTTGAATCCTCTTGAAGACTCATCGGAAACCAACATTAATGTTTTTGGGGTAAAGTCTGCCCAAAGTCAGCCACTGCAGTGAAGATGACTATTTCAGATGGGTGAGAAACGCCCTCCCTCCACCCACTTCAAGGTAACCTTTGAAGTGATCTGCTGCTTGGACACTAGTAACTAGGACTCTGCCTGATGAATCAGGAAACCTTGCAAGTGTCCCTTGGAATCTTCCTGGGTGGGAATTGCAGAAGACATTCCTCTTTTCCTCAGAGACATAGTGCAAGCTCTCATATTACACCAAGGGCCTGCTGTTGGAAAGCTTGCCTGCTTCTTCGATGCTGGTAACTGGGACTTTGCTTGCTGAAGTGGCAAACTCTGCAAGTGATCCTGGCAACCTCCCTGACTGGGAAAGGCAGAAGGTCTCCGCTTTCCTGAGAGATGCTGGGCAGGGTTTCACATGACAGCAAGAACAAAAGAAGTTGTCTTTTGCTCTCTGTGTTGTATCAACCTATTTGAAGCACTTTCAAGCAAAGCCTACTCGAACATAGTCTGTTCAAAGCTGCTTCGAGTCACGTGCTGTTGCTGCTTGTTCAATTGCACAGAGTTGCAGAAACCCAGTGCACCAGTTAGACCACCTTAAACCAAATGTTGTGCACTGGAAAGCACCTAGAGCCCAGCTGGACATGGGCAAGCCTGAGAATGGATATGAAGGCATTTGCAGTAGTTCGTTCCCCCTGGCCTTGTTCTATGGGCCCTAGTGACAATTAAGACTAACTGATTAAGTTTTTAAAAAACATTACTAAAATTGAACATTGCTTCAAAGAAAATTACCTGCATACTCCTTATTCATACATGGAGTGCCCCCTTCATCCAAAAGTCTGCATATTCGGTCTACTTCATAACAAGGGTGGATTGCTAAGGTTTCTATTTCTATGCCTTTAAGTATTTACCACCTTGCACATCTCTTATTTTGAGTACTATTGTTATGGATGCTTCCTTTCTGGCTTAGACTCCTTTTGAAGAGAATAGCCTGACCTCGGCTCATGCTATCTAAAAGAAAGGAGGAGTAGGATTCATATGATTGACATCACTGCTGCCTTAGTAATAGTGGGGGACCGAGCAGGACTTTAGAAGGCACCACTCATCCTGTAACGCCTGCAGCGGAGTAGTCGTTTACTCACACAGTCTGCGTTGACAAGGTTATGGATGGAGAAATTAATTCTGTTGAAAAATAAAGACTATGGGCCTCATTACGAGTCCGGCGGTAACAGTGCCGGAAATTCCGGCAGGTTACTGCCAGACTCATATTACCATTCGGCCTCCGTGATTGCCGGAATCACCGGGGCATTACAACCCCGGTGACCGAGTAATTGCTGAGGCGTAATTCTATTAATCCCCATTCCCAAGGTGTCCCATAGGACTCCATGGGAATGGGGAAGTGGAAACACCGGCAACATGCTGTAATGGTGCTGGTGTTTCCATGTCCGCCTGCAGGCGGGTGGTGTTACTTCCGCCAGGTCAGACCTGGCAGGAGCAACACCTCCCGCCTGCAGGACTCTTAATCAGCCAGTGCGGAAAGAATGGTGGTGGCGGATTTACCACAACCGTTCTTTCCGGACCGGCAGGGTCGTAATGAGGCCCCATGGATTTTGAGGATTGCACAAAAGGTGGCTGTAAAAGGTATGTAGGAACTGCCAGGAAGCAAGTTAGAAAGGGAAACATGAACCACAACGCAACAATGCTTTAGAATGTTAACTATGTTTGTTGGCACAGTGAAGAGTGAAAGGACCTAATCCACTGCGAGTAGAAAGATTACATCAAAAACAATTCAACTAATAGGATTTTGTTCTTTTTTTTAATTCAATTTGGCCACAAATATACCCGGGGGAGTGCCCCCCACGCCCAACCGCCCCCCCTTTTTCACCCTATCTTTATTATCACGATTACACACCCATCCCCCATATATTTTTGCTCAAATTCCATTAGAAAAAGAATTTGTCGAATTCCATTTGACGAATTCTTCCACGATCTAATGTCCCCACCCAAAAGCATTAGGGTCCATAACCATAAGAGTGCAGAGACTGGAGTGCAGTAGGACTCATTATGTGGTTAGATGGAATGAGAGTCTGACAGGAGTGGAGCAGGGCATAATATGTCACCCAGCAGGCAGGCGTGTAAAAGGGAGGGAATAGCAAGAGACAGCACGTGGTTTATGGAAAAAGGAAACATTACCTTTATACTCTGTTATGAAAAATACTATAAAAGGGGTCAGTAGTGTGTGTGATAGGGTGAACATTTAATCTGGCAAGCATATTCTGCCCCAATTTACCTGCTGCAAATCGAAATCAGAGTGGAGTATTTGCTACGACACAATATTACAATGTGGCATCTATCAACATTTAAAGTATTTCTTTGATATGGTTTACACTGCCCTGCTTTTTAAGGATACCTTGCATGAAACCAGATGACCAAACCAGCGTCAATTATCCTGATGAAACATTCATCTCAGGAATAATTATTTTATGCTATATTCACACAAACCCTTAACTTCAATAACTATGGGTATCCTGTAATGGAGGTGAAATAAATACTAAGGATGGGTAGGACGCTGGATCCATGTTATCCCATAGAATATTTTTTCAGTAATCTGAAAAAATTTCATAAGCAGCAGTCAAAAGAATACATTAAACTTCACACAATGTACATCACTACTTCACAAGGCTCACCTGAACCTCAACTGATGTAAGCTGCCTACTATTTCAATCAAAAGTTGTAGGTTTTGGTTAGAGAAATATTAAATTTCCTCTGAGTGCGGGGTAACTTTAATATTGGCATTCCCACTGTTTGTAGACTTAAACTTAGTACAAATAGTAATGTTAAATATGGAGTGTGTGAGGAGGGCTGTTGGGTGGGGTGAGGGGTGTGGCTATGTAGAGGGGCTGTGGTATAGGAGTGTGGAGATTAGGGCATGTGTATATGAACATTCATTCATACCCTATTGTTTCTACGTATATACGCAGACGAGATATTAATGTGTGCGCGCAATGAGTTACATTCCATGACTATTTTACTTTGTTTACTCATATTTCAAGCATATTGTTTGTGTGTACTGTATATTTTTCCATATCTAAATGCCAATCATTTTGTTTGTGCTTACTTCTAGTCGGTGCACTTTTGTGCGTATTGTGGGTCCTTATAAGTAGCTTATTTTATGTGTGCATATTGTATGTGTATGGAGTTCCAGGCAGAAAGTTTGTGTGCGTTTAATCTAGACTTCGAATGTCACATGTTATACAATATTTATACTAAGCCCATCACCAATGTAGTGGTATTACAAAGCCTGGCCTTGTACAGAAGGTGGTGTATTGTGAGCCCGCAAGGGTGCTCTGAAACCTTTGTCTGTGGATAGGAAAGAAGGTTGGGTGTTAGGAGAAAGGGAATTAGACACTGGACACAACACTTGAAGGGAAAGTGGTTGTGGTGGTACGGACGAACAAGTTACTTATCAACTAGTAAAGTTCTTTCTGGATGTTCCACCACGTATTCCATATCTTTGACATGTAATGTCCACAGCTGTGTATTTCGGAAACTTTTTCGGAAGAGGGCGTCCTGCGTCGATGGCGTCGGGTCGATGTCCCTCGAAGGCCTCCGTCAAGGACGATTTCACCGGATGTTATAAATAGCACGCACGCCGCCCGTAGCTTCAGTTTATGTTTTTTCCTCCATAACATATGACATGCACATATCCAATGCCTGCTTGACTGCACATAGCCTTGCAGAAAATGTAAGCTGCAATAGCATAGGAAATTCTCCAGAGGGGCAGGCTGGGAGGGCGATGTGGAATATGTTGGAGGAACATCAAGTCAAAAGAAAATTAGCAGTTGGTAAGTAACTTTTTCTTCTAATGGATTGTGTCCTCCAACGTATTCCACATCTTTGACAGACTCCCAAAGCAGTACCAGAAAATTGAGGAGGGAAAAGAATTTAGAATACCCAATCAGATGGCAGAATAAAGAACTGCCTTACTAAAGGCCATATCTTGACCATGGAGCGTATCCAGGGAGTAATGTTTGACAAAGGTGTGGATAGAATCCCATGTGGCTGCATCACAAATATTCCTAATAGGAACTCCTCGCTGCAGGGCTTTGGAATTAGTCACACCCCTAGTAAAATGAGATCGCAACCCTTCAGGAGGGTCCTTGCCCGCCAATCGGTAACATTCAGTAATGGTGAGGATAATCCACCTGGACAAGGTCTGTTTGGTAAGACCCTGGCCCAATCAGTGTACAGCACACCCCACAAAGAGTTGATCGTCCACTCTGACCCTGGACATCCTAGAAATATAAAAGCTCAGAGCTCTCCTAAGGTCCAACCTATGGAGTCGCTCCTCTTCCTTACCAGGTTGAGGAGAAGGATAGAAAGATGGAACAACCACTTTCTGGCTTAAATGAAATTCAGATACTATCTTAGGTAGAAAGGAAGGACGTACCTTCTATCCTTGTCGAACACAGTAAAGGGCAGCTTAGATGAAGGTGCCTGCAATTCACTCACTCTGCGAGCGGATGAAACTGCAACCAATAACACCGTCTTGAAAGACAATAGTCTCAAAGAACAAGAGTGCAAAGATTCAAATGGAGCACCCATCAGGAATTTCAAGACGAAATTCAGATCCCAAACCGGCACCTGAAACGGGGACGGCGGGCACACAGTGAGCCCTTTAAGAAATTGGGAAATCAAAGGAACCTTAAAACTAGAACATTCTTCAGACGAGCGCTTCAAGATAGACAGTGCCGCCAGGTAACCTTTAATGGTACCTACTTAAAGGCCCCTGTGGTACAAAGAAAGCAAGAAAGATAGAACCATGGGAATGTAACACTGAAAAGTATCAACATTTTGTCCCCTGCACCAGTCACAAAACCTATGCCAACAGCAACGGTACAGGGATTTGGTTGCTAGCCGCCTGGCCGAATGCAACACCTCCATCACGCCATCTGGGAGGTCCCAATCCTTATACCTCAGCCTTTCAGATACCAAGCGTGAAGGTTGAGTCTTGACTTCTGGATAGAGAACCCACCCCCACCTCGCACGAGAGCTGATCCTCACGGTAGGGAAGATGGCGTGGAGGGCAGATGGATATTTCTAGAAGGTCCAGGTACCACACACTCCTGGCCCAAACCGGAGCAATGAGGATCATGTGGGATCTGAACCTCTGCAACCTCCTTAACATTTGAGGAATGTTTGGGACTGGAGGAAACGCATACAGAAGTGGGAATCACCAATCCACTATCAAGGTGTCCCCTAGGGCTCCTCTCGGGAGGGAATTCTCTTCATCACTTCCAGTTGGCACTTGTCATGAAGAGATCCACTTGCGGGGTTCCCCAAAGGGCGAAGATCTCCAGGAGGACATCCCGAGCCGACTCCCACTCGTGAGAGACCGTGCTCTGCCTGCTCAGAGCGTTCGCCGCCACAATCTCCTCTCTGGCCAGATGAACTGCCGAGAGCGATATTCTTTGTTTGATCACCTAGAACCAGAGCTGCATCGCCTCTCTGCACAACAGGAGTGACACTACACCCCGCCTTTTTTGTTGAGGTAATGCATAGCCATTGTATTATCCATCAGGATCAGGACACACTTGCCCTGCACAGACGGCAGAAAAGCCTTCAGGGGCAGCCTGATGGCGTTCAGCTCTAACAGGTTGATGTTGAGTTTGGACTCGGATGGAGACAAACTACTGCTGGCAGTCAAATCGTCGGCATGATTTCCCCCCCCATCCTGTGAGGGAAGCGTCTGCCACTACGGTCACCTCCAGCCATGGTTGCCAAAACGGCTCCCCCTTCATCAGGTTCCCTTTGTTGGCCCACCACAGCAGATCCTGTGCGACAGAGCAGAATCTGAACAGGATCCGACATTTTGCGTGAGAATTGTGACCAACCCATTGCAGGGATCTCATCCTCAGTCTGGCCTCTGGCACCAGAAACCTGCAGGATGCCATGAGGCCAAGCAACCTTAAGAATTTGAAAGCCGGAAGACTCTGGGCATGTTGAAACCTGTCCACCATCTGCACAATGTGATGAGCCGTCACCTTGGGAGGCGAGCACTTCAAAGGACGTGTCCAACACAGCCCAGATGTACTGGAGCTGTTGGGAAGGTATCAGATGAGATTACTTGAAATTGAGGGAGAAGCCCAGCTTGTGGAGGGAGCGGCAGGTGACACTGAGATGATCCATCGCTTGCTCGGGAGAATGCGCACGGATCAGCCAGTCGTCCAGGTAGGGGTAGCTGTGAATCCCCCCCCCCACCTTGCCTGAGGTACGATGCCGCCACCACCACCATTAGTTTGGTGAAGACCCTCGTGCGGAGGTCAATCTGAACGGCAGGACCAGAAACTGAAAGTGTGAGTCACCAGTTGCAAACCTCAGGTACTTTGTGCTTTGGATGAATCGGCACATGAAAGTAAGCATCTTGCAGGTCCAGAGACAGCAACCAATCCTGAAGTCGAAGGGCCTGGAGGACCCGAGAAAGAGTGACCATCTTGAACTTGTCCTTCCTGTGAAGTTTGTTCAACCAACGCAAGTCCAAGATGGGTCTCAATACCCAGTCTTTCTTTGGAATCAAAAAATATGGGCAATATCATCCCTTGTTCCTCTCCGCTACAGGCACCAGTTCTATAGTGCCTTTCTCCAGCAGGTTCAAGATTTCATGCACAAGGAGCAGATCTGGAAGCTTCAAAGAGATTCCCCAGTGGATTGTCGTGAGGGCGCTTTAGGAAGGGAAGGCAGTAGCCGTGGGCTATTGTATCCAGAACACACGCATCCAAAGTAATGGCTCGCCATTCTTCGAGATGCTGAGACAGTCTGCCTCCAACCGGCGAACAATGGGGCCTGGCCTCATGATTGTTTTGGAGCGATTGCGGCAGCTGCCTGAGCGGCTTTGGCCCCCATTTCCCCGACCACCATGGGTACTTTTACGCCGACCCCTTTGACTGGCAGCTCCTCTCCTACCAAAAGGAGGAGTAGTAACGAAAAGAACCTCCCCTCCACTGCTGTCCCCAAGGACGAAAAGGCAGAGGTTGACGCACAGCTGCGTTCAAAGATTTTGCAGCAGCTTTTGAGGTCTGCAACCTCT
Source organism: Ambystoma mexicanum (assembly GCF_040938575.1). Lineage (NCBI taxonomy): Eukaryota > Metazoa > Chordata > Amphibia > Caudata > Ambystomatidae > Ambystoma > Ambystoma mexicanum. Next base: position 198,299,801 of record NC_090931.1, on the reverse strand, counting down.
CAATGCTTTCGTCAACCTTGCTTCCAAACAAATGCGCGTCATCAAAGGGCATGTTCACAAGACAGGCTTGCACATCCGGAGCAAAAACAGACTTCCGCACCCACGCACATCTGCGTATAACAGTCCAATCCTGACTGAAGAGATTCACACATGGCATCCTTGCCATCCTGCACGAGAGCAAGGAACCCATCCCTTTCGGGAATATACTCAGCCGCAAGAGAAACAATTCCACAGAGTGTGTGAAAATCTTGCTATGGCACAAATGGCGTTGGCTTACTTCAGCGCCCTACTCCACGCAGAAAACACCTTGCATGCCCAACCCTTGAAGCTTTTGTCGTCCCTATCGGGAGGAATGGTAGGGTACGCCGCCTGCCTCGAGGTGGCCGTAGCCGCCAGAACCACCAAACTCTCGGGAGTGGGGTGAGATGAAAGGTAGCTGGGGTCGCTACCAGAAGGGCAGTATTTTTTATTTAATGATTTGTTAACTGCCGCCACCCTTTTCTTCAACATCAAATGAAAAGTTAACACCGGGTCAGAGAACGGACCTTGATCCAAAATATCCATCAAGTCATCCTGAACAAAAGCTTCTGGAGGACTAGACCAACCAAGAAACTCAGTGACCCTAGCCATCAGTCTCCTGTAGGACAACTCAGCAGGAACCCCAGGCTCAGGCCTGCCAAACTCTACCTCAGGAGAAGTGTCCAAGCCACTGGTATCATGAAGAGATTGCTGTAAATCTTCCAACTGACTGTCCCCGGAAAAGAGAGGAGCCACATCACGCTCAACAGATCGAAATCTAAATCTGACCTCTCCTCATCCTCAGATGTCATCCAGAGGGAGGAAAAACTCCTGCCTCGGGACTGAAGAGGGTCTGGAATCATGAACAGGCCTCTCGGACTTGGAATAAGACTTCCTTGGAGGATCCACCGTCTTCCTTGGAGGATCCACCGTACCAGGGATCTCCATTGACAAATTCTGGCCAAAAGGCGCCGACGTCGATAACGGCGCCGAGAGCTGGAGCGAAGACAAAGGTTCAACATCCGTATCCGACGAACACAGCACCCTTATCCGGTTTCTGCAGTCTTGCTGGGGACGAGGCACCTTGTCTGAACGGGACCTCGAAGATTCCCGATGAGAATCGCCCCGAGGACCAGAGCCCAAAGGCGCACCCGCCAACGATCGAGAATGTTCCTTGCCGGTTTCTTCTGAAGGCACAGACGGATCTGTGCCTTGGGATTGGAAAATCACCAGCATCTGCTCCCTGAAGGCTGCCCATTCCTTCTGAGTCGAGGACTTAGTCGGACAATCCACTTTCCTCACTGCGCCATCCTCGTAGGACGACGGGCAAGGTGACCGGTGATGGCGCTTCCTAGAATGCCGAGACGAGGACCACGAATGGCGGGAACCACTCCGGGTCCGAGATCCCCAGGACTCCTTCCGACACGAAGAGGCGCCCCCCCGAATAGTCAGTGGACATCCCCTTAGAAGTTTTACAAGACTTACTGGGTTTAGAACCTCTACCTACTTGGAGCTTCCCCTTACGCTCCCGCAAGGCCTTAGCAGTCAGCGACTGGCATTTGGAACAGTCGTCAGTGTCATGATTTACGCCCAGGCACCACAAACAAATGCGATGCAGGTCCATAATCGACATCTTAGACTTGCAGTCCTGGCAAGTCTTAAAGCCAGACCGCAGAGTCGGAGGGATTGAAGAAGACGTTCACAAGGAATACACAAGGCGTGCCGAGTCTCCGAAGCAAACACGTTTGTGGAAAAAACACAACTGTGGCTACGGGCGCCAGTGCGTCCTATTTATAACATCCGGTGATGTCGCCCTCGATGGAGCTCTTCGAGGGACATCGACCCGATGCCCTCTGCCGAAAAAGTTTCCGAAGTACACAGCTATAGACATTACATGTCAATGATGTGGAATACGTTGGAGGACACAATCCATTCGAAGCATGTTTTTAACTGCGATTTGTTAATTGTCAATGTGAGAACATTTCTGTAATATACAGCAAGCTTTATACCAGGACTTTACTGTGAAGGCAGAATCCAGACCAGACCTTGCTAGATTAATTTGGCGTGTGGTAAAGCGATTGACTTAAGAGGTGCTCAATTGGGCCCCGGGGTTGTGGAGGCTTTCCCCCAGATTAATTCGTAATTAAGAATCCCTGCATCAGGGTTAGGACTGGGTTTGCCAAGCCAGCTGATAGAAATGTGCATGCATAATCCATAAATGCATCCGTCTAGAGACTTGAACTCTGGGCCTGCTGCGCACATCCCAATTATAGATGCCGTACTGAGATATTAAAGTGATACTTAGAGAGCTGGCCGGAGTTATCTGGAGTTACTGGTGCTGTACTCTGTTTCTTGCTGCTACATTAAAGTGTAATCCTGCCCCTTTAAGGCGCTTCCGCCCCCCATTTCTTCAAATTCAACTCGTAGCACGAAGCGCTGGCACAAGAGTTGGCCGGAGTTATTTGGGGTTGTTCTGGAGGTGTTAGGCAGGTGTAGGGGCTATGTCTGCCCCTGGCCTGAGATCGCGTAACCAGCTCCGCAAACCGTCTACTTTCGATGGGAGCTGTGTTGGAATCAATGACAGCAGATTTAACAGCAAGTTTCTGAGAGCCGTGGACGCTGACAGAGACTCGGGTAAACCTCTTCCTGCACAATCTGAGGTCAGCGCGGCTGCGATGCCGGTTTCGTGTAACGCGCTCTCCCCGAGCCAAGAAGTAATAGACATGACTTATATCCATGACTCCATTGATCCCAATGATGCTTCCTGGGACTCAGGTTTAAATGTACTACAGAACACGCAAACCCCAATAAGCCCCTGTTATCCTGACAGTCATAATGCCATGTGTCCTGCTGCAGCGCTGCTTTCAGCTACTTCCCCGCAATCGCCACTCACGTCAAAGAGCCTCGAACAAGCTTTTAATTTCTTGCCTGGTCATCCGGCCTATGCCCCCTCACCGCCGGTGGACTTCGAATCGAGCTGCAACACAGACAGTGATGTGACCGAGATTAGAACGTACTGTCCATCTGGTCTGCTGCGTTCGACTGCGCTTCCTTCATTTCCATCTTTGACTCCTCGAAATGCGAACATCCTCTCACCAAGTACAGCCTCCCTGACTTTGAACTTCTCTGTGCAGCGAGCGGGTGGCTATCATTAAGCATTGTAGAAAAAGAATTGCTGATGCACAATCAGGGAAAAACTAACATTGTTTTTGGAACTCCAGGTCTAATTGGCCGTGTGAAAATGAGGACCGGTGATTTATCTCCTATTGGTGGTGTTGGAGGTTCTTCTAGAGCTGACGTTACATCAAATGTGACAGTGTTATCCACCCTTGCTTGCCGCAGATGATTATACTTATTTACCAACACCATCTGGACTGGATATGTTCCAACAGGATTGAGTTTGCTCTCCTCCCAAATTTTCAACTAAACTCCATGGTGAGGATAATCCACCATCTTCCGATGCATTGCTGAATTTGCCGATTAATCCATTGGTTACCTCTGCTATTATGACGCAACCAGTAACAAAGTGAATGTGTGTCTACTACACAGTCTCATTAACTAAATGGAAGTTTGAAACCTTCCCATACACCCAATACGATGATGGAACTTCAAAACAATATCATGGCTGCAGTGACACCCTCTCTCTCGCCCTTGCTTAAACTTTACAAATCTTATAGTGAGGCGATGAATGACCAAGCAACGCTACTGGCCATGATACATTCAAAGCAGATTTTTCATAAAGCCTTTACCTCCAAAATACAATCTCGATTTTCCGATTTTCCTCCTCCGACGTCACCAGATGTTATAAGTAGGACGCACGACACCCGCAGCCTCAGTTGTAGTTTTTTCCCAGAACGTGTGGCACCAATCGTCTGCCAGTATGACCACAGAAAGCCTTGCGGAAACGTAAGCTGCAATCGCATAAGATATTCTGTAGCGGGGAAGGCAGGGAGGGAGCGATATGGAATATGTCGGACCATCCCATCGAAAGAACGTTACCAGGTAAGAGAGTAACTTGTTCTTCGAGGGGATAGGGTCCTCCAACGTATTTCATATCTATGACAGACTCCCAAAGCAGTACCAATGCATGGAGGTGGGAAAAGAATTTAGAATACAGAAATGTATAATGCCCAATCAAATTGCGGAGTAAAGGACCGCCTTGCTAAAGGTCAGATCCTGCCCACGGATGGAATCGAGGGAGTAGTGACGTACAAAAGTATGTACCGAAGCCCAGGTGGCTGAATCACAGATGTTACGAATAGGAACATCCCTCTGTAGGGCAGTAGAGGCAGCCATACCCCTGGTAGAATGGGCCCGCAAGCCGACCGGTGGGTCCTTACCCGCCATGCGGTAACACTCAGAAATAGCCAGAATAATCCAGCGAGACAGAGTCTGTTTCGTCACAGCTTGTCCCAAACGCTTTCCAGCACAACCAATGAAGAGTTGATCGTCCACTCTGACCCGGGACATGCGTGAAATGTAGAAGCTTAACGCTCTCCTAGGATCAAGCTATGGAGTCTCTTCTCTTCCTTACCAGGATGTGGAGGAGGATAAAACACCTGAAGAACAACCTTCTGGCCTAAATGAAATTCCGACACCACCTTCGGAAGAAAGGAAGGACGAACTCTAAGGACAACCCTGTCCTTATGAAACACAGTGAAGGGTGGCTTAACTGAAAGTGCCTGTAACTCACTCACTCTGCGAGCGGAAGTGACCGCAACTAAAAATAAGAGTTTTAAGAGTTAAAAGTCTCAAAGGGCAGGAATGCAAAGGCTCAAACGGAGCACCAATCAGAAACTTGAGAACAGGGTTCAAATCCCAACCAGGTACCTGGAAAGGCGACGGAGAGAACACATTAGTGAGCCCTTTCAGAAACGGAGAAATTAAAGGGATTTTAAAATCGGAACACTTCAGACAAGCGCTTAAATATGGACAGCGCCGCCAGGTAACCTTTAACGGTACCCACCTGCAAGCCCCTGTGGGCCAAAGAAAGCAAAAAAGACAGAACCATGGGAATGTCACATGCAAAAGGATCCACATTCTTAACCCTGCACCAGTCGCAGAACTTACGCCAAAGGCAATGGTACAGGGACTTTGTTGCTGGCCGTCTGGCCGGGAGCAACACCTCCATCACGTCTTCAGGGAGGTCCCAATCCTTATACCTCAACCTTTCAGAAACCAAGCGTGAAGGTTGAGGGATCTGACCTCTGGATGGAGAACCTGACCACCCTCCCATGAGAGCAGATCGTCTCAGTAGGGAAGACGACGTGGAGGGCAGATGGACAAGTTGAGAAGGTCCAGGTACCACATCCTCCGGGCCCACGCCGGATCAATGAGGATCATCCGGGAACCGAATCTCCGTAACCTCTGCAGTACTTGCGGGATGACGGGGACTGGAGGAAACGCGTACAGCAGTGGGAATGACCACTCCACCACAAACGCGTCTCCTAAGGCTCCTTTTGGAGGAAATTCCCGCGAGCAGAGCCTCACGCACTTTCGGTTGACACTGGAGGCGAAGAGATCCACTTGTTGGGTCCCCCAAAGGGCGAAGATCTCCAGGAGAATCTCGTGAGCCAACTCCCACTCGTGAGAGATCACGCTCTGCCTGCTCAGAGCGTCCGCCGTCTTGTTTTCGTCTCCGGCCAGATGAACTGCCGAGATCGAAACTTCCTGCTGGATTGCCCAGAACCAAAGCTGCATCGCCTCCCTGCACAGAGGAAGTGACCTGCCCCGCTCCCCCCTTTTCGTTGAGGTAGTGCATGGCCACCGTTTTGTCCGTCAGGATCAGGACATTCTTCCCTCGCACAGTCGGCAGAAAAGCCTTCAGGGCAAGCCTGACGGCCCTCCGCTCCAACTGATTGATATGGAGTCTGGACTCCGACGGAGACCAACGACCGCTGACTGTCAACTCGTTGGCATGAGCTCCCCATCCCGTGAGGGATGCGTCCGTCACGATCGTCACCTCCGGCCAGGGTAGCCAAAATGGAGCCCCCTTCATCAGATTGTCTTCGACGGCCCACCACAGAAGGTCCCGGGCGACCGAGGACGGCACCTGAACAGGGTCCGACAACCTGCCGGAGGACTGAGACCACTGGAGCTTGAGTGCCCATTGCAAAGATCTCATCCGCAACCTGGCCTCTGGCACCAGAAGAATGCAGTATGCCATGAGGCCGAGCAATCTCAAGAACTCAAACGCCCGGAGACTTTGGGCAAGCTGAAACTTGTGCACCATCTGCTGAATGTGATGAGCCCTCACCTGGGGGAGTAAAACACTGCCCCATGGACATGTCGAGCACAGCTCCAATGTACTGGAGCCTCTGAGTTGGTGTCAAATGGGACTTATTTAAGTTGAGGGAGAAGCCCAGCTTGTGGAGGGAGTGGCAGGTGACTGACAGATGATCCAGGACTTGCTCGGGAGAGCGTGCCCTTATCAACCAATCGTCCAGGTAGGGGTAGACGTGAATCCCCCCTTTCCTGAGGTGCGCTGCCTCCCCTACCATGAGCTTGGTGAAGACCCTCGGGGCGGAGTTCAATCCGAACGGCAGGACCCGAAACTGAAAGTGCGAGTTGCCAACCGCGAACCTCAGGTACTTCTTGTCCTTTGGATGTATCGGCACATGAAAATAAGCGTCCTTGAGGTCGAGACACACCAACCAGTCCTGAAGTTGAAGGGTCTGGAGGACGTGAGAGTAACCATCTTGAACTTGTCCATCCTGAGGAGTTTGTTCAAACCGCGCAAGTCCATGATGGGTCTCAATCTCCCGTCTTTCTTGGAAATCAAAAAATAAGGGGAATACCATCCCTTGTTCCTCTCCGCTACAGACACCAGTTCTATGGCGCCTTTATCCAGCAGGGATTTAATTTCCTGCGCAAGGAGCGGATCCTGACTCTTCAAAGAGAGATTCCCCAGTGGATTGGGGCCTCTGCCGTAAAGGAAGACAGTAGGCGTGGGTTATGATCTCGAGAACCCACACATCTGAAGTAATGGCGTGCCAATCTGCAAGATGCTGCGCCAGCCTTCCCCCAACCGGTGAACCATGGGACATGGCCTCATGACTGAGCTGAAGCGGCTGCGGCGTTGCCTGAGGGTAAAGAGGCAACTGCCCGAGCGGCCTTGGCACCTCGAGTACCTTGTTTAACACCTCTAGCACTCCTACGGTGGCCCCTTTGACTTGTAGCTCCTCTCGCTTTAATAAAGGATGAGTAATAACGAAAGGAACCCCCCTCCATTGATGTCCCCTAGGACGAAAAGGCGGAGGTTGGCGGACTGCAGCGCCCAACGACCTTGCTGCAGCTTTGGAGTTCTGCAACCACTCAAGGCTCTCATCAGCCTTGCTGCCAAAAACATGTTCACCATCAAAGGTGATGTTAAGGAGCCTGGCTTGCACATCAGGAGCAAACCCCAACTTCCTCAACCACGCAAACCTGCGTATCACAGTGCTCGCGCCATGGACCGGTTGACACAATCTGCCATGTCCAAACCCGACTGAACGGCTCACACATGGCATCCTTGCCATCCTGAATAATAGCAAGAAAACCATCCCGTTCATCCCCTTCGGGAACATGTTCAGCCGCTAAGGCAATACAGTTCCACAGAGTGTGCATGAAACGAGACAAGGTACATACGGAGTTGGCTGCCTGAAGCGCCATACCCCCTGAAGAAAACACTTTCTTCGACCAGCCATCAAAGCGCTTGTCGTCCCTATCAGGAGGGATGGTAGGATATGACGCCTGCTTAGCTGGGGCCATAGCCGCCTGCACCACCAAACTTTCCGGAGTGGGGTGCGTGGTCAAGTAGCAGGGGTCATTACTGGCTGGGTGGTATTTTCGCGGCAAAAAATCTCCGGAGCAGTCCAAGCCGCTGCCACCCTTCTTTGCAGAGCCATATGGAATGGCATTACCGGATCAGTGGGTGGACCTTGATCGAGGATATCCATAAGGTCATCCTGCACAAAATCAACTGGGGGCGCCGATCACCCCAAGCAGTCTGTGACCCTCGACTTAAGGCGCCGGTACGATGACTCGGCATGGGTGCCAGGCTCAGGCCTACAAAACTCCACCTCGGAGAGGTGTCCAGAGCACTGGCGTCATGCAGTGACTGACGCAAGTCCTCAATCTGGCTATGACCATAAAGAATCTCATCTGGTACCGTGTCCGGCACCAACCCATCTTCAGAACCCTCTTCCACCTCGGAAATATAATCCATAGGATGAAAAGTGGGCATTGAATAGGGGGGAAAAGACATGTTTTGCATTGGCCAGAGCCTTTCCAGAGGGGTTCCCCCATGCCACGGGGTACATCTGACACCACAGCCTCGAAAGCCATCGAGGGCGTCTAGCAAAACAACGTTGAGCTCGGCGCCAACAATCTCGACGGCTTCGACACAGGCCTCGAGGGCGGAGCCCCGAGCGTGTCCTTCGACAGCCTGGGCGCCAATGGCGTTGACGACTTCCTCGGAGGCGGAGCCTCCAGAGAGTCAGCCAACCTTGGCGCCACCGGCGTCAACGTCTTCTCCCAAGACTTCACAGGTGCACACGGGATCGAGCGCATCGAGGACCGGTACCTGGAATGGGCATGACTGGAACGATACCCCTTGTCCAAGCGGGACCTCTCCCGCAAATTGTGCCGACCACCCGAGCCCGAAGGCGTACGAGCGGCGTCTCCAGTACAGTCACAACCGACCCCTCTCAGAGGCGCAGACGGACAGGAGCCTTGCGATTCAAGAATCGCCAACATTTTCTTCCCGAAGGAAGCCCACTCCTCCAGAGAGGAACACTTGGTAGGATAAGAAACCCGCCGACGGGCGGAGTCATCGGATGAGGACAGGGAAGGCGACCAATGGCGGTGCTTCCGGGTGTGCCTCGAAGAGGCAGAGGAGTGGCGGGACCCACTCCGGGACCGAGACCCCCTAGACTTACGACTACGATGCAGAGAGTCGCCCCTCGAATCGTCCGTCGAAAGGCCAGTGGACCTCGCCTTCCGGGGCTTGGACACCTAACCGACCGACAGCTTCTTCTTACGTTCCCGCAAGGCCTTGGACTTAAGCGACTGGCAGTCGACACAACCATCCGTGTCGTGGGCCTACCCAAGGCACCAGAAGCAGGCGTCGTGCGAGTGTCACCGACATCTTCGACCCGCAGTCCACACACTTCTTGAAGCCCGGACGCGGGGTGGAAGAGGAAGACATCCCGATAATACTTTACACAAAACGAACAGGTTCGAAGAACCGAAAGAACAGCAACTCCAAAGAGTCGAGGCGCGCCGAGATCTCCAAAGCGAACACGTTTCGGATAAAACGGAACTGAGGCTACGGGCGTCTTGCGTCCTACTTATAACATCTGGGGACATCGGCCGTCGGAGGAGGATGTCCGTGAGGACAGCGTATCGACATGGACGCAGGACGCAGAAAGATTTTCCGAAGCAGCACAGCTGTGGTGATTATGGTCATAGATATGGAATACGTCGGAGGACCCAATCCCCTCGAAGATCCTCTTTTTGGAAGACTTATTGGAGAGCAGACGACATGTCGAGAAGGTCCGGGTACCACGCTCTCCTGGCCCAATCCGGGGCAATTAGGATCATGGTTTTCCTGAACTTTCTCAACCTCCCGATTACCTGAGGGATCACAGGGACTGGAGGGAACGCATATAGAAGAGTAATCTCCCACTCCACTACGTATGTGTCTCCTAGAGCTCCTCTCGGGGGAAATCCCCTTGAGCAGTACAGTTCGCACTTCCTGTTGACAATGGTCGCAAACAGGTCCACTTGAGGGGTTCCCCAAAGGGTGAAGATCTCTTGAAGGACTTCCTGAGCTAGTTCCCACTCGTGGGAGACTGAGCTCTGCCTGCCCAGAGCGTCTGCCGCTGCGTTTTGCTCTCCTGCTAGGTGAATGGCAGATATAGAGATCCCTTCTTGTATTGCCCAGAACCAGAGCTGCATTGCCTCTCTGCACAGCAGCAATGACCCCACTCCTCTCTTGTTGAGGTAGTACAAGGCCACTGTGTTGTCCGTCATCATCAGGACATTCTTTCCCCGTACAGGAAGGCCTTCAGAGCTAGTCTGATCGCCCTCAGCTCTAATAAGTTGATGTGTAGTCTGGACTCCGATGGAGACCAACGACCGCTGATTGTCAACTCGTTGGTGTGAGCTTCCCACCCCGTGAGTGAGGCGTCCGTTACTACTCTTATCTCCGGCCATGGTTGCCAAAAAGATTCTCCCTTGAGGATATGTTTCTTGCAAGCCCACAATTGTAGATCGATCCTGTGCTACCCTGGTTGGAACTTGTAAAAGATCTGTAATTTCCCCTGAAAATTGGGACCATTGAGTCCTGAGGGCCCACTGAAGGGATCTCATCCTCAATCTGACTTCTGGCACCAGAAAAATGCAGGATGCCATGAGGCTGAGCAACCTGAGAAAATCGAAGGCCGGTAGATACTGGGCATTCTGGAATTTTGTCACCATCTGCAGAATGTGGTAAACTTTCTCTTCGGGAGGCGAGGCTTTGCCTGAACAAGTATCCAAGACTGCTCCTATAAACTGTAGCTTCTGTGATGGTATCATTTTTTAAATTCAGAGAAAACCCTAGTTTGTGAAGGAAGTGGCAAGTCTTTGTTACGCTCACCTGACTCCCGCGGAGGCGCTGGCCTGGTTCGCGCTGCTGTGACCTCTTCTAAGGTGATGCGCAGGATTCAGAAGACGGACTGGACCGGGCCCCCCAAATCTGTCTTGTCTGGCTCGCAGAAGTATCCTTCTGTAGGCGAAAATAGGGGATTAACTGTCTGCGGGGTAATGCAATCTACCTCCCACCCTCCTCGAAGCCCTTCTGTGATTTCTCGTAGCGTCTCACCTTAGGGTCTGGAAGCTCTCCATCCTGCTTCTGATGCAGGGGCGCGTTGGTATCCAGTTACTTCACTGGATTTTCGGATTGGTGAGAACCAAACTTGCTTGGCTTCCAGGTAAGTTTTTTGATAAGAGGTTCCCCTTGTGTCCATGCATTAATGTACTGATGCTAGTGTCTTTCTCCCCATAGGGGCCGGGGTACGGAATGCCGGGGAACAGGCACCGACCCGAGATGAGAGGTGAAATCCTTGTAGAAATCAGTTAAGTCTGTAATGAGCGTTTTTTGGTAATGTCTTTTCAATCGCTCATTAACGCTGATGTCTTTTTCCCCTTAGGGGCCGGGGTCCGGAAATGCCAGGATGCGGCGCGGACCCGAAATGAAGAGGGAATGAATCAACAGGTAAGTCTTAACATGGAGATTTAGCTTTCCTTATTCCCTTCTCTCTCTCACCTTTTGTTCTGGTCTTTTTCTTCCTAGGCGCTGGGGCGTGACTGCGAATCCGGATGATCGCTGCTGAACATGGAGGCGCCCTGCAAAGGTGAGTGGAATGCGGCGCTGCAGCGATTGACGCGATGAGCTTTTTAAATTAAAGTTTTCCTTTTCAGGATTGTCGGCGAGATGTCTCCGGGATGCGGATTTAGCAGGTAAGGACTTTTCCTTCTTCTGTTCTCTTCTTCTCTTCCTTTGCAGCTGATCCAGGATGCTGGCAGGCGTGGCAGAAGTCAGGATGCAGGAGCAGACACGGTGAGCGTCCAACTGCTAGATGCAGAACAACGCGAAACACGTGTGGCTGTTTGGGTGGGGTTTAAATAGCCTTGGAAGAAGTTCCAGGTATGTATCCTTCCTCCAATCAGGTATGTATCCTTCCCCGACCACGCCCGGATGGTAAATTAGTCCCACAGGTAAAGTAGTTCCTTTCAGGCCTCAAGGAGGCTGAGATCCTGCAGCATGGTCTGCATCAGGTAAGTGCACCCAAGCACTCCCATAATGAGCCTGGCACCATAGGCGCCAGGACACTGTCCAAAGGGCCCCTATATGGGGTTGCTGGGTCCTTCCTTGGGGACTTGATGTCCACTTTCGGGGACACAGGGCTTGAACCGGCTTCCCGGGAGCGGGCATCATGACAGTCTTGGATAGATGATCCTGGGCTTGTTCTGGAGAATGTGCCCTGATCATCCAATCGTCAAAATAGTGGTAGATGTGAATCCCCCCTCTTCTGGGACTCGCTGCCACTACTGCCATCAACTTGGTGAAAACTCTTGGGGCGGAGGTCAACCCGAATGGCAGAACTCGAAACTGATAGTAAGAGTTGCCAATCGCGAACCTCAGGTACTTTCTGTGCTTGAGATGGATTGGAAGATGAAAGTAAGCATCCTGAAGGTCCAATGATACCAACCAGTCTTGAAGTTGGAGAGCCTGAAGGATCTGAGAAAGAGTGACCATCTTGAACTTGTCCTTCCTGAGGAACTTGTTCAAGTTTCTCAAGTCCAAGATGGGTCTCAGTCCTCCGTCCTTTGGAATGAGGAAGTATGGAGAATACCAACCCTTGTTCCTTTCCGCTACAGGTACATGTTCTATTGCACCTTTCTGTAGCAGGGTCAAAACATCCTGCAACAGGAACGGATCTGGGTTTTTGGTAGGGTTGTATTCCAGTGGGCGATTGAGATTTCTTTAGAAAAGGAAGACAGTAACCATGGGATACTGTTTCCAGTGCCCAGGCATCTGAAGTAATGCCTCGCCATTCTTTCAGATGCTGTGAGATCCTGCCTCCCACTGGGGCCGTGTAAGTCAAAACCTCAGAGTGGTTTTGTGGCAGCTCCAGCAGCGGCTGAAGGGACAGATGCCGCTGCCGGGGTAGATCTAGCACCTCTTCCTCGCCCCCGAGGAAATTTCCTTTGCCCTCTTTGACTGGCCTATCCCCTTCCTCTTCCAATTGAGGAATAACAACGAAAAGGACGACCCCCTCCAGGAAGATGAGCCTGTGTAGGGACGTTGCTGAGGTTGTCTTATAGCGACACTGAGTGACTTTGCCGCTGCCTTGGAGGTCTGCAGCTTCTCCAAACTTTCATCCGCCTTGCTGCCAAACAACCTCAAGCCGTCAAATGGCATATTAAGAAGTCTGGATTGAACATCTGGTGCAAAACCCGACTTCCTTAGCCACGCAAATCTGCGTAGCACTGCGCTAGACGCCATGGACCGCTGATACTGTCAGCAGTGTACAAACCTGCTTGAAGGTATTCTCCCGAAGCCTCCTTACCATCCTTAATTATGGACAGGAAACCATCACGTTCCTCTCCTTCCGGGATGTGTTGAGCTGCCGCTGACATGCAGTCCCACAGAGTATAATTGAATCTAGCCAGCGTACAAGATACATTGGTGGACTTTAGAGCCATGCTCCCGAATGTAAAAACCTTTTTTGACCATGTATCTATCTTCTTGTCATCTCTATCAGGAGGAATTGTAGGGTATGCTGCATTTTTTGTTGATGTGGCTGCCTGCACTACCAGACTCTCAGGAGAAGGATGCTTACTCAAATACTCTGGATCAGAGTTACAAGGTTTGTGTTTTGCCACATATTTTTTATTCACTGCTGGAATAGATTCCGGTCTTTCCCAAGCAGCATTTACTCTCCTTTGCAGGGCAACATGAAAGGGAAGTATGGGATCTGGTTGAGGACCTCCTGACAAAATATCTGTCATATCATCATCCTGGTATACAGGTGAATTCCTACCCCCATCCCATAAACTCTTACTTTATTCATAAGTTTTCTGTAACCCAAATCAGCATGTTCTGCTGGATCTGGTCTTTCAAATTCATATTCAGAGGATCTATCTAGTCCACTTGCAGACTGTAAACATTCATACAAGTCCTGCATTTTTGATTGAGGATTAATTCCTCCAGAACTTCTCTTGTACCATATTTTACTCCTGGTGATGAAACTTCAGGTTCATCTTCTTCATTCTCTTCATTTTCTGAGGACTTTTTTCCATATACAGCTGGCATAGTTTGGAAAAAATCATGTCTGCTTTCTGGGTGAAATACTTTCTCAGGAATAGGTTTCAACCCTGTAATTGTGTCGACAGAAGCGTCGATGGCATCGAAGTCGTGGCCGTTACCTTCGATGTTATCGAGGTATTCTTCGATGTTTTCGAAGGCACTACGAATGCTGTCGAAGGAATCTTCGAAACACTCGACGCCGTCGAAGAAGTCTTCGTGGTCGATAACGCACTCGACGTGACTTTTCTGCTGGGTCGTGGACCCTTTCTACTCGACAGCCTGCGACAGAGGCTTCGAAGATGTTTTCGTCGAGGTCTTTAGAGACGTATCAACGTAGAGTCTTTTTCTTAGTCTGTCTTTTTAGGTGTCTGGGAAGAGTCCCTAGAAGACACCCTCGACAATTTCTTGTCGGATTTTCTAGTTTTAGACCTTCCTCCGTCACTTCTTTTGTGACTAGAGGCAGGACCTTCAACAGACGTTTTTGAGGGAGTCTGGGCCGCATTCTCAAAATTTTTTATCATCGACTCTCTAAATGCTTCCCACTTTTTAGGGGAGTCATGTTTAGTAGGACAAGTAATAACTTCCTCGAAAGTCGGGGAAGAAGGAGGAGATCATCGGTGTCGCCTTTTTGGATGAAGAAGAAGAGGACTTCCTTGATCTACTCCTTGATCTGGATTTTTTATGGCGTTTTGCCGAAGACTCAGCCGAGTCTTTCTTCCTTCTCTAAGAAAACTTTGAGGATTCCTCCCCCACGGCCCGTTTACCTCGTCTTTCTTTCAAGGCCTTATGGATCATAGATTGGCACGAACCGGAGTCGTCGATCCGATGTTTGGACCCGAGGCACCAGCGACAGTTATGGTGAGGGTCGGTCTGCGACATTTTTCTTCCGCACCTTAGACATTTCTTAAAACCCGTTTTCGGAGTAGACTGGTTCGAAAAAGACTACATAATTCGCTGTGACTGGAGCGTTGTTTTATTTCGATCCGAAGCGAAGCTAACGGAAAAACGGAACTGAGGCCAACGGGTGCGCTCGAGGCAATTATCCTACGGATGATGTCGACACTCGACGGAGGCCACCGAGGGACATTGATGTCGCCGCCTCGAGTGGAGCGCCCAGCTGCTGGACAGAGGAAACATTTTCCGAGGCAAACCCTAAAGGTAAGGATATATCTAAGATGAGGAATACGTAGGAGGACACAATCCATTCGAAAGGGTATGTTATTTATAACGCGCTTAATACCCAGAGGTTTCTAAGCGCGGACTCGGGGATCAAACCTCTGTTGCTCTGTGTCATCTTGCTTCCAAGGCGAGCATGTTGCCCCTGTGCTATCCTCCCGAGACTGAGGAAGCAAGAACAGACTGGATAATACTGCCCTTAACATCAAAGGAAAGCCATTCTGCGATTTTGGATCAAAGTGATACATTCTCGCCTCTGGGATTTCATTTGGCTCTTACCCTTCGGAGGGTGAATTTGCAACGCCCTAAAGAGCAATTTGACGATCTAAGGATTTGCAGGGACCTAACGCTCCGTTCCACAGCTGTGCTACAAAAACATTACCCAGTTCATTCTAATCTGGCGACAGGGAAAGAATCTGGCTTCCAATGTCTGATAATCAACTTTGATTCACAAACGCAACAAGAAAAGTGAAGACCCAAGAGACCTCTAGTAGCCGTTCTCAATGGAGGAATCCAATTACCAGCATGGATCCCATTTCACAAGTGGCACATAACAAATAGCAACCACAACTTTTTGACTTTCATCATGGAAGCTTTGTTCATGGAATACAATAAACTTTTATCATCTATTTGCTGAAGACAATTTAGAACTTCGATATTATATGTCTTCAGGAAACCTGGTTACGTCATCAACCTCTCTGTGATGGCCATGTTACCTACTTGAATCCACTGATGATGAAATCCATGGGTCATCCCTCTTCTGGGCCGTTCACCTTAGTGAAACCTGGCTTGCATCTAAGAGTTGAAGAAACTCTTATTCCTAATTCATTTATTCAGATTATCATCACCACAGAGGTTTCCGACTGTAAAGAATCTTCTAAAGTCTTTGCTATATGTAATCTGCACTGGAACCCAGAAAGTGTGAATTACAACTTCTTTATCGACACTTTACTTTAAGCCATTGATGAGCTACAGCTACGATTTAACACCCTGAATTTCATTTTGTGCGGAGACCTATTCAAGCCACCAGGGGAACTGATATCAGAAGGAAATCTCCCCTTAAAGGCTAAAAAATCGATACCAGAATTAAAGGCAAGATCTATTCAGTTAATCAATGGTCAGTTGAAGGGTGATATCCCTCCAGCCCCGACCTGGCAAAAGGGGAAGTCTCTAGCGTATTTGGACTACATATTCACCTCGGTCCCCTCGATTTCTGAACTCGACTCCTTGAAGGTCATCTACTCCACTAAGAGTGACCATATGATGTTGACACTCACTTGGAAAGCGCCTCGAGAAAGAAGACCCTTTACTATCATGCCGACTTTACTTTTGAATAATGGAAATAACAGGCTTTGTATCAAACCAGACAATGTGACAACTCTAACAGAAACATTTCTCAACAGCTCAAGCACTGGCATTGAGAGACTTGATTATGATTGGCTCCTATCTACATATAGATGATTGAATTCAAGAGCTCCCAACCTTGCGCTTAATTAAAACCATGCCCATCACCAGGAGCTCGTGGAGAAAAGAAAACACTATTGGTTTGAATTAAGGTAAGCGAGGATTCTTCCACTAGAGCAGTGACTGATTCCGAAAAAATAAATAAATAAATAAAATCAAACAGACAAAGGGATGCTGAATGCATTCTTATAGCATTAGCAAACTGCAATACTTGAGCTCTTTGGTCCCTTCATAATGGTCAGAGTAATCAGGCAGCTCTCCCAATTTGCAGATGTTTCTGCAACTGTGGGTTACACATTTTAGATTGCTCCTTGCAAAACGAACTGGCGGTGAAGTTTGGGCCATCAACTCGTGTCAATCTGAATGAGAACTTAATTGGGATCGGGATGAGATCCTGATAATTAAACATCTGAATTATTTACGAACACCAGGTCCGGATGGTTTGTCCAACATGATTCTTAAATCCAATCCCGAGGCCTGTGCGGACCTCTGCCAGTCGATCTTTAAAGTGATTATAACAACCAAACAGATCCCCTATATGTGTAAAAATGCAACGCTGATATCAATATACAAACAAGGAGACATGTTGATTCCCACGAATTATCGTCCAATAGCTTTATTAGAACCTATGGGGAAACTGTTTGCAACGATGCTGCTTCAACGTCTAACCACCTGGGCGAAATTGAACAATCGAATGGATCCGCGACAGACTGGATTTGTCAAGGGTGTCGGCACGAATGTCAACTTCATGATATTCAACATATTAAAGCTTGAGACAATGACTACTAAAACCAAGCTTTATGTTGTGTTCATAGATCTGAAGAAGGCATTCAACAGTGTGAAGCTGTGGAAAAAAAACGCAGATGTGGAATTGCCCCCAGGACTTATTGGATGCCATTTAAGCCTTGTATTCTAGCACCTCAGTCCAGGTGAGACTCTCCACCAAGGGAGGCACTACTAAGAAAATTGACACCTGGAATGGCTTGAAGCAAAGCTGCCCTCTTGCGGCAATGTTTTTTAATCTCTACATTTCAGATTTAGTGACATCGCAAGGAGGAATCTGACCCTATCCGTCAATTCTCAATTGCACGGTTGTGCCTTGGTTAATTTATGCGGACGATCTGGTCCTCCTAGATAAAACACAGATCGGTCTTCAACGAAGATTAGATGGATTAATAGGCTATGTATAAAGAAATGGCCTCAAACTATGATCTTTGCGAGTCAACAATAAGCTAAAAATCTTGTTTTTTTAAACCCTCACCTGGGTCCACTCATTTAAATACCTAGGGGTATGGCTAAACTCGAGTTTCTGCGAGTTAGAATGGGAGAAGGTGCTGAAGGCGAAAGCTAGATCTCTAGTGCGTCAAGGCCTTATTCTCCATAGAAAATAAGGTAGATGCTCCTTACGTCCAATACAAGCTTTCTACCCCAAAAAGTGGCTCCAATCCTACTATATGGAGCGGAAGTTACACTTAATCTAAATTGACACATTTGGGATCGGCTTGAATGCCTTCATTTGAGGAAAGAACTGTTTGCCGCAATCATTTCCAGTCCAAAGTACAAGATTCAAACTTGCTCTACAATGTATACACTCATTTGTATTGTGGAAATTGTTGGATTTTTATCAGAAAATGATTATAGATGATAAAGTACCTCCAATCGAAATCCTTAGGACAACTCCGACCAATAGCCACAATACGATCTTGAACAAGTGGAAGGAAAGTGTATCCTTTGGATAGTGGCCCTGGATGCTTCAATCAAAACCTTGAAATTCAATCCTCTTGAAATCGAGAAGAAAATCCAATGGAGCGACTGGATTGAGACCCAAGAGCAGAAATCACAGTATAAAGTGTCCATAAACTACCCGAAGGAGGCTTGTGCATCAAATCAATTGCATGCTTATCTTCAGCTGTTTCCTTGTCCAAAGCTGTGTGACCAGTTCTTGCGTTTGAGGCTAAATCCGTTATCAACGAGAGAGATGCTGGGACAGAATAAGCAAGTGACGGATCTGGCATTTGCCGTTTTTGTGAAAAAAGTTCTCAAAAATAAATTTTTCACATTATGATGGCCTGTGAGGAGCTTGCCTCTATAAGAGGAAAATATCGAGACTTCTAATTACCAACTGCCATACCTTTATCACTTGATGAAAGGTGGAATGTACTTATAATTGGGGAACAAAAGAGCTTACATTTTGCAGTGCTACAATTTTGGATTGAAATTTCGAAGTTGAAGGACTTTTAATGGTCTTGTGTTTGATTACTCTTGAATTCTCTTGCTTTTCTTTTTTTTATCTGGATATTGTTGGCAACCTAATGAAGAGGTGTAATAATGAAAAGTTGGTAATAAACGATGTCATTAAAATAAAAAATGTAAAAAAGTGATACGAGTTTGTTTGATGCGGCTCAATGGTTACGTGTATGAAAAATCTAGGAAAAATTAAAAAGAAAAGCCGTTTTGAAATACCCATCCCAAAAGAGTGATCTTTAATCTAGAAAAAACCCAATACAAAAACACCTATTTTTGCAAACTCCATTTTGTAGAAAACTCTCTTGTAGGTTCACCACATTAAGCATGTGTTTTGGGATGTGGCAGAACCAGCATACTTACGTTAGGGAGAATTCTCATTTCTGTGCCAATTCCCTTCAACCTTAGAGACCACCCCCCAGCTCTTTTGCTGGACTTTAATTTTAACCCTGGCGTGAGAGACCTTTTTGCTCTCTCACGTTTTGACCTGGTTTCCTCTGTTTTTGGAGTCTGACAAACTACATAGGCATCTACTTTTTGTAAGGTGACACACAGCACCTTCAGTGCCTCGTCACTGAGAAATCCTTTAGATTTCTCATCAGGTTTAAATACCTTTTCTTGTGTGAACTACTGTTCCCAAGAATAGTAAAGTGAAAATTACCTAACCTACCTTTTCTCTTTGTCGATCCAGCGCACACCATTTTACGTGGAGTGCTGAGGGGGTTAACCTAGTAGCCCCTTATCCTACAATCTCATGTAACATGTTTTACGTTACCCTCACTACTTTACATGGCTGGTGGCAGTGGTTTAATTTTCCTACCATTGTGCTTTTCTACCGCAGGCTGAATTCTCGGCTGCAGTAAAGCACTCCTGGGTGACCATTTTGTCAAAATGGGTCAGTCGTCTGTTTTCGCCATTTTCTGTTTGTGAGATCTTTCTTGGGTTTTACTCTGTGCGTCGAAGCAGAGTTGAGCCCTTTGTTAGTTTTGCCTTTTGGCAGGCTTCAGCCCTGAAACCCACTTCTGGCTGCAGTGTGCCTAAAAAGGCAGGATGTGAGGGAGGTTCCCGAATTGCTCCTGTCCTTTGTCTCTAGGAATGCTTGAATGCAATCAGTCCTGATTGGCTAGATGTCCTTTCAGGATAGCAACCCTGCTGTGTGATTGACAGCCTAGGCTGTGCAGGAATGGGAGAAACCCGCTTAAAAGGCGAGAGTTTTGAGACTAGAGGCAGAGTCGACCAATGGGGGAGAGACCCGCGAAGAAACCATGAACAAAGCTTGAGGAATCCTCCTGGACCTTTTTAATTGCCTGGTGAAGCCCTGCTTCTGTACTGAAACTCCTTTTTCTGAAGGACAAAAGACGCACCAGAAGGGACTTCTTCTTCCCTTGGGTTACTGGAACCAACTAACCCCGAGACGAACTCCACTGGACCATCTTCCCCGATTGGCTGTACTTCTTTGCTGCTGCAAAAACAGAGTGCCAGAGGTCTAGAAATCCATAGTCAAGTACAACATCTGAAATCTGGCCAGAAGCTCTAGGATTCTCCCAAGGACCCTCCAGAAGCAGGAAGACTAGAGCTCGAGTCCACTCACCAGAGTGCAGGACCCAAGGAGTGACAGAAGCCAAACCGGTACCTGAGCTCCGCAGTGGTGCTGTTTACCGAGCGCTGAAAGCGCGAAGTGCCACTGATCCGAAAAGAGCCTGTAGCTGCCGACGACATCCAAATTGCTGCTGCAAAAGCCCTTCAGACGTCCTCCCTCTTGTCCCCACGGCCGAGGCTCAGGAACCCAGGGTCTGCACCGGTGAGACAGTACAGAATCCAGCTGGACCACTCTTCTTCAAACAAGAGGTACTGTTTAGACTTGGGATAGTTACCTCAGTATCTTTTTGAGCTGTGCATTTCTCAGTTGAGACTTGCAGTGGCTTACCCGTAGAGTTGATTCCAACTCTGTTTTTCACAGGCTTAACAGATTGTGGCCCTGCAAGTGATTCTACAAAATTCTCTAACTTTGGGCAAGACATTTTTTATCTAATAAGTGACTCCGCTCCATAGACTGCTCTAATTGACTTTGGCTGTCCTGGCTCTATGCAGACTCTTCTAGTCCGTTGACTTAGATATTTCAGTCCCGCATATGTGGTAACTTGTTTAAGATTGTTATTTCTGGGAAAGGCTGGTCTAGACTTCATTGGAAGATTGAAATATACTCACATGCCCCAAGAACCTGTGTAACCCTTTCCTTCCTCCAACCTTTCCTTTCTGCAACCTCAGAATCTGCAAAGTAAACTAGTGATATATAAATGCCATTACTGTCATTGTGAACAAAGTCACCTCCGGGTGTAAGAAGTGTGTAAAAAGCATATCCAAAGAGTATCCACTAACTTGTGCTGATTCTGGAAAAGTATTTTAAAGTATATTTGATTGTTACTTATCTTTCTCTTTTTAAAGAACGCTTATTTAAAAATGAATGTTAAATAAATATTTAGAACTGAAACCTTACGTGCATGTGTTACTTGGTCACTTGCATTTGCGATTGTCATTGCTACAGCTCCACAGCTCACATTTACCCCTCTTGGCTGGTCAGTGACACTACCAACATGTGTAGTACAGCCCTATACCAAAAGGTGGGCTACCTAATACCAAGAAGATAAGTGTTGTGTAATCTCACACAGTGTTACATCAATTCTTACCTACCACTTACAAGGTCAAGCGTTGAATTAATTTGAGCTTTGTTTGTTGACACTAAAATGAAATTAAGAGGCCCCAAGCAGAGTGTGATACGTGCATATCATTTGTGTTTGCATATGTGGCTTCATAAGTAGTTCTTAGATGTGGCCATGCATGGCTGGAATGTCTGATTTCTCTGAATCCACTTCACCTAAAGTAGAAATCTTAGATTTCTTTTTCTTGTAATTCTTTTTTTTTATGCAGGGGCTGGAGAGACCCCGTCCCCCCCACTTTTCCTTACCTTATCCTATCCCCTTACCCCACCACCATCTAGGTTTGACAATGTACCTACTTACCTAACCAATTCGAAGAAAACAAACAAATCCAAGATTTCTGAGTAGGTGAAATTGTATTTGGTAAAATCTACGGTATCGGGCTGGATGCATGATACGGCAGTGGCTGTTAAAATAGTTCTAAGAAACATAACTGGTACATTTGTGAGATATTGACCCAGGCCTCCCAAGTCACCTGGCTCTGGCAAATGGTAAGGTTTGCAGCCATGCCCAGTGGCTATTTGCATGGACAGGCCTTGTTTTTTTTTTGGGGCAAGCAAACTATAACTTTAACTAAAACAAGTATCTTTCTGTAATCCATACTTTGTCGCAACTAGTAATTCACACAAATCAAAGCACGCATTTGAATTTTTACAAACATTTCTTCAGACTAAAAGGAGTATAGTAGAGCTGTAGCACTTCTCTACTGGCACCACTGATGAGAACTCATTGGTGGAGCTGTGTGGGTAGAAACAGCGAGCGGACACACAAGTGTCAGTTTCATATTTGTTTCTGAGAGTACTTTTACTCCCCATTTCGTTTTTGGGAGATTCTGCCTGTTTAGACTGAGTAGGTCATTTAACCGTCTAGGAATCATGTCATCGAGTAAAACATTTGCTAGTAAGCTGCCACCAATCCAAATGTAAATGGGTTTCACCCACAAATACATAGCCAGTAAAATGTCACACACTCGCCTCCGAGATGAACGTCCATGTAACCGTGGACAAGTTTGAATACCAAGAGGGCAGACTCAGCCCTTCTAAGGTCGATACATTTTGTTTCTCTACGAAGTGGGAGGAGTTTGCCGCTGAGTGCTATAAAAACTTGATATTATCTGAAAAGCTCGAGTAGCTGCTTTCTTCGGTAGTGGAGCCACGAAGCTCAAAGAATTTTAAAAAAGATGGTAACGGTGTGGTCACTGACATTCCCTCCACATCACAAAGTAAAGACAAACTAAGCTCAGCGCACAGCCAGTTAATTCTCCAGTTCCTGCAACGACTCCCCCACCCCCATTTCTTTGGAAGGCTGGTGTGTAACAGCTTGCCCGCCTCTCTTCCTCTTGGTATAATAGGATGCAGATTTGTGTGAATCACCAGCGCTCCATGACATTAATAGATCTATTTGTCCCTTCACACATTTCCTGATTATTCTGCAGCAAAAAATCAAACATCCTCCAGTGGAGGATTCAGACACTGGTGAACACACTAAAAACGCGCAATTTTGCCATCTGTTGTGTTAATTTTTAGGGACAGTTCTTCATAACTGGTACAAGGTTTTTTTATAGCTATATCCCCTCTATTTAACCTTTAATATCTTCAATTTGATTATTTGTGCTTTAGTCTTTTTATATAGCGTGAAAAATGTGCAAATGGAAAATATATTTAACTTATACATGCACAGGGACGCATTCTTTGCAACATTGGAATCTCAAATCCATGTTTAAGTGGGGTCACTAAGAGCCCCCGTGCAGAAAGAAAATAAAAATGGCACAGCAAGACAGTTTAGCCGCCAGATAAGCACACTAAAGAAAAAGGAAACTTTAACATATATAGATGGAAAACCATCAGGTCTGAAAAAACTGCAATTGAGCACAAGCCCCCATCAAGACAAAAATACTCGGATAAAAGAACAAAAACTGTGCAAACATTGAACGAGTGAAATTACAACCAAAGTAGATTTTTAAATTTCTAAAAGGACGTCTAGAACCTAACAGTCTTCAAAAACATTCTCACCTCATCCCAGGACCTATTCTGTGCATCATCTCGCCTTTTAAATTCAATTTCTATATGGCCCATTATAATCTAGGCAAGGAAACGGAACACTGAGTACAAGTCAAAGACCAGACCACGCCACCATGCACACCCCTCTGTTTTGGAACATAATTTGTAAATCTTGTGACAAACAGTGCAGGCTCACCCGTGGACCACCCCCCCCTTTCCCCCTGATGACCAAATACTGGAAAACCATCATTGGGAAAAATTCAGGAGCAAGGTAAACGATCTCTTTGACTCATTCCCCTTAGAAGTAATCGTTCCACAAGATTTATAGACACACCAATACCTCAAACTTCAGAATATTCACCCAAATACTGTCCTACATTCAACTTTATACAAATATGTAATCATCCTTTAACCAGACGAAATGGGTACCTTGTCCTCAGACTTCAAAATAAGAAAAGAACCTAGAAATCTTTAACGACAACCTCACAATAGAGCTGCAAATCATGTTGCAGGAAATGCTTTTACTGTAAATTAAGTCTCAGGAGGATAGCTCAGGGGCAACGTGCTCGCCTTGGAAGCAAGATGACAGAGCAACACAGGTTCGACCCCCGGTTTCGCTCTTAGAAGCTTCTGGGTATTAAGTGCGTTATAAATAACCAATTACAATTAGGCTAATAATGC
Source organism: Ambystoma mexicanum (assembly GCF_040938575.1). NCBI lineage: Eukaryota > Metazoa > Chordata > Amphibia > Caudata > Ambystomatidae > Ambystoma > Ambystoma mexicanum. Next base: position 198,275,664 of record NC_090931.1, on the reverse strand, counting down.
CTTTCGTCAAAAGGATGCTGGCCACCATTTCCCTGGGTGTCTCAAAGCTAGTCTAAGCAAACAGCATCATCTAGATCTTTTGAACTACATCTGGAGACTCCTCCAGAGTTCCCAAAATGCTGTTGCAAGACTACTACTGTGATAGGATCAGAAGGACTACACCACCACTAGTTCACTACACTGGCTACCAGTCAGATGCAGGATCAAGTTGAAGCCATTATGACTAGCGCAATATGCCATTCAGAGAAGGGTGACAAATTACATCCAGAAGAATATTCAACACTACACTTAACCAAGGAAACTTGGGTTTGCCATGGATGCGTTACTCCTTGCACCACCAACCAATAGAAATTGTTAAGTGCTATGGTGCATACATTCTGAAACGCTCTACCAATAAAAATCTGATCCCGGCAGGGCCGTCCGTCAGAAAATCAATCCACACGCTATTTGCAAAAACAGCAAAAAACGAGACACCTATGCAACCAGAATGACATCCTAGAGCTCTGAAAAGCAAAAAAATAAAACTGGAACACAAAAGTAGTGACAAGAAAAAAGTTCAATGAAAAGCACAAGAGAAAATCAGTCAGATAGGACTTTACAAGTCCCTGCATCACCCAAGACAAACACTTCCATCCATCATTAAAATTGCTTTGCTAACCAAGCACAAGCACTCATCCGCCACACTGTTCAAATAAACCCACTCACCCAGTACTAGGCAACCGTATTATACATTGCCTGCCCAAGCATGAGCTGTTGTCTCAGTGGGAAAAGGGGGAACCCTTACAACAAAGTGTGTAGTCCCTAACTCACCATTCCAACCTCACGATTGAGAAAAATAAATGCTGGGAAAGGGAACATGTGTACCTCAGGAAGGAGCATAAAAGAAGTATGGAAAAAGCACAGATGGATCTCAAAAAAGGTGGGGAGGGAGGGGTGTGGAAGGGGCTTTTAGGCGTTACTGGGATTAATATTTCCCTTTTTTTAAAAAAATGTTAAGCGGGCAAAAACAAATTCGCCAAAGACAACACATTAAATAAAGGGCCAAAATAGCCCGGTCTCAATAAAAGGCAATTCGATTTTGTAACACATAACCCAACAAATAGTAGATATGTTGTATGTGTCTGCATCTGCTATTCCGTACAGTTTCTTTTCGATCTAGGCTTTGTGAGTTTCTATAAGGATATGCGTGACACACCTCATCTCCATATACCTGAAAACGCCAACTATCCCATCTGCTAATACATGTCATTTTAGGCTGCATGGTTATAAACCATGACACGTTATGCTGCAACAGACTAACATATTGTATGGACACAGGCCCTGACCAAAGACTGGCGAGTGACAGGGTGTCCACAATCACCTGAAAACCAGAAAGTGTCCAGTGGGCAATCGGTGCGGATTGAGTTGTATTATGCAAGATTGAAAGATCCACTTTTCGCCAAGCGGGAGCCCCCTTCCCACGAGGACAGGGTGGTGGGGCCACTACCAAACTGTCCCCACTAGTGGTGGTTGGGGGTGGAACAAAGCGGGAGGATCTCATGGGCAGAGACTCCCCCTCTAAGAACAGGGACAACCATCTATGGTATGTCCCGGGAAACCACACAACCACACATCCTCACTCTACTTTTTCCTATTCTGTGAGCTCAGCATTGAAGAAAGTGACAGTCGAGAGAAGGGAGTCATTCTCTTGACAAATAAGAGAACCGAGTATGGAACCTTGAGACTAGGGGAAGGGAGTCATTTCCCATTGAGTGAAGACACTGAACTTTCTGATGCAGAGTGTTATAAGAACAGCAGTACTTTGTTTGTGAAGTATTAGGACCAGGGGAAGGGAGTAATTCCTCCCTGGTTAAGAACTTGCAACCAGAACTTACCTACACAGTCCAGGAGCAGGGAGTTATTCTCATGGACCAAGAACATTGATGTAACCTTCTAGTTTAGTTATAAGTGTAAGGGACAGAATTGGAGATTTTGGCACAGGAAGGTGGACTTTAGTTTACAAGGACATTCTGACAGACCCCTTTAGTATTTTTGTTGAGGCAGGGAAACCCCTCATAAGTAGGGAATGTTAGGTGTTCTCTTTAATTTTGTGGTGAATACAAATCTACAACAATCACTATGCCACCTGTGTCAGTCTCCTCCTTCTGCACCATTACATATCAAACGGACTTTTCAGTATAAGGCTGACTGTAAAACCCTTTAAGAAAAACAAGATTGTTGTGCTTGGGGGTTGAGCGGGGGGGTGGGCACATTTTTAACAGGATACTATGCAGGTTCCATGGCCATTTCTACCCAGCTGTATGTATATACATTTCGTCATCCTCTTTGCTGCCAGATTTCCCTATTGGATTATTTGGTGTTGAGCTGTGAAATTCGTCAACTTGCAAGACCGAAAGTGACAACATGGAAATGGTGGTATAGCAAAACCCAGCAATATGTAAGTAAAAGCTACAGCTTCAAACTTAAATCTCTTTAGAAATAATTTAGAAGATAACAAACACTGCATTTTTTCAAGCAATCACATATGTAGAGAAATGGCTTCCATGTTACTACTGAGCGGGTTCAACTAAAAGTCACGTTATGCACTCCAGATAGCGCGTTGCAGGCAGAAGGTGGTCAAGGAAGGGATGAATCTTCTGCCCTCGTGATTCAAAATATTTTTGTATATCTAAATTCCACAATATGGTAACTTGATTTTCAGAAACATCTATAATTCGGGTTAATTATGGTCGATCCAATTAAGTTAAGTACAACCTCTCGAAATATATGTAACTAAACAACCAAGGCCGCAGTGTTGTAACTGGACAAAAGAGATATCAATGTTCCCAATTTCATAAGAAAGTCATGTTTTTCTCTTGTAATTCTGGGACTTGTAGTTTGCCCTCTACATTTTAAATTTAGGCTGACAATTCACAGAATTTCAAGCGGGTGTGGGGGGGGGGGGGAGACTGAATGACGACCTTTCGCATGTTAGGATACCATGCATTTGCATAGCGCCTCATGCTATAGTCCCTGGCATTTAATCGCTTTTGCCTGTCAGTGAGGCAAAGGAGGCGCATGCCAGAACATTCAGTAGTGGTAGACATGAGCAAAGCCAGGCAGATAGTTGGGATGAGGGACAGATAAGACACACAAGAAGGCAAGAGAAGGAAAAGTTGGAGACGCTATTTATACAGTTGGACTGAATTAATCTTTGGGACTCAACTGTATTCTATGGGGCACAGCACAGAAAGGAGAGTTAGCTAGAGAAGAGGTGCTCACTTTGCCAGTGGGTAGGTCTGGAATGTACTCACTGCATTGTGAGCCTGAATATATTGAAGCCATGCCCAAGAAAACACGGGAACGCAAAGCTGTTATGCTTGCTTCCGTAGGCCCCAAACAACATTTGGGAAGGGTTGTATGTCAAATCCGAATATGCCAATTTTGCAAATACTCCCTGAAAAGTGAGCCAAAAAAAACTCACTTTTTTGTCATTTATGTCATAGTTACCAAAACCCTAGGTGTGTGCTATGTGCAAAGGGTTTAAGCTCACAAAGCCTGTGTATAGCTTAGCCGTGTTAAGACTTTCAGTCTTCCACACGGTCATGGCCAGCCAAGGAATGTAGAAACCATGGCCAAGAAAAAACAGCATGCAAAGCCCCTCTACTTACTCCCCTAAGCCCTGAAAGGCCAAGTTTTATCGATGGGAAACTTGGAAGGAAACATGGACACATTTAACTGAGGGTGAGATTTCACCCACAGCTTCCTTGGCAGCACAAGCCCCAGTCCGGCATACCTGGGGGTTCCCTTGTCCGACTAGGGTCTTTCCACCAATGGTTTTATGGGTGCGTGAGCCAGTAATACATTTATGCTGAGGTTGGGCACTTATGAGAGTACATTTACATAATCCAGCCTTTGAATAGCCTTCTCCCCCTAGGCTGCAGTTACTCTGTCCTGTTAACAGAGGGCATCATGACAATGTTAAGTCAAAACCGGATTGTATGATCTAGTTAACAGATTAGATTTCCAAGTCTACCTTTTTGGTAGTTCGTTTTTTTCATGTTTAGGGGGTTGGTACCTGCTGTTTTATGACTGCTTCAAAGGCACATTAAAAGCAAAACGTAATGAAACCTCAAGATTATATGACCTAACCAGATAGAGTAAAAGGAAGCCATCACCACATCCCTCAACCTCCGTCTGCCGAAGCGAGTGAATGAGTACATGCAGTAGCACTCCAGTAGATTCTAGTTAACGTGCATTTAGCTTTGGGAAAATAAATTGATTACAGCCGAACAAGACATTACACAGCATGTTTCTACAGCCTAAAACATGACATGGCGTAGCATAACTTAACAGTTTAGCATACCAAACTTAACTGAGTAACACTTCAAAACAGGTTGGGCATAGATAATATATCTCAGTGCAGGCACAAAGGAAAACATGCCATCAATGGCATCCCAGGCAAATAATGGCGCAACCCAGCAGAAACACCAATGCAAGAGTAGCATGTCCCACAAACAGGCATACACTACAGGGACTCTGCTTCAGATCCTCCGTTTCCCCATGTTCAGTCTCTAATTGGTTAACTTGAGCAGCATCAGTGCAAATACACAACAGAGTAGGGTTATGTTAAAACGAAGCAGCAACAATGTAGCACTGTAACAAAAGGGGTAACTGTGCAACTACACAGCAGCAGCTGAAACTACAAATATGCAATGCACGCTACAGCAGTACAACTACAAACAAGATGGAACAAAGCTGCAACGGTACAATCACAAAACTGTGGAAGCAACAGTGCACCTGCAGGACGGAGATACAAACAGTGAAGCTTTAGAATTGAGGCTGCAACAGTGGCTCCAGTAGTACGACTACAAACAAAAAGGGGCAATGGTACAACCATGTAACACTGAAAGGATAGTGCCTTCACAGAGGACGAAGACCATCAAAGTTACAAGTGCCTCAAAGTGTGTGGAAACATAAGCCAAGCACATATGCCCTTTCAGAGTTCCCAGTCTGTAGGAAGCCCAGACAACATCCTGCAGAACCAAGTCATGGGAATTTCCTGTTGGATATTTCAAGTGGGGGCGGGGAGAGACAGTGGGGGGTGGGGGAGGTGCTCGGATCCGGGCACTGTGTCCAATGCTCAATGCAGCTGACGGTTGAGAGGAAAAGAAAACGTCCCCAATTGTCGGAAAACAAATCCACAAATACTGTCAATTCTTGCAAACGTTAAGCTATGGTCCTTGCAAATGGCCTTCATTACACACACTTGTGAGGCCACAACCCGAGGGTTTTAAGTGGGACGGGGAGGAGCCCTAGCAGTCTCCTTAAAACTCTTGTGCAAGGGTTCTGCAGAGTTCCCCTGACTAGCCTTAGAGGCACCCACCGCCTCAGGCAGCCCTTTTACTCAACAGAGCCACATCATTACAGGACTACCTGCAGGGGTTTGAGTCTGTGATTAAGAAACAGAGGCAGCAACTACAAAAGGAATGTAAGTAGTACACCCCATCTTTTCACTCTTCTTCAGAGACGCTGACCCCGCACCTCGCAGGTAACTGTTTAATCGAGCTATGTTGAGTTAAATAAAGCACTGCCAGTGGGGGTTGTCACTTCATGAAGAAACACAAGTTGGTGGCCATACTGCTTTCATTCCTTTTGGTGAGCCTGCAAGTCTGTCTGCCAGCAGGGGTCATAATATGATATGATATGATTATTTATAGTGCCTATACACAAAGTGTTTCAAAGCGCTTAATTTCATAGCCTGAGATTAAGAAACAAAAGGAGATGTGAGCACACCAAAAGCAATATCAGCGCATCCTCTCTCATACTTGGCTCCCACTGCATGCCCAAGTTGGGAGCCAAGCAACTTCCTCCCCCCACACCTCCACCAACACTCTTGTCCTCACTTAGACCACGTCCCCTTGCTAAAGCCCCTCCCTTCAGGTCCTCGCCCCACTTCAAGCACTGCACAAACCGGTCCAGATACGTCGACTGTTCTCACCGTCTCTTCAGCTGGTTTCATGTGCGACATTCAAAATGTCTCCTGGCTGAAAAATGGGTTCAATTGCCGGGGGAAGCCCCACGATAAAGGCATTCTGCATGGTATTAAGAATGTCATGAAGTTATGTCCTCTACCGTCTGCTGTTGTATTTCATTTACATTTCACACAACTTTTTAATGTTCTGTAAAATGTGTTTATTCTCTCGATGACAATATGAACAAACAGGACATGCAAAAATGGAAAGAGGACATCTTCAAATTACGCCCTTCAGAAGTTTCTATATTAACACTGGTCACAGGACAGGCTTGCACATAGCATGTAAGCCGGCTCACCAGTGCATCGTCAGCTGTCGGAGCTACATAATCCTGCGGCATTCCATTTGTTTGAGTGGGAACACAGAGCTGCAAAGTCGTACCAAGCAGAGCTGTGCGCTAAATCCCAGATGAGGAACAGCAATGCAAAGTTAATATTTTGTGTGCAGTGCGCATATCTCTCTGCTTGCACATTTGGAATGAGTGCTCAGAATGTCCAGTCACTAGGGTGTGCGTAGCATTTAATGGACATTGGCGTGTGCACCATTGCGACGTATCGAGGGATTCAGTCACTCCCCCCCAAGAGGGGAGCCTTTGTTAGGCTAGGGAGGTGAGCCCACTGCGCGATATGCCCTCCCACCCCCCTTAGGGGTGGCGAAAAAAGAAAGACCTCATAGGGAGAGACTTCTCCCAACGGGGACTAGAACTCCTGTGTAGATAAGGAACTCCCTTTTCACCTCACTCAGAAACCCACCAATACTATACCTGTGGACAGAAAAACAGATGGCTCTTATATCAGCTATACTACTTAGAAGAGTAAAATCACAAGAAACGAGAAGTATCAACACCTGCTAACTACTGGGACGAGGGAACCCAAAAGGAGTTGCAAAGAATAAGCACAGACACAACAAAAGGACTGTCACAACTAACCAGGAACACCCCAGAGCTTAATCATAAAATGGGAAGAAGCAAGAAAACGTCAGAGAAACCAGTAAAGTTCAAACCAACAAAGAGGAATGCTGTTGAACTTGGGAAGACACTGGGAGCCTAGGCTAGCCAAAGAAAAAACCGAGAACAGGTTTCCCGAGCTACACTGTTCACAGAACAGACTAGGGAGCAGGTGGGAGCAGGTGCCCGAGCAGCATTGCTCAAGTGGGAGACCTACGGGGTCGGTCAAATGAAGGAGAGCCCCAGGTCAGGTATGCAAACCCTGAGTGACGTCCAAGAAGCGGACAAAGAGGTTACACTTCTCTGGACCAAAACCGCTTATCAGGAAGAACGGCGAAGGTCAACTGAAGAGAGAAAGAGGGAAATCAAGTGAAGGCGGCATCCAGACAACCGCAGAGAACGCAAACCTAGTGACGGAGCCCAATTCAAAAGGCGGTAACAGGGAGTGCCGGGGAAAAGGGTGAATACAGCAATTGCAACTGTAAATGTCAGTTAAAAAAGGAATAAATTGAGTATAGTAATCATACTCGTCTCAGTAGAACTTAAAGTTTGCATTCAAAGTGCCTTACAAGTGCCAGTGCTGTTGTGCTGCAGATTGCTGTTGGACTGTAGCTTGATTTAGCCACGAGACCCTGTATGCACAAGAAGAAGGCCCGACTCATCTGACGGAGGGGAAACGCCATAAGGACTCAAACTCCCAACTCTCATTGCGTGCAGAGGCTCCGCCGCCCCCGCTTCCCAGGAACCCTACTTAGAGTAAGGTGCGCGCGCATTCGAAGTGCCTTACAAGTGCCAGTGCTGTTGTGCTGTTTGGGTGTGCGAGGTGTACGGCGCTTGGGCTAAAACATTCTCCATTTTCCTTGCTCTTAACAATCTATATCGTCGATTTACATTGGTAAGCTTACTGTGAATTTATACACTGAGGGAATGATGCATTTTCAGAAGATAAATTGCTATTGATTGGTGTATTTGCTGAACTCGGACACTGAATTTGTTTAGTAGCCTGTCAACGAACACTCTAATTGTAAGTTTCGTTTGACAAATCTCACGTACGCAGTTTCTATTTTTATGCCGGTGGCGTGTTTTGGTATTGTAATGGCTACGAGTTTAAGAAGCGGCAAAGTTTGCATGCCAGTAGTAAAAGCCATCAATAACATAGGCACTGATATTCCGATAGAAAATAAAGTACCAATGAACAACGAAACCCAAGCCCTATTGAACCCCTCTAAAACTGATCTATTGGCATTTGAGGGCCTTATTCTGGAAAAAAGTAACGTAATTGAACAGGATGTGGTTCAAGAGGCAGAGTTCACATTAATGCATGCTGAAATCCAAGCCCAAGTCCATGCCTCGCTCGGCAATGGACGGGAGGTTATGATTTTACCCCATAAAGAGATGAACAAGTTACTTCTTACCTGGTAACTTTCTTTTGATGGGATGTTTCTCCGACGTATTCCTCATCTTTGATAGATCATCTCCCAGCTTGCTGGCCTCGGAAAAAAATTTCAGTAGAGGGCGCTGCGCGTCGACGTCCCTCAAGCCGATGTCCCTCGACAGCCTCCGTATCGGCACCAACATCACACGTATAAATAGACTCTCGCAGCGTCCATTGCTCAGTTCCGTTTTGACGTTAACAGTTGTTTTACATGAATTGGTTATTGACCTTGAAGGAGCGTAAACTGCAACCACAAGGGAATTATTACTGCGGGGATGGATGGGGGGGGGGGGCGATAAGGAATACGTCGGAGGAACATCCCATCGAAAGAATGTTACCAGGTAAGAAGTAACTTGTTCTTCGAAGGGATTGTGTCCTCCAACGTATTCCTTATCTTTGATCGACTCCCATAGCAGTGGTGTTTAATTGGAGGTGGGAGTAAAACGCCATGTTTCCTTTTAGGAATGAACAGAATATAATACGGCTTTGCCAAAACTAGTCTCTTGACTAGAGGAGGAATCCAGGTTGTAAAATCTTGTGAAGGTAGTGCGGACATGTGGCAGCCGCACATATGTCTCGAACCGGAATCCCTCTTTGGAGAGTCGAGGAGGCTGCGATACTCCTGGCTGAATGAGCCCTAAGGTTTTGAGGAGGCTCTTTCCCTGCTAGTTTGTAACATTCCAGAATGGCCAAAATAATCCATCTGGAAATGGTTTGTTTTGTCATCGGTAGTCCCAATTTGTGCCCTGAGTAACCTACGAACAGTTGGTCTGCTTGCCTAATCCTAGCAAGTCTGCTGATGTAAAAGCTTAAAGCCCGCCTTGGGTCCAGCCTATGTAGCCTTTCTTCCTCTTTCCCCGGATGGGGAGGCGGATAGAACAAAGGTAAGGTAATTTTCTGAGTGATGTGGAATTCAGAGACCACCTTTGGGAGGAAATTAGGCTTCACCTGTAGGACAACTTTGTCTTTATGAAAAATTGTATGAAGGGGTTTACAAGATAGAGCTTGTAATTCGCTCACCCTTCTAGCAGATGTTAAAGCCACTAATAAGTCAGTTTTAAGGGTGAGAAATCTTAATGAACAAGAGTGGAGTGGTTCGAAAGGAGTACCCATCAGGAAATTTAAGACAAATTTAAGTCCCATAAAGGAACCTGGAACGGTCTTGGAGGATAGACATTAGTTAATCCCTTTAGAAATTGTACTACTAAGGGTAATTTGAAATATGATGGCTCCTCTGCAGTGCGCTTGAAGATCGATAGCGCTGCGAGATAGCCCTTGATAGTGCCAACTTGAAGGCCTGAATTTGCCAAGTAGAGTAGAAAGGATAACACCGTTGGTGTACCACATGAAAAGTGGTCGATATTCTCTGCTCTACACCAGCTGCAAAATTTGTTCCAACGGCAGAGGTATAAAGACTTTGTTGCTGGCCTTCTGGTCGAAAGCAACACTTCCATGACGTCATCAGGGAGGTCCCAATCCTTGTATCTCAACCTTTCAGAAGCCAGGCGTGAAGGTTGAGGGTTCTGATGTCTGGATGGAGAACCTGACCTCCCTTCTGTGAGAGAAGATGCTCCTTGTGTGGAAGACGAATTTGGAGGGCAGATGGACATGTCCAGAAGGTTCGGGTACCACGTTCTCTTGGCCCAGTCTGGGGCAATTAGGATCATGAACCTCCTGATCATTTGAGGAATGACAGTGACTGGTGGAAACGGGTACAGGAGTGGAAACTCCCAGTCCGCTACAAACGCGTCCCCTAGAGCTCCTCTCGGGGGAAATTCCCTTGAACAAAACAGATCGGACTTCCTGTTGGTACTGGTGGCGAACAGATCTACTCGAAGGGTTCCCCAAAGGGCGAAGATCTCCTGGGAGACTGTGCCCTGCCTGCTCAGAGCGTACGCCGTCAAGTTCTTCTCTCCGGCTAGGTGACCTGCCGATAGAGAGATTCCTTCTTGAAGTGCCCAAAACCAGAGCTGCATTGCCTCTCTGCACAGTGGCAGTGATCCTACGCCTCCTCTTTTGTTGAGGTAGTGCATGGCCACTGTGTTGTCCGTCATTATCAGGACATTTTTCCCCTGTACAGATGGCAGAAAAGCCTTCAGCGCTAGTCTGATTGCTCTCAGCTCGAACAGGTTGATATTTAGTCTGTACTCCGATGGAGACCAACGACCGCTGATGGTCAAGTCGTTGGTATGGGCTCCCCACCCCGTGAGTGAGGCATCTGTGACTACTGTTATCTCCAGCCATGGTTGCCAAAACAGTTCTCCCTTCAAGATGTTTTTCTGGCAGGCCCACCACTGAAGGTCTCGAGCCACCTTGTCCGGAACCTGAAGGAGGTCTGTCATTCTCCCTGAGAATTGAGACCACTGAGTTCTCAGTGCCGACAGAAAAGATCTCATTCTCAGGCGAGCCTCTGGCACAAGGAAGATGCAGGATGCCATGAGGCCTAGCAACCTCAAAAAGTCGAAGGCTGGGAGACGTTGGGCATTTTGAAACTTGGTGACCATCTGCAGAATATCTTGAGCCCTCACCTCTGGTGGCGAGGCTTTTCCCAGGGAAGTGTCCAGGACCGCTCCAATGAACTAGAGTCTCTGTGATGGTATCATCTGTGACTTCTTTAAATTGAGGGAGAAGCCCAGTTTGTGAAGGAAGTGGCAGACATAATCTAGCTGAATCTGAGCTTGTTCCGGAGATACAGCTCTGATCAGCCAATCGTCTAGGTAGGGGCAGACATGGATCCCTTCCCTCCTTAGACTTGCAGCCACTACCGACATTAGCTTGGTGAAGACCCTCGGGGCGGAGGTTAGCCCAAATGGCAGAACTCGAAATTGATAATGTGAGCCGCCAATTGCGAACCTTAGGTATTTCCTGTGTTTGAGATGGATTGGCACATGGAAATAAGCATCTTGGAGGTCCAGAGATACCAGCCAGTCCTGGAGCTGGAGGGCCTGAAGGATCTGAGAGTTACGATCTTGAACTTGTCCTTCGTAAGTCCAAGATAGGTCTCAGTCCTCCGTCTTTCTTCGGTATGAGAAAGTAGGGGGAGTACCAGGCCTTGTTCCTCTCCGCTACAGGTACCGGTTCTATGGCACCTTTCTCTAGCAGGTCAACAGTTTCCTGCAAGAGGAACGGATCTGGAGCTTTCAGAGAGCTGTTCCCCGGTGGATGACTGAGGGATGCGTAGAAAAGGCAGGCAGTAACCTTGGGCAACTGTCTCCAATGCCCAAGCATCTGACGTAATAGCCTGCCATTCCACCAGATGTTGAGTTAACCTGCCCCCTACTAGTGTCTTGTGAGGAGAGTCCTCAGACCGTTTTGGAGGCAGCTGATGCAGATGCCGAGGGTAAAGAGGCACCTGCTGCGGCGGCTTTTGTATTTTTAACCTGTCCACCTCGGGTGAATTTTTTGACCCCTTTGAACCGGCTGTCCTCTGCCTCTTGCGAATGCGGAATAGAAGCGAAAGGACTTACCTCTCCAAGAGGTTCCTGAGGGGCGATATGGTGTCTGACGGATTGCAGCTCCCAGGGATTTTGCTGCTGCCTTTGATGTTTGAAGCTTTTCTAAACTGTCATCCGCCTTCTTGCCAAACAAGGAAGAGCCGTCAAAGGGCATATTCAAGAGTCTGCTTTGCACATCTGGAGCAAAACCAGACTTCCGCAAGCAAGCAAATCTCCTGGTTGTTGTTCTTGCCGCCATGGCCCTGCTGATGCCGTCAGCAGAATCGATGCCAGTTTGAAGGGATTCGCACATAGCGTTTTACCATCCTTGATATTTAAGAACGCTTCCCTTTCTTCTCCCTCCGGGAGGCAGTCAGCCGCTGATGAAGCACACTCCTAAGGTGTGTGGCTGAACCATGCGAGCGTACAAGTAGCATTGATGGATTTCAACGCCATGCTACATGCAGAAAATACTTTTCTGGCCATAGAGTCATATCTCTTATCATCCCTGTCCTGTGGAACAGTAGGGTAAGCCGATTTACTACCTGATGAAGTAGCTGCCTGAACAACCAGACTCTCCGGAGTTGGGTGTTTGGATAAATATTCAGGGTCAGCAGAAGACACCCTATATTTAGCTGATCATTTTTTGTTAACTGCTGGGATTACCTCCGGTGTTTCCCAGTTTTCCAATATTCTCCTTTGTAATGCTGCATGAAATGGCACCACAGAATACTCCTGTGGACCTTTGACCAAGATATCTTTGAGGTCGTCTTGCTGAAAAGCAGGTGAGGGTGTGGACCACCCCATAAACTCCATTATCCATGCCATCAAGTTTCTATAAGGGGTTTCAGCATGTTCCCCTGGGTCTGGTCTGGCAAATCCCACTTCTGGGGAAGTGTCCAACCCACTTGCTTCCTGTAAGGATTCTTGGAGGTCTTTCAACCTACCTTCCTCAGAGGTAAATTCCTCTGGTACAGGAGTTGCAGATCCCTGTAACTCAAAAGGTCTTTCCTGATTCAAATCCTCCCCTTCTTCATAAATAGATAAGACTCTGGAGTGATCAGGTCTTGAAAATGGTATGAATCCCATTTCCAAAGCAGAAGGGGCCAAATTTGTCATGATTGGCTGAGAAAACGTCGACGTCGTCGACGCGGACGTTAAAGGCTTCGAAGCCATCGAAAAAGGCGTCGAGAAAGGTGGTAGAGGCCTCAATGAACTTGAGAGTATCGGAATTCTACTCGAGGTTGTCGACGACATTCTCGTGATCGAGGCTCTGGGAATGGCCACTGGCTGTGAGGTGGCCGTGGGTTTGTCCTTTCTCGGCGTCAAAGACGGCGTCGACTCGACTGACCTGTGCATCGAAGAACCCTTCGATAACGGCATCGAAGACGCCGATCTATGCGTCGACGATGGCGTCGAAGACGCGACTTTGCCTTTACTCGAGGGTTTGTGATGCTCTCGAGTGGCTTATTTCACCGGGTGCTGCGACTCGCAGCTTTTTGATTTTTTGGGTCTTTCACCCAGGGTATCACCCTCAGCAGTCTTCGAGGGGGTCGAGGCCGCTTTCTCGAAGACGCTAAGCATCTTTTTCCTGAATTCCTCCCACTCAGCCTGAGAGCTATGTTTTGTGGGGCAGGAGACCCTTTTCGGGGAAACAGAAGAAGACGACGACAACGAGGAAGGGGATCTTCGGCATATCTTTTTTGAATGCTTAGATCTCGAAGAGTGATGGGAGCTGCTTCGAGACCTAGAACGAGAATGTCTTTTGTGATGGCGAGGAGACTAATGTCTCAACTCCGTCGAGGAAACTTTCGAAGAAGTTTTAACTGCCTTACCTCTCTCGAGCTTCCCCTTACGCTCCTTCAGGGCTTTCGCCGCCATGGACATGCAGTCCTCACACTCCGAACAATGGTGCTCGACTCCCAGGCACCACAAACAGATCCTGTGAGGATCCGTCAATGACATTTTCTTTCCACAGTCTCGACATTTTTTGAAGCCGGACTGTGGAGTCGTCTGTTCGGATGAGGAAGCCATTGAGTACGAGTCGGTATTCACGAGGAATAATGAAGTATATTTGATTGAAGAACTGAGCAACGATATTCCGAGGCCCCACGAAGCGCGGAAAAACAGAACTGAGCAACGGACGCTGCGCGAGTCTATTTACACACGTGATGACGTCGGCGCCGATACGGAGGCTGTCGAGGGACATCGGCTCGAGGGACGTCGACGCGCAGCGCCCTCTACTGAAAATGTCTTCCAAGGCCAGCAAGCTGGGAGATGATCTATCAAAGATAAGGAATACGTCGGAGGGCACAATCCCTTCGAAATAGGATTTTGACCCTCCAATTCAGAACAGCCTCTTAAGTATACGAGAGAACTCCAGTGTCACGCATCCTGCCACCTCTCACACCACTAACGCCATTAGGGTTCCCATAGCGCGCCCATATCATACATCATTGTCACACATCGCTCACACAGGTCGGGACTCACGTGTGCAGTTGGTTGCCCGTCATGGCCGGACGCAGCATGCCACACACTCTATGCAGTCTCGGTTGCACCCGTTTTTGCATTGGCAGCTGCCCTGGCACCTGGGAAACATATTAACCAGACGAGCACTTCCGCGTCATGTGACCGCCCGTCTCCCCTCACATGATTCGATGCCTCGTTCACGTGATGCGCTTGCACGTCCCGTCACCAGGAAGCGACAAGTACAAAAGGAGTGATCGCTGTGCGTTCCTCGCTTCACAGCTGTTTCCGGACTCTGGCGTTTCTTACCTATCGTTTACCTTGGAAACTTTGACCTTGGATCTTGCTTCTTGGACCCCTCTGGATTGCCCCCGTCGGATTGATGCTCACTTTTTGAACTGCTACCTGGTTAACGAACTCGGATTGTCTCTTGGACATCTTTTGGATTTGAAACTGCTTAACGTGGTCTTGGACTTCTTCACAGGTGGACCTATTTGTCTGCACAGCTCACCGAGTTTGTCATTACGCTCATCATCTGCTCACATGAGTCCCGGAACACCCTACCCCAGCTTCACTAGGTTAACAGTGCTCCCACTACTACCAATAGGTAAGCCTCTCCCGATTTTCCATACTAAACAGTCACTGTTATTGCCTGGTACTTATTGCTGTTTCCTTTGCAGCGCCTTCGGGGTCTCCAGTGTTCCGAACTTCAACATCTCCGGCACCTCAAAGGCTGCGCAGAGAGTGGCTCTTGAGTTCTTTCTGTGCGGCACTTGGGGACGGAGGTATCCCCTATCTTCACGACGATCAAGTCAGTTCTCTGTGAAAGAGGGAAGCCCTGTAACTTCAGAGCGCTCCATTTCAGATGTGTCTGTTTGCGCCAGCTGTCAGGGCCGATTTGGGGAAGCGTACATGGCTCACACTTGGTCCTTCCACTTCAGTCAATGGCAACTGTGATGGCACTGATCATGTACATGTTTTTTAGCAACAGGAAGTATGAAGGTAGTTTACACCTGCATCAGGAAGCATCTAGTACTATTCCGCTTCCCCCTGTACCTCTCTTTAAAAGCATTCTTCATGAGGATCCTAAAGTTCTGAATGCTGATCTCGAGTCAGCACAGTCCTCTCGAATTTGTTCAAACCCGGTGACTCTAAAGCAGCCGCCTCTGACCACACATGAAGCCTCAAACATTGCGATTCGGAGCAATTCGCCTTCTACTTCTGACAATGAAAATCTTGAGTTTTCATGCCCAATAATTGCCCGAATTCTAAATTTATCAGACAAGGGACATGAATTAACCCACCTAGAAATAAGAGACCTAAAGCGTGCATCTGCTGATATATTAACTAAGCTGAATACATTAGAAGGATTTATGTGTGGAGAGGCATCTGTTTATGTTCGAATAGATCTGAAGGAACCTCTAATACCTACATCATCTTTGAGAACCCAAAGTTCCCAAACCAATGATCTTTCACCAAGCTTTAACAACGTACCATGGAATTCTCTTCCAAAACAGGATGTGCAGACTAAGCGATCATATGCACAAGTAGTAAGCGCATGCTCAGCAAGAGATGCTTTGACAAAAGAAACTGAGCCCTCGAAACTATTACAACATATTGAACGCATATCTGACAAAATTATCCAACTTGAAAAGTGCATCTCTGAGCTCACTTCTAATGTATCTATATCCCTCAAACAAGAGGGTAATCAGTCTATCGAGGGAGTGGAAATACCATTGAATGAAACTCCTGATAGTCCTACACCTTTACAGATCAGAATCGAAGAGGAAATAAATGCTGAAGTTGAAATAGATCAAATAATGGGGGACTCCTCTGGGCTTTTTTTATCTAGAAGACAAAAACGGCTGGATCTAAAAGCCCAGAAAAGAAGGGCTCTTAAGAATATAATCCTGTTCAGAATCTAAATAGTCACAAACCGCACACAGTAAATAGTTCACATCCTTCAAATGAAGAGGGTATATCTGACTTTGAGCAGCTGGATGAAGAGAGTCGAAAGGCTCCGCAGCTTCATGCGAATATGCATGATTCATCGGATATTCCAGATGAAAAAATAAACAAGACAGACAAAATATCAAAGACAATAAAAGAAAAAATGTGTGTAGTAAAGAAAATAAAGATTTCCGAATGGGAAATAAGTTGGTTGAAGAACCTTGTGGCAACAGCCTATTAAATTAATAGATGATAAAAGTATGAATGAAATCAAAGAACTTAAGCAGTCTCAACTTTCTGCTTTCTACGCAGTGGTAGAAAAACCTAAAAAAATAAACTAAAAAACAAATCTCAGAGCCTACTCAGAGGGACCGCATTAGACATTACTACAACTCTCATCCCCCTAGTTTTGCTAAAAACTCAGGGGAGAGTCTTGCAAATGGGTTCTAATATGTGTAATGTATATGTGAAAATAATAGATGGTTTGGAAAATGAGGAAACCCTAGTGAGTCTGATAAAGGCGACCGTGTTAAAACTCCTACCGTCCTGTCAAAAATCAAGTTATACGGAATCAATAGTGGGCCTTAGTAGGAGGAATGATGCTGCTGGGAAGGTGGTAGCGGGATATGGTGCCATCAGTAAAAGAGAACAAAATACCTACCATGACAAATACAAGGGAGAGTTTAATAAAACGTCCAGAAGAATCTGAAATGGAAACAGTTTGGTGAAAATGAGAGCCAGGAGAAATTGGGGGCAACCAGATCTTGGAGACAGGGATAAATCTCCCTCTCACATTGACGATCGTGATCTCAGAAGAGTGCAATGGCGGAAACAAAGGTTTCCTGAGCTCCCCAGTATCTTGCTCTATAAATTTATTTGATGAAGGAGGTCTGACGTTTTTACACTGTTCACGAGTTTTTGCCCCTTTTAATGAAATACCAGCACTTAGACTGATCTCATCTGCTGATATAAAGATTGTAGATTTTATCCACCCCACACGCTGTGATCACGTGAGGCTGGTCTTCCATTCCAGACGGATATTTGAGGCTATTCTGGAGGCTGAACAGTTCAATTGGATGGGCTATGATATACTGATATTTAGTAGAGGTTCAGGCTATGAAAGGGAGGGTGATGGTGGATTATTTCGACCTAGGGTAACTTAAACTGAGAACCATCGCATGGCGACAGAGGCCTTTGTCATATGGAGAGGATGAACAAGGATGGAGGTGGCTGGCCCTATCCCTGAGGGAGTCTATATCCCAAATAAAATCTTTGTGACAAGATCTTTGACATAAATGATCACCAATCAGAATGCATAATTATGTCCTGAATTTGAGAGGTTATTCAAATCTCCTCTCTGATGATATGGGTGAGAAGGTTAATAGGTGTAAGATTGTCTGCATTCAAGAGTCGTGGATGAGCTCGGATTTCCAAATTGATGGCTTTGAGTGCAAGCACCAACTGGCGAAAAAGAGGCCCTAGAGGGAGGCTGTCTGGAGGTCTTAATTGCAGTAAAAAACGATGCAGGTATTAAGATCTCAGAATTTCAAGATACTGCAATTGGGGCTGTGGCCCTAGAGTTATATGTTGGTTATCTCCCCTCACATGTACGTGTTATAAAGATCTATTGGAATCCTCTCCAACACTATAACCAGAATAAACGAATGCTTGACTGCAATGATGATGAAATATAGTGGACTGCATGTGGTGATTGCAGGCGACTTGATAAAATATGGGTCGGGCTCGTTCAGAAATTTGGGCTCAACTATGTCACGAAATATTATTGCTAACCTGCAAATTGAAGGGGCCCCTTGGGCAATGTCTAGGAAAATAACACAGGGTCATGTATGGCATGAACTATTTGAAAATTGGGGCCTCTCGCCTGTAAATTCCTTACTAAATCCAAGTAACAATCCAAACACGTGGTCTAATGGAACTAGAATGTCTTCTATCGACCATATTTTTCTGTCACAGAGATTGTTTGAAGCCTACAAAAAGTTTAATATTGTAGACTTTAATTTGAGTGATTAAAAGATTTTGGAGGTATGGCTGAAAAGCCGAAGCAAGTCCCCTGTTTGGGGTAAACTTAGCATAGGATTAGAAGTGAATCCAGCGGGAAATCGGATTAAGTGGCACGATGGGAACGTAGCAAAGCTAAACGTGAAATTTGTGTCTGAACATCAGAACTCTTCAGCCGAAAGACGCCTATTTTCAACCGTTAATTTTCCCCAACTACCTAAAGTATCTGATCAATAGCCCTGTTAAACCCATGGGGATGAGAACGGGCATAGCTCCTGGCTTGCATGTCTATGATCCCTTAGTAAGGCAACAGAAAAATTGGTGCAGAAAATTGATCATAAGAACAATGAATAGCGTATTGGATGATGAACTAAAGAAGAATTAGTTCTGCAAAGTAGACATTGAAAAATTGGCTTAGGAGACATAAGGCATATATGCTCCAAGCTGTCAATGAGGTGATGCTGAAGGCTCCAAAACAGAGCTTGGTACGCCAGTTTTGGCATTTGTTAAATCAAATCGAGTCCTCTCAGGTGACCGCTCAATCAAGCGGCATCATGGAGGAGTCATGGGTCGTCTATTTCAGCACCTTATATGCTGGTCAATTTGTGATCCCTGAAGTACTCAAGGACCTTAGAAATTCCTTCAGAAAGTAAATTTGAGATTTCAGATATTGTGATGCAGATTAAATCTTCAAGCTCATCAAGGGCCTGCGGCCCTAGTGGATTATCTAATGTTACTCTGAAGGCTAATCCGGAGCTATGTGCTAAAGCCCCCTCATTCCTGTTCTTTGACATACAGGTAAACAGGACCATGCCTGAGTCATGGAATATATCTTATATTATTCCTATATATAAAAAAGGGGATAGGTGCTTGCCGGAAAATTATCGTCCCATAGCACTTACGGACGTAGAATCAAAGATATTTGCAGGTCTAGTTCTGAAGCAGGTGGTAGAATGGGCAGACCAGAATAATAAGCTTACGAATAATCAGTTTGGTTTTTGCAAGATGATGTGGACGGAAATAGGGGGGCTTATGTTTACGTTACTCCTAGAAAAGGCGTGTAGGAGAGAAGCTACCCCCCATTTATATTGCTGCAATTGACCTGTCCCTAGCATTTGACAAAGTCGATAGAGACTTACTATGGACCAAACTTCTACTTTTCTGCATGAGGGTTCTGATGTCCAGGTTAGGCTTAATATTGAAGGAAAGCTAACTTGCCCAATAAAAACTACGAACAGATTACGGCATGGTTGTATATTTGCACCTACACTTTTTAACTTGTACATGTCGAGCGCAGGAAGGAGTCTTGGTGTTGCGTCTTTGATCTTGCCATCTCATTTGCAGAAACTTGAAGGTAAAATATGTCCAAAATTGTTATCTTCCGAAATCTGTACCATTTGCTGCATTGCGTTATGAATTGGGCTTGCTATAATTGGAATGCATGGTACAATGGAAAAGAATGACTGTACAGAAATTTGATACTGGCAAAATATAATACTCTATATGCAGATTTAGGAGCCAAGTTAAAATTGGGTTGCTCTGCGTCTGTATGGCTACTGCGTTTGCAAACAGATTGCTTGAAGGCATTAGATTATACTGGTTTATCTCACGCTGCCCTTATGGGGAATCCTGTAAGAGTAAAATGCCTGCTACAAAATGACTGGGCATCGGAGTCTCCTATCACTTAATTTTCAATAGGAAACCCTGAATATTATTTAATGAGTTTTCCAGATCATCATTACCGAATTGCCTACTTGGGGTTTCGCTTTAATGTCTTGTTAACAGGTGAAATCAAGGAAATTAGAGAGGCAGCGGGAAGAAGGTAAACACAACCTTGTCGGTTCTGTGAAAGTTCTCCCATGAAGGAAACTCAGACATTTACTATTGGATTGTGAGGTACTAAAGTCGCAACGGTTGAGTGTTTTTGGTAAATTTGTTTCAAATTCTGAATGTGTTTATTCCGAATTCATATGGTGGAAAATGCTGCATGGGAAATCTGTTCCACTAAAATTTGCAATTGTCAGATTTTTAGTTCAAGTATGTGATCTTGTGACTATTCCCTTGAAAAACTGATGCATGCGGCTAGGTAACTACTTAATGATCTCATTTTTGGATAGGCCTTCTGCTGCTTATGAATGTTGTGTGGGACAATTTGTATAATGGAAATGAAATTGTATCTGTTGAAACTTTCTCCTATGGAATTTTGAGAAGAAATTATTTTTAACTATTGTACTAGGTTTGCTGCTTCGTTTCATAGAAATGTGAGATGTTGGAATAATAGCACCTTCTTAATGTATTCCTGTTTTATTATATATATATATATTATATAATACATTACTCACCGTAATCGTATTTCTGATGAATGCTTGCATCTGCTTAGATTCACATGCTGTGCATAGGCCGACATCTAGTGGAAGCTGCAGAGTATTACAGTTTGTTTTTCTAAACTTGAAAATGGGCATCGACACAGGGCGTGCCAGTAATACTATCCCTAGTGCGACGTCCACTGTACCCAAGATCCCTCACGCGTCTAGGATCCTCAGATTGTATTTTTTCTGACATGAGGTAGCATGAGGAGTAGCGCGAGTACAGATAATCCAAGCAGATAGATAGAAAGGTAAGACTACAAGCAACCATGCGCCTTCTCTCAGAGGGGAGGAAGGGTGGGTCGCATGTGAATCTAAGCAGATACAAGCATCAGAAATACGATTACAGTGAGTAATGTATCCCTTCTGAGGCTTGTGGAATCTGCTTAGATCACATGCTGTGCATAGATTAGCGAGCAGTACCTGAAGGAGGTGGGATGTGAGAAGTGTCATGAGCAAATAAGTGTCTTAGAACCGCTTGTCCCACTTGTGTATCTGCCTTGGAATGGGTGTCAATGCAGTAATGCTGAGTAAAAGTGTGAATAGAGCTCCAAGTAGCTGCTTTGCAAATGGTGTCAAGGGGTACATTTGCAATGAGAGCCAGAGTGGCCCCAATGCCTACAGTCGAGTGGGCTCTTGGCGTGAAAGGCAGAGTTCTTTCAGAGAGTGAGTAACACAGCTGGATAAGGTTAATAATCCACTTCGAGATGGCACCTTTAGAGACACGATCCCCCTCTCTGCCTGTAGCTACGGAGACAAACAGTTGATCTGTTTTCCTTAGCGGTCTGGTTTTATTTACATAGTAGAGGACCGCCCTACGCACATCTAGGGTGTGTAGTTTCACCTCAGCCGAGATTTGAGGGTCCTGGAAGAAAGCCGGAAGCTCGATGGACTGGTTTACGTGGAATTTAGATATAAACTCAGGTGAGAACCTAGGGTGTGTGCGTAAAACCAGTTTGTCTTTATGGACAGTAAAGAAGGGATCCTGCACTGAGAGCCTGAATTTCACTGACCCTTCTTATAGAAGTAATAGCTACTAAGAAGGCTGTTTTATAAGTCTGGTGTTTGAGACTGCTTTTATGCATGGGCTAGAAAGGGGGGCCCCATGATCTTAGATAGCACCACATTAAGGTCCCACCATGGTGATGGGTTTGAAATAGGAGGGTGAAGTCTCTTTACTCCTTCCATGAAGGCTTTAACTACTAGTACTTTCTACCACGAGACCTTGTTATGGGAAGTGGTGTATGATGACAGGGCTGCCAGGTGTACTTTCAGTGAGTTAAAAACCAATCCTGCATCTAGCAGGTAGAGCATGTATGTAACAATAGTGGAAGGAGTGCAATCAACTGGGTTGATTTGTCTACTCTGGCACCAGATAACAAATCTCTTCCACTTGTCAAAGTAACAGTGCCTTGTGTTTGATTTCCTAGATTCCTTTAGGATGTCCATACCCCTCTGTGGTAAATTGAGATGCTCAAACTCTATGACCTCAGGAGCCATGCTGCCAGGTTCATTGAGTTGGGTTGCTGATGCACTGTTTGACCTTGGTGCTGGGACAGTAGGTTGTACCAGGCTGGAAGTTTGATGGGCTCGCACACCGCCATCCTGCGTAGGTGTGGGAACCACGGTTGTCTTGCCCACATGGGACAACTAGGACGAGCGTCATCGACTCTCTGTTCATCTTGTTGACCACCTTCCAGATGAGGAGTTGGTGGAAAAAGCGTACGCAAACATCCCTGACCAGTTCACCCACAGGGCGTTCCCCTGGGAGTCTGGTTGGGGGAACCTGGATGCAAATCCTGGGCATTGTCTGTTTTCGCTTGTGGCGAATAAGTCTATAGTGGGGAAACCCCACTGAGAGAGGATATCTTCTATGACCTCTCTGTGTAGAACCCATTCGTGTTACTCTGGGAGGGAGTCTCTGCCCAGAGCATCCGCTAGGGAATTGAGCTCCCCTGGAACATGTTGTGATGACAGGAAGATGTTCCGTCTGAGTGCCCATATCCAGATTTTCTGGGCAAGCTTGGACAGATTTGGCGAACGAGTCCCTCCTTGCTTGTTTAGGTAGAACATGGCTGTTGTGCGGTCCGTCCGGATTTGCACTGACAGGTTTAGTAGGTGGGGCTCGAACGCTTGAAGTGCTCTGAATACTGCCAGAAGCTCTAGCAGGTTGATGTGGTTCTTGGCCACTGAGGGAGACCAGAGACCCTGAGCTGTGTGGTGGAGATGGTGAGCTCCCCACCCAGTCAGACATGCATCGGTAGTGACTACTGCCTGTACTTCGGGATCGTAAAAGGGTTTGCCCAGTGCAAGATTCTCTTGTCCACCAGTGAAGGCTGTGTACTAGTGTTGGCAAAACGACCACTAGATCATCCCACTGACCACTTGCCTGAGAGCACTGTTTCGCCAACCATTCCTGCATGGGACGCATGTGCAGGCGCGCGTGGGGGACCAGGTAAATACATGACGCCATCATGCCCAGCAAACGCATTGCTTTGCGTACCGTTATTTGGTGACCGGACTGATATTGCTGAATTTGCAGTAGTATATTCCGAATTCTTTCCTCTGAAGGAAATGTCAACCCCTCTTGAGTATCTAGGATTGCTCCTAGGAACTGTTTGGAGGTGCTTGGCACCAGGCTTGACTTTTTCTCGTTGATTGAGAAGCCTAATTCGTGGAGGAGGTCGATAGTCCTTTGAATGTTTGTTCTGCAAATTACTGGGGTTTCCCCCGTTATGAGCCAGTCGTCCAGATAAGGGTACACCGGGATTGCCTCCGTGCGTAGGTGTGCAGCCGCCGCCACCTTGTTGAATACCCTTGGTGCCGAAGCTATCCCGAAGGGCAGTACCTTGAACTGGTAGTGCCGACTGTCCACCTTGAAGCGCAAGTACCTTCTGTGCGCTGGGAACATGGAAATATGAAAATAGGCATCTTTCATATCCAAGGTTGCCATGTAATCCCCTTTTTTAGGAGGGGGATTACCTCTTGTAGCGTAGTCATACGAAACTTTTGGGGCTCGACATACCGGCCGTAAGTCCAATACTGGGCGCATTGTCAAATCTTTTTTTGGCACAAGGAAGTAAGTTGAATAAATACCCTTGTTTACCTGGTGTCCCGGGACGAGTTCTATCGCGTCCTTTGCTAGCAGATTGGCGATCTCCTCGAGGAGAATTTTCTGATGTTCTAAAGAGTGTACTCTTTGTCGTGGAGGATGGTTCCGGGGACGCTGCAGTAGTTCTATACAGTACCCTGCGGATACTGTTGACAGCACCCATCTGTCTGATGTGATCCCTTCCCAAACCTGGGTGAAGTTGGAAATGCGTCCCTCTACTGGGGTTGCATGAGAAGGGACCCTGAACTGAGCGTCACTGCTTTGGTGGAGGCGTGCTGCCTCCTTTACTGGGGCTGCCTCTGCCTTTACCACGTCCTCTCCTATTACCCCTGCCGTAACCCTGGGTAGACTGTTGGCTGTTGCTGTTCCACTGTGTACCCTGCCCCTGGGAATAGTTTGATCTTCTCTGGGAATTTTGGCCGCGTGGGCGACGAAAATGACTATTCCCTGTCTGGTTAGGGGGTTTATTGGTTAACTGGCCAAGGGACTTGAGTGTCTCCTATTCGTCCTTGGCATTCTTCAGCGCGTCCTCGACCGCCTTACCAAACAACAGATCGGCTTCCACCGGTTTGTCCAACGATCCCTGGGTTTCTGCCTTAAAACCAGACTGCCGTAACCACGCATGTCTCTTGATAACAGTACCTTCTGCTATCAATCTGCCTGCGTTGTCCACGGCGTCAAAAGTTGCTTTTAAAATGCAACCAGACACGGCTCTACCCTCTGCAGAAATTCGTGCTAACTGGCCCTTTAAGGGTTCTGGTGCAGAGGCTATGAGTGCCGCGACTTCTTCCCACTGATGGCAGTTGTAGCTGGCCAACAGGGTGGTGGAGTTTGCAATCCTTGCCTGATAGGCGGATGTTGAGGCTACTTCCCTGCCGAAACCATATCGTTTTTTGCTCTCCTTGTCTGGAGGAGCTTCGGACGATGACAAGGGTGTTCCAGCCCTCTTACGAGTGTTAGTGACAACTAGGGAGTCTGGCTTCAGATGTCCTCTTATAAAGAGAGGGTCAGACTGGGCTGCCCTGAAAAGTTTTTCAACTCTGGGATTGACTGCTCTGGTGAAGTTCGGGTTCACCAGGGACGGGTCTATTCTTCGCTGAATAGACTTAAGATAGGGATGGTCTGGGCAACAGGCCTCCTTTCTCCCACTAACTCCTCGGCGAAGTCCCTCTCTTCCTGGACACCGTGGGTGTCAATATGTAAATGTTCTGCTGCTCATGCGAGAACCTCGTTCAGGAAGGGTTGGTTATCGACAGGGGAGTCGGTAACCGGGGCTTCCTTCTCTACCGGGGAATCTACTCTGTAGGTTTCAGGGTCTTCCTCTTCCTCTTCTTGGTCCTCATCATCCCTATAGTAGCCCGTCCCGGTTTGCTCTTCTACCATGCCAAAATCTTGGTCCTCACCAAATGAAGTCTCTCCTTGATACAGTGAGTATGGCCGTGAGTATGGTTGTACCTTGAAGGGGTCTGTAGACCTCATTGGTGTCTCAAACCGGGGCTTTTTACTCGGGGGGGATAGGATCATTAGAGCCTGAGGGTGTAGGCCCTTGTGGATTATATGAAAGGAAATGATCTGGATTTTTATCGTAAAAGTCTGCCAAAGAAGACATCCTTGACATGACCCTATCTATGTCATCACTCTACCATTTTTTTGAACTGGGAATGACTCTCTCAGAAAGTCTAGGAGATTTATCTTGAGTAGATTTGCTGGTTTTAGAAATATCAGTAGACCTGGTCTTGTCGGTTTGTTTAGGAGGAGTGGAGTGTTTCACAGATGTGGAAGAGTGCAGAGGCTGTTTCTTCTGCTGTTTTCCCCCCTCCCCGGGAGTGGACAAGTGTTTTCCCTGTCCCTTTGTGGCTCCGGAGGTTTTCGACACCTGGCGTCGAGGATCGGGGGTAGAGTCCCTGTCCTTCGAACGTGGGGCCGCGCTGATCTTGTCTGCGGGCTCCGACTCCTGGAGAGCAGCCTGGGGGTGGAAGTCGTCTTCGTCCTCCGACGATCGAACTTCTGTTAGCCTAGGGAGCGAGGCACTCTTGGCAAGAGTGGATGATTGCCTGAGTCATGCGCCGATCTAGATCGAGAACGCCCAGAGGACACCGATTCGGACCGTTCTGTTTGTGCCTCTTTCCGAGAACTCGACGTCGAGTCTCGGTTGGACTTTGTGTGTTTTGTGCAAGTGGTGTGTGAAGCGCTTGTGTCGCCGGGGGTCTTCCCCATAGCCGCCCTGTCGGACGACCTTCCGAGGTCAGGGACCTGTGCTCGGCTGTCTTTCGACGCCGTAATGCCCTCGCCGTCCGAAAGCACGGCGTCGCTGCCATCGCTGAAGGCACCCTCCGCTGCCATGGCCGCCTGCCTGGCGTGGTGGGCCCAACGCTTCGTCGAATGGTCTTTAAGTGTCTTAGGTTTAAACCTACTACACGCTCTGCAGTTCGCTTCGGGGTGGTCCCTCGGCAAGCAGAGGTTGCACGTGGCGTGCCTGTCGACCCAAGGGTATTTGCGATTGCACTTGGGGCAGAATTGAAAAGGGGTACCCTCCATACGCACCTTGAGGCAGCGGGCTGGTAAGTGTAGGAAATGTATAAGGTGTACCTAAGGTGTACCTATATACCAAGAGTGAAGAGTATGTCCAACCCCCCACTCTCCCTACTTGCAGGGCCGAGGCCAGAGGCCTTCCAAGGCCCGGACCGAGGCCAGAGGCCTTCCGAGGCCCAAATCCGTCGTGCAGCAGCCGACGGTCGATTTCTTCTCCAAGCCGGCATCGAGTGTCGAAGTTCGACGTTGGGATGGGGAAAGGATGTAAATGAATCAATATTTTAGCAAAAGTATGGCTAAGGCCAGGGGACTCCGCAAAATGCTTCCGACCAGTATGGCGGAAAAAAACAATCCGAGGATCCTAGACACGTGAGGGATCTTGGGTACAGTGGACGTCACACTAGGGATAGTATTACTGGCACGCCCTGTGTCTACGCCCATTTTCGAGTTTCGAAAAACAAACTAATACTCCGCAGCTTCCACTAGATGTCGGCCTATGCACAGCATGTGATCTAGGCAGATTCCACAAGCCTCAGAAATATATATTTGCACACAATGAAAAAACGTAGTTATGGGGACGTTATGGTTAAGTTGCACTAATAAAAACCTATGAAATTCAATGGAAAAACATTGTTATAGGGACGTTATGATTACAGGTAAAACCGAAAAACCTCAGAAATTCGACAGTTATGGTAAGCTATGCAACCATAACTCGCACCACCACGGTGCACTGCTAAGACTAACACACAGGACATCAAAGATGACATCACAAATGTCATTGATTACATCACCAGAGTGTGTGCCTCCTTGCTTGCTCAGATAGTGCTGTCTTTGAGAACCTGCACCGTCTGACCTCTGAGATGTTGCCGAAAGGCCTTAAGAGCCTTGAGGACTGCCAAGACCTCTAGGAAGTTGATATGTCTTTGGGCAGTAGCCTGTTACCACTGCCCATGGGCTGTGTGGTGGAGGTATTGGGCCCCCCCCAACGGGCGAGTGAGGCGTCTGTAGTTAGGAGTGCTTGTGGAGCGCAAAAAAGTTTCTTTTAACAGGTTGTCCTTGGACCACCAGCGTAGAGCCTGAACCAGGATTAGTGAAACAACCACTAGATCGTCCGACTGTCCGCTTGCCTGAGACTGTTTCACTAACCATTCCTGCATGGGACATAGGCGCATAAGTGGAACCAAGTGAATGCATGAAACCATCATCCTGGGCAAGCATTTTGCTTTGCTTACAGTTATCGGACTATCAACCTTGTAGTGAGGTACCTGCAACAGCATGTTGGGTACCCGCTCATTTGAGGGGAAAGCCAACTCCTCTATTGTGTTTAAGAAAGCCCCTAGAAATTGTTTTATTTGGCTGGGGACTAGACTTGATTTCTTCTCGTTCATGGAGAAACCCGGATTGAAGAGAAGGTTTGTCTGTTGCGTATTTAATTTGCAAATTTGAGGAGTTTCCCCCGGTGATTAGCCAGTCGTCCAGATAAGGGTCTACTGGGATGGACTTTC
Organism: Ambystoma mexicanum; assembly: GCF_040938575.1. Lineage (NCBI taxonomy): Eukaryota > Metazoa > Chordata > Amphibia > Caudata > Ambystomatidae > Ambystoma > Ambystoma mexicanum. The sequence goes on along the minus strand of NC_090931.1, from coordinate 198,247,885 downwards.
TGGGCAGGTGTGCTGCCACTACTGTGAGCACCTTTGTGAATACTCTTGGTGCCTTGGCAATGCTGAATGGGAGTACCTTGAACTGGTAGTGGACTCCCGCCAGCCTAGCACACAGGTATTTTCTGTGCGCAGGGTGCATTGAAATATGGAAGCATGCATCTTGCAAGTCCAATGTTGCCAGGTAGTCTCCCCTTCTTCGGAGTGGAATTGCCTCTTGGAGCGTTGTCATACAAAACTTTTGGGATTTGACATATTTGTTCGCAGGGCGCAGGACTAATACTGGACACATGGTAAGGTCTTTCTTTGGTACTGGGACAATCTCTAAGGCGTCCTTCTTGAGCAGCGCCTTATTTCCTGCAGCAGTATGCTTTGTTCTTCTGCTGTCATTTTCTTCTGTCTTAGTGGGCGGTAGGGTGGTTTCTGTAGAAACTCTATACAATATCCACCTGTTAGGGTGGACAACACCCATTTGTACAATGTTAACCCCTGCCATGCGGAGGGGTGAAGTGAGAAATTCGGAGTGGCATGGCAGGGACCTGAAATGGCGTGTCATTGTTTGGGAGGGGTTGAGCCGTTCTCAGGTGAGGTTCTGTCCCTTTTAGTTCCTCTTTGAAAATTGGACGAGGAGCCTTGGCCTTGTGACTGGCCCCAAGATGAGGACTGTGCCCCCTTTTGAGAGTAGCCATGTGTGACGTTGCGCACCCTGGCCCTGAAATTTCCTGTAGTTTGGGGAGCCTTGTTGGGAAGGAACAAGTTACTTACCTGTAACTGTTCTCCAGCATGGGTCTGGCATGGATTCACATGCTCATGAATACAAGGATATATAGCAGTACAAACATGCACAATCACGGGAGGTGGCAAGGCTCAACATTAAGCATTTCATCAACTCAACAGTAAGCATCTCTTACCTCCTCACCAGGCCCACCTTCAGGAGAACAGGTTGCACAGCACTGCCTGGCCGACTCTGGACTCCTCCCTGGAATCCAGGTCGACACAGTAGAATGTCCTGAAGGTGTGTGTCGACCTCCACGTAGCGGTTCATAGTCATAATGTCGAAAAAATAATACCGAAATACAAAAATGTCGAAAAAAAATGTCGAAATTATATATATATAATAGAAAATGTCAAATAGTCGAAACAAAAATGTCGAAAAAAAAGTCGAACGATAATACTAACAGAACGAAGTGAGGTGATACTAATCGTCCATTTTTATGGGGGGGGTTACCCCCTCCCAACCCCCCCGTTACCTCTACGCCGAAACTCTCCCACCACCCTCTCCACCACCAAACATAACAGTTTGCCAATCTGAAAATAAAGTACACTATGACTAACGAATACCACATAGAATCGAGGGTCATAGGGGTTAAACCAATGTGTAACACCCACGAGTAAAGAACCTTACCTAAACACCAAAGGGACAGATGACGGTTGTGGACAACTGTCATTAGCTGACAAAACCAGAGTCAGGGCGAACTGAAGTATATTCGATTCGGCTACGTCAGGCAAACAATAAGGTAAAATAAAAAAACATTATGTGACACGATATTTAAATTGTAAAATATATTATTATTAGTGTATGGAAAAGATAGTAAATCGTTTTTTTCTGTTACTTTAGATTGACCATGACAGAAAGGGTTGAGTACATAGCCTCACAAAAAGGCGGAAAACAGCTGATATGGAACAGATACATTTATAATAAAGAATTGAAGAATGACCGCTCGTACTGGAAGCGCATCGAATATGGCCGGTCAAAATGTGCCGCGCGTGTTATAGTTGCCAGTGCCAATACGAAAATAAAGGGGGAACACAATCATCTACCGGACAAAACAAAAATAGAAATAAAACAGACTCTCCAAGAGCTCAAAAGAAAGGCAACAGAAAACCCCGGTCAAGCTAGCGGTTTGGTCATATCGACGGTATGTGACACGTTACCCACACACATATCTGCACAGATGCCTAGCGAAAAAGATATGCAACGCACAGTAAATCGCACAAAGCAGCAAAAAGAAAATCTACCACCTGCACCTACAACGTACAATGAAATAGACATACCAGAAGTGTTTGCAGTGACAGCTAAAGGAGAAAAGTTCCACCATTCCACAGTTGATATATGAGACGAAAAAATGTTGATATTTTCTACTGAAACCAATTTAAAGCATCTGAGTGAAAGTGCCCAGTGGCAAGGTGATGCAACTTTCAAAGCCTGCCCAAACCCCTTCCAACAATTATATTCGATACATGGAACAATAAATAATAAACTGATTCCACTTGTTTATGTTTTAATGCCCAAAAAAAATGAGGACACCTACAGAATCATGTTAAACAAAATCAATGACACCGTACCCAATTCTAAACCGAAAAACATAATCATGGATTTTGAATTAGCGCAAATTAAGGCATTTTCTTCAATTTACCCTGATTCTAACATACAAGGCTGCTTCTTTCATTTTACTCAGTCGATATGGAAAAAACTACAAAAACTTGGACTAAGCAGCAAATACACAGAGGACAGCACATTTCAACATCACGTAAAAAAAATATTCGGATTGGCATTTGTGCAAGAAAATCAGGTTATAAATTTCTATGAACATTTGATTGACACTGACTATTTTAAAAATCATGAAGAAGAAAATGCACACCTGTTAGATTACATGGAAAATACATGGATTGGACAACTAACAAGAAATGGAACCAGAAGACGACCAAAATACACTATAAATTTGTGGAATTGTTACAAGGCAACCTTGGAAGGGCGACCTAGGACGAACAATGCACTTGAGGGATGGCACAGCCGTATTAACAAAACGTTCAACACAAGTAATCCCAATTTGTGGCATTTTTTGAAGGAATTAAATCATGAACAATCACATCAGGAATTTCGTATCTCTCAAGCAATTTCACTAGCATGCACAGGATTAAAAAAGAAAAAATACAGAGACTATGAACAATGCCTAGAGCAATTAGTACGAAATTTTAATGAAAATGACAAAGACAATTACCTTGATTCAATAGCTTACAATTTAAAATGTTAAAAATACTCACGTTTTTTGCGAAATATCCGCTGCACCATGAGAATTCCAGGGAAAAACCCGTAAAAATCACCACGAAGCAACATCCAAGGAACCCAAAATGCAAAAAGTAACACAATGAAAAACACCATCCAACGATAAATCCATGATTGCGATCCAAAAGAGTGAAATCCATGAAAGTAAAATATAAAAGTCCCAAGAAAGTCCTTACTAAAGAATCCACGATCCAGCGAAAACATCCAACGAATCCAGGAAAAAAAGTATAAACGTCCCAAGAAAATCCTTGCAAAAAAAATCCACGATCCGACCGAAACATCCATCGAATCCAGAAAGTAAAACATATACGTCCCAAGAAAGTCCTTGCGAAAAAATCCACGATCCAGCGAAAACATCCAACGAATCCAGGAAAAAAAGTATAAACGTCCCAAGAAAATCCTTGCGAAAAAATCCTCGATCCAAGCAGAACATCCATCGAATCCAGAAAAACCACGTTGCATCCATTTGAAGGGGTAAAAAAAAATCAAAGATCCAAAAAGAAATCCACAGGAACGCAGGGAGACCCGAACACGATGAAACCGCGGCGAGAATGAACTTTAAAAATGGCGCCTACGTATACGTAGCGCAACGCAACCTCACGTAGCATGCTATTACCATATGTAAACAAATGGACAATCTCTCATTTGTAAAACAATAGCGCCATCTATTGACGAAAAAATATACTAAATGTTTAACGTTACAGTTTGCAATTGTTAATTATTTATTTAAAATTGCATTTTACATTAAATATATATTTAACTACTATTTTATTTAAAATATAACATAGTACATGCTATGTAACTGCTATTTTTATTCAAGATTTTTAGTGCTATTACTATTAAAGAAAGCTAAATAAAAGATGTTTGAAATAATAATAAATAATAATAAAACACATTTAAACACTTACCTTGTATTAACTTGAATTCGAAAAAAAATTCGACATTTTTGTAATTCGACTTTTTTGTTTTCGACATTTTTTTTTCGACATTTTGTCTTTCGAAATTATTGCATTCGAAATTATGACTGGATACCCCACGTAGCAGCCCTGCAGATGTCGAGCAGGGGCACACCAGATAGGAACGCCGTGGTAGCAGCAATCACTCTGGTGGAATGGGCTCTCGGACGGCCGGGCAACGGTTGGTTTGCCAACCAGTGACAGTGCATGATGCAGCCGGAGAGCCATCTGGAAATGGGGGCCTTCCCTTGGTTCAGAGGTCCAAAGTTCACAAACAGATGTGACGTCGTCTGAAAATTCTTTGTGCGGTCCATGTAGAACTTCAGCACACTAGCTACATCCAGCGAGTGCAAAGTCCTCTCGGCCGGCGACGAAGGCGACGGGAAGAAAACCGGTAACACCAAGGGCTCGTTGAGATGGAAGTCCGACGGCACCTTGGGCATGAAGGAGGGGTGCGTCCTCAGCACCACCCTCATCTCGTGGAAAGTCCGGTATGGGGGCTTGCAGGAGAGGGCCTGGATCTCTCCCACTCGTCGTGCGGAGGTGATGGCCACAAGAAACGCTGTTTTCCACGACAGGAACTTCAACAGTGCCGAATGCAGAGGCTCGAATAGCGGCCCCATGAGCCTGGTCAGCACCACGTTGGGCTCCCACGCCGGGGCCGGAGCATTCACCGACGGGAACGATCGGAACAGTCCCTTCATGAACTCCTTCGCCAGGCGATGGGACCACAGGGATGAGCGCCCCGGAGTTCTGGTGTAGCGGGAGATAGCCGCCAGATGGAAGATGGAGGCATGGGCCAGCCCCGCCTTGGCCAGCAATAGCAAGTACGGCAGCACTTGAGGGGCCATAATCCGCAGAGGGTTCATCTTCTGTGCCCGGCACTAGACAGAAAACCTCTTCCATTAGTGCCCATTGCATGAGAGTTGAGGAAGCCCTGGTCTTTGCAAGCAACTCCTTGCAGTCCGCCGGGATATCGTACCCTCCAAACTCTAGTGCTGCAGGAGCCAGGCCTGCAAGTTCAGCGACCCTGGGTCATGGTGGAGGATGGCGGCTCCTTCTCTGGAGAGGAGATCCGCGTCCATCGGCAGTTTAACTGGGGGGGGGGGGGGACACTGACATGTCCAAAAGGTCCAGGAACTAGATCTGTCTCGGCCATGCCGGTGCGACGAGTATCATCCTGCACCGGGACCGTCTGAGGTGGTTGATGAGTCGCAGCAGCAACGGCGGGAACGCATAGAGGAGCAGGCCGTCCCAGGGGAATGAGAAGGAATCTCCCATGTTTCCCAGCTGGGGAAACCTGCTGGCGAACCTCCGGCACTTGGTATTCGTCGCCGTTGCGAATAAGTCTATCTGGGGATTGCCCCATCGTTGGAATAGCAGATCCACTTGATCCTGTCGCAGTTCCCACTCGTGGCACGAGCGTAGCTCCCGGCTGAGTGAGTCGGCGATGGTGTTCTTTATTACTGCCAGGTGGAAGGGTACCAGAAACATCCCTTGGGCGACGGCCCAGTGCCACAGATCCTGGGCCTCCTTGGATAGGGCTGGGAATCTGGTGCCTCCCTGCTTCCGGATGTAGAACATCGTGGTGGTGTTGTCGGTGAAGATCCTCACCACCTTGCCCTTGAGGGACGGAAGGAACGACCTGAAGGCCCAGAACATGGCTCAGAGATCCAGGACATTGAGGTGTAGTGACCTCTCCTCCAGGAGCCAAAGGCCTCTTGAGAGGAGATCTCCGGTGTGCGCTCCCATCCCTCCAGGGAAGCATCCGTTGTCACGGTCTCCTGATGTGTCGGAGTCTACAAGTTCATACACGTCGCAAGATGTGCGCGGGTGCCCCACCACGGGATCGCTTGGCGGAAGGTCTCGTTGAGCGAGATCCTGTCTTCGAAGCTGCCCGCCGCTTGCATCCAACGGGCGTCGAGGAACTCTTGCAGTGGACGCATCCGCAGCCTGCACAGGCGCACGAGGTAGATGCACGAGGAAATCATGCCGAGAAGAGACTTGATGGACCTCACCCTGGCCACGTCCATGGTCGACAGCTGTTGCACCTTGCCCAGGATGGCCTTCGTCCTTTCCTCCGGAGAGGCCAATCGTGCCACTGTGTCGAGCCTGGCCCCCAGGAACAGTGCAACTTGCGACGGAACCAAGTGGGATTTCGTGAAGTTGATGGAAAATCCTAGATCCGTGAGCAGCTGGACGGTCTTCGCTGTGTGCTCGACGGTGAGTTCTCTTGTCCTTGCTCGGATGAGCCAATCATCCAGGGAGGGGTAGACGTGGATCCCCTGCAGGCACTGGCGCTAGGCACTTGGTGAATACCCTGGGCGCCGACTTCAATCCGAAGGGGAGGGCTTTGAACTGGTAATGCCGTTCTTGGACTACGAATCTGAGAAACTTTCAATGTCGTTTAGAAGGGGATGTGGAAGTAGTCATCCTCCAAGTCCAGCGACGATAGGAAGTCGCCCTCCTCCAGCTGCCCCAGCACATGCTGGAGAGTGACCATCCGGAACTTCTGGGACTTGTTGTACTTGTTTAAACGACGAAGGTCCAGGATGGGTCGCCAGCCGCCGGTCTTCTTTCTTACGAGGAAGTATCGAGAGTACACTCCGGAGCCCCGGAGCCTCTTTGGGATGAGCTTGATGGCTCCTTTCTTCAGCATCGCCCTTACTTCCAGCAGCAGTTGAGGGACGTGGTTTTCCTTCCTGGCCACGGGTGGAATGCAGAGGCACTTCTTTATAAACGCGTTGGTCGGTGGAGATGGACTCCCACACGCTGACGAACTTCATCAGCCGGCCTCCCACCGGGGTGCTCAGGTGGGGGCCCGACGTTATGGCCGGTTCAGTCCTGCCTGGTAGCGGCCTTGCCGGCATGGCCTCCTTGACAAGATCCTCCTGACTTGCCGCGTCCTCTGTAGGCCTCCTGCGACAAGGAGAGGGCCGCCTGGCAGAAAGTCGAGGAGCCGACGCTGAATCCTTTGGAGGCACCTTGCTTGCCTCCGGAGTTCTGAAAGGGTGGCCGTCATTGCTGCAAAACTCCCAAAGCCCGCACCATCTCTGTGTCGGCCTTGATGGCCTGCAGTGACTCGTCCACTGTCTTGTCAAACAAGTTGTTCCCGTCGAAAGGCCTGTCCAAAACTCTGGTTTGCACGTCCTGGCGGAAATCGGTTGCCTTGAGACAACCACGCCAGCGAAGGCAAACACTGTTGCCCATCTGGCGGAAGCCGGTGTCAGCAATGTCCGTGGCCACTGTTATGGCGTGGTCCGATGCCACCTCGCTTTCCTGCAGGATCTCGAGGGCCACAGCCCTCTTGTTGTCCGGGAGGAAGTCCAGCAGAGGAGCGATCTTAAACCACAGCTCACTGTTGTAGCGGGCCACAATCACGAGGGCGTTGGCCGCTTTAATCGTCGTCACCGCCAACGAGATGACCCGTTGTCCCATGGCGTCCAATTTCTTCCCTTCACCGTCCGGCGGGGAGGTCGAAGTTGAAGCCATCGCCGCTTTCTTCTTGGCCGCCACTGAGAAGACCGAATCCGGGGTCGGCTGCGCCCTATGGCACATGGGGGCGGAATCCGGGACCGGTACTTCTCGTACCAGTCTCTCTTGGCGGGCAGGGAGGCCCGAGGAGGTGGTGAAGGAAGGCCCATCCCGTTGTCACCACCGTCAACATCCATCCCCGTCGTGGCCGTCTCTGTTCCCATGTCATCCCTCGGATCCGGGGAAGGAGATGAAGGCTGTGAGGGCCGCGCAGGCTGGAAGGGGCAGTGGGGGATGAATTCTCCTCCGCTTGCTTGGAGGGCTTCCTGATGGTCCAGGCTCCGCTGGGTCATCCGATGGGGGTAAGGGCAACCTTGTCCTTCTCTCTGTACACAAGGCCTGGATCACCATCAAGATTGCTCCCGAGTTGTCCTGTGGCCCAGGTACTGGCTGCGACAGGCGCGACAGTTGGGGAGTGGAATCCTCCACCTCCATGGGAACCTCGTCGGCACCACAGTTGCTTTCTTCGTCCGCCTCGTTGGGATCTCCCCCGTGGGACCGGAACTCCTCGAACCTCTTGTCCCAGGATCTTCACGACTCCAGTCAGCTCCTCTTCAGAGGCTGTATCCGTGTCTGTGATGGCCACTGCCCCCCCCCACCCTTTTTACACCGGGGTTCTCACGGGGGCCTTATCGATGGGTTGAAAAGAGGATTCCCTCCGCGGTGGCAGGGAAACTCTGGGCCTCGAGTTCGCCTCCACTGGGGTAGCCGCCACAGGCTTCGCAAGGGCCGCCACGACTCCCTCGATAGAGGCCATAGCCGGGTGAATCAAGGCCTTCACAACTTTGGACGCGCTTGAGGCCTTCACCTTGGGGGAAGGGTCGCAGCCTCGCTCCCCCTCGGCTGTCTCCGTCGGGATCGACCGGGACTTCTCCTGAAGCTTACCCAGGTTCTCCGACTTCCACTTCCCCGTGCCAGAGCATTGGGTTGTGGTTGATGGCGTCAGTGAAAGTGCGCCCTGCCTGGCAGCCGAGGAGCCCGAACGTTCAGCGCTCCCGGTGCCTGCGGACTCACGGTGCTTTGCCTTTTGTTGGGCCCCCGTTGCCAGAGAGCCCTCAAAAGTCTTAGAAGACCGCTCAGACCTCTTCTCACCTGTTGCTGGGCTCTTTCCCACCAGACAGTTGGTGAGACGGATCTGCCGATCCTTCATGGTTCGCTCCGACATGTTCTTGCAAAACACACAGTCCTTCTCCACGCGAGTTTTGTCTTCGTGAAGGCAGTAGAGGCATCTAGAATGCACGTCCTCCTTAAAGACATTCTGCAATCTGCATCCAGGGCAGCTCCTGAACAGCTTGGATCCGGGCGTCGTGCTGCCTTTGTCCTGGGCCATGTGCACGCGGCGTAGGCCTCAAAGATCTTCGGGAATCCTTCAAGAAGCGGAACTCGATGAAAACTTCGCCCTTGAGGGGCGTAGAAAATTCCAAAACGGGTCCCCGTTGATCAGAAGTAGAACCGGTGGAGCTTGAGGCTCGACTGACCGAAATAAATGAGATTAAACTCTTTGAAAAATCGCAAAACGCAGTAAAAGCTCGAGAGTTACAGCACGAGGACTCCCAACACTTTAACGTGCAGTAAAAATCTGAAGATGGCTGCCAGAGGAGGGGCTTAGGTAGAGGGCAGTCATTGGCTGGGGGCAGTACGACCCAGAGACCAGTGATTATTAGGAGAAAGACAGTTCAGCAATGAAACTGAAACTGATTTTTTCTTTACCGAGTATTCCCAGCCTGACAGGGAATATTCATGAGCATGTGAATCCATGCCAGACCCCATGCTGGAGAATAGGGTTTGTCAACTGTCCCAGAGACTGAAGAGTGTCGTACTCCTCCTTGGCACTCTTGAGGGCGTCTTCTACGGCCTTCCCAAATAACATGTGTGGCTCCACTGGCATGTTTAAGAGGGTTGCTTGAGTCTCTAGCTTGAACCCTGAAAGTCTGAGCCAAGTATGGTGCTTGCTGAGCGTTCCCTTTGCTATAATGCATCCTGTATTATATGCAGCATCAAGGTTATTTTTTAAGATGCAATCTGAGATCGGCTGGCCTTCCGATATGGTTTTCATTGAGCCTTTAGTGGTTCTGGAACGACTTCCATCTGGCTCTCCAGATCATCCCATTTGTGGCAGCCGTAACTAGCTAACGGAGATTCTGGTCCATCATGCTGCAGAACAGGCGACCTTTCTCCTGAAGATATACATTTTATTGCTCGCCTTGTCTGGCAGGGCTTCCGTCGATGTCCGGGGAGTGCCTGCCCTTTTCCTGGTGGGGGTAACCACTAGGGAATCTGGTTTGAGCTAACCCTATAATATAGGGCGTCTGTGGGTGCGGGTCTGAATAGCTTCTCTATTCTAGTATTGACCGCCCTCGTGAGAACAGGCACCAATAGGGATGGTTGGCTCCGTCTTTGGACGGACTGCAGGAGTGGTATAAACTGGGCAGCTGACTTTTTGTCCCCCAGAATATCTTCCACAAAGTCCTTGTCGACCTGTGCCTCCCGAGTGTCGATATTAAAATGCTGTGCCGCCTCTAGTGGCAGTTCAATGTAACGGAGTTGATTGTCAATAGGCGAATCTGCTACCAGCTGGTCCTGGCGGTCTGGCGACTGAATAACGTAAATGTTATAAAACTGGTCTTGGTCATAGAGGTCCCTGAGACCCTGGGTCTGCTTGGTCTTCATAATACGAGTCATGAGATGGATCTTGGTATGTCTGAGAAGTGTCCTGGAACGTCGAGGCTGAAGTGCCTGAGAGGTGCTAGGCTGTGGCTCAAGACAAGACTTTTTGGCAGGGGATGGCAGTGCTGATGCCCCTGGCCGCGAGTCATCCTTAAGAATTGTTAATTGGTCATGAAGTCTACGAAACAAGACATTCTCCTTGTAATTTTATTGAATTGTTCAGGTGTACATTCGCATGTTGGCGGAAACCTGACATGACAGGGGTGGCCTGGGAACTTTACAGGGGTGGCCAGGAAGGGAGTGGCATCCTTGTGGCACATGGCCCCAGAGAGTGCGTCTAAGGGGTTAGAAAACCCTTTCTGGGTGTCTTTTGGAGTCAAGCGCTTCGAGAAATCAGACTTTTTCGGCGACCTTGCTTTAAGCAGAGAAGTACTGACCGGCTTCTTAATTAGTTGTTGCCTTTTCTGCGTTTTGTTAGGGGACGACGAAACACCTTTCAGCGCCTGTTTGTCGGGATGTGAAAGGAGGGCGTTTTTATGTGCGGTGCCCAAACCAAGCTTTTTTTGGCTTTGGGGAACTGTCATGAGTCGAAAGCGTGCGCAATGGCTGAGAGGACAATAAAGAGCCTAAGGCTTTATCCCTTGACACTTCATGGGTCTCGACGGCCAAGTCGAGAGTCAGCCATGGGGTATCACTTTATAGTGTGCGCGCCTTGGCCGCCGGATGTCTTCTCCATCACAGAACCCCTGGCCTGCTTCTTGGAGTCGGGGGCCCGCACCTGGGGTACTGACGGATCCCAGTACGCCCCAAGTGTCACTCATGACCCCGATACTACCCTCACTGGAGTCCTCCGTCGCGTCTAAGGAGGTCTCGGCCTGCATGGCGTGAGCAGCCCAGCATTTGGTCCGCTGATCCTTTAGGGTCTTAGGCTGAGAAAGTTTACAGGATTTACAATCCTTTTCAGCGTGATCCCTCGGAAGACAATGATTGCACACAGTGCGTGTCCACAGGAATTATCGGTGGCAGGAGGGGCAAAATATAAATGGCGTTTTGTCCATTGTTTTTTAAAAGGGCACATGGATGAGAAATGAAGGGGATGATGGAATAAGCATTCTCTAAGAGGTCAGTCAGTGTGAAGAAAAACTCTCCCCCTCTCTCCCTACTTTAATGGGCCGAAGCCCAAAGAGGCCCTTGAAGGCCGCGTCTGATCAACGATCCATCAGTCGATGACGAGGGTGTTCGTCAGGAGTCGAGCAGTCAAGCAGTTGTGCGGCAAGGCGAACAAGAAAGGGAAGAAAGTCTATAAGTACAACTTCAGTTAATCAAAAGGCATCAGCCTGGGAGAAAACTCCACATTTGCGAACAACTTCGATGGCGGAAATAAACAATCTGAAGAAACTCGACGCATGAAGGCCCATGGGTACAGTACATATCACACCTGGGATAGTATTACCAAACACGCCCTGTCGACGTCCGTTTGAGTTTCAAAAACAAATCTTGCATTACTCTGCAACTTCCACTAGATGTCGGACTATGCAGAGCATGTGATCTAAGCAGATCCACAAGCTCCAGATAGATATATAAATAAATACATGTCTTACACAAGGTAGTCACAAAACAACATCTGACATACTATAAACTCAAAAACAAACCGGAAAAAACAGCTGGACCAATCCCAATCCAACATCCATCCTAGACCTGGCCACAAAGGCCCACCAAAATGTCCTGACAAACCTGCAACCCCAAAAGCAAAAAGCTTCAGACATCTTACAATATAAATAAGCAGCAAACATCAACGACCTGGCCCCAAAAGACCTACCACAATGGAATGGAACAACCATCTCGCAAACCAAGATGGTATGGAGACGGCACACTTTAGGGTTAGTTCACGGACACGCCATACACCTGCAGAGAATGCCTAAACCAAAAAACTCAGGCGAGTCTCCCTTGCTCCTGCCTCTAGACAACCTGGAATTTAAGAACTCGAGATCACAAACACAACAAAACTGCCACGCATGGGTCAAACATCATACTGGAAATCAAAAACTTCAGTATAGTACTAAACTCCTTAACAGGGGCCCTCACTAATCCTAAATCCCCTCTCCTTCCTTAAAAGACAATCACATCTCAATCTCTTACCAGTATACACTACACACAGATCTCCTTGCACACTACACCTTACTAATGCCATATTAACCTTGACCGAGCTACAGCAAAGCTCTCATCTTTAGCTCCACAGCCTCTCGCTAGCCCAGCCTTACCCTCTGGATATCAGCCGTACCCAAGTGTCACAGCCACAATGAACCATAGCAGGACTCTGGTACTTCAGGTCTGCACTCATCCACATGTCAGGTCACATCGCTACCTCCTGCTGCATCCAACTAAAACCGCAACCTCGACTCTTTTACCGTAGAGTCACAACTATAACGACAATAATGGGAGAGGTGTATTCTGCAAGACAACTTTACATTATGCACCGATGTAAAGGTCCCGTGTAACTGGAGTGTGAGGTTTAAGTTACTTATGTTTAACTATTATTCTCCAGCCTGGGTCTGGCATGAATGCTCATGAATATTCCCCATCAGGCTGGGAATACTCTGTAAAAGATAAAACTGTTTCACTTGCACTTTAAAACATTATTTCTCCTCTGAACCAATCACTGTCCTCTGAGTCATACTGCCCCATCTAACGACAGTCCTCTCCCTTAGCTCCTCCCATGGTGGGCCATCTTCAGATTTGGTAAGCATGTAACGTGGCAGTATGAACTGAGAGAGCCATAGAGGGGAAGGCGGGAGGGTTCACATGTGAATCCATTCCAGATCCATGCGGGAGAACAATAGTTACAGGTAAGTAACAAACCTTCTCCAGCATGGGGTCTGGCATGGATTCACATGCTCATGAATAACAATTACACAGCAGTACATATACACAACCACAGGAGGTGGCAAGGCTCAATCCACAGAAGCAATAAACACTCCCCCCTGGAACAGACTGGCCTCAAACAAATAGATTGAGTATTACCACTTGGCTGACTCAGGACTTCTCCAAGTTTGCTGCAACCCTTTTTTTCAGTGCTACATGAAATTGTGGTATAGGGTCATATTGAGGCCCCTTGTGCAAAATGTCGGTCAAGTTATCCTGTTCAAAATCCGGGCTTGGTCTACTCCATACCAGGAAATCTACCACCCTGGTAATTAGACTTCTGTATGATGCATCTGCATGAACAGTTGAGTCTGGTTCCCAAAATCTAGTTCTGGGGAGGTGTCCACCCCACTAGCTGTTTGAAGGGTGTCATATCTCCCTGACTCTGGTCTCTTTAGAAATAAAGCATTAAGGTATATTGGTATTCTTTTGAATACTAGGTGTATAAAATTGGAGACCACATGGAGGGGTATCATCAGAGGTTTCATAGCCCTCATATATAGAAGTCAAAGAGCTGGAGAAATCTTTTTTAGGTGAAGGTTTAAAAAAAAATGTTTGGCCCTTTTGTACAAAAGGCTTTGACGAATGAGCAATTGGCGTCAATTTTTTTGTATCGATGTCGTTGAGAAGGTCGACGTCAGTGGCGTTGATGGTGTCGACGACTTGACTTTTGTCTTGTGCTTCGAGGGTGATACTCGACTCGAAGTTTTCTTCAACGACTTCTCGTTAAGTACTTGAAGACTCGAGTAGTCTTAGGCTTATGACCTGGACTTTCGCCTTGGCGTCATGCTTGTCTTCGACCGTAGCATGGCCACTTTTCTTGTGCTTCGAGGAGGACGGGCCTGATCCTCGAAATTTTGCAATTTTCTTCCTAAAGAGCTCCCACTCTTTGGAAGAAGATTTTGCAGGGCAGACTACACTGCTTTCTGAGGAAGAGGAGGTGGATCTCATTGTCATCTAAGAAATTAAAGAGAAGGCATAGGAGTGTCTGCTTCTCGCGTGGGATCGTTTTTTGAGAGGAATCTCTCTGCTTGTGGGATGACCCAAATTTAGAAGGAGTGGACAGTTATTTGGTGGGAATCTTACCCACTTTAAGTGTAGACTTCAACTCCTTCAAGGCTTTACCAGTCATCGACTGACAGGATCGACAGTCATCGGTGACATGCTTGGCGCAGAGGCACCAGTGGCATATCTTATATGCGGGTCCATGATGAACATCTTGGTCCCGCATTTTAGACATTTTTTGAAGCCTGTCTTCAGAACTGAAGACAAGGCCATTTTTGTACCTTTTCAAAAAAACGGAGGCGTGCTGTTAATCTCGAAGCAATCGCATTGGCTGAAAACTTTTACTGAAGCCAAAAGGCGCTGCATGTGTTATATGTACAGCCGAAACTGAGGCCCTCAAGGGACATTGAGTCGACTGGCTCGACGCACAGAGCCCTCTGCCGAGTGAAAAATAATTTCCGAAGCAGCTAAAGCTAGAAACGAAGATATCATAGATAAGGAATATGTGGGAGGACACCATCCATTTGATAAGAGTAGTGCAAGAGTACATTTGGTGCCCTTTAGATCTCTATTGGGTAAGCAGGGTGTTGGAAGTTTATGGTCTACTGCCCACAATCTATAGATGACGGCACAGAGAACAGCAAATGAAAGCCTGAGGAGCTAGGAGGTCGAGACCGGTCCCACCTCGCAAACAAAAGAGCATGCAGGGGCCGGTAGGCCCGACATCGGAGCTGCCCGGAAGACGTACAAAGAAAAGGTGTTTGGGTTTGTGTATGCATGTATGTATGAGTGGTGTGACAGATGGAGTACGAAAGTGGATGAGTTTGGGGGGTTAAATTTCCACCTCCCCAAGTACATGTAAATCCAATGCCAGAGGGGATATCCCCCGAAATGGCCATTCTCCCGCCTGTTGAAGGCAGCAATAAATCCATCTAATACATGCAGCCTTTTTGGTGTGCGGCCTTCAATCGGCAAACTTTGGACACAGAAAAGCTGAATTTCCGGTGACCGCCCCTGGGGCACCTAGACTTGCAAAGGTATTTTGTTGGCTACGTCGATGCTGTCCAGAGATCACAGGTGTAGTGGCTAAAGTTGGTGTCAAGATAGGGTGTGGTTTCACAGCGGTTCAAATCTCCATTTGTGGGAAGGTCTGACCGGCTTGCAGCTAGATCAGCCAGTCATCACATGACACCATTCACAGCGACTCCTGGTGGCTGGGATGGATCACTCAGACTCTGCAAAAAAAGAAGTGCAGAGAAACGTATGGCGTCAGCTGGTCCTGGGCTCACGGCAGCAACAAAAAAAAAAAAGCTACAGGAAGGCCCATTTTCACAATGGGGTGGCTGCAACAGTGATGGTTGCTGGGCGACAATTTGATGATTCTCATGTAACAAGAAACCGTCTGGTTTGTATGTACTAGTGTGGGCACTCTTTTTTAATCAATATATGACACTTAATGTCCAATTGTTCCTTCTAGTCTCAGCAACAAAGAAATACCAACTTTTTTGATTTGCTATCATTTTCAAAGTGGTGGCTCTATATTTCACCCAACCATTCTGTTATGTATTTTTGTCCAAATTTAACTTCCAATTGTTGCTTCATGTGTTCATTCTATATAGACCATAACATACATTGACTTTCTGATAATGGTCTTATTTCTCTACAAATTATGTTGGTCAGCTTGATTCACAGCTGGCTTGAAATATCCAAAGCATATATAAACATGTAATATCCAAACGAAAAATAAACACCAAAGATTTTGTGCTATCCTAGACGATTGTGTTAGAATACGACACTCAGTGATACAGAGTAAATAATAAGAGAGACAAATAATCGGAAAAGGTTCTCCTAAGCAGGGTACACCCACTTCATCCCAAAATCATGCAAAAGACATGCATACAAAACAGTCAAATGACAACCATTTGAGCGTGTACAAACTCTCGATGTGCAATGCTGCCTATAAAGACTAGGTAAGACTAGGTGCATATATGTAACCCATGTACTCCTGCGGGTCTATACTCCTGCGGATCTGTATTCTTGGGGGCTTGTTATTGGTCCTGGGAGTTTTATTAAGGTCAAAGTGTGTCATTCATAGTCATTAGTTGATTAATGGTCACTTGACCGTCTTAGTCGACGTTGCTATCTAATAGCTATTGACGTGGACATGAACTCAATATTTGCTGTCGCGTAGCCTCTATGGACTTTTTCGGTAAGTATTTAGTTGGTCTGTCTGCTTCCGGACCTGAAATGCGGTACCCCTTGTTTAAGAACAACCCACCATGTTGGGTTGGACGAGGGCACGTGCACTGTGTAATGCTGCACTCAATGGTATGAGAAATCTCCACAACTGGGAATCTGAAAAAGACTTGCTTTAGTGTCTCAGGATGCAAGCTGTGGTGCTGTATCCTCTGGGTAGTTTGGTAGTCGGGCATTCCCAGTCAATAGGCTCATACACTGTATGCAGCAGCGGCCTGTAAGATGGTCATGCTGCCGGCTTGAGCTGCGTTTGACCGTCCACTTCGCTGCATGTTGGCTTCTGTGGTTGACTGCGAGATGCCAGTGGAAACAAAAATGTGATGATCAGCAGTTAAGTTACAGGTTGGCACAGCAACCGCAGTAGCAGAGGTGCCTTGGCAGTAAATAGCACACAGGATGGTCCCAGAAAACCTATGACGGCAGGCCTCTGATTCAGGACGTGCCACAATTTTTAACCACTGGTACAGGGGAATAAGGCACAGATTATTAAAGTCTACTTTGGTTACAGAAAGAGCAGCATGACTACACCAGGTGTGGCTTGGGCAGTACTGGTGGACCGTGGCAACAGTCTTATGGATGTGTAGTGCAGGCTCCTCTTTTGGATCCACTTGGTACTACCAGAATGGCTCCAGGGTTCCATGTGATAACGTCCCCGCAAATATTTCGCCAAGCAAGAATGGCGTCATTTTTTATGGAGACATTATCATAAGGAATATGGGGCGGGGGGCGGGGGGGACACCCCTGCTCCCATTTACCCCATATATTGTCCCCATATATAATGTTGCCTATGCCATTTCTCGGCAACTACAAGTATAGGGACATTATATACAGAGACAATATTACCAGATACCGGCTCCAGGTCTCCTCTTATCCAAAATCCAGGCTAGGGGTTGTCCCAACACAATAATAGCAGGGATCTGGACCATTCAAACGGAAATGGGCTTTCCAATCACAGACAGCCAAAACCCTCTCATCTGCCCAGCAACATGCACTTCCTGTATTGTAACCATACAGTCCGCAATCACAGTCCTGACCAGTTCAACCACACAAAAAGGCACTAGCCCAGGAGTCCAAGTTAAATTTCCGAAAGTGCATGTACTTGTGTGGTGTTTGACCCGAGACAGCAGGAAGACCACCAAAAACAGAAAATGGCCAAAGGACAGGACATTGAAACGTGGAACAGCCGTTTTGAGTACATGGTACTCGAAACAGCATTATGGGTTAAAAAGTAAAAAGAAGCTTGTTCACAGGAAGGCCCTGGAAAAAGATGAAAAACATGGCTCCCTGCATCCTAGAATCTCAAATAGACAGACGGGTATGTTACCAAACAAAAGGGGAAAAAGTAAACAAAGTACCCCTACATCACTCCACTGAGAGGTGGTATGTGCTACATATAAATAAAACATACCATACCATAACTCATGACTTGCAGGAACCAATCACCCTGTACTATCAGTAGCCACATAATAAATGAGACTAGCCGGCAAGTAAAGCTAAAAAGACTTCACTTAACCTCAAATGTCAAGCAAGGATTCAATGGTAACAAAGCTGCTGGTGTTTGCACTGACATTATGAGAAAATACAAAAATAAAAATCTTCACTCAGTAGTTTTCTCCTATATTCCTATGCCATTTGCCATTTGTTTACATCTATTTTACTTGAAGGGTTAGCAAAATGCAAACGCACAGATGAATCGGTGAAAGGACATGTCATCCTCCCAATAAGTCCCCCTTGCTCCCTTCTCTCCCTACTCTATGCAGTCTTACTGCATAACTGAAGGCTCCCCACTTTCACTGCTTTAATTCAACCTCAACATAACCCTTCCCTTTCCAGTCCTAAACAATGTATAACTGCATTGTTAGTCTTAAGATAACGTTGACCAACTCATCAAAAACCTCTAATTTCTCCTCATAGTGCACAATTATGGCTAATAAATGGCCCAACTCCATAAAAAGCCAGAAGGCCAAAGACTGGCTCCATCCAGCTCAATCGCAAACTCCCATTGGGTTCTTATTGCTTCACACAACCTCTTCCCTTTCACGCCACTTACTAACCATATTTCACATCTGAAGCCTCGGCTTCCAGGTGGACGTTTCTTCTAAACTATTTTCTCAAAAATAACTTATTTTCAACATAGAAATATGAAATTCATTATTACATTTATCCGCACTAAACGCAAGACCGTGGTAAATTTTCATTAAATTCTCCAGGGATTGGGTCGATTCCCTTTTCTCTCGTTTGCCTGCAGCCTCTAATAATAGCTTGTAATTAATGCTGAACATAGCTGCCCATCCTGACTTGGGCCTCTCTACAAGTCAGCATCGTCACCTGCTCCTCCCCCAATGAATCCCTGTAAAAAAAAAAACGACTCATAATGTGTAAAACCTTTGGTTTGGTACAAAAAGCTGGCCTTTCAGGGCCTAAGGAGCAAGTAGAAGTATATTTTTTTAATGTCTTATTGTGACGCTGCATTTTAACCTTTCACAAAGCAGCCCATGTACAAAGTTATATAATCCAAACATTAGAAATTATACACAATTGAAACATACTCTAAACAAGGGGAAACAATCAGAAGCACTTCATCGCAAAGGGCATCGTTTCCATTTTAATTGTTCTTTTATGTCGCGCTTAATACCAGAGCCGGTTTCCAAGCGCGAGCCCGGGATTCGAAAATGTGTTGCTATGCGTCGTCTTGCTTCCAAGACAAACGCGTTGCCGCCGAGCTATCCTCCCGGCCCCCGCAATACTTCAAACAATGAAAGTGACGAGTGTGATTTTAACAATCAGCAGAAAGGAAAATTGGATTGCAACTATTCTACTCCCCAGTGAGCATTTTACATCCGGTAGAACTGTTCTTGTAAAATTGTGGCCAATATGAAAGACACGTGTTTGACTGCAAGAATGAAGAACCAAAAGGCCTATTTGATGTCAACCCATCAAAACAAATTTCGTGAAGCAGTAAGATCTTAAAATCTTAATTTTCCTAATGATCTCCTCACCTTGCTTCATTACACCCATGCTTTCACAGGGCATAGAAATGGAGGACACTGCGCTTTATAAATACTTAACTAAGGTCCGAAATAAACTTGCACACTTCCATGCGGCGTCCACTGTGAAAAGCCGCTAACAGGTGTGAGCAGCAGAAGTCTCATTTCACACAGAAAACGTTAAAAGGCACACCTCTAGGACTCACAAGCGCTGCACAGCTATACATGGCACAACTGTACTTTTGTCCCATGAGTACTCACATTAAGGGTTCACCATGCTGCCACACGTCTGATACACGGAGGTAACTGCAGTACAGGCACAGGGAAGGAGACTCAAGTGGGCCTCGACAAGTGAACCTACAAATCAAATCTCACTTGTCCTGTATGTGTATTCTAGGAGTATACTTGTCTTTGACTATAAAGATAGGCAAAGCTTTAATCCTTACATATTTGAGTTCACAATGCAATTCGACTAGGTTAATCCACGACAGCACTTCTGCATGCATTTGCTGTACACTCCCTGCGTTATTTGAGCAATTCAATGCACATAGGATTTTTGCTTTGCCAGGAAACCACACACGTTGCATGTATCCAAGATAGTACATTGCAGGCTCACTTCCACTTTCAACCAGTCACTTGGTCAAGCTAATCTAATAACGGGGCACGCAGACAGACTAGCCACACCCCCCTTTCCATCCCCTGGCATTTGTATACACCTTACATTCCCTGCTATCTATTGCATTCGCTCACTGAGAAACTGCCCTCTAAAATATTGCCTAAGGTGACAACCTTTGAGAATTTCTCTGTTCTTCTACCGCAGTACTCTTCTGAGAGAGTCGTCTACGTGCATCCAACCCATCACAAACTTCTGTCCTAAAAGATCTCCCCAACAACAAGTGTTCATCTTTGCCCGATCAAGCTTTTCCCTCCCCTCCATTGCACTCGGTTTTATTTTCCACCGCTTTCCAGGCAAGTCTTGGCACTGCGAAGCCAATAGCGTGGCGACCTGGTGCAGACTAAATGCCTAGAGGATAAAGCTACACATTCCCAACTTCGTGATAAGAACGATCATCATTCTTTGTGTCTCCTTAGATTAACAAAGTCTACTGTGGCAGGTCAGAAGAAGGACAAGGACTCTTGTAAGACCTTTGTAAAATGTTCTTTTATTGAAGAAAAGGAAAATGCCTACCTTCCCTACTTCTATGGGGAGTTTCCTGACAAAACTAGTTATGGTGCTGGTCAGTCAGTGAAAATATCTTAAATGAATACGTGAACTGTACAAACTAATCCTAGCACTATCTTAACTAAAGGCAGGAGAAGGACTCCCTTCTCCTGCATTTTGCCTCCAGCAATCTTTCGTGCAATAGCTGATCTTCAAAGAGTCTCCTGTGACTTCCTTGATTAGTGCATACAGTGCTCTCAAGACTCCTTTAAGCCTTGGCGTCTTCTCAATATCTAACTCCTTTGTCTCTTGTCTTTTTCTCTCTCTCTTAAGGCTGTCCTCTCTGGTTTTGTTAACTACTCTCCTTTTATTCTCTCCTTTTCCTAAATTAAGGTTATGCAACCCTTCAGATTCTCGCTCATGAAATTCTTATCCTTTTTATACAGTTCACGTTTTCCTCTATATTATATCTTTCTTTGAACATATATTTCAGTTCATCTGTTTCTCTCGTCATCTATTCCTCTTTACTTGAGCTGTGCCGAGTATGAATACATTTGTATCGATTCTCATTCACTTCTCTTTCTTCTAATGGGAGTATCTATTCCTCTCGATCAAGATAAACATTCTTGTAATGATTCTTTCCAATCCTTTTATCGCCTCTTTATCGTCACAGAGAGCAGTATGAACATTCTGATTATGATTCGCTGTCTCGCTCCCGGGTCTCCCGATTCACCAGTTACTGGACAACCTTGGAGAATGCATCACTGAGAACTCTTTGTTCGGGTCTGGCTCCAGTCTTTGCCTGCCCGACTATGTTCGGTCTCTCGTCCTGCGTCCTTAAAGTGTGAGTGATGCTCCGGTAGTCCATATACTGATACGTCACCCTGCTTCTTCCAGGATGTGGTATCGGCATTGTTATAAGGACCTCTTGTCCACCACAGTTTCTCTGTGTTCACCCCACTACTTTTGACTGCTTTCTCTGCTTGTCTGATGCGCTGCGACCTGATGCACTTCAGATTCAACTCTCCAGCTGATTGGAACTTCTCGGGTCTCCTGCAATTCACTGTCTCACCTCTCTGCTTTGACATAGCCGTGGGCCTTCCTGGCTTGTCTTGCTCCCTCTCTCACTCTGACTTATTATGGTATTTATTGAGTGCAGACCTAGCTTCGAGAAGCAACAGAGCGATTTCCAGAGGTATACAACAGTACAGATGCAGAACACAGCACTTTTCAGACGTTACAATAGAACAGATGTACAGCGGAGGGAAGGATACAGATGGGCACAGAGGAGTGTTAGAGCTCTACCAGGTGGTGGGAAGGAGAGGGGCAGGCCCAGTCTAGCAAGTCAGGTGGCGCGAGGGGCGATTTGATGGCCTAGGTGTTGAGGAGGAGAGACTCCTTGAAGAGTGGGTCTTGAGTTCTTTTCTGAATTGTAGGAGCATGGGGGCGAGTCTGATGCTAACACGGAGGAGGTTCCATAGTCTTGTTGCATAGGCAGAGAAGGCAAGTTTTCTAGTCCTTTCCTTTTTGCAACGGCGGATTTCAAGTCTGCACCCGTCCTGGCTTCTGGTGGTGTGATCTCCAACGGAGATGCTGAGCTTCTCCGCGAGGTAGCTGGGTGACCCAAGGGCGACTGCCTCATAGATGGTGCACAAAGACGAAGGTGATTCATGTGTGCAGTGGGAGCCAGTGAAGGTCGAGGGCTGAGGTGATGTGATTGTAGCTGCATATACCCTTTATGAGGCCTGCAGCTCCATGTAGCACACTTTTCAGGGCCACAAGGAAGGACAGGAAGTCTTCAAGGAGTGCATTGCCCCCATCCAGGTGGGACAGGAACAGTGCTTGAATGGTGGAACTAAACCTGTCCGGCGGGAGGAAAGGCTTGACTTTCCGCAGAAGGGAGAGCAGATACTAAACTGTCTTGAGTTTCCTTAGCTAGGTGTGTCTTGAAGGAGAGGTGTTCGTCGATGTGGAGCCCGAGGGACTTGGCGCAGGAGGTGAGCCCTTTCTGCAGGCTCTTATCCACAGTCTTTTTACTCCTCGTCCCAGTAAAATGGTGTTTGCCATTTAAAGGAGTAATTGCAGTTTCTGCACCGTAATAACACATCCTTGTTCCTTCCTCACACAGACCCTGGTAGAATATGTCTGAAGAGGAGATATTGGAGGGATCTTTAGGGAGCCCTAAAAGGAACAAGAGTCCTTGTCCTCATGGGAGAGTCTCTCCCAGTTAGGTCCTGCTTGCCTCTACACCTAGGCAGGGTGTTCGAGAGAAGACTCCTTGTAGAGGGGATGGAAGGGGTGGGGGGCATGCCTTGGGGAGAAGGGACGAATTCCATCGATTTGTCACACTACCCTTCTTTATACACTCAAATTCAACTGCTCCTTCTGTGGCGCATCAGCAGTAGTGGCACAAATGACCAATCTAACTTCTCTCCAGACAGTACTGGTGATCCTCCTAGGAACTAGTATTCTCCTTGTGCCTAGTACCTCATGCCCCATACTTGCAGAAGTTCCTGCTAGCAGGAATCACTCCGGAGCCATTATTTGGTGCAGAAAAAAACAAAAACGTATCAAATTGGTATGGAGCAGGCATCCGTGCATGGGGCCATGCCCCTCCAAGCGCCGCCCCCAGCTTCGCCCTGCCTGTCCTTTTCCATTGCCCAGGGCGTAACTGACTGATGTCTAGTTTAGCGGGGAAGGTGAAAGGAGGGATGTTGCCCGGAGTACAGTAGTGGCTATGATGACTAACTTACTGACATCCCATTGCCCTTCCTCCATACTTGTGGAAGATTATCAAGCCTACATAACAAAAGGGGCAGTGAACCTAGAACTAGCTAATCAAAGGGATTCTGCAGGACGGCTTGCGAAAACCTGGCAGCACAAGAACGTGACGGCAGAAAGCAGAGACCGACATAGCAGCCCTAACAATGACTTCCTAAGTAACCTGTCCCTGGAAGGCCACTGACTCGGCCGTAGCACAAACCACAGCGCACGGAGGCCCTTAAGAGGAGACAATCCAACATATTTGTAACCTTCTGCTAAGCAAGACACTATATCCATCTCGCTATTGTGGGCTTATAAGACAACTGACCACAAGACAAATCTTAATATACAACAAAGAGCCTCTTTCATGTCCAGATTGTGTAAGATTCTCTCGCTTTCTGAAAACAGAATGGAGAAGAAAACAAGAGAGATGTATGGGCCGATATGAAAATCAGATTTATTATTTGTATATGGTTTAACACTTAAACCTTTACAAAATTTAGATGAATACAAATTACATAGAATTAAAAAAAAGAAATCACTTACTTAAAAAAAGCCACACAGATGAACAAACTCAAGTTTACCTTAAGATTTCCTCCTAAAATACACGGAGCTCAGAAACATTGCCAATTTGAAATACAAGATTTGCTCCTAAAATACACAGACATTTCAAGTTTAAAATTAAACAAGTATATAAATTGCATAAATTTCCCAAGAATTTCAAGACCGCCAGCTTCAAAGACACGGATTTCCCACAGAGCATCTTCAGCCAGATCTAGTCCAACTGCACCCATTCAGTGTTAACTACAAACTTTTTAAAATGGTAAATACGTGTGACCAGAAAAGCCGGGCACAATAGTAGATTAAGGGATTCCTTTTCAGTGGTCACATGGCAATATCTCCAAACTGAGTTCTCCTTCCCATCACGGTTTCTGATAGTAATAATCTCCTTAGTGAGGAGGACAATCGCGCCAAATGGCAAAAAATCATTGACTTTTTTTTTAAGGGAAAAAGGCTTAAACACGGTTTGACAGCACCCATGTTTTTGTGATGTAGACAAAGGTGCTTATACAGTGTGGACTTCGCAACCCATTCCTTGTTCTAATCCAGTCATTCAGGAGCATCTTTTTCTTCACCTTGATAGGATTTGTCATTAGCATTTCTAACCTGAAGTCTAAGGAGTGCTACAAGCTTGTGCACTGGGGGGAAAAAAAGATTTTCATAGCATTGTTATTCAACCTCTCCAAATTCCTCCAAATAGATATTGTGCTGGGCAAAAAATGATGGGTGCGTAGGAAAAACCATCATATCCTTGTGGATCGTGGATAAAGTTTCCACGCTGAAATAGCCTGAAGCTTGCCGACCCTCCGGGCAAAACATAACAGTAACGAAAAGGCAGCCTTCGAGTTGTGAAGGCTAATGTTCATCATGGCCATAGGCTCAAATTGTTTGTGAGCCAGAGAAGTGAGAACGACATTGAGGTCCCAGCTCAAATGATGACCCTTGGCAGATGGCAACAGGTGTTTGAAGCCCTCAAAGTATCACCTCTACTGCACTAGAAAGGGGAGTCCCCCTTGGCCTTCCTGTAGACCACCACTGCTAAGTGCTGCAAGACTTGGTAGAAATTCCAGATCAAACTAAAAGAAAGCACAGGGTCTAGCTTGCATGACAAGGCATTGATCTGCTTGTCGAGAAAGGCAAAAACACAACCATTTGCTTTTTTACTGCCCACTAGAAGGATGACAGGCTGCCATAATATCCATGATTTCTTTAGACAAGACTAACCATGTGAGGGTTAATGCCTCAGGAACCAGACAGAGAACGGAAGCCAATGACGGGAGGGATGTCATATCGGCTTCTTCCGAGACAGTAGGTTCAGTCTCAGAGAAATTGACCGAATGGAAATGGGCCCGTCTCGTCAGGCCCGAGAACTAGAACCTGGCTGGCCACCAGAGAACCATCAGGATTATCATGCAGAAGTCCGTGTCTATGAACTTCCAGAGTAACCAGTGTATCAGAGGGAATGGAGGGAACACAGATGTCCAGGCCCTCAGAGGAGATTAAGAGACCGCACCCAATAGAATCCATGTGCTTGCCCAGCAGAGAAGCAAAGCTGGAACATTGCGTATTGTGGGGGGAAGCAAATGCATCCAGCCGAGGGAACCCACCCAACTCGCAAACAGGTCCCAAGCCACCTTTGGGTGGAGTTTCCATTCATAAACTGTTGCCTCAGTGCACTGAGGGTAACCACCTTCTGGTCACCTTCCCCTGTTAAGTGGAATGCCTGAACTTCAACATTGAGGGATGTCCCAATCCCACAGCTCCAACATCGCCAGTTAGAGGTGACCTAGACCCTCAGCGTATGTTATGTAAAACATAACTGTTGTATTGAAGCTTAGCACCTAAACACAACAGCCCCCCGCCAAACAGCAATGAACTTAAACGATGGTCAGGGAGGGAAGGGGGTACGCAAACCCACCCAGTTAATCAAATCATAATGACCACACCACCATCTGAGATCTGGAATCAGAAAGGGCAGAATCTTTCAGGCACAAATTCAGGACAGGTCAGACCAGAACAAAGCTAGGTAAAGATCGGCCCACCTTATCTTGGACCTGGTATGAGGTTCATATAGAACGCAAGAGACCATATGGACCAAAAAGACAACCCTTCAGAATAAGCATGCACTGATTGATCAGGTTCTGAACTCTGTGCTCCAAAGGGAAACGGTCTTGGAGAACGCCCGAAATTAAGACTGAATGTCAGTCTCTGGGAAGGTACCAGTGAAGACTTCTTCAATGAAGGTCCAAAATCACCCGTAGCTATTACTCTGCTGCCTATGGTCTGGCCGCCGGGACCAGCAGTTCGCCGAGGTAAGGATACATGTTGAGGTCTCCTTGCACGACAGGCTGACATCACCATACTTTTTGTAAAGTCACGGGAGGCCATAGTGAGTCGATACAGGAAACATTTGTCCTAGGACTGCCATTTCCTCAGTTAAAACAGGAAACAGCGAGGCTGCTCCTAGTTGGGCACATGCAATTATGCATCCTCCAGATCCACTGCACAGACCCAAACTCCCCAACGGAGCAAAGGTCGGATGTGCACTGGCATCATCTTGGACCGTTCCAGAAGTAGGAAGGAATTGATGGAGGACAGATCCAGGGTGGTGGATATACCCACCCAATGTGATGTTTTGCACAGTAAACAGCCTCTGGAAACACCGTCTCCTGCTGGGATGCAGAGAACTCTTCCATTACCTGGAGGTCCAGCAACTTCTGACACCCAGAAGTTAGAGAACATTCTAAGCTGCAGCAGTTGAGAACTGGGAGGAGGAAGAGGAGGGAGACAGTCTTGGCAGCTGACCGTTCCTATGGGTGCGAGGAAAGAGCCCTCCATTGCACCAGGTTTAAATAGATTCACACGCCCGCCAAGGATGGACAGGGCAAATAAGCCAGTCTTTGCATGGGCATTGTTTCTGAGGAAGGCCCTTGGAAAAAAACCCTGGGAGCATGCCGAATGGGGGAACAGTTTACTTACTTAGACCGGTTCTTCTGGAATCCTTTGAAGTCCCTCAAGGGCTTTCAGAAGATACCAGTCTTCTGCGCTTCACCAACATTGAGAGGCACTTTGCCATTTGAGTGGTCTTTCTATTGCAGTTGCTGGTCAGTTGACATGTGGAAAAACTCTATGCCTTCAAAAGGAAATAAATATTTCCCAGGACACCCGAGACAAACTTGGTAGTCCCTGGACAGGCTTCTTTCTCATGCCCACTCCTACCGCCATTCCAGGCGGATGTGTCGAAGTGGTCAGATTGATCTTTAGCAACCTCCTGCACCTTCGCCATCCCGGAACTAAACACATCTAGTTTGTCCGCTGGCAGGAACCCCCAAACTCTGCTAGCTCCCAGCACAGCTTTTTTGCTGGGCCTGAACAAATAGCAGAGCTATTGGCCTATTGGATCTGCAAGGATGAGTTCAGGTAATCCTTTTGTCCAAAGTACTGAGGACCTTGTTCCCTTTCCCCAGAACTAGATTGCTGAGGCTCCAGCCAAGGACTTGGATTGGAGTATAGCAGCTGACACCACTGAAGAGAAAGGCTACGGGTGGGAGGCTAAGCAAGAAGACTGAGGGAAAGAGACAGTACCTCGTCCTTCAGCCCACAGCCCCAGAATGGGGTTTCTGCCAAAGTTTAAGGGCTTAGGCCATGGGGACGACCATTTTGCATGGGGGATGACCATTTGTTCTCAGAATGGGAGAACACTACTCCCCGTAGCACACCAGTCACAGCTGAGGCACTTTCCAGAATGGGTATGTTCAAAAACAATAGCATTCCAACCACCCTTTCGTTAAATGGTCTTGCTGAAGGTGGCAATTTCTCTTCAATGTTTTCGCTCAGATCCCCAACGATTATCCCACAAAGTTGGAGACTGAACCAACCCTAGGCGGGGCCCAGGTGGTAAAGGTGGCTGCACCGGGGCTGGGGCCGGTTCTGAATAAACAGGAAAACACAGACAGTAGAAGTCCACTCCCACCCCCAAGGAAGAGGACAACAAAACCGTTATCCGGGTTGTATATATGTTAGTCACAGGAGCAACAGTGATTACTGGCTGTGGTAGAAACATCTCCCTGCTGATAACCCTTTAGTAGCACATTATTGCTGAAGACTGCACACGTCCCTGAAATTTGGTGAAGAACCAGTCGTCTTGAGAGTTGCTTGTGTATACGCAAAAGATGCGCCAAACATATTACTCAATTGTCCATTTAAGGTTTTAATTTTGTGTATCAGCCATCCTTGGTTGACACGTATTTCGGCTACTGAGCCTTTCTCAAAACCGGGCTATAATTCAAATACAAATGTTTCCACATGTTTGTGTCCTTTTTCATTTGTTTGCCCTTTAATTTTCGCGCTCTTTATATTCCTGGGAACATCCCCATCTGTTACTATAACAGTTGGTCACCCGCTCGATCCACTCGCGTCAGCACTTCTAGTTAGACTCAAAACCTTAAACGGACAATTAAGTAATATATTTTGGCGCATCTTTTAAGAGCATACATAATGAACTTATAATAACGTTAATGTTTTCTTCCGTTTTATGCTAGAGACGAGACTAACAGGATTAAACTCACAAAGACTAAGTCGCATGGGCAGAGTGACTTTTTTTTAAAATAAACAAGTCTGTTTCAGTCTTCTGAAGAGGACTGTTGTGGCATAGACCAGCGACCATTGAAAACTGTGAAGCAGAGACCAAAATGTGCCCCTTCGCATCCAAACAACCATGGCTTAGAATACGCCAACAGTGATGAAGAGGGAGGAAGATCCATGGTGGGGGGGGGGGGGTGGAGGGGGTTTTGGGAACATCCTTGTACGACCAGACTACTGCCACTTTGGAACAAGCAGGTCGAAATCCTGATAACACGTACCCAGGTTTCTCTTGGAAGGCCCTTTTTTTTTTTTATTTGTTTATAACCTCATAGGTTTTTACAAAACATATTTTGAAATTCGCATTCCCTGTTGCACAGTTTGTTTACTACCTAAGGACACCACTCCTGGGGACTCCTTTCATTACTCTAGACTCGAGAGCAGGCTTAACGTGGGTGCCTCCTCAGGGGCTACCTGGAGGCTCTTGCAATTAGGCCCATTTGCTCTTTGCAGGGCGACAGTCACAAATTTCGCGGCTGTCCTGGACCATTTAGCCGAGTCCCCGGCTATCAGCCGTGACCAGGAGGTTTCCTCATCCAACATCTTGGCTTCGTTGAAGAGTGGTGTCAGATAGGATTGTCTCTCATAGGATAGTGCTGGACAAATCATTAACAGATGTCTGAGTGATTCTCGATTGTCCGGCACACTGCATAGACGGCACTCCGCTGATGGGGACAGCGCTCTACTAGTTAGAATTTCTCTAGTAGGCAGTAAGTTCAGCCGTGCCCGCATAAAAGTTCGTCTTAGATTTTTTTCCGGGAACTTGTCACAGTACTTTAAGGGTTCCTTTAGGCGATTGTGCGAAGTAGGTAGGTGCTTTAGTGTTTTGTAAAAAAGAGCTTTTTCGTTTGTACAGATCCAATCTTGCTGCTCTAGCTTAGTTTTGACACGGCATGGATTTGAAATCAGTATTTCTTCATCACACACTACCGCCTCCATAGCGATCTTGATTTTTTTTCCCCAATCTGCCAAGGCTTTGCAGTTCAATCCTTGTAATTCAGCCGCCACGATTTTGAAAATCGGGGGGGAGCTTTGGAGCAGGATTTTCCTGTATAGTTGCGTTGCAGATATGGTCACCACCGCTCCAAGAGATAGCAAACCTAAATCTCGATGGATTGCTGGAAGGGGAGCTGACTTAGGTAAGCCTAATACTGATTTCCAAATGAAACCTTCTAGACGCGGCCATAGTTCATCCGGGAGATTGAGGTTTGCCGCCATGCCATAAGTAATGGTTGGAACTACTTTCGTTTTGTAGAATTGTAGGGCGGGGAACCACGAGAATTTTCCAAATTTCCCATCGACTGCCCGCATTTCAGAAGTTAAGTTTCGCACTTTTGACCAGAGCGAGTTTTGGAGTGAGTTTTCACGGAGCGTGTTGTCAAGCATTACTCCGAGATATTTATATTCCGTTATGACTTCGATTTTAGTTTGTCCCAAAGCCCAGCTGAAGGTTGATTTAGTGCTCTTTGTTGATTTTGAGAGTATCAGGATTTTGGTTTTCGTTTTGTTGATTTGCAGATTGTTCGTGCTCATGTAGGCCGCCACGTTGGTCAACTGGCGCTGAAGGCCGACTGCTGTTTGGTCCAGTAGAACCAGGTTGTCGGCATACCAAAGCCTGGACACTTTTTCCCCTCCTACTTTAGGAGGGAATGCTTGCACCATTTTCTCAGACTCTTGATAGTCCCCAATAAATGCAATAAACAGGGCCGG
The DNA here is from genome assembly GCF_040938575.1 of Ambystoma mexicanum. Classification (NCBI taxonomy): domain Eukaryota; kingdom Metazoa; phylum Chordata; class Amphibia; order Caudata; family Ambystomatidae; genus Ambystoma; species Ambystoma mexicanum. The sequence continues at coordinate 198,217,657 of NC_090931.1, read as the reverse complement.
GGCCAGGGGGCATCCCTGTTTGACTCCCCGTTTGGTGTAAATCATGTCGGACAGGGCCCCTTGCTGGTTTAGACGGACCCTTAACGATGTTTCCGTGTGGAGTGCCAGGATGGGGTCGAGAACTGGTCGCGGACAATTCCATGCTGTCAGTTTGGCCCATAGCTTAGTACGATCTACTGTATCGAAGGCCTGCGAGAGGTCTATTAGTGCCATGTAAACTTTAGTAGCTCCCCTCTTTGCGTTGGCTTTGATTATACTCAGGATCAGAAGATTAATTGCCGTTCCTGTACCTTTTTGGAATCCTGTCTGGAAACAGTCCGTGGCTGGGGAGATGGCGGCCCAGTCCTTGAAGTGTTGTAACAGCAACGAGGCAAAGATTTTGCCAATTATATCTAGAAGTACAATCGGTCTGTAGTTAGCCGGTTGGTTTCTATCGCCCTGCTTAAAAACTGGGACTAAAATTGCCTCTGTCCAGGATTTTGGAACTTGCCTCTGGGTCTGGCATTGGGTAAAGAGTTCGGAAATTGCATTTGCCCATGCTGATGGATGCCTTTTAATATCCACATTTGTCAGTCCATCCGGGCCCGGTGCCCTTGAAGTTTTTAACTTGGCAATTGTTCTTAAGATATTTTCCTGTTTCGCTAAATCGATCCATGGGTATTCCCCTCCTTTTTGAATCTGGTGGGGCGAGTCCCCTGGTACGCGGTATAAGTCTGAGTAGTGGGAGATCCAGTTTTGTTCAGATACTGAACTCGAGAGTGGTGGCGCTTTTTGGCAATTTCTATTTCTGAGCAATGTCCAAAAATCTTTGGTCTTTCTCGTCACCCCAATTACCAGCATGGCTTCCGCATCCTTCTGGTACAGTGCTTGGCGATGGTGTTTTTGTAACGCTCACCTGGTTCCCACGGAGGCGCGGCGTCGAAGGCGCAGAACTCTGAAGATGGACAGGAAGGGCCCCTCTATTCTGGCTTCCCTGGCTCGTTGGATACCCTCCTGTGCGTGAAAAGGGAGTATTACCAACTGTGGAACAATGCTCAAGCCTCCCACTTCCTTCCAACCCTCCACGATACCTCCTCCACGATTCCCTGTGAAGCCTCACCTTAGGGTTTGGAAGGATGAGCTCTCCATCCTGCTTCTGATGCAGGGGCGCGTTGAAACCCAGTTACTTCACTGGATTGAGGATTGATGGGAGTTCAGGTAAGCTTGACTGTTCAGGTAAAGCGCTGTAAAAGTTCTGTTCAAAAGTTCAAGCTTAATAATAATGTTCGTTGTCTAATTGCAGCAAGCGCTAATGATGTCTTTTTCCCCTTAGGGGCCAGGGTTCGGAGTGCCGGAGATATGGCGCCGACCCGAAGTGAAACAGTTCTGGATGAGCGCTCAGGAAATGTCTTTGCATTCGCTCATTCAATGTCTTTGTCTTTTTTCCCCATAGGGGCCGGGGTCCGGAGATGCCAGGAAGCGGCAGGACCGGAAATGCAGTGGGAATAATCCAACAGGTAAGATTTAAAAGGAAACTGAGCTTTCCTTATTCCTTTTCTCCCTCTCACCTTTGTTCTTGTCTTTTTCCCTCTAGGCACCGGGGCGTAGCTGAATCCGGAAGATCGCTGCTGAAGATGGAAGCGCCTTGCAAAGGTGAGTAAAATGCGGCGCTGCAGCGATCGAAACAAAATGCCTTTAAAATGATGTCTTCCTTTTCAGGGCCGTTGGAGAAATGACTCCGGGATGCAGATTTAGCAGGTAAGGGCTTTTCTTCTCCTCTTCTCTTCCTTTCTCCCCTTGCAGGTGTTCCAGGGTGCTGGCAGGCGTGGCTGAATTCAGGATGCAGGAGCTGACACGGTGAGCGTCCAGCTGCTAGGTGCAGAACAACGCGAAGCACGTGTGGCTGTTCGGGTGGGGTTTAAATAGCCTTGGAAGAGGTTCCTGGTATGTATCCTTCCACCAATCAGGTATGTATCCTTCCCCGACCACACCCGGGTGGTGAAGTAGTCCTCCAGGTAAAGTAGTCCCATTCAGGCCTCAAGAGGGCCTGGATGAAGCAGCAAGGTCTGCTTCAGGTAAGTGTGCACCCAAGCACTTAAACACAAATCCTCTTCTATGAGCCTGGCGCCTAAGGCGCCAGGACTGGGGTCCGCTATGAGCCTGGCGCCTAAGGCGCCAGGACTGAGTCCAAAGGGCCCCGACTTGGGCCCGCTGAGACTTCCCTGGGGAAAATGATGTCTGCCTTTGGGGTTGCTGGGCCCGGCCTGGCTCCTTGGAGGTAGGCATCATGACAGTTTTAGCCATGCCTTGTAAATCTTCTCGCCAGTGCGGTATTCAGTCCATGCCTCCCTCTTCCCTGCCTTGATCGCTTTCTTTTTTAGCTTTCTCAGCTCCAGTCTTTTTGTCACCACCTCTTGGTTGAACGTGTGGACATGATTGGGAGGGTTTTTCACCTTGCCTCCAAAACTTGTTTTGTAGGGCACAAGCAGCGATACATATTCAGGTCTTCCCTCTATTAGATTTTTCGGTGGGACCCCCCCCTTTTTGCTTTAGAGCGATTTCCAACCCTCTCACGTTGTTAGATGAGAGACGAAGTCGGTTTTGCTGCATATTCGAGCTTACCACTGGTAGGTAGTGCCCTCTTTCCTTCATAAGACCGCCCCAGGACATCTACAGCAGATTGTGGTCACTTTTTGGTGTCCGGTATACTGTGAAGTCCGTCAGATACGGGATCAAACCTTCGGTGATGAAAATGTAATCGAGAGTAGCCTCCGCACCCGACCTTTCCCATGTTGGAATTTGGGATTTGTGCTCCACCAGTTCTGCCACATTGTACAGCTTACGTGATTTCATTAATTCTGACCACGCTTTACCTCTTTTGTCGGCCACGGGATAGGAAGGCTTATCATCTTTGTATTTGCCGGTCCCGCATTTTGCGTTCAAATCGCCGCATATTACTACGTGGGGGACCTTTAGGTCGATTGTAATTTTATCGATGATATTCGCAATCTCCGTACAGAAGCCCTCAGTGGAGACTCTATCCGGGTTCCAGTATAGGTTGATTATTGCTACTTCTGATGTAGCGTCTATGGCTAGATCCCGGGGACAGTGAATCCAAGATACAAGAGTTGTTAACATGCCATAATCTTCAGATACCTTTATACTCGAGATTCCTGAGCCTACCCGGATTGCCGTCAGTAGGCCAGCCGATGGTCGTCCCTGTAAGGACCTTGTTGCTGGGGAAACTTCAATTTCGTAGCCGTCTAACGCCGGTTTTCCCAGGAGCCAAGTTTCTTGAAGGCAAATAAGATCGAAGGCTCCTAAGTTAGTTAGTCTCACTTTCGGTCATTAGATGGCGATGACCTCTTGTGTTCCACGATGCCATATGAAGGGGTAGTTCTTTTTGCTTAGTGGGCGGCATTTCCTCCCGTCCCATAGTGGCGTTGGAACACGATGGCGATTGCTATGCTTTGGGGGGGCGGGCAATAAGGTCTTGAACCCACTTCCACGGTTTCAATTGAGTTCCCTCTTTGTTCGGCACTGTTTTCGTCTGTTTGCCTAGTTCTTCCTGGTATTGCTTCTCGTCACTTATTCCTTGAGCTTTCGGTGGATCTGTGGGTCGACTGTTCCTGTAATTACTGTGTTCTTTATTTTCATAATGGTTAGACGGCCTGAATTCTCCCCTTACATTTGTCCTTGAGGACCACTTGGGTTTATACGGTGTCTTTTCTGCGATGTATTTTGCGGCATGATGTAAGGTTGTGCCATTTTTCTCTCTCTCGTGGGTTTGGTGTAAGGGCATTGGGATTCGAAGTTTTTCTATTTTCAAGCACATACGGTGGAGATCCTTTACAACTTCTCTGGAGAGATCGAAGGCTGCCTTACTATTCACATGGAGGTAGGCTTTGGCTCTGTGGTCCCAGTGGTATGGTTCCACAAGTATAAGATCGGCTGATCTTAAATTTCGCAACGTGCTTATCTTTCGCAGCAATTTCAGGACTGTGCCTCGGTTCAATACTAGATAAGTATCCTTTGCAGAGGTTTGCTCTAATTTGAAGAGTATTGAGTCGTGTAACTTTTCTTGTATCTTTTCCTTTGACTTTTGGGGACTACCCATCGATTTATGGGATTGTAATCGAGTTTTATCCTGGTGCTGCCGTTGATTTGGCCCGCAGCTTGTGTCTTGATCTGGTTTGCGTGTTCTTGGTATTTCTTGTTCTTTAAGGGTTTTTAAAGCCTCCAGGGCGATGCTTGGTGAATTTGCCGGCGAACTCTGAGTACAAGACCTTCGCCCCCCCCATTAGTGTTTGTTACCTCATTCGGTTGTGGGGTCGGTTTCCCCGACGAGGGTTTTTGCGAGCTTGTCGTTGGGGAGCTGATTTTTTGCGATGTTGAGGGCCTCGCCTTTTCACCGACAGAGTGTTGCGAAATGTTCAATAGATCCTGATCGGACTCATTCCCACTACTTACATCAGGAGTCAGAACTGTTCTCAAGATAGTTGAAGGTTTCTCTGGCTGTACGACGATATTGGGTTGAGGTTTTAAGATCCCCTCATCTCGACTTTTCTGTGATTCTGGTAGTTCCCTTTGAGTGGTCTTTGCTTTTTTGTCCATTTCCAGTACACTTTTCCCCTTTGTTTGCTTTAGATTAGTCGTGAGCCGTCCGGCTATGACCTGTTCCTGTTCGTGGTGTGCAGTTTTTTTTACTGACTTTTTGAAAATGGGGGCGGTACCCATGCTGCTGCCACTTTCTGTTGTCTGTATAGCCTTAGAAGAGGAAGTGGTCCGGCTGTTTTTTGCTTCTAACTCGCCTCTCAGTAAGTCAATTTTCCCCTCAAGGTTTGCGGCAATCCTATTTGAGTTTCGCTCAACGGCCGTTAGATATCCTTCGATGAAGGTTAGTTTTTCACTCATTGTACTTATCATAGACGAGTTGTCCTTGAGTGCTTCATGAATTGACTCATACAATTTGCAAAAGGGGTTTAGGGCTATTGTCACCGCCAACATTATCGACAGTAAATCAGCTTTATTTTTTAGAGGGGGTGTCTTTCTCTGTCATGCTTGGAATTTCACTTAGGTGCCTCGATTCCTTGGAGGTTGTTGTCTCTCTCTCGATTAAGTGATGAACCGGCCTTTCTGTTGTCCTTCTCTTTGTTGGTGGCAGTGCACCGAGAGTCATTGGGCTGCTTTCTCCTAGTGGCCTCCCTGAATTTCCTAGAATGTGTGGGTGTATCCATGCATATTGGTCATTCGCGGTAGATGAAGTCTGGTCTTCTCTTTCACTAGGAGTGGGTGGGCCACCATCCCGAGGTTTTGAGAGAGCCTCCTCTGACTGTAATGCTTTTGGAGATTCATGCACTTCACCTCTCTCAATCGCTTGGTGAGCAGAGGTTTCTTTAGCACTTTGCTTTGTCCTCTGATGGGGCGAGATGTTTTCTAAGTCACTGCTCTCCTCGTTGTCTATAAGAGGGGCAAGGTTCGCTGAGGTGCTATTTGCGAACCCTTGAGGGATGCCCTCGATTTTCCTAGATTTCAGTCTTGGAGAGGGTTCTGTGATAGCCTCAAGTATTTCAGCATCTGAAAGTTCCGGCTCCATCTCGTGTTTCCTTTTGTGCTGTTGGATGAAATAGTCTTTGAGGGATGATATCAGAGGAGTTGCTAAGCGATTGATTCTACCCTGTGCTCGTGCCGGGGCTTTGCGGGATTTCTTCCCTGGCGCCTTTTCCAACCTTGCTTTTGCTGTTTTTCTTTGCTTTGGTGGAACTGTTCTGCGTGGTACTGGAGATTTTACAAGTGGGTCATCCAGTTTAGGGATCTCGTACTGAGAGGCCAAGTTCTGTTGGCTGGAGCCTCCACTGCCACTTTTATGTAGTTCCTGTGTTTGTTGCATGAGCTGTGGGACCTTCTCTTGTGTTTTCGCCTCAACTGCTGCAGATGGAGTGTGTTGGTCTGGATTTTCGCAAAACGAATCATCCTGGGGTGTAGTCGCATCCTCCTCGGGTACTTCAAATACTGAGTCATCTGATTGACTGCCACTCATTGCTGATTTTTCAGCTTCATGGTCAGAGCTCTCAGCCAGGTCTGAGCTGTTTGCCCTACTTTCAGTTTGGATTGCCTTGGCGTTAGGTAGATTTGACTGGTTGGAACAGCCAATAGGTTAGTGTGTACTTTTCAGTGATTGGTGCATTTGGACGGTAGTAAAGACTTGGGAAATTGGAATAACTTGGTGATTGGAGGCGCCCTCCGCATTCGACTTACGGACGACTGCGTGAAAGCGCACTCCTGGCTCTGTAAGTCGATCAGCGGTTCTTCTGTCTTGAGAACATTTTCGTGATGATAGCTCAGGGCGTATAGATTCCTGCCTCGCCCATACTCCGACAGTCTCTGGCGGGAGATCACTCGCCATAGCGGTCGGACCGGCGGGCGTTCTGTGCTCAGCATTTTTGAGAGGGCTCCGCGTGATAATAGGGGGGGGGACCCCCTTCCACACTGCACCGTTCTTCGCCTCCCCTTCCCTTTTGTCACTTTGATCTGCTACTGGGAGCAAAGGACCATCCAAATACGTGGGGTCCACAGTGGGACTCTTGGAGCCGCCTAATTTCTTTAGCCTGACGTCGGCCCGATGCCTATCCAGGGGTGAGTTCATCTGCGTAGGAGGCACGGGAGGTGAGGGGTGTGAGCAGAGAAGATGTAAGGGGGAGGAATTACTCCCAGTTTGTGGTTGCCCCTCTCGTGGCACAGCTCTCTGTGTTTTCAGAGAGTGCTTATTTAACAGGGTGTGCTCCTGGCACTCTGGGGAGTCAACAGTGTCGAGTGCCAGTTTGCTGCTGCCCAGACGGCTACTTATGTCGTCTTCCGAGGGGGGTGGACAAGCCATCCCACACTGGGAGAGTTCGTGAGTGGTTGGTACACAGCTTTAAGGCTAGGTGGGGAGGGGCTTTCCACGTATGCCACAAGAAGATGTAAGTAAGTGACTTAACGTCTGTTGCTTCCCAACACCCTACACCGCACACTTGCCTATTCCTCTTCAGGTACCCGCGCCGTCCAGAGCCGAACAGCAGCCAAACAGCTCTTTATGTGTGAAATGCAGTGCCCTTTACTCCGCAGTCGGGCTTAACGCAGCGAGGGTCTCTGGGGCTGTTTTTTAAAGTTGGTAGAAGTCACGTGACAACACACGTGACCGTGGCAGAGCTCCACCTCCTCCAGGAAGTGGGTGAACGCCGGCAGGATACTCGGCGTGTAGCAGAGGTGAGTCAGGATGCGAGCGTTCTGGATAAACGCCCTTTTCATGCATCAAGGAAAGGCTTGAAGGTCTAGGAACTGCCTGCACTACCATCACAGATGTCGTTCCCAGAATTTCATGCCACTTGTCTCAATCCACTACCTTGTCCTGCTGCTTAGCATGGCTGTGATGCTCTAAAGCCTTGCCTGGCAGTTTACAGGAAACCTCGGGGTGACTGTTGGTATATTTGTTTGACAAACCCCTTTAAGTAACGGGCCGATTTAGCCCATTTCCCCATAGCCCCGCTGGAGGTATCCTTGGGAGAAAGCCTGGTATTAGCCCCAACACAGGGAACCTCGGACCTGCATCTGGATTTAGCCCCTGAGCAGGGAACCCCAGGGTTGCCCCCGGAAATGGGTCCCCTTGATGCTAAAATGCCGACATGTCAGAGGTTACTCTTGTAGGGCAGGCTAATGATCCCCAAAGTTTCAGGCCTCGATGTGGAACAGCGCCATCTGCAGTGCGGTAGCCCAAACTGTGAGCTGGTCAGCCACTGGGTGGCCCAGGGACACTACCGACAGCTCTTCTTTGCAGGGCACCGTGCAGGCGCCTGGAATAGATGTTCCCTCCACTTCCAGGGTTGCAGCTCCTTCGAAGGACTGCTAAAGATCTTCAGCAAGAAAGGGCTCCTCCAAAACAGCAGCAGAAGTTGGTAGCCAGGCCCCCTTCCGACGGGTCTCTGGTTTCTTCTCAGGTCCCACAGCTGGATAGAAGTCTTGGCTCCTTCAGGTTTATCCAGGTTCTCTGAAGAGTAGGTGCATGGGGTCCTTCTATCCTAAAAGCCAGGTAAAAGCAGCTGCCCTAACTAGCCAATAACTGAAGTAGCGGACACACACACCCTGTTCCAGTGGTCCAATCAGGACCGCTGGCGAAAAAACACATGCATATGATATGGCATTTATAGCACACCTATACAGAAGTGTTTCAAGACGCGACAAGGCAAGAGAGGGGAAACAGAGGGAGGACAAGAAGCAACGATCTCAAGTGCAGGGGAGTGGAGAAATGCCAGGGGGGTGTGGGATGATGGACAAGTGCAGCACAAGGAAAAACAGGAAGACAAGTAGTACAGTGAACGCGTGGCAAGTGTGAGGAGTGCAGACAACAAGTGTCAGATAAGTGCTGGAGAGGGGACTGTAGGGTTAAAGATACGACCACAAGTGTGGGGGGGGGGGTGCCAAGAGGCAGTGTGCGGGTATGCAGCTGGACAGGCAGGGACCTGGGCCTGGGTTCAGAGGGTTGTCAGGTGACCAGTGCGTTTAACAGGCAGGAGATCAGCAGGGCAGAGGAAGAGAGAAGGCAGAAGCAAAGAGGAATGTCTTCAGGTGACTGACACACTGAAACCAGTTTGTGCATTGGGACCAGAAAGTCCCAGCCCACATCCTGCCATCAAACACACACAGCCCTCCAGTAGCCCGCCAAAATCTTCTGCTTTCCCGGGCACTGGAAGTCCTTATAAGGATTTTCCTGGTGTCTCAGGCCAGGAAGAAGGCTAAACAACAAGATGGCCAAAGGACAAGCGAAAAACCATGTGGCACAGCCATGTTTGGACACTAGCCACATTTAGTAGCCAAACGCGGTTATAGAGGCAGGGCTAAAACGAAAAGTCCAAAAAAAAAAAAAAAAAAGGCAAAAGGTCACTGCTGCCACCAGCCTATCCTTTCAGCACACCTACAGTAACCAAAAATCCTCTGAGTGTTAGTGTAGGGCAAATCAAAATACGCCATTGTACTGCAGTGTACGTTGTATTGTGTACAATGATAAACGTTACCACAAGTGATACAAAAGTAACCAAAAGTAGTAACACAGTAATACGACTAAGGGAAATAATGTTTCCCAGTACTGACAGCATGAAGGACATGTCAGCTTCCCCATAGCATATGAGTAAAAGGCAGTGCAGTGAAGCTTAACACTGTACGCAAAAAGAGCAGGTCAGCATCAAAAATAAAAGCAAAAGGTTTGGGGGTCCATAAAGATGGAAGGAAAGGTGCAGTAAAGAGAAATCTTTCCTAACAGCCCCTGAGCGGGGAAACGGAGGAATCTGTAGTAGCTAAATGATCACAAGAGCCCCTCTTAACAAAGTCTACCAGAAAGGAATCCCCCGGCCAAGATGCCCTAAAGGATGAGGGGAAAAGCAATTACTTCATGATGCCTTTTCGCCGCCTGGAAGTCGAAAACAAAAAGAAGTTGTTCTGGAGAAGATGACCACTGCAGCAGACTAGTAAAATTGTGTGCAGATAATGCGTTGCAGCACCAGGGGTGGTTCCACCGATCGAGCTCTACATTGAGAGCGAAGTAGTGTGCGTGACAGGTATAGGCTTCTCGCTGTATTTAGAGGCCGCAAAACCAGACAGCTTTTCCTGGCATAAACGAGGGGAGGGACAGAAGCAGCACTGGGGGGCGGGGGGGAATGGGGGTGTGGGTAAGAGTGAAGAAGATTAACAAAAAAAAAAAAAATGAGTAACTAGGGGAAAATTTGCAGAGAGAAGCACTGGCAGTAAGAGCGCTGTTCTGTTAGAAACAGAAAAAAAAGGTCTCGCGGAGAGGAGCTGGGGGACAGGCAGCATGCACGCAGAGGTGTAAACTAAAATCGAGGGATTTTTTTTCTGCACTAGCAAATGGCTCGGGTCCCGTTCCTACGAGTGGTAACTCGCACAATTATGCTGGAAGTGGGATGGAAAGTCGTAGTACAATCCGTCTCCTGGTTCACAGTGCTTTAAGTGGGGTAAGAAATTGATGGGGAGGGTGGGGGGGCAATTTGGGGGGGGTGGCTTGCATGATGGGCGTGGTCTACAAAAGAACATGTAAAATGGTGTGGCCTACATAACTAAGTGCATATCGCAACACAGTCTGCTTGGTACACTCCTTAAATTATAACAAATCAAAGCTTACCGTCATTATTTATTAGAACCTTAACTGGGGCCATTGACAAAAGGTTAGGTGTTAAGGTACATTATCAGGTTCATTAGCATCCCAGTACAGCTTATGCGACACCAACTACATTTGATAAGTGCTTATAGATGCGAGCACGGTATGAAAGGCTGATGAATCGCTTCCTGCTTAGTATAAGGGGCAGCCCCGAGACAGGAGCTACTGGCATACCAATGCGGGCCCAGCTGTGCTTATCATTGCATGAATCAATATAGATGGCTTTAATGCAATGTTTAATAACGAGTAGCTGGTGCTTGTCACTTCTAACTGGGAAGTGCAATGCATTGGAGATGGCAGTGAGGGGGTAGCTAGCAGGGACCCCCGCACACCTGTCCTAATCCCAGAACTCATCAGGGCTCTGCTCTGGGAGGTTGTTGCAGGATCTGAGCAGGAAGCAGGGGCAAGAGGGAGACCCTAATTGTACTGAAAGAACACTTCGAATGCGAACTCATCAGGCAGAGGCAGACCTCCCTCACAGATGGTCAAAAAAAATCAAACGCACTCGAAACATTCGGGACTCCGGACGGTCTGTGATACCTTCTTCAGTGCTTCGGACAGGGCATTGTATAAATAATCTTAAAGTGCTGGCCACACAAAAACACATTACATTGGCAGGCTTTCGATGTGCCCACGCCAGTGCATATTCAGTTGTGGGGGGAAAAAAGATAGTGGATGATGCCCTGCTCCTATTAACGGCAAATATGTCTGAACACATTCCGCCCGCTTTGGGGCAAATGTTCTGTGCCTGGAAAATGCAGGTGTCGTGCTTTCACAAAAGCCAAAACATTTTATGTTATCCTGTCCCTCCTCCTGGCCCATTCACGAATTTTCGCCATTATTTAGCATCCATTTCAGCATTAATGCCACTTTAACACTGAAATGGATGCTAAATAATGGCGAAAATTCGTGGAAGGGTCGGGAGAAGGGACAGGAAAAGTCATGAACTCCTAGGCGTTTCCGCTGTGTGCCTCTGTGATTTCATCCTCCGAGCAAGAGTGGCAATGCCTCTTGTTTTGTGCCACTCTTTCTTCATCAAAACACAGTGGACAGATTTCCTTTACTGGTGTACAGGCACTGCAAATACTAAATGGCATTACAGGGATAAGAGTACCGTTCGCTCCCCCCACACAACGGTACATTTTTCGCAGAATGAATTGGTAATATCAGGGAACAATCCCCGACCCCGGTGTGATGTCCCTCAAATTGTATTTAATGAAATGGTGACGTCTCACAGAGGTGAAAGCACCAGGGCTGTAAAGGGGGAGGACATATAAACCCTGTTCCCTTTCACACCTTGTCCATAGTGCATTGTTTGGTTTCTTCAGTGTCAGTCGCTGGGATATCTCCCCCCCCCCCAATATAGGATATCTTTTGAGTCCCTGTATGTACTTTTGTATGGAAAACAAATTCCTTCTGCTTTCTCCTAATACATTGCACTCAAACTTTAAAGGCACAAAATATCAACTAATTAATGTCTGCAGACTTGAAATATTTGGGACATAGCTATCAATCAAAATAATTTAGCAATATATGGGATACATTACTCACCGTAATTGTATTTCTGATGCTTGTATCTGCTTAGATTCACATGCTGTGCATAAGCCGACATCTAGTGGAAGCTGCGGAGTAATACAGTTGTTTTCGTAATTCAAAAAAGGTCGACGAAAGGGGCATGCCAGTAATACTATCCCTAGTGTGACGTCCACTGTACCCATGGTCCTTCACACGTCGAGGTCCGTCAGATTGTTTTGTTTCTGACATCAGGTAGCATGAAGTGTAGCGTGAGAACAGGTGTATCCAAGCAGATAGGCATCAGCCAAGCTCAATCATATATGCACTTTCTGTCCAAGGGGAGGAAGGGTGGGAGCATATGAATCCAAGCAGATCCAAGCATCAGAAATACGATTACGGCAAGTATTGCATCCCTTCTGAGGCAAGTGGAATCTGCTTATATCACATGCTGTGCATATATTAGCGAGCAGTGTTAGGAGAAGGTGGTGGGTTGTGAGAAGGTTCATGGGCAAACAATTGTTTTAGAACCGCTTGTCCCACCCGTTGTATCTGTCTTGGAATGAATGTCAATGCAGTAGTGATGATTGAAAGGGTGTACTGAGCTCCATGTAGCTGCTTTGCAAATGCAGTCGAAGGAGACATTTGTAATAAAAACCAGAGTAGCTCCTGTGCTCCTTGTGGAGTGAGCTCTTGGCATGAACGGCAGTGTCTTGTCTGACAGGGCCTAGCACAGTTGTATGCATCTGACTATCCATCTGGAGATGGCATTCTTGGAAATGCGGTTCCCTTCTCTGCCTGGGGCTACGGAAACAAACAGTTGGTTTGTTTTTCTTAGCGGTCTGGTCTTGTTTACATAGTAAAGGACTACCCACCTTACATCTAGTGTGTGGAGTTTTACCTCAGCTGAGCTTTGTGTTCTGGGAGAAAGCCGGAAGCTCAATGGACTGGTTCACATGAAATTTTGAGATGAACTTAGGCGAGTACCCAGGATGAGTACGTAAAACTAGTTTGTCCTTGTGTATGACAAAACAAAGGATCCTGCCCCGACAATGCTTGCAAATCACTAACTCTTCTTATGAAGTAATAGCCACTAAGAAGGCAGTCTTGTAAATCAGGTGCTTAAGACTTGAATTGTGCATCGGCTCGAAATTAGGTACCATAAGCTTATAGAGTATTACATTGAGATCCCATCCTGGCGGATTTGAAATTGAGTGTGGAGTCTTACTTCCTCCATGAATGCCTTGATGACCGGTACCTTCCACCACGATACTTTGTGGGAGGTGGTGTAAGGCGATATGGCCGCAAAGTGGACCTTTATAGAGTTGAATACTAACCCAGAATCTACCAAGTGGAGCATATAGTTTAGAATGTGGGATGGGGTATATTTGTTTAGACTGGCACCAAATTACAAATCTCCTCCACTTGTCGAAATAACAGTGTCTAGTGTTTGGCTTTCGTGCCCCCTTGACGATAGCCGTACACCTCTGTGGTAGGTTAAGATGTCCGAACTCCATGACTTCAGGAGCCATGCTGCCAAGTTCGAGTGAGGTTGCAGGTGCACTGTTAATCCCCTGTGCTGAGTGAGTAAGTTGGTCTGGCATGGGAACTTGATGGGAATCGCACATCACCAGTTTGCGCAGATGTGGATACCATAGCTGTCTTGCCCACATAGGAGCAACTAAGATGAGCATCACTTGTTCCTTGTGGATCTTGTTCACCACCTTGTCCATGAGGAGTCTGGGGGTGGTGGGAGGGTGGAGAGGGGGGTGTAAGCAAATCTCCCTGACCTGTTCAGTTCATCCATAGGACGTTCCCCTTGGAGCCTGGTTGGGGGAACATGGACGCAAAGTCTGGGCATTGTTGGTTTTCGCTTGTAGCAAAAAAGTCTAGTGTGGGGAACCCCCATTGAGAGAAGAGGTGGTCTACAACCCCTGTGTCTAGTTGCCACTCGTGTTCCTCTGGTAGGGGATCTCTGCTCAGAGTCAGCTAGAGAGTTCAGTTCTCCTGGAATGTGTTGTGAGGATAGGAACATTTTCTGTTTGAGTGCCCATTTCCAAATTTGTTGAGCTAGTTTGGACAGATTTGGAGAGTGTGTGCACCCCTGTTCGTTGATGTAAAACATTGCCGTAGTGCTGTCGGTGAGGACTTGCACAGACTTGTTTACTAGGTGCATCTCGAATGCCTGAAGGGCCTGTAACACTGCTAGTAATTCCAGCAGATTGATGTGGTTCTGCGCCGTGGCCTAGGTCCACAAACCCTGTGCTGTGTGATTAAGGTGATGAGCACGACAACCGGCGAGAGACGCGTCTGTCGTAACTATCGCCTGCACTTCTGGATCGTGGAAGGGTTTCCCCTTCAACGGATTTTCTCTTGTCCACAAGCAAAGGTTTTGTACCAGTGTTGGTGAAACGACCACTAGATCGTCACGCTGACCGCTTGCCTGAGACCACTGTTTTGCCAACCACTCCTGCATGGGTCGCATGCACAGGCGCGCATGTGGGACCAGGTAAATGCAAGATGCCACCATGCCTAGCAAACACATAGCTTTACGTACGCTTATCTAGCGGCTGGCCTGATATAGGTATTTGCAGTAACATATTTTGGACTCTTTCCTCTGATGGGAAGACTAACCCCTCTCTTGAGTCGATTACAGCTCCCAGGAACTGTTTGGTTGTGCTTGGCACTAGGCTTGATATTTTCTCATTTATTGAGAAGCCCTATTGAAAGAGAAGGTTGATAGTTCTTTGAATGTCTCTTCTGCAAATATGGGGGGTTTCTCCCCTGTAATCAGCCAGTCATCCAGGTAAGGGTACACTGGGTTTGCCTGCCTGCACAGGTGCGCTGTCAGCACTGCCAGTACCTTAGCGAATACCCTTGGAGCGGATGCTATTCCGAAGGGTAGCACTTTGAATTGGTAGTGCTGGTTCACCATCTTGAATCGTAAGAATCTTCTCTACACTGGGAACATTGAAATTTGAAAATAAGCATCTTTCATATCCAATTTTCCTATGTAGTCTCCATGCTTTATCAGGGGGATCACTTCTTGTAGCGTAGTCGTGCAGAATTTTTGTGGCTTGACATAGGTGTTTGCAGGGTGCAGGTCTAATACTGGGTGCATCGTTAGATTTTTTTTTGCACTAGGAAGTTGGTTGAATAAATACCCTTGTTTACCTGGTTCGCCGGGACGACTTCTATGGCGTCCTTTTGGAGCAGCGTTGCTATTTCCTCAAGAAGGATGCGCTGTTCTTCCTTCGAGTTAGTCTTTGACGCATGGGATGGTTCTGAGGTCGCTGGTTAAGTGCCACACAATAACTGCCCTACCACGGTAGATAGCACCCATTTGTCTGAGGCGATTCTCTCCCATGCTTGGGTGAAGTATGAAATACGCCCTCCTACTAGAGAGGCATGGGGGGCACATGAAGTGCGTAGTCACTGTTTTGGAGGTGTGGCTCCACCTCTAGAAGTGGAGGACCTCCCTCGGCCGTGAGACCTGCACTGTCCTCTTTGGTAACCCTGTGAGGCCTGGCATTGATCGTTACCCCAGGACGAAACTTGGTGCCGATTGTAGTTTGAACCCCTCTGTGAATTTTGTCTGCGAAAGCGGTGAAAATTACTATTATTACTCCTTTGCCCTGTGGGTTTATTGGTAAGCTGGCCCAAGGATTTTAAGGCGTCATATTCCTCCTTTGCAGACTTGAGGGCGTCTTCAACAGCTTTTTCGAAGAGGACGTTGGGCTCAATAGGCATGTTGAGAAGTGTAGCTTGAGTTTCTTGCTTGAAGGCAGATTGGCGTAGCCAAGCATGGCTTAATAATGGTTCCCTCTGCAATAATTCTGCCTGCATTATCAGCAGTGTCTAGGTTACTCTTCAGAATGCAGCTAGAAACTGCTCTGCCTTTGGCCGCTACCAGGGCTAATTGAGTCTTAAGGGGCTCAGGAGCTAAAGACAATGCAGACACCTCATCCCATTTATGGCAATTATAACTTGCCAGAAGAGTGGTGTTATTAGCTATTCTAGCCTGAAAGGCCACCAAAGAGGCTACTTTCCGCCCCACAGTATACAGCTTCTTACTTTCCTTGTCTGGTGTTGCCTCCGAACAGAGGCTAATGGTGTCCCTGCTCCCTTCCTCGTAACTACAAGAGTCAGGTTTGAGCTGTGCCCCGATATAAAGGGGATCAGTGGGAGCAGGGTAGAAGAGCTTTTCTATGTGTGGATTAACTGCCTGTGTTGGTTAGGCGTTTCCATCCTCCGCTGGATAGACTGCAGGATGGGAATGAACTGCGTGACCGCTTTCTTATCCCCTAAAATGTCAACAAAGTCCTCGTCTTGTTGAGTCTCTTGTTTTTATCTGAAAATGCTCAGCTGCCGTAATGAGCAAGTCATTTTGTAGTGGCTGGTTGCCCATGGGTGAATCTGCTACTGGGGGGTGTAGAGTGACAGGGGAGGCTATGTTATACACGTCTTCCTCTTAATCGTCATAGTCCTATTCTCTGCCTTCTTGAGCTGTATAGGTATCTTCAGTGTCTGGGTCATAGAGATCAATGAAGGGTGGGTCCACCTGGGATTGCATAGCCAGGGAATCAGGACGAGCCATCTTAGAAAGGGGCTGAGGAGTAGGGGCATCTACAGGGGCTTTAGAACCCGAGGCAGCTGTAGTGAGTGGTGGGATTTGTATATTTTGGAAAGAATCTGTGTTCTTTTTGAAAATATTTGCCATAAGTCACCCTTCTCATGATTCTGTCAATGTCCTCACATGTCCATTGGGCTGAGCTTGGGATGGACATGGGGCCTAAAGGAAAAGCCTGAGGTGTGACTGGGACTAGAGGTGAGGGTTGACCCTTATTCTTTAGGGCTGAAGACAAAGATGCCTCTTCAACTTGGGGAATTGAATCCCTTTCTTTGTGTGGATGGGAATCTCTCTCCCTGGGTGTAGAGTGGGACCTTTCCTTGTGAGAGGTTTTAGAAGAGTGCTTTTTGGACTACTTCACCTTCAGTAGGCCTTTAGGGATGTGTTTCTTTACCAGGTGGGCTAATCCCGACTGTATGAGTCCTTAGCCTTATTCGGCAAGACAGGTCGAACTTCGTGCGACATTCGGGAACGGATTTAGGCACGACGTCCATTATGTCTTTCGAAAGTCGGGCTTGTCATGTGGCGATGTGACCTAGAGTGCCCAGAGGACAGTGAATCTACAGACCTCTCCCTAGACATTATGTGTGGGCTTTGGTCCACACACGTATAGAGTCCCGGCCCTTGGCTGTGTGCTTAGTGGAAGGGGCCGTGTGAGCGCTGGGGCTGTGTGAGCGCTCACACAGCCCCTTCCACTAAGGGGTACCGGCCTGTCTGCTGGGGTCAGGAGCTTGCGCTTGGGAAACCGAAGTTTCCCCGTCTTCGCTGTCAGAAAACACGGCGTTGCTGCCGTCGCTGTATGTCACTTCCACGTCCATGGTGGCTTCGGCCTGTATGGCGTGGTGGGCCCAGCGCTTAGTTAAACGGTCCTTTAACGTCCTGGGTTTAATGACCTTACAGGCTCGACAGTTACCTTCGACGTGGTCCCGAGGGAGACAAAGGTTGCACACTAGGTGTTTGTCGACCCAGGGGAATTTTTTGGTTGCACTGGGCAGAACTTGAAACGGGTTCTATCAATTAAATTAAATGGCAGCTAGGTGAAGATAGTGAATGAAAAGGGGTAAATACATTCTCAATGTCCTCCCCCCTCTCTACCTACTTTGTGGGCAAAACGGCCGTTCAAGGTCGAAGTATCGGTCGATGGGAGCCTTGACAGTCGTTTTTTTCACCACTGTCGGAGATATTATCGATAGCCGGTGAACAAAGATATAAAGGAAAAGAAGAGTAACTAATTTGATAAATCACTGGCAGTAAGCCGAAATGATAACTCCGCGAAACAGCGTCAGTTAACGATGGCCGAAAAAACCAATCTGAGGGACCTCGACACGTGAAGGATCATGGGTACAGTGGACATCACACTACGGATACTATTTCTGGCACGCCCTGTCGGCGTCCCTTTTTCGAATTTCGAAAACAACAACTGCAATACTTTACAGCTTCCACTAGATGTCAGCCTATGCACAGCATGTGATCCAAGCAGATTCCACAAGCCTCCGAAAATATATATTCACCCCCCCCATATCCGACATGCCAGGTTGCCTCTGTTATCCTGTCCCTCCTCCCGACCCTTCAACGAATTTTCGCTATTATTTACCACCCATTTCAGTATTAAAGGCCACTTTGATACTGAAATGGATAATAGGGATGAGGGACAAGATAACTGAGGCGACCTGGCTGACCTACAGAGCTGTGCACGGACAGGCCAGAATAGGATACTTCTGTCCGGCCAGCAGACACTGCTCTGTAGATCAGCCAGGACAGGTCATAACGGATAGGCCAAAAAGAAAGATTAAAGATTTACAGAGAAAAGCGAAAAAACGAGAGCACAAGAGGAACACGTTGCTGTTTCAGCTGGTCGACGCGATCGCTTAAGAGAGAAGTTTGCCTCGACCAGTTGAAACTGCAACAGGAAAGCAGTCACTTACCTTGCCTGGTTAAGTCGTCTTCTTTCCAGTCAGGGGCACGGACTCCATACAGCAGGTAAGTGGCAGCAAACTAAAATGGCTAGCCCTTTTAATGGCTCTGCAACTTCCTCTCTTGACCCCTTGTGAGGGGGCGCAAGAGGACGTTTCAGCTTGGGGAGGTCCTGAAAAGTATGTAGAAACTAATATATATATATATATATATATATGGTTGGGACTAGTAGTTTTGGAGGTGGGGGAAAGTATTCATTTAAAAAAAAGGGGGGGCTTGAGGGAGGACCGCCCAAAAACAACAACTGAAATTGAGTCCCCCCCCCGTTTTGGGTTAGTTAAAAATGCATTCTTCATTTATTCATTCGTTATAATCACATGTAACCTTCCTGAAGTTGCTGTGACTGACAGAAGTGCCAGTGCCATTCGGCCACAGCGTTGTGCAAAGTGAAAGTTTCAGTTTGCGCGATGCTGTGGATGCCACTTCTGTCAGCCACAGCAGCTGCCTTTGATAATGGCGGCGCCAGCAGGATAATGTCCTGCTGTGGCTGCAGCCTGACTGGGAGAGGGGGGGGGGGGGGGGGGTTCCGCTTCTTCGAGACCTCACTTTTTGGAGACTGCCGGGGCTCGACCCTGGCCCACTTAAAGCACTGCTTTTAGAGACTTAATGACTCAATGCCCCTTGGTTCAGTGCAGACCAGAGCAAAGAGGTGGTCGAAAGGCTACAGACCATATATCCAGCAAAAGAACGTAAATGTATCTAAAGAGTTTAGTGTTGCAAAGCTCATCACTTGTGTTCAGGAACTTAAAACAAAATGTGAAACCGCACAGAAATCCTGTGCTCTGGCCACAAGCATACAGAGCACTTAACTATTATTCCAAAAAAAATGTTACTCATATTTAATACAGTATTAATATTTGTTAAATGTTATTCATATGTCCATAATATTTGGTTGCTGGGCATTTGCAACTTTCAACTGACCAATAAAAATGTATTCCAGCCAATCCATATATATGCTACGTTGGCTAATGATGATCATCCAAATGCATTCACACGTTTCGGCATAGACTTTCCCCAAATTCCACACACGGTGCTACTACAAGCCCATTTGGGAACACCCCCCCCCCCCTCCTGCCCCCGGCGCCTCTCCCTCAGCAATAGCCCAACTCCAGACCATTCCCTTTAAGGGGGAAAACCGACAATGGAAAACAAGTAGGACATGCAACTCTGAAGGTCGCAAATGTGCAGAAAAACTCCAAACTATAGTCAAACTAGCAGATACTCCAGATTGGAGGCATATGCCTGACTGGGAAACTCGAGACACATTCTTGTCTGTGGGACATGGCAAAAACATTTCCCTTGAAACACGTAGAGCGCATCCGATAGCTGCGAGACAGTTTATACTTCCATGACTTCCATGATCCTATAAATAAGAGCCTCCCGTAGGTTGGCCTGCAGGTCCCAAAAGATTGTCCATATCATGTGGCATGTATACTTCTACTCCTTAATCCATTACAAACATTCCAAGTTACTTTCTTTTCGATAGATACTTTCCTGCCATGGATAACGAATGTCTGAATAATTTGTTTATATGTTATTAATGACACCCAAATTATCTCTAATCCAACACGCTTCTCTTCCCCAAAACACAACCCACTGGACCAGCATTAAAAACAGTAACTTTCATATTGAATTTCAAACGAAATATGGATTGAAATGGGAAAACCGTTCAAACTTGCTCAGCGTGATGTCGAGTTAGGAAACCTTGGCAAATGTTAAAAAAAAAATACAGTGAAACCAGGCCAAAACGTGATGATTCAAGCACCCAACAAACAAACAAAAAAAATAACAATGCGAGGTGGAAATCGGAAAATATTAACAGGCACAATGTCTAAAAACATGCACACTGGAAAAAGAACACCTGGTTGTGAACAGAGAGGACTTTAACTTTAAACCAACACTAATGCATCTTTTGAAAATGTTATTTGGACTCAAAATAAACAGTACGTTAATGTCAACAGTGAAGTGTCTACTGGAACTATAGCAGCAAATCAGAATGTCTAAAAACTTCAGAGGGCCTATGAGCACCCATCCAATTCTGGCCTCATCGCGGCTTGTTGGCTCGCAGCCACTTACCGGGTTTCAGGCCAACCTCGAGCAGGCTAGGGCAGCAGCCGAGAATGGGGTGCAGGCAGCGCAAACAAACGAACCTTCCCGGAACAGAGCTTGAAAAATGCCCTAGCTGCTATCTCGGCGCCAGGCGTTTAATCACAATGTCTCAACCTTATCGTGTGCGCCTTGTTACAGAGCCCACAGCAGTGGTGCACATATGGGCAACAGGCAACCAAGAAAACGTCAAGGAGCGATCTGAAATTAGACCGCCATCTTCCTGAACAAACCCTACAGCACTTGAAGTTAACATTCCTCTAGACAATCAAGTCTGAGACCTGCCACAGAGGTCCGGTAAAGTGGCTGGGTTTTTCTCAGAGCATGAACATTTCCCTCAAGACAAGTACAGTTCATGGTGAATAACCCACCCGCTCTGGTTCGTGTGTATACAGGTCTTTAAAATCTGTTGCCCCCCCCCCCAACAGAGATACAAAGCCAAGTTCAACAGTAGTGGCCTCTGTTAACACTTGTGCAGCAGAGATCTTAGGTCATTTTTTTATGTTAAGTGTTGGAGAGAAGGAGTTTACTTCAATAGTAATAATTCCCATGACAAATCACCGATAGGGTAAGGGCCCGACCCTGTTAAGAAGAGGTGGGGACCGTTCTCGTACTGAGTTTGGAGGCTTTCTTGGGTCTTTACCTGAGCCAGTCCTGTTCCAGAGGCAGCGTGTGGGAGTTGGGAGGACCCCGTCTCTGTCCCTTCTACCTGTGCAAGGCTATGCGAAGCAATTTCTTGCACGATATCGTTACGCACAATGCTGTCCAGTTTTTTTTGTTTGCCCCGTGTGGCTACATCCCCCAGAAGGCCTTCTGGTGGAGGAGAGAGTGATCAATCACACCAGGAGAGAGCCGCCGAGGACTACAGAACCGCTGAATGTCACGCATGTCCAAACAGCAATCCGGGGACACTATATGGCATGGAATACAAACTTCTGTATCTTCAGCTGGGACGCGGAAGGGGACAGTATCACACCTGCAATTACAGATACTTCACATGAGACTGCAAACGTGATTATACTCAGCAGGCCGCCCAACGTTCTGTGCATCAAAACGGCAGCCTGGAAACTCAAGTCTAATCCCGATATGAACCATGGTATTTACATTATACTGTGTGCCGCCGTTTCGGAACACCGGCGGACCCGCATACGAAAAAGGAGTGGGGCTTAAAGCAGGTTACATGCAAGCGGTTAGTGACCATCCCAAGTGAGCTTTAATCGACACAAATTAAGAGCAACACCATAAAGGGCACAATTATTCATAAAAACCGAGTGCTTAATGATTGCACTTTGTAAAAGACGGCAATTTGAGCACAGTGCACTACGAAGGCCTAGACAGATTATGTTTTTGGAGGAACTATTTAAAACAGAGAGGGGATTATTTCCCCCCCACATATCATTTAAACCTCTTGGTTCAAACTGGGTCAACTGTTTAATTTCTACGTCGATGTAGCTGTGTCAAGAGTACCTGATATCACTGCTTGACTGCAGAGCCATTCATCAGCCCTACCCACGGCAGTGGCGCTCATCTCCACTCACTGTCTTGAGGCTTCTTCATACCATTCACAAAGCACAACGTTGCCGCTTCTCAATGTCAACACCTCAGCCTCACAGTGGCCATGATTTCCTCTAAATACCCACCAAATGTAATCATTGCATGCTCTCACCAATAGTACCTTCTACAGACATTGTTTGGCCTCACTCTTCATTCTTGGAATAAAAGGGGAGGGAGGTGTGCCTGGAGAGGGGCTTTCTCACTCCAGTACTATAGTGCAAGAATTTAGGGCCAACTGAAAAACGTATGTGCCAGTAAACAACCCTCAGGGTATCAGGAATGGGATGCTGGAGATCCCAGTCTAAAGAGGGCTCGTCAAACCCTCCCAAGTGTTCCATCCATATGAAAGGTAAAAACATTAATTCACCCAAGGAAACAAAGCAGTGAGAATAAAAGGGATAACAAATAAAATAAAAAAGGCATATGAAAACAGAAGAGCAGGCATGATTCCAGGTATCATAGAAACAGACCTAAAACGTTGCACTAGTCACTGGCGACTGCTAATTAATTCTTGGTGGGTAAGAAATGTTGCGCTGTGTGCATATAGAAATTTGAGGGGGCAATTGACTTTTTATGCCTAGCTAGTAGCTTTCAATTAGACATGTTTACATGAAGCCAAAAGGCATTCAGCCATGCATTCACTTTAACTGAGCCTAATTCAAGTGTCATTGTACAGGCTACTTGTAAGCCTTTTTCTAGCATGGTACAGTAGCAGAATATCCAAGTTTGATGCACATTGGTTTATTTGGGTTCCAAGCTGTGGCAAATGAGGTAGACCTATATAAATGCAAGTGCTGGATTGAAAGTCCTTTGCAAATTGGAGGCTCGGGGTCTCTTGGTTGATAGAAATACCCAGTAAGGCATCTGAAACAAGCATGCTAATAAGCGATTTGAACGCTAGACTGCCCGCAGCCTCCTCGCCCCCCAATGATGAGGACTATGCTCCACTGGCTCAATATTCCTCACGTTTATACTAGCATGCTGGTCTTGGATTGACAAGGAAAAGAAACAGTGCTTTACTCAAATTGGTCAAAGTTATTGCCTTCAGCTGTTCAAAAGGTTCTATGTAAAAACACCTTTCTCAAAAGCACTGCCTGAATGTCAGTTTTTGTCGACGACTAAAAATGCAATTCAAACTCAAGAGGGTTACCTCACTTCTACCACGCTGCCTTCCCCATTCTACACCCCGATATCAAGTGCCTGATCCTCGCACAAAACCTTTAGATGACTTTGCAGACAAGGAGAGCTGGCATACTATGATCTTGTAATCAGAGCAGTGAGCTAAACGGAGGCGGTAAACGATGCAAGTTGCAGTCCCACTCATGTTCCCAACACCCATCTCAAGCCTGGTGGCTTGGCATCTAATACGGTAGATTGGCCATGGTTATTATTTTGAATCTGCAGTCAGTTTATCATTATATCAACCCCCAACCAAGTCAGCATTGGCAACCCTGTCTGTGTTCTCGGTTGCTAGTCCCGTCCTTACCGATCTCTTTCCTGCTGGCAAACATTGCAAATTCTGCTTGAGAGCTAGTATGGCTAATCCCATCCAACGACCATTCTTGCCAATCTTGTCGGACATCATTAAAGCGATTTGAGAGGAAGTATTGTAGGTCTTATTGCCCAATGTCCTTGAGAAACCTTTTCTTGACACTCTGAAGGAAAACCCATTATACTACCTTCAAATGCTTATCCTTCCTTGTTCAATGACCCTTTACTTTGCGCCGAAGTGAGAAATCATTGAGTAATCCATGTTTTGTCGTATATGCTTAGCACAAAATTGTGCAGGTGTAGGATGCCATTGTTATTGCCAAGCAGTCTTCTGAAAGGTAAAATATTAATTGCAGCTATAAAGAAGCTTCTTGCACAATACAAATGCCCCACCAAGTGTGCCTTTAGCTACTTTGTAAGCAGTATGCAAGTCCTTGCATCTGTTCCTGCCACTGAATTCCCAGTACAAATCTGCACTCTCAAAGCCACCAGTTTCGGCTCTTGGATAGGCATAACAAAGGAATTTGCCAGCCACTGCATAATATTCCCCGGTACAAACAACGTTTGTGTCATGACCACTGTGAGGGGGCACAAGTTGTGCCACAAGCAGGCTCCCACCAGAACCCTGAGGGCATTAAAAGCACTGCAAAAGGGCTCCTGGAGCCAGACCCGGAGCCTTTGGCACCAGGCTCATATGTAGGAAGGAAGGGCTGTTCAAACTAGGTCCCATTTATGTACATGGGCCTTTAAATCCAACATGGAAACACCCACACAGTCTAGTTCGAAGAACCAAGCCATGCAGTCTAGTGTTTTGGGTGTGGCGGGCCTGGAACTACTTGCCCTGGTACTACTTTACCTGGGCTATATAAATCACACCCTGACTGCAGAACATGTTTCGTGTTATTCTGCAACCAGCAGCATGACGCTCACCGTGTCCAGCTCCTGGTCTTCAGCATCTTCCTGTAATCCTGTAAGAACAAGATTATACTGTCATACCCGAGGAAACACCATCCAGCACTCAGCATCTCAACTGGGCTGCAATCTGTGGAAACCGAGAGAAGAAGAAACATCACTCACCTGCGAGTACTAGCTTAAGGACTTCCGGCGATCTGCTTCCACAGCTGCTGTTCGAACATTGCGACCTGCAATAACGAGAAAGGGAAAAATAATATTAGAACGCGCACTTCCAAAACATCGAGTTCCATCAGTCTTACCTGAATTACATCGTGCTACGCCACGCTTCCATCCGGAGCACCACAGCAACATCTGCAAGGGAAGAGAGACATTCAGGTTTGCTTTCAATATTAAACAACTGCACAGCGCTGTACTACCTTAACGGATTCCGGGGCCTGTTTATCGCACTCTCATCCACTCGCAGCACCACAGCGGCCTGTGAGGAGAAGAAGAAAACACAGGTTAGCTTCAAAAGACCGAGGCGCTGCGCTTCGCGCTTTCTCTTACCTAGAAACGTGCCTCTCCACCCGGCACGCCAGCATCAAGACCTTTGCACCCGAAAAGGAGATAAAGACATTAACGAATTCCCACCATAAAGAGAACAAAGACTTAAAATTAACAAACCTACCTGCCTACCAGCAGATTCGGGGTGACAGCAGGCCTGGGCCAAAGGAAGGCGTACTGCACCAGTTAAGCAACTCGGGCAGCTTGCCAACAAACGTCAAGCGCCCCTGCACAAGAAACGCAGGATTGATAGCTCAACCCTACAAATAACTAAGGTGAGAAAAGAACCCAGTGGGAAGGGAATCGGTCAGAGGGAGGTGGGAGATTCACCCATTAGAGACAGTTATCACAAATCCTCCCTTATGTAATTGCAGATTCATTATTCAGCACTGGGCAACTGCGCATCCAGGATTCCAGATCTAAGAGCCATCCAGACACCCCCGGGGATATCAGGTGAGCGTAACAGTTTGTTACTGGTTTCCATATTATGATGACAAACTATTACAGCACTTCCTGGAAAAGGCCTTTCCCATGCCACACAAGGCCCAAATTCCATATGCGTTTATCCACCCTGACGTCAATTAAGTGTTTTTATTTTGCTACGTATTTTAATGTTTTCTCCACCTTCTGTTAATACCATCTTTTCTTTTTAACCCTTTCCCCACTGTGCAAAATCAGAACAATGTTTTTATGAAAGACGTTCGTAAAATGCTGTTTTCTTTCTGTTTTGTTAATAATACGTTTACACCGGCCATACAACCTCATCTCGGCCAAATTCTTATTACACCAGTGTTGAGATTGGTCTTATATTTGAGTAAAGTGTTACTGTAACTCAGCAGTATATTATGTATTCACTTTATGATGCAACATCATTCCACATGGAGTTCATGTGTGTGTTTAGTTCCAATTAGAATGTAGATTGTTTGTATTTGTTATGAAGGGCAGTTGGAGCCAGCCTCTCTGGAGGACGCCTGCTGTCTTTTGAGTTCTTCACAATCTAATAGGAAAAGGGGGTTATTGAACCAGTAGCAGCCACGGAATGGTTGTCTCCTATCGTTTTAGTTACTAAGGCCAATGGTAAATTGAGGTTGTGTGTAGACTTACGCAGTCTGAACAGGAACATTGTGGTTGAGAGACATCCATTGCCTAATATTTCAGAAATTCTGTCCACCCTAGGAGAGCCTAAACTGTTCTCTATTATTGATCTGTCGTCTGCGTACCATCAAGTGCCGTTGTCTGTGAAATGTCAACATTTAACAGCTTTTATCACTCCAGAAGGTGTTTTTATGTATAAGCGTATGCCCTTTGGTTTGGCTTCGGCGGCATCTGTTTTCCAGAGAGTGATGGAAACAGTTCTCAAGGGGCTTAACAATGTGACTGTGTTTCAAGATGACATTCTCATTTTTGCTAAGAATATTGTTGAACATGACAATGTGTTAAGATCTGTTTTAGCTAGACTTAAGAATGCTGGTTTAACGGTACAAAGAGGAAAATGCAGAATTGCCATGACAGAGGTTGATTATATGGGACACAACATGTCTAGCAATGGTATCTCTCCCAGGAAGTCTTTGGTGGACAGCATTGTGAGTGCTCCCCAACCCCGTGATAAGGATCAGTTACGATCGTTCATGGGGTTGGCGGAATATTATCACAAATTTGTTGATGGGTTTGCAAATATATCGTCTCCTTTGAGAGATTTATTGAAAAAGGGCTCTAGATATGTGTGGTCGGATCAATGCCAGGAAGCCTTTGTTAAAATCAAACAGGGCATAGTTGAGGCTCCTTCCTTGGGTGGGTTTGTATCTGGAAGGAAGACTGTGTTGGCTGTAGACGCGAGCATGTTGGGACTTGGAGCTGCCCTTTTTCAGTATGAGGGGAGCATTGAATATGTCATAGCTTTTGCCTCCCGCCCACTGAGGGGGGCAGAGAAAAACTACTCTGTAGTGGAGAGAGAGGCATTAGCTGTCTCATGGGCAGTAAGTCATTTCAAATTTTTTCTTTGGGGCCAATCTTTTCTTGTAAAAACTGATCACAAGCCTTTGGTTCAGTTGTTGGGCAGTGCCGACTGGACCAAGGGTTCGCCCAGGATATCCCGGTGGATGATTGATTTGTTGGCATATGATTTCAGAATGGTCTATGTTCCTGGTGGTGAGAATGTCATTGCTGACTGTCTTTCCAGACTACCTATCCAGACCGAAGATTTCAATAATGTAAATGTGGAGTCTCCTGTTGGTATTTGTGAAATGGTGCAGAATGCAATAAGTGAAGAAGAATGGGTGTCTGCAGACAATCTTGATGATGTTTTAGGCCAAATTAAGGTGTGGGTCAAAACGGGTTGGCCTAGGAAGGATCTTGTGGAAAAGAAATTTGATGCATTCCATAATATCAAAGAGGAGTTGAATTTGTCAGGGAATGGGCCTCAACTTAGGAAGGGGTCGAGGATTATACCTCCCTCTGCAGTTAGACCCAAACTTGTGGAGATAGCCCACCAGGGTCACCTGGGTATGGGGGGCACCAAAAGACACATAAGGCAATCGTTTTGGTGGCCAGGTATAGATGGTGAAGTGGAGAGAGTTGTCAGGAAATGTAAAGAATGTGAAAGAAGTGATAAAACTAAAAGTGTTAGAGAAACACCTTTAAGGCCGGTTAGCGTCCCAGCAGAGCCTTGGAGGAAGTTAGCAGTGGATTTGATGGGACCCATTCAGGAGTTGGGTGAAGAGTTCAAATATATCATTGTACTGGTGGATTATCACACAAAATGGGTCGAGTGGAAACCTATAAGGGAGGCGACCACGTCTCAAATGATCACTTTCTTTGAGGAAGTGTTCTACAGGGAGGGGTTTCCTTCGGAGCTTGTCTCAGATAATGGAGTCCAATTTTGTTCGGACAGAATGGTGGAATTTTTTAATAGATACGGAATCAGACATTACAGGACAGCGTTGTATCAACCTAGGGCGAATGGCTTGGTGGAAAGGATGAATAGGTTTCTCAAGGGTGGTCTGCAGTTGGCCATGGCATCGGGACTGAAGTGGCAGACAGTTCTGAGAGAAATGGTCTGGAGTTACTGTGTGACCCCACACTCCATTACTGGTGTTTCACCTTTCTCATCTCTCAAGGGTAGACACCCGGGGACAAAACTATGTCCGGGTTGGATGAATCTGGCTAGGAGTGTGAATATTGACAGAAAGAAAATTATGGATTTAGTTAAGGAAACTCAGAATGAGTACAAGGTTCGTTTTGATGACAAGAAATCTGTTCGAGGAACGAGTTGGTCTGTTGGGGACTGGGTTTACATCAAAAACCCTAGAGCATCTCCCAAATGCATTACTAGTAAGTTTATTGGTCCCAAAAGAATTGCGAGTATAAGGGGAAATGTAGTTATTATGGAGGGTGGTGAATGCTGGGCAATGTCTAGGTTAGCCAAAAGCAACAAAGATACTGCTGAAGGTAGTGAAGAGTGGGAACAGGAGTTGTCTCAGGAGACAGTAGAAGCTCCAGTTTTTGGACCACATGCAGATAGAGTGGTGAATGCTGAGTGTGACAGAAATAGTAGCGTTGACATTGGTCTGAAAGTGAGTAGAGTCAGGAACAGACCGACCAAATTCAATGATTATTATGTGGGTTGAAACTTGTGTATTAAAGGAAGGAGATGTGTTGAGATTGGTCTTATATTTGAGTAAAGTGTTACTGTAACTCAGCAGTATATTATGTATTCACTTTATGATGTAACATCATTCCACATGGAGTTCATGTGTGTGTTTAGTTCCAATTAGAATGTAGATTGTTTGTATTTGTTATGAAGGGCAGTTGGAGCCAGCCTCTCTGGAGGACGCCTGCTGTCTTTTGAGTTCTTCACAATCTAATAATAAATACTTAATCAAGAACTGTGGCTGCTTCGTAACTTAACAACCAGATAAGCACCTAACATGCAAAACCTCAAATCCATTGACATTCTGTTCATCTTCCAGACTCTGCTCAGGGCATACCTATTGTGTTCTGGAGACCTCGAACGCAATGAGAATGCGAGGCTGTAGGCAGTATCGCACAATGAGCCTAGTGTAGGGGGTACCCGAACGGTGCACACTCGCTAATTTTAATAGAAGGCTTATTTTCAAGGTCGCACGGCGAGGATTAATGAGAATTAAACTTGTAGCACAAGCAGGAACCTAAGCCAACATTGATGTCTAGCCAAAACAACGGATGGACTTGCCCAGCCAATGTGTGTGTCGTTGTTTAGGGGACTAATTACAATATGGTGTTGCGAGGTAAAAAAAAAAAAAATGTACAAAAAGAGAAACTCAAGCACTTCATTTGCTTTTGTACAAGCACAGCGCCGTTGAAAATAGGGGTACTTCTTTCTTAGCCACCCAATGGAAACTAGTTTCCAGAGGTGCTTTTTATTTGCCATTTTTTGACGGATTTTAAGCATAGCCTTTTCAGTATAGGCGGTCTGGCGCATGACAACACCTGGCTATTATGCATACATGCGTTCAGCACTTGCTGAAACTACGGCTAAGGACAGTGACATCAAACGGCAATAATTTGCCTCCATGACATCAGTGAACCGAATTAGAGCTCGTTGGCGTCTGAAATGAGAACATATTAGGCTGAGGTATAATTTCATTCACGGCTTCCCGGAAAGATGACGGGTGTGGGCTGATTTATAGCGAAGTCCGTGCTGTCGAAGCGGGAGAGAGAGCGCCGGAACGCAGGATGCTCCTCTGCAGATCAAGGTCCAGCGCAGAACAAAGGAGCCCGCTTCCCCGCGCGTCACCTGCGCTCCTACACGCACGTACTGACGCAGCCGTAGCTTTGTCTACGCGCAGCACTCGCGTGCTTGCCGCTGGGCGCCGAGCTCGCAAGTCCTCAAGAAAATCGCCCGCTCCGACACCGTCTGGAGACCAGAATTATGCAACCAGTGGATGGAGACAGTCCAATGGAGGACCTCGAGCTAAGTGCGAATAGAGACCAACAGGGGCTCCCGTCCCCACCCTGTTCCCAGTGAAGAATGAAGAGAACAGAGGTCACCACACCGATGTGACAAATAGGCACACAACATGCAGTGCAAATCACTCGACCAAGGACACTAGGCATAAAGAGAACTAGGCCCCATCAGGAAGTACACACAGAATAGAAAGGGCACATCACCTGACGAAAAACACCTGCGAAGATGAGTGCACGGTGGCACTGGAAGAAATACACGAAAGAGACCTGACAAAGAAAGCATGCAGCAGGTAGAGTACATGGCACACATACTGTGACAGAACTAGCATTGCACAACACCCCACAAAGGATACTGTGACGAAGGGAGGCGGGGGCCACTTTGGGACTAGGGAGGCGAGCCTTCTATGATAACCACCTCCTAGGGGACAGGACAAGTAGGATCACCACTGGAGTGACCCTCCCCATTAGAGGATCAGCAATACCCAAAATACCTAGATGGGGATTTAGGATATCCCTCATCCCCAGAAACTAGGGTGACCAGGTTTTCAAAACAAAAAACCGGGACGGCCAACAACATAAAAGAGGGACTACCCCATCGCAGCCCACCAATTACCGCCCCTCCCCCAACACGCCCCCGCAACCACTCCCAACCATATTTCCAGCACTTCTCCTTTCTATAAACTGTATATAATCTCATCATTTGTGCAGTTTTGTCTGTGAATCGTGGCATGTTAATTCAAAACGAGCGTGAGCTCTTATTGATATTACATGGCTTGCCATACAATAATTTCCAAGCCAGTCTCTGTGGCACAGTCAGTAAGTGTTCTGACTTGTACCTGAGAGGTTGGGGGTTCGAGCCAAACCTCCAACTTCAAAATTCTAAAAGTGTTGTGAATAATAATTACAGTTTTAATTACCGTTGCCCACCGAACATGCAAACCCCGGACAGGGTTTCAAAAATGAAAAAACCCCAGGACCCCAGGATGGAGGGTGATTTCCCCGGACTGTCCCGGGAAAACCCGGACGTTTGGCACCCTACCAGAAACTAAGAGCTTTATGTGTTCGATGGGTGCGATTATTGGCAACTGTATGCAGGAATGACTGGTGTGGTTTCAGACACCGCCCATACCGGAAAAGAGGCCGTTGAACGGACACACACCCTTGTAATGGGGAAGATAAGCTCCAATCCCCTGGGAGGTGGGAGAGACAGGCCAGAAGCTCCCATCCAGTGTGCTGCAGATTACACAGTAGCCCTGCTAGGAAAGATTGGAGATGCCCAGTCCGTAAAGGCCAGGACGAGGAACAAACAGTGTGTGAGCCCTGCAGAACATCAGCAGGAAGAGAGCCAAGGCTCTAATTAAAGCAGAACGTGAGGAGGAAAGCAAGAGAGAAGCCACGTCCACATACTCTAACACCCGCACAGTTAACCACCGCTCAGCAACAGAAGGTACGTGGTTGCTCCAGGTAAACTGATGGAGGGCATAAGGGTGCCACAAGACTTGAAGGTGGGGTGAAAAAGCCAACACCAAGGAGGGGGGGGAGGGTTAAAAGTAACCAGACCCCAAGGTGGGGTGAAGAAAAGCAGACACCAGGGTGGGTGAAAGCAACCAGACCTCAAAGCAAGGTTGGAGAGACTGAAAAGCTTGGCGAGGAACCCAAGTCCCCAGGGAGGGGTAAAAACCCAGAGACAGACCACTGAAAAGAATACAGTAGAATTCCTGGGTGCAGCACACAGGGAAAATACCACACGTGGACATACACACCTGGAAATGTCCCAAAAACTGAATACAGGCCAGCGACAGAGTGGGTTTTTGAGGATCAGTCTCTTTTCTTTGGCATTTGCAGACAAAGAAGCAGCTGATCCTATAAGAGAAACCTGGTTTCCTGAATGGAACTATGCAACGGAGCACAGAGCCCTGCTTGATGCGAAAGAGACACCATTTATCTAATTGGGCCCCACTCATTAAACTCCCAGGACCCTATAGAACTTACTCTAGCATTAGAAATGGATTGACTATTCGTCCTCAAGGGAATAGATACGATCACAGCGGCAGGCACTCGAAGGTAACCCGGAATGGGGATCTCACTGCGTCGGCACAGAGATTAACTCGCATCAATATGCTCACCCTCTCCTCGACATTATCAATCAATCAATAGAATACAGCTATAGCCCTTGATAAATTCGGTCTAGCTCTCCACATACCTATAGAGCACCATGAACATCTTAACATTCTTAACGCAGGTATAACCCAAAAAATAAATAATAATCAGCATAGCTGCACACAGTCTTTTACACAAGCCCTGCCACCACCAGAATGAAGGGTCCAAGGCCATTTCCGGCATACTGCACACATCCTACTGATCTCACATAGCCACTGCACCACGGATAGCATTCAAATGTGGCTACACACCACGTAAACCACACTGGCTTCACCTGCCAACCACACTTCTTGTTATTGTTTTGATCCCATGTACAGCACTGCCCCCTCCCCTTTGCCCTGGCACTCCCCCTGGCCCCCCCATCCCCTGCACTTGCACAATCTCAATGTCACTTGGCCTAGTAAGATCGTTGTCTATCCTCCCTGTTCCCCCTTCCTTGCCTCGTCGCGCCTTGGAACACTTGTGTATAGGCGCATTACAAATGCCATATCATATCACATACTGAGTGCAGCAAAGCATTTTCGGCTACCCTACCATCACCACTGACCTGGACTGCGGGGTGTTCAACCCAGAGTGCTTTGAGATCATACCAATGGTAAAATGACATTAAACACATGCCCAATAACATAACATGATTGACAATATACAGGATTTGAAAAGGATGCCCAGAACTAGGGCACACAGGAACACAAGCACGCACACAAATCACCACCCTTGCTCTCCTCACACCCTCCTTCAAGCCCATCCCTCCTAGGCATATACCCTCACACTTCTTTACTTGTGGGGGCCATAGTATCAGTAAGGATATGCAGGGCTGGAAATGGAAAAATCTCTGGGGTTCAGCTTGTGCTGTTTCTGCACGGGGCTTATATGTGAAACATTCTGTGTCGCTAGCCTGAGCCACATTTAGTGGTGATTGTGGGCAAGTGCTTTATAGCCCCAGCTAAGGAGCAAATTTGAGGAACGTCTGGGCTTGCCTTGGGACAGAGCATCACTCTGGTAAGACAAAGTTTGCCTGAGCACATCACCGTCTTGTTCTGGCTCATTTCCTACCCAGAGGATATGGGGAAGGGGAGCATTGACATGTGCCTATGTGAGTCACTGCTAGTAGCGTCAGTCTCCAAGGCGTCTCTATAGGTTGGCAGAGGCCACCGTAGAAGCAGCAATATGGGATACATTACTCACCGTAATCTTATTTCTGATTCTTATATCTTCTTGGATTCACATGATCTGCATAGGCTGACATCTAATGGAATCTTGAACATGAAGTTTTGGAAATTCGAAAAGGGACATCGACAGGGTATTGCAGTCACGCCCTGCCGATGTCCCTTTTCGAATTTTGAAAACTTCATGTGCAATACTCTGCAGCTTCCACAAGATGGATGTCGGCCTATGCAGAGCATGTAAATCTAAGCAGATACAAGCATCAGAATAGCATCCAGCAAGAAAGAACACACAGAAATGGGGGGGGGGGCGTTATCCATGTGAAAATATTCCCATGAAAATGTAATATCAAAACGTCATTCAATACAAGCAATGCAAAGGGTGAAAACGTTGCCAGAAATAAGGTCACCAAAGAATTCCTTTTCACTGGAAACCAAATGGGGCACATGTGCCTTCTGGGAAAAAAATCAGAACACAGACAGAAAAAAAACAGACAAAAACAAGCAATGCAACTGGAGAAAAAGCAGTCCTCGTAGGTCACACTGTCAGACAAAACGAATGAGCAGGAGCCCTTATAAACACAGATAAGATATTGCCAAAACGTTATCAATGCGAATAGAGGATACTTTGATGGAACTCACATATCCAAACCAGTCTGGATTTGTAAAGGGGAGGAATCCCTCTACCTAGATGCAAAAACTGATCTGGACACTGTGGGAGAGCAGGAAGAAAGCGTTGTATGTAGCTGCTCTTTCCCTCAATGCCAAAAAAGTATTTGATCAGATAAAATGGAACTTCCTTTTTGCTTTATTCAAATGCTTGGACCAGAGATGATAAAGCGGATATCAATATTGTATTCTAAGCAGACAGCTGCGACCAACACAAATGGTATGTCTTTGAAAAGTTTTGAACTGGAGAGGAGGTACGAGACAGGGCTGTCTGTCCACCTTTGATATTGGAACCATTGGCCATGATGATTAAAATCACACACGGAAATACAGAGTGTCCCATTTGGCAGAACATTACAGAACGTATTGCTCTATGTCGATGACATGCTAATTGTGATACTGGAGCATTCACTGCCGGACTTAATGAAAGTGATGGAGGCCTTCACCACCTACTCTGGACACAAAATAAACGGGTCCAAGGCAAGGCCAGGGCAGACCGGCTTATCCTTCATGCAACAGCACATGTAAACAGGTTTGGATTCCGCTGGTGTCCGAAAAGGATGAGCTATCTAGGAGTGAGGTTGACGAAGGAGGTCGGACATATGATGGGTGAAAGCGTGAGGCACCTGCCAACGAACCTCAAAATGGATTTGGCAAGGTGATCAGAGTTGATATTGCCCCTTTGGGGGCTGGTCAATCCTATAAAGACGACTTCGGCTCTGCATATCAACTACACTCTGAGTATGTTTCCCCTTCATGTGAAGAAAAGTTTATTGGGCATGGAGAGCCTTTTACAGAGTTTCCTATGGGAACAAACAGCTGCACCTGAAACTATGAACTCCACAGAAAGAGGGGGTCATGGGTGTTCCGGACTTTGCTCTGGTCTGTATGATCTGGCCTTTTCTGCAATCCACCAGATGCCATTCCTTGAGGAATTGCCTGATTGGGCTTCGGGAGAATTGTCCAGGACTACGCTGCTTGCCCCCGAGGCACTGGACACGTCAAATTTGGGGTTTCCTCTCCGGCGACTGAATTTATGAGGAAGACCTGGTGTAAGCTGGATTAGTTGATCAAGGGGAATACCATATTGTCACCAAAAAATTCAATTTGGCTGAATCCAAAGGTGCAGATTGATGGGAAGCCTATTTTCTGGCAATACTGGTTTCTGGTTGGTGTGCAATGGATTGTTGACTTATTAGAGGATACAAACTGGATCCCCTTTACAATGCCATCTACAATGAAGGACCTCAGTGAAAGCATCTATGGTGAATATAGAAAATGACAGCAACCAGTGGTGTGGAAGTGGACAACCAAGATGTTGAACTGTAAAAGGAAGGGTCGATTTGCATCCATGTGTACACGCTTCTAATGGGTAGCAAGCAATCCAATAAGGGCCTGGTCCTTTTCAGATTGAAATGATTTGGGAAAGAAATAACAGAAGGGAAGTGGGAGAACCTGTGTAGGAATGTAGCTTTAACCTCACTGAATCTTGGGGGGGAGGGCGTGGCAGATAAAAATGTGGCACCAATGTCTAATGGACGCCAACCAGATTGCGTGTAAGGGGTATAGATGCCTGTTGGGGTTGTGGTCACAGGTCTCGCTCCAGCGTTATAAGGTAAGAATGTTCTGGCTCAGTCACTGAAACGATGAACAAAGTTTTGCTATAAAACCTGAATTTATTTTCTGATTGTTTTAGGGGGAAGGGGGGATGAACTCTTAACGATCTGACATGACCACAAACATGTTGGTTTTATAGGACCTCTCTGCCACCTTTCCCTCATAGTCAGTCTGGGTTGGGGACCTTCGCAAAAGGTCACTGTTTGAGCAAGTCATTCTGTGTAAGAAGAAAAAAAATGTGATCTGGAAGAGGAGATTTGGGGGGAGGTTTTTGGACCCGACAAACTTGTACCATGTTCTGTTTTCCTGGCAGGTGTCTCGTTTTATTGTAAATAGTGTAATAACAATGAAGGAAAAAAAAAGCAGCAGCCCTACAGTTAAGCAGTGCACATCCACTTCTACTCCCTAAAAACAGGATACTACGCCCCTCAACAGCCCAAAAAAAAAGTATGATGTTAAACTACTCGCAAACATAAATATTGCAAACCAAAGCATCTTAATTGTAACCAAAACAACAAAACAATCTTATGCAATAGCGCCTCTATGCCTATGGGCTGTAGTGCGCTTTACAAATTCTAATAAATAAAATAAATAAAATAAATAAATGGACTCCTAAGAGACTGCCTTCTGCTTCCACCCAAGCTGTGGGCTGAATATGACGTAGGCGTCTAGGTCAAGGGATAAGGATGAGAGTTCGAGGAGATGGTTGTGGGCACAAGAAGTGTGGGAGAGAAATCTTCATACACTAAATGGCCAGGTTGAAGGGGATATTCGGGGTCAATCTACCTAGAAAGGGGTGGAAAGTCGAGCACAAATGATTACGTGTTTCCTAAGTGGTAAATTGTTGGAGAACGTGAAAAGGTTTGAAATCATAGTTACATTGAGAATCGATCATAATGTTTTATACATGTGGTAGTCTACTTATTTATCAACTCCCAAATACATTTTTACCCCCAAAAGTCAAGTTATACAGGGACGCAATAGATTGCGAATGTCAATTAGAGAGCTAAAACTTTTAAATGAGAGATTGTGTGGTCAGGGAAGAGGTTTACCAGAGGCTAACCCTCTCGAAGACTATGACTACCCGAGACTTCTGCTGGACTTTACCAGTGTTGCTGGTTGTTCCAGGAAGCATGTATTCACCCGGAAACCGGTCTATAATTTGGGCATTACGAGGGCAAAACTGCTTTTTAGAGCCGACTTAAGACAAATCCCGTCAGAGCATGGACCTTTGATGGGAGGGAGGGGGAGGGAGTTGAAAAAACTCCAACAGAAGTATCATATTTGGGTTCCAAGCATATAGATGGAGAATTGTTCAATGCGACGCAAAGTATGCTGCAACATATGCGTAATAAGAACATATCAGAGGTGTGGAAACTAATTTAGTGGGGTCTAATCTTGGAGCGATCCAAGTCAAGTCTCTGAACTGGGTGATGCGTTATTCTGCTCTCTTTGGCAAATTTTGTTGAAGGGGGCGAGGCAACGGGACCACCTAAAGGGTCATCACAGGCTCTGGGGTGTGAGATGGATGACATCTAGGATTTGGGCAAGTAACTCTAGAGCACCGGGGCTGGACGGATTAAATAATGTCCTGTCCAAATCAGAGCACAATGAATGGGCAGACTTCCTGTGGGACCCGCTTATGAAGATTGAGAAGTTGTGAAGGGCCCACAGTCCTGAAAAACATCAGTTATTGTCCCGATCTTTAAAAGGGGAATTCGGGAGAACCCTGGAAGTTATCGGCCTATAGCCCTG
Organism: Ambystoma mexicanum; assembly: GCF_040938575.1. NCBI lineage: Eukaryota > Metazoa > Chordata > Amphibia > Caudata > Ambystomatidae > Ambystoma > Ambystoma mexicanum. The sequence continues at coordinate 198,180,438 of NC_090931.1, read as the reverse complement.
CTGAACAAGATTGGGAAAATCTAAGCGTCCCTGTTGCTGAAGAGATTGAGGAAGTGGGATTCAGCTACAGTAAGCTTCGACTTGTATCAGTCAGGCTTTGTGAAGCAGCTGGGGACTAGTCTGAACATCTACTCTCTCAAAACTTTAAAGCCGAGAGTCCTAAGGAGCAACAAAAATATATATATATATATATATATATATATATATATATATATATATATATATATATATATATATATATATATATATATATATATATATATGAGAATGCATTACTTACCGTAAAAGCATTTCTGTTGGTTGTATCTGCTTAGATTCACATGCTGTGCATAGGTCCGACATCCAGTGGTCACTGCGGAGTATTGCATTTTGTTTTTCGTAGTCGAAAAGGGGACGTTGACAAGGCGTGTCTGAAACACTATCCCTATAGTGACGTGCATTGTACCCACAATCCCTCACGCGTCGAGGTCCCTCTGTTTGTATTTTTCTGCCCTGAGGGAGCCTTCTAGACGTGAGTGAGTACAGAAAAGAGAGAGAGATATATAAAGGAAGTCTATGTTCCTTCCATCCGAGCGGGGAGGAAGGGTGGGCGCATGTGAATCTAAGCAGATACAACCATCAGAAATGCTTTTACGGTAAGTAATGCATTCTCTTCTGATGTTTGTTAATCTGCTTAGAATCACATGCTGTGCATAGACTAGCGAGCAGTACCCGGAGTTGGCGGTGGGTTATGAGAAGGAACAGTAGAGAAAAGGTGTCGTAATACTGCCTGCCCCACCTGGGAGTCAGATCTAGAGTGTGTATCTAGACAGTAGTGTTTTGTAAAGGTGTGCACAGAACTCCAGGTAGCCGCTTTACAGATGGACTCAAGGGGAACATTTGCAATGAATGCTATGGATGCCCCCGTGCCTCGAGTAGAGTGTGCTCTTGGCCTAAAGGGCAGTTCTCTCTTAGCAAGAGTATAGCAGAGAGTGATGCATTGAACAATCCATCTAGAAATAGTGGACTTTGAAACTGCATCTCCTTCTCTTCCTGCTGCCACCGAGACGAAGAACTGATTAGTCTTCCTCAGTGGTCTGGTTCTTTCCATGTAGAACATGACCGCTCTGCGTACATCTAGTGTGTGCAGAGTCCTTTCTCCCAAATTGGAAGGATTTTGAAAGAACGTTGGTAGTTCTATAGATTGGTTTACGTGGAATTTAGAATAAATTTCGGAGCAAACCTAGGGTGAGTGCGTAGAACCACCTTATCTCTGTGAACTGTAACGAAGGGGTCTAGAATAGAAAGAGCCTGAAGTTCACTTACTCTCCTGATGGAGGTGATAGCTATTAAAAAAGCAGTCTTAAGAGTGAGGTGTTTAAGAGATGCTTTGTGCATGGGTTCAAATGGAGAGCCCATGAGTCTGGTAAGTACCACATTAAGGTCCCATCCGGGAGCTGGGTCAGCTATCGGGGGGTGTATTCTCTTTACTCCCTCCATGAAGGCCTTGATAACAGGGATCCTCCACCACGACACTTTGAGTTGGGAAGTGGTGTATGCAGAAAGTGCCGCTAGGTGGACTTTAATGGAGTTAAACACTAGACCTGAATCCAATAGGTGGGTCAGGTATAGGACCACATGTGTGGGAGAGCAGTCAATAGGGTTGATGCTCTTACTCCTGCACCAGATGACAAATCTTTTCCACTTGCTAGAATAGCAGTGGCGAGTGTTCGGTTTTCTGGCTTCCCTGAGGATGTCCATGCATCTTTGCGGGAGTTGTAGATGTCCGAACTCTATGATCTCAGGAGCCAAGCTGCTAAGTTCATGTTCTGGGGGCATGGGTGCAGGGTCCTGCCCTTGTCCTGAGACAGCATGTTGTACGGGCAGGGGAGTTTTACTGGGGGAGATAGAGACATCTCCATTAAGTGAGCGAACCATGGTTGTCGTGCCCACATTGGGGCCCCTAGTATCATGGTTACTTGTTCCTGGTGCATCTTGTGCACCACTCTGTTGAGAAGGGGAGTCGGGGGGAAAAGCGTAAACAAATTTCCCTGACCATAGCATCGACAGACCGTTCCCCTTGGATTGGTTCTGGGGATACCTGGAGGCGTAACTTAGGCATTGTGAGTTCTCCAGGGTTGCGAACAGGTCTATCTCTGGGAATCCCCATTCTGTGAAGATGTCGAAGACGATGTCTTCGTGCAGGCGCCATTCGTACTCTCCGGGCAGGGGGAAATCTCTGCTGAGTGTCTGCCAGCAGATTGAGTTCCCCGGGTACATGTAGTGACAGTAGGAACATGTCCTGTTTGAGAGCCCACTTCCATATATTCTGGGCCAGTTTGGACAGGCCTGGAGAGTGGGTGCCCCCTTGCTTGTTGATGTAGTACATGGCTGTAGTGCTGTCTGTAAGGACCATTACTGTCTTGCCTTGTAGGTGTTCCTGGAAGGCTTTTAGCGCCTTGAACACCGCTAGTAGCTCCAGTAGATTGATGTGTTTGGATGCTACGTTCGGAGTCCACACTCCGTGAGCAGTCTGATGGGATAGGTGCGCCCCACATCCAGTGAGGGATGCGTCTGTGGTTAGAGTGGCTTCCGCCGCGGGTGTGGCAAAAGGTTTCCCTTTTCCCATGTTTTCCTTTGTCCACCACCGTAGCGAGAGAACCAAGGCCTGCAAGACCACCACTAGATCCTCCCATAGTCTGCTGGCCTGACACCACTGGCTGTTGAGCCACTCTTGCATTGGGCGCATGCGCAGGCGCGCGTGAGGTACCAAATAAAGACAGGACGCCATCATTCCTAGCAAGCGCATTGCTTTGCGTACCGTTACCTCTCGGCCGGTTACATATTGAGGGATTTGAAACAGCATGTTTTGGACCCTCTCTTTGGAGGGGAAGACGAGGCCGTCCCTTGTTTGAATTAGAGCCCCTAGGAATTGTTTGATTTGACTGGGGTCTAAACTGGACTTCTTTTCGTTGATGGAGAAGCCCAGCTTGAACAAAAGGTCTACCGTTTTTTGGGTATTGGAGAAGCGTGTTTCGTAAGAATCCCCTGTTATGAGCCAGTCGTCGAGGTAAGGGTAAACTGGGATGGACAACCTGCGCAGGTGGGCCGCTGCCACTGCCAGCACCTTCGTGAATACCCTTGGTGCTGATGCTATACCGAAGGGTAGCACTTTGAACTGGTAGTGTTTGCCCTCTATCATGAACCTTAGGTATTTTCTGTGCGCTGGCAACATTAAAATATGAAAGTATGCATCTTTCATGTCCAATGTTGTCATGTAATCTCCCTGAGAAAGCAGTGGGATCACTTCCTGTAAGGTTACCATACGAAACTTTTGGGGTTTGATAAACTTGTTCGCTGGGCGCAGATCTAATACAGGGCGCATGGTTAGATCCTTTTTGGGTACAAGGAAGTACACTGAATAAATACCTTCCGTTACCTGAGATAGAGGCACGACCTCTATGGATCCTTTTTCCAGCAGTTGTACTTCTTGGAGAAGGATGGCAAGATGTTCCGGTGTCATGCGACGTCCCCTCGGGGGTCTGTAGGATGGGGAACTGTTGAATTCGATACAGTATCCGTGGGCTACGGTGGAAAGTACCCAACGGTCTGACGTTATCTCCTCCCATGCAGGAAGAAAAGGATGTTATCCGGCCCCCGACCGGTGTTGCATGGGAGGGGACGCGAATCTTCGCGTTACTTGGAGTTGTTGGGGGCTTGGGAGCCTCTGGGGGTGGATCCCCGACCTCTCCCCTTACCCCGGCGTTGGCCTCTTTGGCTGTACTGTCCACTATTGGTCTGGTAATTGGTGGCAGGGTATTGTTGATGTTGACTTTGTTGTTGTTACTGGCGTTGGCCACGAAAAAAGCGTTTGTTGCCATAGCCGCGTCTGGTAGTGGGCCTAGAGATCTGGTCAAGAGTCTTGATAGTATCGAACTCTTTTTTAGCCATCTCTAGAGCTTCATCCACCGCTTTTCCGAAGAGGTTAGAGTCTTTGACAGGTTTATTTATCAAAGACGCCTGTGTCTCCGGTTTAAAGCCTGAGTTGCGCAGCCATACATGGCGTTTTAGGAGTATTCCCTGCACTAGGGAACGTCCCGCTGTTTCTGCCGCGTCCAGAAAGTTTTTTACAATGCTCTGGTTCACCTGGGTTCCTTCGCCAATAGTTGAAAGTAGGCGTGTACGTAAAGGCTCCGGTGCTTCCTCGGCGTCCTTGCGCAGTTTGGACCACTGCGCGTCTGCGTAGCTAGCAAGCAAGGAATTGTTGTTCGCAATTCTTGCGGAGAAGGCAGCCGAGGAAGTTACTCTCTTTGCAAGGGCATATAGCCTCTTGCCCTCCTTGTCAGGGGGTGCCTCACTGGTGGAAAGTGGTACCCCTGCCCTCTTTCTAGTATTAGATACGACTAGGGAATCCGGTATGGAATGTCCCCTAATGTAGAGCGGGTCTGAGGGTGAAGGAGTGAAAAGTTTTTCAATTCTCGGATTGACCCCTCTGATCAATGCGGGAGTGGACAGCGAAGGGATAATTCTTCTCTTCACTGAAGCGAGGAGGGGAATGGTCTGGCTGACCGGGGGTTTCTCTTTAATAACTCTTTCTACAAAGTCCAATTCTGGAGAGAGCTCCCCAGTGTCCCGTTCGAAATGCGCTGCAGCTCTGCGCAACAGTGCATTGAAAGTGGGCTGATCGTCGATTGGAGACGTGTTCCTAACCGGAGAAATGTCCGGAGGAGTTAGGTTTAGGACATCAGTGTCGGAATATACTGATGGGGATTGCCAGGGGTGCGAAGGTCCTTTTTCTGGTTTTTCTCCGAAGCCTTCTTCTATAATGTCTGGGCTGTCTTCCAGACATTCCTCCTGGCACTGTCCTTCATTGTCCATGAAATCATCTTCTTCCTCCAAGTATTGTTCCTCCCCAGTGAGGTCGTATACCTTATGGAAGTTTGAGGCTGTGTCCTGCTGGGGATCGACTAGCCTCGGATTTTTGGCCCTGGGGTCCTCCTGAGACCCTTCTCTAGTCCTCTTGTGAGTTAGAGAGGTCTGGGTACTCAAAGTTTTCCATCCTCTCCATACAGAGGTGGAGTCTTTCCATGGTTTCATGGGGTACCCCAGAGCGGTCTGGCGGGGGAAAAAAAAGAGTCATTTAACTGGAAATGGCTCGACCTCTCCCAAAGCGTCGAGGAAAGTGTCCCGTCGCCCTCCGAAAAACCTTCAGGTGTGCCGGGTGACCCCCCCGATTGAAGGGGGTAGGTCCCTGCCTTTCTTCGGGTTTTTTCGGCGTGTCTTTGGACTTATGCGTAGCGCTCGCCGTGTTCTTCGGCGTACGCTTCTGGGCGTCGGCTACAGCGATCCTTGCCAAGCTATCGGCGACTCGTTTGTCGGCGACTCGTTTGTCAGCGGAAGCTTGTGTTTTCGACGCTATGGGTGTCGAACGCTCTACGGCGGTCTGCGCCTTCTGTTGATGCGCGCCGGCCGATGGTTTGGGGGCGGCGCCCTTATTCGCCGAAAGCCCAGTCGCTGGTCGCGGCTGCGAGAGGGGCTTCGAACCCGAACGGTCCGAGGAGTCCGCCGGTGGAACCTGCGTCTCCTTGGGCGCCGAAGCTCTTTTCGTCTTAGACGAAGAAGAGCCGTGGGTTGTGTGCTTATGTGTGTCTTTGTGTGCGTCAGTGTCGCCGGGGTGTTCATCCCCATAAGCAGGGCGTGAGCCGAGCCCGTCGGGGCCGGGGACAGACGACTAAGCGCGCAAGCGCTCTTTAGAGGGGGTTTCAACTTCCGTAGCGGAGGTCGTGTTATCGCGTTCCTCGTCACTGTCGGTGGTAGCAGCGGCGGGTGAACCTTCGGCCTTCGACATCGCGTAGGCCGCCCACCTTTTAACCCTACGGTCTTTTAGAGTTTTAGAGTTTTAGGCTTAAGAAGCCGAGAAGCCGCGCAACCTTCCTCCTTGTGATCGAGGGGCAAGCAGCGGTTGCACCGTGAATGCTTGTCCTTCCAAGTAAATTTGCCTTTGCAAAGCGGGCAAAACCTAAAGGGTGTCCTCTCCATAGCCGAGGCAATAAATCGCGATAAGCACCCCAAGGGAAAGGAAAGGGAAAGGCATTCTCAGAAAGACCCAGAGATGTCCCACGACCCCACTCTCCCTACTGTATATGGCCTGCGAGGCCAGGCCACGTGTTCGGCAGCGCCGAAGGATTTCCTCCACTCGACCCTCCGTCGAAGATTTTCGCTCGGCGGAGAACAGCTACAACTGCGTCGAGGGAGGGTTTATTAATATTATGATAAAAAAACGACCAAAGGTCGAGTTGCAATGTCTCTCAACAATCTGAGGGACCTCGACGCGTGAGGGATTGTGGGTACAATGCACGTCACTATAGGGATAGTGTTTCAGACACGCCTTGTCGACGTCCCCTTTTCGACTACGAAAAACAAAATGCAATACTCCGCAGTGACCACTGGATGTCGGACCTATGCACAGCATGTGATTCTAAGCAGATTAACAAACATCAGAAATATATATACCTGCCATTTGTGGACCTTCAGCAGGCCTTTGACTCAGTCGACAGACAGTTGTTGTGGAACAAATTGGATGTTATAGGTTGCCCGGGGGGACTGTTAGAAGCAGTGTAGGCCCTATACTCCAGTAAGAGTCGGAGTAAGATTTGATGCTCGGGGTTGCGCTCAGAGTCGATAAGAACTAAGCATGGCACCAGAACTTTTTAATTTTTGTATGAGACCTAGGGGCATCCTTTGATAAGGTAAGATAGTTTCCACCCAAGTTTAATGGGTATTGCATGGGAAACTTGCTCTACCCCAGTGGTCTTCAAACTTTATGCCAAGGCCCCTCTGAGCAAAAAAGACATTTTCGGGACCCCCCCCTTCCCCACCCCCTGTGCCCTGTACGTCTTTAAGAGGTGCCTGCAGAATGCGTGTTGCCATAATTTTGAAGGGATAGGTTGTTGGGGAGACATTCCAAGACAGTCGGACAATCACTTCCAATCCAAACATAGAAACCGTGCAAGTAAACACAAAATTCTCCAGTAAGGCTTTAATTTTCTCAAAATACATTCCTATTAGTATATTCAGCAGAAGGAAATTTGATTTTACAGAACGTGAGTTAATGTGTGGCTTTATTTTTGAGACCGCCACTCTGAGGTTGTCCTCTACTTCCAGCCTTGTGCTGCATTTCCTTTTCAGTACACCCAATGCTGAAAAGCCTATTTCGCACAAGTAGGAAGACCCAAAGGGTAAGCAAGACTGCAGTGACCATGCCAATGTAGGATAGTCCAGGATTACCTTCAGCCAAAAGTCACCCACTGCAATGTTCCTAAATTCAGATACAGGGTAGTGTCTGACTGAACCTCAATCAGCTCCTACTGGACATCAAATGGAAGATGCACCACCTCCTCTGCCAGAAAAGGCTGCATCACCCAGTCATTGATGCCAGCATTTTCTTCAGGGAAGTATTTCTCAAAGCTGGACCATAATGTTGTTAGGTGAATTGACCAGCATTCATCGAGTAAAAAAACCTTGTAAAAATAAAATGCAGCTTTGCATAAAATGAGAGAACATTTTGGGATCATCAGGCACAGTGAAGGGCACTCATGAAAAAGTTGAAATGCCATGGCGCCTTCCTTAGCCACTGCTGCTGCAGGAGAAATGAGGACCACAGGGTCTTTGTTCTATTAAATTGTATAGAGTCCCACCAGTCCTCATTTCTCCCCGCTTAGAGTGGAACCTGTCTGCAGCACACAGCTTGTAATGCAAAGCACACATTTTAAGCAGCAGGACAGGTGAGAGGATACATTTAGTCCATGTTCCAAAGCAGCCACTAGAATACGTAAGCAAGACAACTAGAGTTAACCTTTCCAGGGATGCGCTATATGTAACTAGAAAGTAATCTAAAACAAAAAAAGTGTTGGTGTGTCAAATAAAGAGGCACAAAAATAAAGAAAATAGTTTAAAACTCCTCTCTGTGGCAGGTTAATTCTCTTTTGCATAGGTTTGAGCAGCTAACCGATACTTGTGTTGGCCTGGTGAATAAAAATGACCTATGTTCAGTACTTAACACTGAAATGTTAAGCACATACTCTATAAGAACAATGGCTTGTTAAATGAGCCACCACTTATAAATTGCCCCACTTGTAAGGCTGTCAACACAAAGAATGAGGGGCGCACGTTGTGCGACTCCAGAGCATCTCACACGGTGTGTTTGGAATATGCATTCGTTTGTTTGCATATTCCAAACGCCTCGCAGTCATTTACAAGTCAGATCAGCCAGCCACACATCGCAGAGCAGCGCTCATCGGCACAGCAGGCTGCTAAATCTGTTGTCCAGCAGCTTTCTGTGTGGGCCCCTTACTGCGGCCACCTCCTGAGCTATTGAGCTCTTCGTCGTCACCAAAGCCTGGGCCAAGAAACAGGGCTGCCTGTAATTTTCTCTTTTCAGGCTGTGGATGCGCGCCCCCCTGGGTAGGAGGCTGCGGCCAACTAGAGGGGTGCACCCCACAGTTTGAATACCGCTGCTTTATGCAGACGACTGGGTCTTAAATGACCAAACACCCACTGGCCCGCAGAGACAATTAAATGAATGACAGGCATATGTAAAGACGAATAGGCTTAGGATTAATGTGCCTAAAACAAAAATCTTAATATTGGAACATGCGGTAGGGAGAAGGGGACCTAGACCTTCTTGGGTCCTAAATAATGAACAAATATCGGTCACAACTACCTTTGTGTACCTGGGGATACTGGTGAATACTAGTTTGAATGATAGTCCTTGAATAGACCAACTAAAGTCAAAGGTGAAACATCTGGCTGCGCAAGCATGGATACCCTTAACGAGATTTCGGCGGTTTTTAATGATCCCAGTGATCAAGTTTTATAAGGCCCGGCGAGGAGTAAAAGGCAGCGAATTTCTCCTGTTTGGATCCTGTGGAGCTGTGCCTCCGTGCTGCCGCGCTGCTGTGCCCTTTGTGGCCCCCTGCCCCTTCCCTGCTGCGAGGAGGGAAGCGTTTGAGAGAGGCGATTTGCAGTGCATAAAGAATCACGGACCTTTGTGGGACTCTGTCCCTTTAACCTACATTGGGACTTACGCAGGTGTGCGGGTCACGTGACCTTGTGAAAACATTTAAAGATTGGCCCCAGCACCCTTGTGGCGATAAGCCCGGCGAGGAGTAAAGGGCAGCAAATTTCTCCTGTTTGGATCCTGTTCGGAGCATTGAGGGCTGGAGCCTTGATTCTTGGTGACAGAACATGGCCGAAAAAGGGGCTAGAAAAATCGGATTGGAACGTACATCCGGACCAATACTAAGGAGTTCTACCCTGCGGTGCCCCGGTCAAATGGCGACCCTGACCAGTGCCCAGGAAGACCCTAGAGGCGGATTCCCAGAGCCTCACCTGCCAACTTCCACTAAATCAGGTAAGCGTGCACATTCAATCTCGTGCACGAGCATGTTCGCAACTAACGCATCCTCAATGACGCAAGACTGTACCCCCGTCCCTGAAATGGTTGATGTTTACTGTACGACACCCAATGTGGTCTCGGGAGGAGTGGGACTTGTACATAGTCCCTCTATCCAGACCCCCGAGCCCGCTGGGGAAAAACCTATTAACAATCATTCTGAAACTCAGGGACTACGTAAGCACTCCCAATTTCTGGTGCCTGCACTTACTGGTAAAGATGATAAGGAAGTGCAAGACGGGGTCGAAGGGGAAAATGCAGGCCCATACCCCGTTGTTCCAGAAAGAGACCCGCTGCCCTCTGAGGGCCCCCCATCCCATATGGAGAAACAGAAAGCGTGCGTAACGCATACAAACAAATTGAGCTTGCAGGTGGAGGCTCAGTCTTCCACGGACAGTGGCTCTGTTTGACCCTGCACCTAGAGCCAATACCTACACTCCACCTTCAGTTTCCCCTGGCGACTATGTTGATTACGCCTATAAGGAGCCAGTGGACTCAAAGATCCTGCTAGATTCATACACGCTGGTAGGGGAAATCATAAATAGAATAACTGATGAACTAGCGTTGGATTCATATGAAACTTCCGACTCTTCTGACTCGGACTCCGAGCACATTAAATCCTCGGTTAAAACTTTACCCAAACTTCAAGAAAAACAAGCTTTTACAACAATCAAAAAAACACATGTAAACAAGATGGGAAAATTAAAAACATTTAGAAAAAGGCGAGCACAGAAAAGCGACGGTCCACACTAACCACGCAAGGAGGAAAAAATATCCTGCAAATCAGTTCTGAATTATTTCAAAAAAAGAGGCCACCCAGCAGGAGAAATTTCAGATGCTGAAATACTGGAAGGGCTGGGGGACCCTGCCGTAATACCGGAACCACCAAAGTTCCCTGAAGAGTCCCCTAACGAATTTCGGGACTCTATAGCCTCCACCATCTGAAATCTTAACAAGCAAAACTCTGAGATGGCACGATGGGAACCTTGGATCCCCTACAAAGACAGCAGAAAGCCAGCTAAGCAATCAAATTGAGTCTTCGTATACTTGACATCTCCACAGCTTGAAGATAGGAAATTGGACGAGCCACTGACCAATCCAAGCCTCAGATCCATCAACGAGCGTCTCCACAAACCAAATGGATACTACATGCAGAAACTCCCTGGAACTCACAGGAAACTCTTGTACAGAGTCCCTGTGGGCCCCAGGATTGAAAGGTGGCCTGTTGGACAGTTTACAAATTACATCAAGCAAACTCCAAATTGATAACAGACTGCGGCCCTGAAAAATGAGGGAAAGTACCAAACCAAACACCTTTGAAGCCACCCCAAGAAAAGCCACCCCAAGAAGAGACCGTACACCTTTGGCCTCTCCACAAAGGAGAAGGCAATCTGACTTCCAAACCCCCAAATCTGCAAACTTTGAGAAAAAAGCCTGATTTACTAACAATCATGTCCGCAATTACCATCGCAATGGCCCCCTTCTGCAAATTGTACGAGGGAATATCGGAAACTTTAAAGGACCATACAAGTATTGCGGCAGCTTTGACTTCAAAAATGTCTGTTGGAAGGTTACATATTGGAAAAGAGCACAGAAGTACTAAATACAACAAACCAGAGAACAGAAGCCCCCCACAAAGATTTACAGCTTCTGTCTCATAAAACCAATTACAAAACTGCTAATAATCTGGGAGCGAATGGCTCTTAATCATAGGGAACTCAAACGAATGAAAGTCCAAATGAACCCGCCATCCTAATCCCGGATGGGGAAAATGGCCTTATCGCTTTGACTACAATAATTTAAACTCAAAAAGGGCAAACAGCTGAAAAGATTGTAGCAACTGCAGACCTAGTGCTCACGGGGACAGGACGCAAAGTAACCATTACAACAAAGAACTTACCTAAGGGAACCACAGCAACAAATGGATGCATATCCCATAACAACCTCTCAGAGATCAGCCCACAATCAGTCATAGACAGAGCCCCTCAAGCGAACAGCAAGTCAAAGAAACAGCCGAACGAGGTGGTATCTTTTGGAATATTTTCAAAAATTCCTCAAACAATTACTGATTTTGTGTGGGCGTCTGACCCAAAGTTAAACGCAAGAATAGACAAAGATCGATCAGAGAAACCACCAAAAATAAACAATCGGAGAGTGGTGCTGCTGAACATATAAAAAGCAAACGCTCCACACACACCAAAGGGTCAGCGTAAGGCTCCAAAATCCAAGACAAATTGTGCTCCGTTCAAATTAGATAAGACAGCCCATGACGACTCTGCCGACCTATTGAACATGAGCACACATTTGGAAGATGATACGGAACTGAATCATTCACAGTCTGAAGGGAGAAAAAGGAAAGCTGGGAAGAGAACAAACGATGACAGAGAGCTACCATCTCAGGAAAAAAGAAAGCAACAAAAGACTCTTTGGCGCCGGCATTCCTGACCCCTGAAGACAAAAGAAAAAAATCAAACAAATAAATTACTGAAAGAAGGACACAAGGCCGTTGAACTTGCATCTTTAACATTTCCTTCTAATAGATGCAGATTTAAAGAGAGGAATGAAAATGGAAGCAACAAATCTACGAGAAAAAAGATTTCTCCGACGCCAACAAACCTCTTAAAAAGAGAAACTATGGGTCAGTGATGTTAGACGATCACAGACGAAGAAACTCACCAAATGAAATGACCACACCCGCATCTACAAAATACAGGAAACTTCCTGACCGTTATTGGAACCAAACGAAGCAGCGGGAGAAAAAGACAACTCTCGAAAAAGCTTTCAAAATTCAAAGAGTGACGAATAAAAGGGACAATTTAATACTTAACAGAAGAACTCTGATGGACCTTTTTTCAAGAATACCAACCTTAAAACGACTACGATCAAGCGACTTAAAAATTGTTGAGCCAGGTATAGATGGGCGTAATGATTCAGCTTTCCTGTTCATCGAATCCTCAACAGCAAAAGATTGGTTGAGACAGGCGGCGGACAAGCTCTACGATTGGGGCTACGCACTGGACGACATGAAGCCAAAGATCTATGAACGCTCTTCTGATCACAGATATTCAGACAGATCAACTCACAGATCATATCGCCCAGATAATGCACCTTGGGGAGGAGGCAGAAGAGCTTCGCCTCTTAGGGAACCTAGTTTCCAATTGACCTCCAAGAGAAACCCGACAAACGACAACACACAGAACATCGAGAAAAAGCGATCGGCCAAAAATAGTAACCAAGGGGGAAAGATCACATCATGAATTCCCCAGAACAAGAGAATTACAAGGACCCGATGGTCCGATCTCTCACCAAACGATTATAAAGACCCTGATCGAATTCCTAAAGGCCCCATTTCAACGATGAAAATCACCTTCGACCAAAAAATTGTCTTGGAATGAAACCAAAAGCTTAAGTCATTTGGAAGATAATGGAGGCAAGAGGGCGGAAACATGGTCTTGGATCGCGCCAAATCCAAGCAACAACAATATTTAGCAATTACCAACACGCACAAGAGCACAGCGACCACGAGAATCCTCCAAAGAATGTCTAATGGAAAACTTATCTATTATTTCATGGAACACTAGGGGCTTCGTTCACTTGACTAAAGAAAGTGACATAAATCTGGGACTTCATGATGTAATTATGTTACAAGAGACATGGCTCCTAGACAAACCCTCCGTGGATGGCTTTGAAATCTACTCCATCCCAGCATATATAGGTGCTAAAGGCCGCCCAATGTATGGTCTATTAACAGCCTTTCGATCAAGCAGCGGATTCCACTTGATCTCAACACTGTCATCGACAAACTTCATACAAGCATGTTTAGCTCTATGGAACCGTCATACTGCAAACTTGGAAATGACGAGACGGAAGATGCTTTTTATAAACTTCTATTGGAACCCAAATGCTATTACTGATAAAGAGTTCCTTCAAGATCTGGAAAACGTCATTGAAACGACGTCTGAGAATCACGACATTGACTACATTCTGATTGGCGGCGATTTAAATACAACCTGCGAAGAGATTGGGGATCAAAAAACTATTCGACAACATAGGGAGTCATCAGTAAGGGCCAGATTGTGGAAATCTCTTATGAAAAGGAATGACTTGCACAATCTTCATTTCCTGTTTGAAACATCGACAGAAAAAATCCCAACGTGGGAAAGAGAAAACCAAACGGGAACAATAGACCACATCTACGTTTCGCGTAATTTACTCGCAGAAATAAAATCTTTCAACGTAGTAAGAACTAATCGCAGTGACCACAATATGCTGCAGGTGAAGTGGATTCTCTCAAAACTACCAATCGAGATAATGCAACATGAATTAGAGACTGATTGCAGCTCAGTGCGCCTCAAGATCACAGAATCAGGGATAGTACAACTAAGCACTATTCTAATGCTAACACAACCAACAAATCAATAGACTACCATCCACTTCTTATGGCCTTCAGGAAAAGGAACGGAAATCCAGCAACTTGTACAAGACCCACAATTCATACATATGATCAAGAACTGGTCACAAAGCGTAGATGGATGCGTAAATTGAAGAGAAAAGCAAAAAAAACAACATCACTCAGCATAATAGCAGACGCCATCAAAGCTGAAAAAGAATACAAAGCCTCGGCGAGAAATCACAGGAATAAAATGTACCAGTCTGACTGAAGAGATGTTGAGGGCTACATGAGGGAGAAAAACAAGCACTTTCTGGACCCTAGTCAAATCCACTACAAGATCATCCAATGAAGCCCTACAGAACAGCGTGGGAGAAGAAAAATTGATCAATCATTTTAAACAACTGTATCAGGAAACGAACATCTGTTCCATACAGACTCTGGAAGAAACTTCTGATGCATGGGTCATTCCACACAAACCGGCCCAAATATTAGTCAAAATACGAAAATTAAACCATTCCAGAGCCCCCGGTCCTGATGGAGTGACCAATTTTGACTTGAAAAAGCAAGAGGAGGCTTGGTCGATATTAATTTCCGAGGTATTCAAAAAATGTCAGAGGACTAAATCGATTCCAGTGTCATGGAAATGCGCAAACATAGTCCCAATATTTAAGAAGGGAGCAAGGGACAACCCAAAAAACTATCGACCAATCGCACTACTTGACACAATTGGAAAGATTTTTGCCTCATGTTTATTGGACCAATTTCAAACCTGGACCAGTAACAACATCATCAATGATCCTCTGCAGTCCGGATTTGTTAAATCCGTAGGAACAACAGCAAATATTTTGCTTTTAAGCATACTGAAGAACAAAGTTTTGGAAGGTAAACCAAGAGTCTTCACATGGGATTCATAGACCTTGTTCAAACTTTTGACCAAGTCAACCGGTCCAGACTTTGGAATAAACTCATTTTGTGGAAATGCCCATTGCAACTGTTGGCACAAATTAGAGCTTTATACTCCAACACAACAATCCAAGTACGCCTTAGCAGAGCGTGTCATTTAACAAAACCTATTGAAACAACCCAGGGGGTTAAACCAGGCTGCCCCCTGGCACTTGTGCTATATAATGCATACATTGCCGATTATAAGGAAAGTGAACTAGAAGTCCCAGCCTTCCCTCCAACTTTTGGGGGCGAACATCTACCCAGACTAATCTATGCAGAAGACATTATCAGTGGCCAAACTCAAATAGGTCTCTAAAGAAAACTAGACAATTTCGCCTCGTTCCTTAAAACAAACGACTTGGAAATAAATATCTCCAAAACGAAGATAATGTTGTTTGAACTTCAAAAGAAAAAAAAATTCAAATTCAAAATGGTTCACCGAGGGGAAAAAACTAGATACAGTTACCAGCTTCAAATATTTGGGTGTGACCCTCAGCTCACACAGAAGGGACTTACCAATGCAAGATGCCCTCCATGAAAAATTGAAGTCTCCGATTGCTCAGACGCAAGCCGTAAACAAGAAATACGGAAGATTCTCCTTCATACTGGTCCTGAAATTCTATAAGGCCAAGATCATACCAAGCCTAACATATGGCGTAGAAGCAATGCCAAATCTCCCGGAAACCCTATGGGACAAGCTGGAAGGAAAGTTTTGGCAGAGAGTGTTGCTATTGCCACAATCAACTCCGATAGCATCGATTCGGAGGGAACTAAGCCTCCAATGCATTGCATCAATAGTCGCTCGCAATAGAATTAGGTTATACAGGAAAATAATCAGCAAAGCAAGCCCTCACATATTCGGTCTAATCAACAAAGAACTCCAAGGTGCCAGTACTAAGATCATGTCTAGATGGGTCATGGACATTCAAATGAGACTGGACTGTATTGGCTGTACAGAGGAAGATCTTCTGAACAATCCAACGAAAATTAAAACAAAACTACTTACTCAGGACTGGATATCAACTCAAGATCAGGCCAACAAAAACAAACTGACAAAGAATATACCTCTGATAATAAACAAAATCAATCAACTTCCAAACTGCATCAAAACATTTCCTAACAAAAGTCTAAGGGAAAATTTCTTGAGAATAAGACTAAATCTATTAATGACTAAAGAAGTAGTAGCCATAAGAAATAAACAAGGCGAAAACTTCTGCAGGTTTTGTCAAAACAAGAACTTGACTGAGAATTTAAGACATCTACTACTAAACTGCCAAGCATTAGAACAGCTAAGAAAAATTCATTTTAACCACATCCTTTTCGATCTTCATTCCTCTGTCGAAAAGGAATGGTGGTCTCGCCTTATGAGCGGCGAACAAACTACTTGGGTAATTGCAGTCACCAAATTCTTTCAGAGTTTGAAACTAGACAATATGAGACCAGATTGAAAGTAAAAACGAAAGACTGCACAAAAAAATGGGGGTGGATGAACTTCTGGATGAACACGGGACCTAGAACTGGAAAGAGTACCAAACATCCAAAGATTATACGGTATATCCGTATTATTACCTAATTTTACTATCTACCACTCCCTTTGGAAGGATCTTTATTTTTTCTTTTAAAAAAGTTTTATCGGATCACAGAAAAGATGAAATTGTAGATTCCTGTAAAAATTGATTTTGAATTAAAACAAGTAAAACACATTTTTAAAAAAAAGGCCAAGGTTGTGGCTATAGTAACCTATAGAACAAAGGTGTTTTTTGCAAAAGATCGCTCACAGTGGTTTGTACTAAAGGGTTCATTTTAGAGAAGCGGTATGGACATCCCGCCGAGTACACCGATGCCAGCTATTAGGTTTGAGTTGGGTCACACGTCATTGTGTGCAATGGATGGATTGGAAGAGTCTATCCCTGTACTGAAAATGCATAGCTGTGTCCCCTGTAAAATGGTTCAGAGTTTTGAAAGAAGTTTTAGATGCAGAGTGAACCTTTTCTGAATGTCTGGAAATCTGAATGTGCTAACATTTTGACGGATTTGGGAATGATGGAAACCCGATTGTTGAATAACCTGTTTTAGAAGTGTGGTGATTATGTATTAGCCAGATTGTGTATGTTTAGGAGTGGAACATTTTTTTTTAATTGTGGGAGATGTGATTATATATATATATATATATATATATATGTGTGTGTGTTTTTGTAATTGGTGAAAGGTTTATATGTAAACCAAAGCACTAATAAAATAAAAAAATAAAAAATATTGTTTGAACTGTGGCAAAACAATCTTGGATGGAAGACATCCAGGATTACCATTGGTGCCATTTGCTTGGTTGGAATTGGAAAGGCATATTTTCAACTAAATCCTGGAGAACTATTACCAGTGGATTTTTGTTTGGTGAACTTTTGTTTCGTTAGGAACTTACAAGAACTGGTTGAAGACTTTACTTTTCCTTTTGAATATTTGGGGAAATGGACTTCGGACAATGCTGGGAAAGGATGTGCCCAGGGCAGGTGAAGGTCATCCAAATTGCTGGTTGTTGGTTATTTACTAATTTATGTTGTTTATGATTTACTTTGAATGTTTGTTGTTTAGTGTGGGGGCCAGTTTGGTTTATGTTTGGCGTGATACACTTCGCTTTTAGACTAGGTAGGGTACGCCTGGCAAAGTAGGTTTAGCCAGGATTTGCATCTTTTTCTTTTACTAAAATGTTCAATTCTGAGAAAAACACAAGCAGTTATCTGCCTTGCATTACTGACCCCTCACAGGGCTTTTTCAAGTTTGATGATATTTTTTTCTTTTCTCTATGCTGAGCTGAAATGTAAAATATTTCAAGACTAAGTGCATATTTCGGGTTAAAATTTGATGACTATGATTTTGAAACCTTAATAAAAAAGGATTTGATCAAAAAAAAAAAAATACTCATAAGGAATGCACAGACCAGCCAACGTGATTAAGTACTAGTAGCGCTAGTAGGGCAGATCGCGACAAACAAAAGACCAAGGGGAACAGTGGTCAGTCAACTGAAGTACAAGCTAGTCAGCACAGTAGTTCTTGGTCCCCTATTCTTTAGACTTATTTAATGTCCTGGCTTAAGTCCGGCCACGCAGGAAAATTCAATTTCCAATGAGAAGCTTATTTTCGAAAAGGGGTGCTTGCACAGCCATACTATATGCTCTTACGCACCTAGTGACTCTCACACTTCAGTCCTCTTAGCTATTTCACACTGTGAAGGGGAAGACTGAAGGAGCATGGAAAGGGGGAACAGACTACCACTGCTACGGTAACCTGTACACACAGGTACATCATCAGGTCTCCCCATTTACCCAGACTAACATCAAGAAGGAAATGACAATCAAAGTCAACAGATACAGAACCCACTCTGCATAAGACTACACAGCTTTGGCAAAGAAGTCTCGATTGTAAAACATGCCACGACATCGGAAAGGTTAAATATCTGCATGCATGCATGCATGCATGCATGGAAAACGAACAAAACGTGTCAGCCTGTCTAGGAGCTACTCCTCTAGGTAGAGCTAGAGTGCCCCAAGACTATCCCAGTTAAGACATATTCTCTCAAATTCTGAGGAGGGATTACAGGCCCTCAGTTTCAGCTGGTAACCACGGGTTTGAAAAGGCTTAAACGCAAAACCAGAGAGGACCGGATTTAGGTTCCACATTAAATGAGGTTTACTTACAGAAGGAAGCCACTGTAAAAGTTAATCTAAATAATGCTTAGCAGCACTCAAAATGAAAATCATTCCTTTTTCGTATTGCTTCAATGTGCCACTGGCTGCCAAGTAAGAGTTCAAAAAGAAATCAAGTAAACTTTGCATTGCTTCAAATTGATGCCGGTTCATGCTAGGCAGGAAACAAATGACATTTCACCACAGTAAGCACAGTTAGCGATTTATATTCGTGTACAACGTGCAGTGGCTGGATCGATGCTGCTAGCAATGATACTACTTGTAGAAAGATAGCTAGTGTCTTGGAGAATATTCAGGTGTCCTTTGGCTGTAGCTCTTCAGGATGCAGGCCAATGCTCAATCATGGACAGCAGTACAAGACCTGCCCTCATGCATTTGCGATAGGAGCACCTGCTCTCCTCCCGAGTTTTACAGGGAGGTAAGGCCCATTGTCAAGGTCTAAAAGTGAAAATATTAGATTAATCAACCGCTACAGACATTCTCATATGGGAAGCGAGCAAGACAGTAGTACGTTTCTGCCACTGAATACCAATATACCTGAGTCAGGAGCATTTTCAGGCACACTTAAAACACGAATACATGTAATTCAGGGCCCTCTAGAACCACCATTCTTTGATGAACAGAAATAAACTGTGGTGGATGTAGGTCTACTGAGGAGTTTGCACAAACTCTCTCCAGGGAAGGGGAAGGTTCACCCTAATCTGCTAGTATGCCCAAACAGCATATTAAAGGAGAGGCACTGTGACGGCATCAGAACTGCAAATAGATCCAAACACTTTAAGGCGGCAACAGATCGATTTCTTTTTTTTAACAGCTGTAGGGAAATGGAGAGGGGAAACCGCAGAATAGCCCCATCCCAAGAAACTGACCCCTCTCAACGCACTCCCAAGTAGAGGTTTCTCGCAGGGTATTTAGGTTTTACACAATGAGAATTATACATTAGACACCAGGATACATTCAGTTACATTTGAACAGTACACTTCCTTGCAGAATATCACTTGAACTTGAGTGCTTTGTCAAAAGCACCACATCACCTGCTTGTACGATTCCATTTCCTCTACCATATAGCATGATCCAGGGTGGATTTCTCCACCACATGCAATAAGTCACTGCCCGATAACTGATGTTCCACGTGCCAGAATCTCTGGTTCCCAAGCGAGAGTCTCACCTCTATATTGGATGGCAGTTTTCTGCATCATTGAGCATGGTACAACAGAGTATTGCATCACTGTCACACAGACATCTTCTACTGTACAGCTTATGCCAACCAATTTTCTCGCAGCTCAACCAGATATCACTAATCAGATCTGTGGTGCTGTACTGTTCTGACTGAGCTGCATGATCATTTATTTCAAAATCTTTTTATTGATAAAGAGGCAGTATCAACAAGCAAAATTCAATACATTCATCTAGTCTGCCAAAGGCACAAACATGAACAAAAACAAGAAAACAAAACAAATAAGGCATCCAGCATTATATAGCATACCATGTCTGGAGAGGCGTTAACAAGCAAATTCAGTGCCTAAAATCGGTGAGGGTAGAAAGGAGCTAGTCGGTGATCTAAAGCAACCACAGTGGACTCACACGGCTTATAACAGGTAGGGGGCCAGTACAGCATGCAAGACATGCATTACTTACCGTAAAAGCATTTCTGATGATTGTATCTGCTTAGATTCACATGATGTGCATATAGTCCGACATCCCGTGGTCACTGCAGAGTATTGCATATTGTCTTTCGAGGATTGAAAGGGGAAGTCGGCATAGGCATGTCTGTAACACTATCCCCTAGCGTGACATGTAGTATACCCAAAATCACTCACGCGCCCAGGTCCCTCCGTTTGTATTTTTTCTGCCGTGAGGGAGCATATGACTAACGTGAGTATAGAAAAGAGAGAAAGTAGTAAGACGCCTATGTTCCTTCCATCCGAGCGGGGAGGAAGGGTGGCCGAATGTGAATCTAAGCAGCTACAATCATCAGAAATGCTTTTACGGTAAGTAACGCATATCTGATGCTTGTTAATCTGCTTAGAATCACATGCTGTGCACAGACTAGCGAGCAGTACCCGGAGTTTGAGATGGGATGTGAAAAGGAACAGTAGTGAAAAGATGTCTTAGTACCGCTTGTCCCACCTAAGAATCAGACGTAGAATGAGTATCTAGGCAGTAGTGTTTTGTAAAGGTGTGTACAGAACTCCAGGTTGCCGCTTTGCAAATGCACTCTAGAGGAACATTTGCAATGAATGCTATGGAAGCCCCAGTGCCTCCAGTAGAATGCGCTCTAGGCTTGAGGGGCAGTTCTCTCTTAGCAAGAGAGAAACTGATTGTGATGCATTTGACAATCCACCTAGAGATAGTAGATTTGGAGACTGGGTCTCCTTCTCTACCTGCTGCCACTGAAACGAAAAACTGATTTGTCTTTCTTAGTGGTAGAGTTCTTTCCATGTAAAACATGACTGCTTTGCATACTTCACGTGTGTGCAGGCTTCTTTCTCCCATGTTTGAGGGGTTCTGAAAGAAGATTGGTAGTTCTATGGATTGGTTTACATGGAACTTTGAAATGAATGTAGGCGCACACCTAGGGTGAGTGCGCAGAACCACCTTATCTTTGTGAACTGTTACAAAGGGGTCTAGAACAGAGTGCTTGTAGCGCTTGTAGTTCACTTACTCTCCTAATGGAAGTAGTATCTATTAAAAAGGCATTCTTGCTTCATGCATGGGCTCGAAGCGAAACCCCCATAAGGAACTGGGTTAGAAATGGGAGGGTGAATTCTCTTTACTGCCTCCATGAAAGCCTTAATAACTGGCATCTTCCACCACAACTTCTGTTGTGATGTATTGTAGACTGAAAGAGCAGCTAAGTGAACTTTTAGAGAGTTAAACACCAGGCCTGAGTCAAGTAAATGAGTCGGGTACAAAACATTGTAGGAGAGCAGTCAATGGGGTTGATGCTCTTAGAGTTACACCGGTTGACAAAGCACTTCCACTTACAGGAATAGAAATGTCGAGTTTTAGGTTTTCTAGCCTCCATGAGTATGTCCATACATCGTTGAGGGAGTTGCAGGTGCCCAAACTATGACTTCAGGAGTCAGGCCGCCAAGTTCAAAGTCTGCGGGCATGGGTGAAGGGTCTCCCCTTTGTCTTGCGATAACATGTTGTACAGGCAAGACAGTTTCATAGAGACATCTCCATCAGATGAGCAAACCAGGGTTGGCAGGCCCACATGGGGGGCACCAATATTGTGCCTGGTTCCTGGTGCATCTTGTGCACTATCTTGTTGAGAAGGAGAGTCGGGAGAGGGGATGGGGGGAAGTGGGGAGTTCGGAAGCGTAAACAAATTTCCCTGACCATGCTATCCAGAGTCCGTTCCCCTTGGAGCGGTTCTGGGGGTACTTGGAGGCGTAATCTTGGCATTGAGCGTTCTTCAGAGTTGCAAACAGGTCGATCTCTGGAAAACCCCATTCCGCGAAAACATTGGAGACAATGTATTCGTGTAATCGCCATTAGTACCCTATTGGTAGTGGGAAGTCTCTGCTGAGTACGTCTGCCAGAAGACGGAGTTCCCCTGGAACATGTTGAGAAAGCAGAAATATGTTGTGTTTTAGAGCCCACTTCCAAATGTTCTGGGACAGTTTGGACAGCCCTGGAGAGTGAGTGCCCCTTGTTTGTTCAGATAGTACATGGCCGTGGTGCTGTCTGTGAGGATCAGGATTGTCTTTCCCTGCAATTGAGTTTGAAAAGCTTTCAGCGCTTTGAATACCACTAAAATTCCGAACAGGTTTATGTGGTTGGATGCTATGTCTGACGACCAAACTCTGTGCGCTGTTTGTTGAAGCAGGTGAGCTCCCCACCCTGTGAGAGATGAGTCTGTAGTTAGAGTGGTCTCCACTACCGGGGTGGTGAAAGATTTCCTTTTCAAGAGGTTCACCCTCGACCACCACTTTAGCGAGAGAATGAGGGCTGGCGAGAAAACCACTAGATCGTCCCATTGTCCGCTGGCCTGACACCACTGGCTGTTGAGCCACTCCTGCATTGGACGCAAGCGCGCGAGGAACCAAATAAATGCAGGATGCCATCATTCCTAACAGTAGCATAGCCTTGCATACCGTCACCTCTCGACTAGCTACATATTGAGGGATTTGAAACAGCATGTTTTGGGCCCTTTCGTTGGAGGGGAAGACGAGACCGTCCCTTGTTCGAATTAGAGCCCCTAGGAGCTGCTTGACCTGACTAGGGTCTAGGCTGGATTTCTTTACGTTGATGGAGAACCCCAGACTGAATCTATTGTTCTTTGGGTATTTGACAGACAGGTTTCGTAAGAGTCCCCCATTATGAGCCAGTCGTCGAGGCAAGGATAAACCAGGATGGATTCCCTACGCAGGTGTGCTGCTGCCACTGCTAGTACCTTTGTAAATACCCTTGGTGCGGAGGCTATGCCGAAGGGTAGTACCTTGAATTGATAGTTTTTGTCTTATATCATGAATAAGAGTTATTTTCTGTGCGCCGGCAAAATTGAAATACGAAAGTATGCATCTTTCATGTCCAGTTTTGCCATGTAATCCCCCTGTGAGAGCAGGGGAATTACTTCCTGCAGAGTGACCATGCAGAACTGGGCGCAGCTCTAATAAAGGGCGCATGGTGAGATCCTTTTTGGGTAAAAGGAAGTACACTGAAAAAAATACCTTTGTTTACCTGTGAAAGAAGTACGACCTCTATGGCTTCCTTTTTTTGGTAGTGTCTCGACTTCCTGAAGGATATGCAGATGGTCTGGCGTCAGTCGTCTTGTGCGTGCAGGTCTGAACGTTACTCTATACAGTACCCGTGGGCCACGGTCTTCAGCACCCACTAGTATGTAGTTATCCCCTCCCATGCCTGAAGGAAGGATGTTAGCTGGCCCCCGACCAGGGAGGCATGGGAGAGGACCCAGATCTTCGGGTCATTTTGAACCCGAGGCCGGGGAGCCTCTGGGGTTAGGGTTCCGGCCCCTTCCTTTCCCACGACGCAGACCCTTTTGGGGATACGGGTTGATGTATCTGCTGGTTCCTTGTGGAGAGGACCAATTGTTTCCTGAGGTGTACTGGTTTTGAGGGAAGCGTTGGACACGAAAAGGCGCCTGGACCCAGTTCCTCGCCTTGTGGAGGGTTGTTGTGTGATTTGATATAGCCTCTTCAGGGTGTCGTGCTCCTCCTTTGCGGTCTCGAGAGCTTCGTCGACCGCTCTTCCAAATAGGTTGGATTCTTCCAAGGGTTTATAAGTGACGCTTGAGTTTCTGGCTTGAACCCAGAGTTTTAGCCACACATGTCTCTTTCGGAGGGTGCCCTGAGCAAACGATCGACCTGCGGTCTCAGCGGAATCCAAAGTGTTCTTGAGTATACTTTGGTTTACGTGTCTGCTCTCGGTTACCGTGGACAGAAGACGAGTCCATAGCTGTTCAGGAACCTTCTGTCGGCCTTCCTGTAACATAGCCTGTTGAGCATCCGCGTAGCTGGCTAACAAGTTAGTATTGATAGTAATGCACGTAGAAAAGGCTGCTGCAGCCGTGACACTCTTTCCTAGGGCGTAGAGTCTTTTACACTCTGTCAGGTGGGTTCCTCCCCAGTTGACAGGGGAACCCCTGATCTTTTCCTTGTGGTGGTCACCACCAGTGAGTCGGGGGTGGAGTGACCTCTGATATAAAGGGGGGGGGGGGGGGGAGAGGGGGAGGGCCGAAATAGTTTTTCAATCCTTGGATTAACTGCTCTTGTGAGGGCAGGTGTAGATAACGAGGGAGCCAGACGCTTTTTAATTGAATTTAGAAGAGGAACAGCCTGGCTAGTCAGCGGTTTCTCTTTAAGAATGTCCTCCACAAAGTCAGCCTCAGGAACAGCTTAATCGTGGCGATCTTGAAATGTTCTGCTGCTTTGCGCAACATGGCGTTAAACATCATTTGATCGTCCACTGGAGAGGGCTGTCTAGTGGGAGTGGTCTGGGGGAATCTAAACACAGGGCATCAGGATCTGGTGAAGGATTTGGAGACTGCCAAGGCTGAGGGTCACCCATATCTCGGTTCCCCCCCCCACCATTCTGTGGGGTCATGCATATCCTCAGGGTCAATGAAATGATCATCATCCGGAGTGTCTGCAGGAACCTTCTCCTCAGTGAGGTCATAAGTGTACACATCCTCTTCATTAGAGGGATCAAAGAGTCTTGGAAATGTAGTCACAGGGATCAAAAGGTCTTCTTCCCGTGGTCTTTTGGAGGTGGATTGCTCTGAGCGGGTTATAAACCTGTCGAGCCTCTCCATAAAACTTTCACATTTTTCCCTAGTCCAAACAGAAGACCCAGGGGGGTCTAAAGGTGGAAAGGGCTCTTGTAAATGAACCTCCGATGCCAAACAGCGAGATTTTTGTCTCAACAACAAAGAAATACCTTCTTCGCCTTCCGAAAACTCTTCCCGGGGAACAGACAGAGGTTGCGGGTCCCTGTGCTTCCGCTTATGCTTGGCGGAGGGTTCCGTTATTTCCCTCAGCCTAGGTTTGGATTTTGACGAATCCTTGGGCTTCCCTGTGGGCGTCATTGAATCCCTTGACTGCCGCTTCTGAGCATCCGACAAAACAAGTCTCGCAATGCTTTTGGTAACGTCCTCGGTGGTAGGGAGGAGTGTAACCTGGGCCTGCAGTTGTGTAGTCTTTGGCGGAACCGGGACTTGTCGGCGGATGCCTTCTTACGATGCGCCTCAACGGGTCTTGGAACATTGGGGGTAGCACTTCACTTTAGTGTGCCCGGTCGCTAGGCGCATCTACGGCTGCGGGCAGTGCTGCCGATCCTGGCAGTCGGCGGGTACGGTTGAGACTTCCGGTGTGCCCATTGGCACTGTAGACCCTTTCGACTTTGTCAAAGCCTGGCCGGGGGTTGTGTGTTTACTGAGTTGACAGTGCTCGTCTGTCGCCGGGGTGTACAGTCACCATTGCAGTGCCTGAGCCGTGCATGGCGGAGCCGGGGACAGACGACGCGGAGCGAGAGCACTCCGCTGAAAGGTCAACAACCTCTGAGTCAGAGGCCTGCTCGTCACTGATGCCCTTGTCGCACTTGGCGGTTGCAGCAGCGGGAGAACGTGCCTCGGCTTTAGACATCCCGTAGGCCGGCCACCGCTTGACAATGCGCTCCTTCAATGTCTTCGGACGGAGGAGCTTACAAGCCACACAACCTTTTCTGTCGTGATCAAGGGGCAAGCAACGGTTACGCCGTCGTTGCTCATCTCTCCAAGGAAATTTGCCCTTGCAAATGGGGCAAAACCTAAATGGAGTCCTCTCCATAGCTGAGGATAGGGAAAGTGACGAAGACCAGAGAGTAAAGAGGGAGGAAAGGGAAAGGCATTCTCAGATGTTACAGACATGACCACCCCAACCCCACTCTCCCTACTGTGTAGGCTGGCTGGAAGGCCCAGCCACGTGGTTGGCAATGCAGACTGGATCACTGCCCGTCAAAGGTCTGTGGAGGTTTCAGCGGAGATCCGGAACAGCCGTCGATAGGAAGGACGGTCAAGGTGATCTTAACTAATATAATATATTCAACCAAAGGTCGATGGGACAATTAACAATGTCTCTGTACGAGCTCCGCTTAAGGCGACCAGTATGCTGGGCGGAAAAAAACAATCTGAGGGACCTCGGCGCGTGAGGGATTTTGGGTACACTACACGTCATATAGGGATAGGATTACAGACACGCCTATGCCGACGTCCCCTTCTGATCCTCGAAAGACAAGATGCAATACTCTGCGGTGACCACTGGATGTCGGACTATATGCACAGCATGTGATTCTAAGCAGATTAACAAGCATCAGAACAAGACTTCCGTCTGTCTGTAGAAGCCACAGGTTTTCACGGGGGCCTATCATCCGATGGAGCAAACATTGCAAGGAGGAGT
Source organism: Ambystoma mexicanum (assembly GCF_040938575.1). NCBI lineage: Eukaryota > Metazoa > Chordata > Amphibia > Caudata > Ambystomatidae > Ambystoma > Ambystoma mexicanum. The sequence continues at coordinate 198,154,065 of NC_090931.1, read as the reverse complement.
GCCCTCCATGCTTTTATGTTCTCAGTGGGTTCTCGTAATCTTATCTTCATGGCCCTAAACCAAGTCGTGGTTTCAGCGTCGCTCCATACCCTGAGATCAAACCACCATAAGCAATACTGTGGACCCCCTTTCTGCTTCCATGTCATAGCTATTGGTTGCTTAGCTAGCACACAAGCCAACATACATTTGATCACATATCTGCTCTTGTCCGGCCTGGGATAAGTGCAGAAACTCCTGCGTTGACCACAAAACCCACCAACTTCCGCCCTCACACAAGTCACCTCTACCTGATGCCAGAAGCTCTGCATCTTCAAGCAATTCCAGAACATATGCATGAGATCAGCATCATCACCATTACACCAGGGGCCGGTATGCCTCACCCAAACGTCAAATTTAGCCACTCTGCTTGCAGTCATACGTTCAATGCAGTACGTCGAGCTGGATAAGGGAAAATAGGGCATTGCAGGAGACGTTCTAACAAAGTGCAACACACTGCTTCACCGGGTGTCACTCAGCGCCCGGCCTAAATCAGCTTCCTATTGTGATCTCAATTTTGTGCCCCTCTCATGCTGCATGCAGCCAGCATCCATAAAGCCTAGACACCGGCCTCCAACCATCCTCCAGTTCATAAAATAAGGACAGCAGCTCAATAGGCTAGGGTTCCCCCGGGTAGTCAGGCCATTTATGCTTAGCAATCTTAACCAGCTTAATAAATCTCAAAAAATGACCTTTGGTGAGACCCTCAGTCTGTGTCAGATCATTGAAATCCCTAAACCCCCACGGCCCCCACCATTGTACATATCTCCCCACAAATTTCGTCCCACCTCCTAGCGACGGCCAAATTGTCAGCGCCCAGGCATTCATCAGTGGTACATGTGGAGAGTATGGATTCCACACCCGGAGCACTCAGTGTTCTATTCCATACCTGCCTGCCGAGTGCGATTATGTGGGGCCTGTCACCAAGATAGTGGTCTGGGACCCACAGGCCCTTATTGAGTATGGCCAGGCCTGTCATTCCCCCCTCTCTCCCAGCAAGATGGATTCCGTCAGCAGGTTGTTCGAGCGCTGCCTAGCCATGCACTGAAGCTGTGCAGCCAGTTAATATAGTTCCAGCCAGAGCAACTGCATGCCCTGTCCTCATACTTCATACAGAGGGTGGTCAAGGCTATCTTGTGTCTGCCAGTCCACATTAAAAAAAAATAAGAAAAATCGCTAATTATGGTTTACAAGTGCCGGTAAAACCCAGCCACAATAAAACAGTGCACATTGGAGAAGGAGCATAGTAGGCACGGGAGCTCACCCATTTTTATTAGTCTGGTGAATAATATTTACAGTGATTCATACCACTGCTGCGGCAAGGGATAAAACCAGTCCGATCCCCATGAATGAAAGTGCCAAAGACCCGTTTGAGGCGCCTGCCAATAGTGGCGTAAGGAATTTAACATCCTGACTTAGCATTGCCGAAAGCCGATATGATTCACACATGTCTGCCTGCTGCCCAGGTTTCAATATGGGGCCTCAACGTCTCGCGCATGCTGAGTGGAAGGCAGCACATGTCATACGCCTCAGACATGGAGCAAAACTGGGGGTCAGCATTGCCCGAAATTCTTTCCAGTTTCTTTTGGTGGTGGTTTTGAGTTTCGGATGTTGGATGTAGGCTTGGGTAGGCAGAGTGATCATGAATGGAATGATGAGATGGTCGCTCCACAGTTTTTGTATCGGAGGTGCCGTGGTGATGAGTTTTTCTTTGGCGAAAATTGCGTCTAGGGTGTGTCCTGCCAAGTGCGTTGCTCCTTTGACTAGTTGTCGTAGCTCATGGTGCTGAGTTGTTCAATTAGTGAGTTTTGGGAGTTGGTGTGGCTGTCTTCAAACCAGATGTTGAAGTCCCCCAGGATGATTAGGTGTTCGTGGTTGATGGCTAAGTTGGTGATGGCTTCTATGAAGTTATCGACGAATGTTGCATCATATATTGGCGGTCTGTATACCAGGATTAAGTGATGTTGGATTTTGGGCTCGCTGTTAGTTGTATCACCATCGTTTCGCAGTTAAGGATGTTGAGTGGTTCGTCAGTTTTTATTTTCAGGTGTTCTTTGAATGCTATAGCGATGCCTCCTCTTTTGTTTTTTCTGTTTATTTGTAGGCATTTGAAGTTGGTCGGAAGGCAGCTTTGGAGTTTGATTTTGTAGTCCAGCCATGTTTCTGTGATGAGCAGGATGTCGATGCCGTTGTCGTCGAGTAGGTCGAAGATTTCTGTTGAGCGTTTTGACATGGATCTTGCGTTTATTAGATTGCAGTGAAGTTTGGAGGTGTTTGGTTTGGTCTTTGTCGAGGTAGTCTTCCGTTCGGTGTTGAGGTTTCTTTCCTGGTCGGTCACTTGTTGGGCTGTGGGATTTGGGGTGTCAGCGTCTTCAAAGAGTTCTTCTAGGTTTGGTCTTGGGTTTTTTGTGTTTTCATCGCGTTCGTCTTCCGGGAGTTGCGGTTGTTGATTGGAAGTTCCTCTTGCTTTGGTGATGTAGGGGGTTATTGCGTCGGTCGTCTGTTTGTGTTGGTCATCCTTCTTCTGCTTGCTTGTGTTAGGTTGTTTGATGTTGCTGCTTCTAATGTTGGGTTGGATTGCTGTGGTGGCCAGTTGTCTGCGAGGTATGGAGTTAGGTAGAGGGATTTTTCTCTTCTCTCAGAGTTGCTTCGGTTTGTGTTCCTGTCTTTGGGGGTCCAGTCTATGGTGGTAGTTCTAGGTTGCTGTTCTGGAGTGTTTGTTCTTTCATCTCTTCGTCTTTTCCTTGGAATGGGTCGTTTGCGCTGCATTTTAAGATTGAGAGTGGTTTAGTCTTTCTTTGTTTGGTGAAGTCTTGTTGGTCCTGCTTTTGGTCTGGTGGTCTTGTGGTGTAGTGCAGGTGAGGGGGGCGTCAGCTACTACTTTGGGCTCTGTCTGGAGGTGGTTTTCCGGCTGGAGTTGGTGACTCGTTCAGTCGCTGTCCGAGGAGGGTAAGGGGGTGGTAAGGGTTATTAAGTCGGGTGTTATTGGTTGCTCTCTTAACTGTCCGTCTCCCTGAGCGCGGTTCACTGTGGTGAGCAGACTGTGTGGGTTGGGGAGGGTATCTGCTGGTTGAAGGGTGGCTTGGACGGGCGCTGTTTGGGCTTTCGCCTTGTGATGCGAGATGCCCTAGTTAGAGTGACCCCCCACCGTAATTCACTGGTGACTTGAGAGTTAGCTAAATTTGTGAGTGAGCTAGATTTGAGATACCTGTATAGTGGGAGAGAGGCCTATCAAAGCAGTTTGGAGAACACACAATGCAATTTGGGCAAAGAGGCCCTGCTATGAGTGCAGTTTGGGGATCACACAATGCAAATTGTGCACAGAGGCCCTGCTAAGTTTGAGACACCTATATAGTGGGAGAGAGGCCCATCAATGCAGTTTAGAGATCAGACAAAGCAATCTGGGCACAGAGGCCCTGCTACCAAAGCAGTTTGGGGAGATGGGGGGCGATCACAATGGTAAACATTGGTTTAGCCTAGTGGCCAGGTATCTAGGGTAGAGCTGTACCTCTCCCCAAGCCACCCTACCTTATTGGTCCTTGTAGCTGCTGGTTGACGGCTGGCCACTGGCTTCCCCTGCGGACACCTGCTGACACTTCCTGGATCTGCCTCTGTTGGAGCCGCCCTTGGCCTTGGGGCCCTTAGCCGCAGGGCTGCAGGGCTGCACGGGCAGAGGGCTGCCCTGGTGGGACCAGTGATGAAGTGTGGGTGGACCAATGAGAGCGCAGCCGGGAGAGGTGGCTCCGGAATATAATAGGTACTGTGTCTCAAACCAGGGAACTATTCAAGGGAAGTGAAGGAGATTGGGAGGGGGGATGTTAAAGTTAGTAGGGATGTTAAGAGGTTAGTAAGGGAAGGAGAGGGTTACACAGTGATGGGATGGGGGTTATCGATTTTGCAGAAAAATGATTTTGAAGTTGTGACAGAAACATGCCCGGAAGGATCAACCTCAAGGCATAGCGATACAGAACACAATTCAAGTGCTTATCTTGGAAGCTAAGGGGGCTGAACAGCCAGCAGAAACAAAGGAAAGTGGAGTACTTCTTAAGCTGTCACCAACCAGACTTGGTGGCGCTCCAAGAAACTCAAATCAGGAAGGTGGATAAGGGTACACTTTGTTTATGTCAATACCTGACTATTCTACAGACTACTGCGGAAAATAAAGTTGCAGGGGTGCTAATAGCGATAAAGCAAGGGTCGGATCTCCAGGTTGTCCGCACCAAGATTCACAAGAAGTGCAGATACGTTTTTTTGATCCTATAGGTGATGGCTATTAAACTAATGATAGCCTTAATAGATGCCCAAAATACAGGTCAGGATGGCTTCATGAAATATACCATGAGGCAACAATCATTTACGGGAAGGAGGAGAATTAATGATATTAGGGGAGTTTAACACAGCATGGGATCCGGATCGAGATCGTAGCAGGTTAACATGAAATGTTGCAAGTTCCCCATCGTTGGCATTGCAAAAGAAATTTGCAGATCTAAATATCTAGAAAAAAATATATAGAGTCCGTTACCCTTCCTCAGCTTATGTCAACAGTCGGATGCTAAAAGCAGCCATAACTCAGGATGAGGTACTCTAGGTTATCCGGGATCTCCCCCTAAATAAATCACCAGGCCCAGGCGGCTTTCCGGCTAGGTTCTACAAAACATTTAGTAATCCGTTAGCCCTCATATTGGCCAAATTATATAATTCCTTTTCAGACATAGGCCAAATGTCCCCCTCCATGAAGGAGGCGAAAATAATTATTTCCCCTAAATCTGGGGAAAATTTAACCAACTGTGGGTCGTATCGCTCAATAGCTTTAATTAATATAGACACTTTTTTAACCAAGGTTCTGGCTAACCAGTTAGTGGACCTTATGCCTATTCTTATTCATCCAGACCAAATGGGCTTCATAAAACATAGGCACACACACGATAATATCCAGAAAGTGCGTCATATTCTGAAGAAAGTGGAAAAGAAGCAGAACCCAGCAGTTCTTGTCTGCATTGATGCGGAAAAGTCTTTTGACCTTGTGGAATAGTCATTTCTCTTTTTAACCTTAAATAAGATGAGATTCGGACCAAAATTCATTGGACTGATTAAATTCTAGAAACCCAACAGCACGATTGACAATAAACGGCCATATATCTTCCCCCATTTTCTTACAACGGGGAACCAAACAAGGTTGCCCACTGTCACCCCTGCTGCATGTACTCCAGTTAGAACCACTATTGGCAAAATTTCGGCAGGCAGAGGGTATAAAGGAGATCCATTTCAGCAGTATTACTCATAAAATTACAGCATATGCCAACAACATGTTACTTATGGTAACGGATCCAAATAACTTTGCAGACAGCCACTCGGGAACTGGAGATCTTTGGCAGGGCTGCAGGATTAAAGAATATAGCCAAATCCGAGACTTTAAATGTATCCCTTTAACCATCAGAAATGCTGGACCTACAGGCACTCACGCAATTGGTGTGGGCGGCAATGAAATTACTTGGGGTGGTAATAACCCCCACTCTCAAAGGCTTATATGCAGTTAACTATCCCACATTGTTAAGAGAAATAGAAGGGCAGCTAAAGAGGTGGAACCCCTCACTATCTCATGGCTGGGTAGACCAACTCTGTAAAAATGGTCACCATTCCCAAAGCTTTATACATCTTTGAAGCACTACGGATCAGGTTTCCCATTTTTTTTACATAATATGCAAAGCTATTTCTACATTCATATGGCAGAATAAAACCCTGCGGGTTGCCTTAAGCACACCAATGCTTCCGACAGAGGGGCGGGATGGGTCTACCCAATTTCTTGAAATACTATTGCGCAGCCCAAGTAAGGGTGATAAAAGAATGGCCCATGGGCGAGTCAGAGAAAAGAACATATTACTTCTTACCTTGTAACGTTCTTTCGACGGGATGTTCCTCCGACGTATTCCTTATCTTTGATGATACGTTTCCAGCTTGCTGGCATCGGAAATTTTTTCTGTAGAAGGCGCTGCGCGTCGAAGTACCGCCGAGTCGATGTCCCTCGACGGCCACCGTATCGGCACCGACGTCACCATGCCCAGAAATAGCCACGCGCGGCATCCGTTGCTCAGTTCCGTTTTGTAGCATAAGAAAAGTCATGCCCGAATTGGTTATTGACCTTGAAGGAGCGTAAGCTGCAACCACAAGGGAAGTATTACTTACGGGGATGGATGGGAGGGGCGATAAGGAATACGTCGGAGGAACATCCCGTCGAAAGAACGTTACAAGGTAAGAAGTAACTTGTTCTCCGAAGGGATTGTGTCCTCGGACGTATTCCTCATCTTTGATAGACTCCCATAGCAGTGGCATGCAATTGGCGGTGGGAGTAAGAATGTTATGTATCCCTTTAAGGATGGACCGAATGTAATACGGCCTTACCAAATCTGGTCTCTTGACTAGTGGAGGAATCCAGGTTGTAAAATTTTGTGAATGTATGTGCGGACGACCATGTGGCAGCCGCACATATGTCTCTGACCGGTACCCGTCTTTGGATAGCCGAAGAGGCTGCAATACCCCTGGTTGATCGAGCCCTAAGATTTTAGGGTGGCTCTTTCCCTGCCAGTTTGTAACATTCCAGAATGGCCAAAATAATCCACCTGGAAATGGTTTGTTTTGTTATGGTTAGTCCCAACTTGTGACCTGAGTATCCTACAAACAGTTGGCCTGCTTGCCTGATCCTAGCCATTCTGCTGATGTAAAAGCTGAGAGCTCGCCTTGGGTCGAGCCTATTTAGCGTTTCTTCCTCTTTCCCCGGATGGGGAGGAGGGTAGAACGAAGGTAAGGTAATTTTCCGAGTAATATGAAATTCAGAAACCACCTTTGGGAGGAAATTAGGCTTCACCTGTAGGACAACTTTGTCCTTGCGGAAAATTGTATGTGGGGGTTAACAGGAGAGAGCTTGTAGCTCGCTCACCCTCCTAGCAGATGTTAGTGCTACCAATAGGACAGTTTTAAGCGTGAGAAATCTCAGCGAACAAGAGTGAAGTGGTTCGAATGGAGTGCCCATTAGGAGGTTTAACACTAAATTTAAGTCCCATAAGGGAACCTGGAATGGTTTTGGAGGATAGAGATTAGTTAATCCCTTGAGAAATTCTATCACTAGAGGTAGTTTGAAATATGATGGTTCCTCCGCAGTACGCTTGAAGATTGAAAGCGCTGCTAGATAGCCTTTTACAGTGCCAACTTGAAGGCCCGAGTTTGCCAAGTAGAGTAGAAAGGAGAACACTGTTGGTGTACCACATGAAAAAGGGTCGATATTCCCTTCTCTACACCAGCTGCAAAATTTGTTCCAACGGCAGCGTTATAAAGACTTTGTTGCTGGCCTTCTAGCCGAAAGCAACACCTCCATGACGTCATCAGGGAGATCCCAATCCTTGTACCTCACCCTTTCAGAAGCCAAGCGTGAAGGTTGAAGGTTCTGATGTCTGGATGGAGAACCTGACCTCCCTTCTGCGAGAGAATATTCTCTTTGAGTGGAAGACTGATTGGAGGGCAGATGGACATATCTAGAAGGTCCGGGTACCACGTTCTCCTGGCCCCGGACTGGGCCAATCAGGATCATGGTTTTCCAGAATCTTCTCAACCTCCTGATCATTTGAGGAATAACAGGGACGGGTGGAAACTCCCAGTCCACTACGAACGCATCTCCTAGAGCTCCTCTCAGGGGAAATTCCCTTGAACAGAACAGATCGCACTTCCTGTTGGTGCTTGTGGCAAACAGATCCACCTGAGGGGTTCCCCAAAGGGCGAAGATCTCTTGAAGGACTTCCTGAGCTAGCTCCCATTCGTGGGAGACTGCTCTGCCTACTCAGAGCGTCCGCTGTCAAGTTCTTCTCTCCGGCTAGGTGGACTACCGATAGAGATTCCGTCTCGAATTGCCCAAAACTAGAGCTCCATTGCCTCTCTGCACAGTGACCCTACGCCTCCTCTTTTGTTGAGGTAGTGCATGGCCACCGTGTTGTCCGTCATTATCAGGACATTTCTCCCCTGTACTGATGGCAGGAAAGCTTTCAGCGCTAGTCTGATCGCTCTCAGCTCCAATAGGTTGATGTGTAGTCTGGACTCTGATGGAGACCAACGACCACTGATGGTCAAGTCGTTGGCATGGGGCATGGACTCCCCACCACGTGAGTGAGGCATCTGTGACTACTGTTATCTCTGGCCATGGTTGCCAAAACAGTTCTCCTTTTAAGATGTTCTCTGGATAGGACCACCATTGAAGGTCGTGAGCTACTATGTCCGGAATCCGGAGGAGATCTGTCATTCTCCCTGAGAATTGCGACCACTGAGTTCTCAGTGCCCACTGAAGAGATCTCATTCTCAGGCGAGCCTCTGGCACAAGGAAGATGCAGGGTGCCATAAGGACTAGCAACCTCAAAAAGTCAAAGGCTGGGAGACGATGGGCATTTTGAAACTTGTCGACCATCTGCAGAATATCTTGAGCCCTCACCTCTGGAGGCGAGGCTTTTCCCAGGGAAGTGTCCAGGACCGCTCCAATGAACTGGAGTCTCTGTGATGGTATCATCTGTGACTTCTTTAAATTGAGGGAGAAGCCCAGTTTGTGAAGGAAGTGGCAGACATAATCTAGCTGGGTCTGAGCTTGTTCCGAAGATACAGCCCTGATCAGCCCATCGTCTAGTTAGGGGTAGACGTGGATCCCTTCCCTCCTTAGACTCGCAGCCACTACCGACATTAGCTTGGTGAAGACCCTCGGGGCAGAGGTCAGCCCAAATAGCAGAACTCGAAATTGATAATGAGAGTCGCCAATTGCGAACCTCAGGTATTTCCTGCGTTTGGGATGGATTGGCACATGGAAATAAGCATCCTGAAGGTCCAGAGATCCCAGCCAGTCCTGGAGCTGGAGGGCCTGAAGGATTTGAGAGAGAGTTACCATCTTGAACTTGTCCTTTCTGAGTAACTTGTTCAATTCTCGCAAGTCCAGAATTCTCGTAAATCCAGGATGGGTCTCAGTCCTTTGTCGTTCTTTGGTATGAGAAAGTAGGGGGGAGTACCAGCCCTTGTTCCTGTCCGCTACAGGTACCGGTTCTATGGCACCTTTCACTAGCAGGTCTATAATTTCCTGCAAGAGGAGCGGATCTGGAACTCTTAGAGAGCTGTTCCCCGGTGGATGACTGAGGGATGTGTAGAAAGGGTAGGCAGTAACCCTGGGCAACTGTCTCCAATGCCCAAGCATCTGACGTTATAGCCTGCCATTCCGTCAGATGGTGAGTTAACCTGCCCCCTACAGGTGTCTTGTGTTGAAAGACCTCAGAGTGGTTTGGGGGCGGCTGATGCAGATGCAGAGGGTAAAGAGGCACCTGCTGCTGCTGCGGCCTTAGTACTTTTGACCCGTCCACCTCAGGTGGATCTCCTTTGGCCTCTTTGAGCCGGCTGTCCTGTGCCTTTCCCGAATGCGGCCTAATAGGGAAAGGATTTTCCTCTCCCAGAGGTTCCTGAGGGGCGAAAAGGAGTTTGGCGGATAGCAGCGCCTAAAGATTTTGCTGCTGCTTTAGATGTCTGCAACTTTTCCAGACTGTCATCAGCCTTTTTTCAGAATAATGAAGAGCTGTCAAATGGCATATTCAAAAGTATGGCCTGTACATCTGGAGCAAAGCCAGACTTTTGCAACCACGCATGCCTGCGGATTGTTGTACTTGCCGCCATGGCCCTGCTGATACTGTCAACGGAATCGATGCCAGTTTGAAGTGACTCGCACATGGCATCCTTGCCATCTTTAATAATGTTAAGGACGGCTTCCTTTTCCTCTCCTTCGGGTATGCAGTCAGCCGCTCATGAAGCACACTCCCACAGTGTGTGACTGAACCTGGCGAGCGTACAGGTGGCGTTGAGAAGACTTTCTTTGCCATAGAATCGTACCTCTTGTCATCACTATCCTGTGGGACAGTAGGGTAAGCGGTCCTGCTGCTTAATGAAGTTGCCGCTTGGACTACCAGACTCTCTGGAGTCGGGTGTTTCGATAAGTATTCAGGGTCAGCAGCAGCTACCCTATACTTGGCTGATAATCTTTTGTTGACAGCAGAGGTAACTTCATGAGTTTCCCAGTTAGATGCAATGCAATTTTTCTTTGTAAGGCTGTATGGAAGGGGACCACAGGATGCTCCTGTGGACCTTTGTCTAATATGTCTGTCAGGTCATCCTGTTGAAAAACAGGCAAAGGTGCAGACCAACCCATGAATTCAATAATTCTTGCCATCAGGGTTCTATAGGGTGTTTCGGCATGTTCCCCTGGGTCTGGCTTAACAAAATCCACTTCTGGGGAAGTGTCCAGCCCACTTGCCTCATGTAATGACTCCTGTAGGTCTTTCAACCTTCTTTCCTCAGAGGTGAAAGAAGAACCCTTCGACAACAGCGTCGATGGCGCCGGTCCATGCGTCGAAGGAATCTTCGACAGCGGCAAAGACTGCCTTCTTACCGGATGGCCCGCGGCGCTCTCGGGTGGAATGTTTCGCCGGGTGCTGCGACTCGCAGCGTTTTGATTTTTTGGGTTTTTCACCCGGGGTATCACCCTCAGCTGTCTTCGAGGGGGACGAGGCCGCTTTCTCCAAGACGCTTAACATTTTCTTCCTGAATTCCTCCCACTCAGCCTGAGAGCTGTGTTTTGTGGGGCAGGAGACCCTTTCTGGGGAAACAGAAGACGACGAGGAAGGGGATCTTCGACGTCTCTTCTTTGAGTGTCTTGATCTTGACGAATGGTGGGAGCTACTTCGAGATCTAGAATGGGAATGTTTTTGACGGTGAGGAGACGAATGCCTCGACCGACGAAACTTTCGAGGAGGCTTTGACTGACTTACCTCTATCGAGCTTCCCCTTGCGCTCCTTCAAGGCTTTCGCCGTCATGGACATGCAGTCCTCACACTCCGAACAATGGTGCTCGGCTCCCAAGCACCACAAGTAGATCCTGTGTGGATCCGTTATCGACATTTTTTTACTGCAGTCTCGACATTTTTTTAAGCCGGATCGCGGCATTGTCGGTTCCGATGAAGATGCCATCGAGAACGAGTTGGTATATTTCGAGTAGATGTAGATTACATTATCTGACTGAACTGAGCAATGATGTTCCGAGGCCCCACGAAGCGCGGAAAAACGGAACCGAGCAACGGACGCCGCACGTGGCTATTTATGGGCATGGTGACGTCGGCGCCGATGCGGTGGCCGTCGAGGGACATCGACTCGGCGGACGTCGACGCGCAGCGCCCTCTACAGAAAAGAATTCCGAGGCCAGCAAGCTGGAAACATATTATCAAAGATAAGGAATACGTCGGAGGACACAATCCCTTCGAAGGTGGATACAGATGAAACAGGCAATGGGAGGACCCATACTCCGGGAAGTACCGTGGCTGCCCAAAAAAGACCGCCCGGCTAACACACGAGCGACATTATGGGTGTAGTATAGTAAACATGGAATGTAGTAGGCAAAAAGCATAAATGTACAACATACCACTCTCCATTCACCACTATATTCTTTATCCCGCTATTTGGCCAAGAGCATTTAAAGAATGGAAACCGACAGGAGGAGTTAGGGACATGTTTCAATGGGAAAAGGTTAAATCATTCATACAATGCAAGCAAGAGATGGGCCTATCAGAAAACTCTAGCTTTCAATACTTTCAGGTTAGACACTGGATTCTTGCTCCACAAGTACCGACTGCAGCGATGAGAGTTAACACCCCTAGAACATTTTGTAACATCTAATCTGGGGGTTAAAGCCCTTATCTCTAATTAACAAAAGCGGATGCGGGATGCAGAAACCAAAAGGAACATCTAGCTATAACCAACGATGGAAAGCAACCTTGGGGGACGAAATCTCAGATGTAGACTGGGAAAACATGTGGAGAACAATTCCCAACCTTACCAAATCAATCCAGACCAGAGAGTTCTGGTACAAAATTATGGTCTTATGGCATTATACTGAGGCCTGTTTGGGGAAAATTAACTATCATTGTCCGATAAATGTTGGAGGGATTGCAGAGGGGTGGGGAATTGGGAGCATGTATGGTGGAGTTGCCCAGTGTTGACAATACTGGGAAGTAGTGAATAAACACGATTGAATTGTTTCCCTTACAAAAGAAAAGATCTCAACATACATGCCTCCTAATGCTGATGGGGGAGGCCTTTAAGCAGCAAACGAAGTCAACTCAGACGGCATATGTAATAGTGCAACTGGCAGCATTGCTGGCGATCGCTCAAAAATGGAAAGTGACGGAGCCCCCTCACATAACTGAATGGTTCACCAAAGTGTATAACTTTCTAGTGATGGAATGGATGAGTATTCACTACATGGGGACTACACCACGTTTTCCAAATACTGGAAAGAGGCACTGGACTTTTTACATAAGGACTATAATGTTAGGTATTGCCCAAAGAATGAGTATACTGGGCATCGCCTGAGTCACAATCAAGTGGTGATACAAGATTGATGGCACATTTGTCACAAGATAATTGACAAAATTAGCAAAATGGGCAGAGGTGGGTGGTAAGGGAACTTGGCTATGGGAAGTTTGGGGGAGGGTCAGACTGTTTAGTGATATAAAAAATGGAAATAAAAACACATTGAAAAAAAAAGAAGAACAAAATTGCTGCGGAGGATTTCCAGGAATCTGTTTTCACCAAGTTTGTAATTATATCAAAAGGAAATGGCTTCAGGAAAAAGAAAAAAAACAACGTGCCACCATCTGTAGGTTAGTTTTTTTTCCAGGTTAGAGTTTGCAGGGTGACCAGAGATGCAGAAGTCCTTCCCTTGCTGAGACTGCTTTATTCTTCATCTAGTCCTGACAAAGTGCGTTTTCTCATGACACATGTAGGCCAAATGGATGTAAGAAATTATTAAAATGTGAAATCTCATCTGAGCATCAATCTCCATCTCCCCGACCCCCACGCCCCATCCCAAGAGTCAGGCCTACTTTCCCTTTAATGAGTTTGCTGGGGCCATGGTATAGGACCTGGATTTCCTCCCTACCCCAACCCACTTTTCTCTTGCAACTCCCAACACTCACCCTGACTGGAGAACAGAGCATGGGACAGTGGGCATCCCATCTACAAGGGCTGGCATCCTTTGAACCCGCAGCCATGTCTCGTCAGAGTCCTGCCCGGGAATGGGGACCCATGCAGAGAAAACTGGAAGACACTGATCTGGTATCATGTCTTGGCTTTCCTAGCCCTGGAGAAGCTCCAGATGCTTTCCACAGTGGCATGTGTACATAGCAGGGCTTTAAAAATATACATTTGATGATTCTAGGTCTTTCAGTTCTCCAGTTAGCCAGGCAGCATTACCCCATCAGCAGTAAGTCTAGTTTCCCATATACCCAAGCTCAAGAAGCCACCCAGGAGTCACTCGTTGAAAGTAAAAAAAAGTGCTCCTCAGGCACCACATGCTGTCAATTCCAGAAACATTGCCCCTCACCCAGTCATTAAGACTGAAGAGATTCTTGCAATCCAAGGTGTTGGGTGACTGATGCAAAGGAATAAGATTGATCTATTAGTATCTGGCGAGGGGGCAATGAGCGTGTTACAAGCAAGCTCATTGGCCCTCGGCAGGGCGTTAACTGACCAGGAATCCCCCTCCTCACAATGTTACTTCCCTGCAGGGTAGTGTGGCAGCCACTCAGCCAATGAGGAGGCTTGGAACGGGATAAGCCCTGCTCCGAGCCACCACACGGCTGGAGGCTGCCATCTTCACCCGCTGGGGATCGAGGTGTTATTCCTCCGCCCGGTACCCAATCCAAACAATCCCCTCCTCTCCCCCCCAAACCCATTTACCTTCTTTTTGGTCCGTTTCGGATGCATACGCAGTGGGAACACTTCTGTCTCCAGCAGGTCCGCCCCGATACACGAAAGGCCGTCATGTAAAGGAAAGCAGGGACTACATGTACAAAACAAACATGCTCTTAGTACCCCAGTCTTACAGGCCGGGGTATTAATAGCATAGGCCCCGGGCAAGGGGGCCATTACCACTGCAAATATGGGGCCCGGGGCATTACCTGAAGTTGCAATGCCCCCCCTCCTGCTCGTGGCCTATTGCTTAAGTATTGCCACTTGAAATATTAATATCAATTTTCAGAATTGTGTATTTATACATCAAGGTGCAGTCACTTTTGATGTGTTGTCATCTGTAGAGGGTAAGTGGTTTACCTCAGGCAAAATATTCAGGACTGAACTCAAGGGGAATGCCTGGAGAAGAAGAACTAAGAATTTAAGATGTGCGGAAATATTAAACAAATAAGACAAAGGGTTGGAGGCTGTGAGGTCTGCCAAGTGTCCAGGTGTGGGTAATATGTTGGTACTAGACCAACCCCATTGCTACAGCTAATTGGGTCAAACACCAGCAAAATACCTGTGCCGACCCGTTATTAGCATATCATCTGACAGAAGGGCACACTGTAATATTAAAGAGACCTGTAATCCCTATATTTCACAAATCAGTTCTTTGTAACCAGGGCACTAAATGCTGCAGCAAAATCGCAACAAAAGAAATCTATGTGCGTCAATGGCCAGATTTGGTAACATACAAAAATGAAATATGAAAGAGTGCTACATAAGCATTATATAGCACGGCAAAACATTAACAAGAAAAAAACGAAAACATCAGGGGGAAATACTTTCAAACACCTACAAAAACATTTTTTTTAAAGACTTTGTGGACACAAAAAGGGTTAAGGCACAATGGATACTGACCGTTTGATAGGTTCAGTAAAGTTCAGTAAAGTACAGAGTGCCCTTTTCTTTTTTTAACACATTTTTAAAACAAACCATTCGCGTTTGCCGGGTTTAGCAAACAACGTAATAGAATTTGTTTGAAAAGAGTAAAATTAGATTATTGCAGATTTTTCCAGCAGAAGGTGCATCGAACCCGCTGCCCTCGCATGCAGCACTGAAAGAAAAGGGGGATGACTGCCCTCCTCCACCTCATTGCGCCCATTTTCGCCCCATGACAACACCACCCTTTAATGTTAAGGTGACATAACGTTTCGGTTTTGCCAAAACTGTCCTGGAATTAAGCGCTCAAGCCAGCCCCCGACAGCTTTTTTTCCATGTTAAAACACTGTACAAGTTTTGGGGAAGAGGGTCTTCAGCAAAAGAAAGGACGATCTGTCAAATAAGAAATGGTTTTAAACGCGCATTTTTACAAATCATACTGTTACTCACTATACAAATGATGTAACTGCCGATTGTTTACACTTAAAGCAGGTTCCGCTCATGGTGGCCTCGAGCCACCAGTTCGCAGCTATAGCACAGCCCATTTGCCAGAGACCACCGAATCTCAGATCAATAGAAGCAAAATCTCTTGTGTTTAGAATGCTTACAGTCGCAGGTATTATTCTTACTTTTATGTCGGTGGCCTGTACAGAGTTCCACAGATAAAGTAAGGTCACCCTACTGAAGAGATCTTCACAGCTCACTGATAAATCATGAAAATCGCCGTCAAAATGTGCACCTCAGCAATGTCACAGAAGCAACTGGAATGACTCCACTGGATCAGCCTCAAAGAGCAGCTGACTCCCAGCCCTCTACTAGGCAATCTGACAGGTACCACGCAGAATAGGCATCGAGGCCGCATCATCCTCCTTCATGCATCTGCCCGTGGTACTGGCTATGTATACTATATGCGTACAATGATCGGTATACGTGAAGTTTCCAAAATGGGGGTGGTTAAGAGAAGAATTTGAGCCAAGAGTACACATTGGAGGTTAAAACCAAAATCCGGATCGCAGGTGTATAGTGTGCATAGACAGCAGCAGTAGAGAGATACTTTGAAACAGTCCTGGAATCTGTTTTACCCGGTTGCTGAGCAACCGACAAAATTCTCTGTGGCTGGGTTTCCAGGAAACAGCATTCCTTGTGCTGATGAACCCGATACCCGGCTTCCTAGGCACCCTGCGGCTAATACTAAGGAACCCGCAGTAGACGGGGTGAGAGATAAAGGTACAGAGCCTGTAGCTCATAAAGAGCCACCGCCAGGAGAACGGACGGTGCAGTGGCAATCCGATAAACAGTGGTGGAAATGAAAATTTTATGGAGGATCCCACACAGGCAGGGGTGGGTTGGAGTTTGGAGGAGGGGAAGCTCGCAGTTAAACTCTGCTCAAAAGGAAATGTTTAAAATAAAAGTTGAAAAATGGTGACATTTCTTTCATGCTTCTTCTTTCCAACCTCCACCGTGTACATCAATTCCACTTTAAATAACTTGCATGGCAGTGGTGCACCCAAAATACCGTTGGTAATGCAGTGATTTTTAGTACATTAAGGGATCCATAGACACGCTCTACAGTAAAAGTAGCCTTCAGGAAGGGTAGCTCAGCAGGTTTAAAGACCTTTGATGAGATGTTAAATATTATAACGTTAACAACCCATTCCACAGGCTAGACTGGCCTTTAACTCCGGCTGCTGAGTCGTTTCCCCCTGGTATAGCCCGTGGTGCGAGTTACTAACGCTATTAGCACCCTTAGGGAGTAAAAAAAGAAATACATAAATACAGAGCCCTTCTTCCATTTCCATGGTGGCCGGAAAAGCGAGATGCAGGGAAGCTGCGGTGGCACCGCAACCACTATCAGGTAAGTGGGGCTGGGGAGGGAGGTTTGGGATTTAAAAAAAAAAAAAAAAAAAAAAGAAAAGAATGAGAAAGGGGAGATGGAGAAGATGGCAGAGAAGCAGCCATGAGGTTCGATGGAACGCAGGCTGAGGAACCCGATTGAATGCGCCCCGGCTCTGGGTGCTAATAAAAAAATGGCTGTAATCGTATGACTTTTTGCAATTCCTTATTAAAAAAACAGTGCTATAAAATGTGTTTGGCCACAGGATGGGTCGGACTGGTTGCTTGCAGGGTGGACCCAGGGGTATTTCTGCACCTGTAGTGAAAATCAAAAGTTGGCATTCATGAGGCCACAGTTTAATTTCCTAGTAACTGCGGTCAACACAACAGAAGCATTTATTTGTGATTAATCAGTTTGACAAGCATATAACATTTTTATAAATATAACTTGTGATAAAACACATAGGGTCACAAAAATTACAAGTCATCTGTGAGGTAGTCCGACAAAAAAATAAAAGTAGTGAATGCAAGTTTAAGCAGCATTTTTAAATTTGGAAATTGCTTCTTTTTTTCCTAGCAAAGCCTAAGAGGCCTATTTGGAATACAATAGTGTGCCCCGCATGTAGAAGGCCTGCTTTTAACAGTGATGGACTCTACCCCAGTGATGTGCAGTGGTTAAAGCGGGTGGGAGTGATGCTCGTCTTTTTTTTGTTTTATGTTTTTTTAAAAGTTTTACTGTTCCTATACTTTTATTTTAAAAAGAAACCGTTCCGGAATGGTTTCGTTTTAAAATAAAGTGTAGAAGTTGTTAAACTTGCACTTCAGTGCACAGCACTGAACATTACCTTAAATAGCAGTTGTGTTTGTTTGGGGGTTTGGATGGCACGTGTGAGGGGCAGGCAGAGTCCGAGATCGGTGTAGACATCGGATGCCGGTTCTCCGACCCAGCAAGAGCTGGCCCATTGACGTGCGCTGGCGATAAGGGAGCTGACCTAGATAGCACTACAAGTCACCTGCGCGAGATAGGGCTACAACATATACAGGGTGAGAGATTGGGGCGTACACCTAGTGCTCATACCAAGACACCCGTAAAACACAGGGCTGTGCAGGGGTGCCATCAGGGCATAGATTATGCTCAGATACCCACAGGAGAAGGGGATTTGCACAGGACGAGATAAGGGCAATCTGCATCACATATCGAGAAAACATGGCTGTACAGAGGTGACAAAAGGGCAGAAAGTTTGCGTTAATCCCAGGAACTGTGGCTACCCAGGGTGCAAGATCAGGGTGCACAAACCCAGTGCTAAAACCAACACACCCACATGAGAGAGGATAGTGCAGGTATGAAATAAGAACCAGACCTAGGCTTCATACCAAGACATCTGCAGGAGGTGCGCTGTACAGACAGAGTGATCAGGGCTGTGACAAAATGCCTATTTCTCTGCAGGAGTGCAAGGATGCGTGAGGTTTAAATTGCTTACTCCCCTCCACTTTTCATCGTGCCAAGCAGGTGAGCGCTAAGCCGCTGAAGACCCTCTTGGCCTCTAGTGTTTATTTTGTGTTCATTTTACTTGCCTGTGCCCCCCCGAGGCCCGTGTGCTCCGGTCCCCTTCCCCAGCCAGACTTCCTAGTTCCCGCCTCCCTAGCCCTCCCACTCCCCCTGATAGGCCTACAGGCAGGGGAGGAACAATGGACCAAACGCTTGTGCCCGCTCCCTGCCCACACTTTTCATCGTGCCAAGCAGATTCAGCTAAGCATCTGAAGACCCTCTGGGCCTCTTGTATAGTTGAACTTAGAAACTGTGAATAATCTCACCCAGTGATCTAATTGAACTTAGAAAGTGTGAATAATCATTCCTGTGGTATAGCTGAACTTAGAATGTGTCCCTAACTGTGGTATAACCAAACTTAGAAACTGAATAATAGCGCTAACCATGGCCTAGTTCAACTTGGAAAGTGTCTCCAATATCCTCATTGTGTCTAAAATGAATCTAGAAAGTGTGTCTAATAACCAACTGTGTTTAAGTTGAATCTCGAAAGTATGCCTATAGCATAACCGGTGGTCTATTTCAATTTGAGAGTATCTAATAGCATAACAGTGATCAAGTTCAATCAGCAGTATGGTTTGAAGCTGTTACCGGGAGGGGGAGAGGAGGAAGTGGGCCCCCTGATAGCCTGGCGACAATTGATGACCTCTATGGCAAACCCCCACCAGGCTAATTATGAAACAGAAGACTCAGATGAGTCTACAAGCACTGTGATTCCCAAAAATGGCCCTGTAGATGACACGGATGAGCCGGCTCAAGTTTGCAGGGTGAGGGGAGGAGGGTGGAGGACAGAGAATAACACTGTATAATGTGATGGTTTGATATTGGTTATGTACGTCCTGAAAAGTGGTATTATTTTTTGTTTTTGTTAGTTTAAAATAAAAAAAAAATCCTGATAAAGTTCAATTTAGAAAGTGTGTCTAGTGACCTCATTGTATCAAAGTTACATTTAGAAGTATGCCAACCGAACAACCCCACCCTATGGTATAGTTGACCCTAGAAAGAGTGAATAATATCCTGTAGTATAGCTGACCTTTAAAGTGTGAATATCTTCCTGCGCCACTACCGAATTAGAATGTGGACCTAACTGCAGTATAGGCAAACCCAGAAAGTGTGAATAATATCTTCCTGTGGTTCAACTGAACTTTAACTCTACCATAGTTAGGCACAGTTTCAAAGATAGAGTGCGACAAAGTTGAATTTAGAACTGTGCCCAGTAGCGCAACTGTTGATCTAGTTCACTCTAGTGAGTTTGTCTAAATTACTGCACTATGTCAAAGCTTGAACTTAGAAACTATGCCTAGCAGCATAACTGTGGTCTTGTTCAATTTAGAGACTATACCCAATAGCATAACTGTGGTTCAATTTAGAAAACGCATCTAATAACCTCACTGTGTCAGTCTGAATTTAGAGAGTGTGCCAGTAGCGCAGCTGTGGTCTATTTGAATCTGTAGTGTACCAAATAGCATAAATGTTAGTCTAGTTCAAATCTTAGCGTGTCTGATAACCTCATTGTGCCAAAACTTGAACTTAAAAGTGTGCCTATTAGCCTAACTGTGGCCTAGCTCACTTTAGAAAGTTTGCCTAAAAACCACACTGTGACAAAGTTGGATTTAGAACTGTGCCTAGTAGCGTAACTGTTGATCTAATTCACTTTAGAGAGTTTGTCTAAATAACTGCACTGTGTCAAAGCTTGAACTTAGAAAGTGCGCCTAGTAGTGCAACTGTGGTCTAGTTCAATTTTTAAAAAGTGTACCTAATAGCGTAACTGTGGCCTAGTTTATTTTTGAAAATATCGAACAGACACATTGTGCCAAAGTGGGTTTCATAAGTATGCCGAATAGCGTAACAGTGGTCTAGCTCAATTAAGAGAGTGTACCCAATAGCGTTACTTTGGACTAGTTCAATTTAGAAAGTGTGTCCGATAACCACATTGTGGCAAAGTTGAATGCAGAATCATTCCTAACAACCAACTGTGTTCTAGCTCAATTTAGAAAGTATACCTAGACACCACACTGTGCCATAGTTCAATTTAGAAAGTGTTCCAATGTTGTTCAATCTACCTAATAGCGTAACTTGGCCTAGTTCAATTTATAAAGTCTGCCTAAGAACTTAACAGCGGTCTTATTCTTTTTGAAAGCGAGAGTAATCCCGCCCTATGGCATAGTTGAACTAAGCAAGTGTGAATAATACCATACCGTGGTATAATTGTCCTTCAAAGTATGAATCATATTTTCCTGTGATAAAACTGAAATTAGAAATTCTAAAAAGTAACAACCAATGCCACTGCCAAACTAGAAAGTGTGTCTAACTGCGGTATAGTTAAACTCTGAAAGTGTGAATAATATCCTCCTGTGGTTTAGATGAACTTAGAAAGTGTGGATATTATCTTCCAGTGGCCCAGTTGAACTTAGAAACTGTCCATAACTGTGGTATAGGCAAACCTAGAAAGAGAAGAGAAAATAATATCTTGCTGTGGCTTATGTTGAACCTAGAAACAATCCCTAGCTGTAGTACAGATAAACATAGAAAGTGTGAACAATTAACATCCGATGGTATAGTTGGAAGGTGTGAACGTAATAATCCAACGCCAACTATAACAGTTCAAACTTATCCAAACCATTAGTCCTTCCAACCACCCCACCCCCAAGGTCTGCCGAAAATGACCCACTCACGCCGCCTCCCACCGTACCTCCCACCCCCCCTTTCCCCAAACCATCCCGTCCCCCACCACATCCTCTTCCCCATCCCCTATCCATCTCCCAAGCCAGAAGAACCATCCCAACCCAATCCACCCAACCCTCCACCTCGCCCCCACCCTATCCCCCATCCAAACACCAAACCAGAGGAGCACGATGGCGAGCCAAGCATCCTTAGACCCCCTGCTCCTCCCAAGCATCCTAATACCCCTGCTCCTCCCACTTTCATCATACCCGCCCCCCCCGCTTCCCCAACTAACGGCCCACCTAGCCTCCCAAGAACACCCAGCCCCGCAACCATCCACCCCCGTTCCCCTCATCAACTCCCACCAACATCCCCCTCCGACCCCACTCCTTCCCCTCCCTAAAAACTGCACGCCTCGCCCTGGCAAGAACAGTAGCCACCTCCCTTTCACTCTTCGAACCCCCCTACCCTCTCTCACATACCAACCGCAAAAAAACACTGAAGAGAAAACGTACCTCGTCTCCCTCAATCTCCCAGTACTCCTCGCCACTCCTGTCTCGACCCACCACCTCATTCTCCCAATCTCGATCACCAACTCCCCCGCCTCACCCTGCCTGAAACCCCTCTCCCTCGAATTCTCACCAACCACAACTGAAAGTCCTAACCCCCCACACCCCACCTTCAAATCCCCCCAATCCAAATCCAACCAACCCGACACACCAGTCCAATCTCTCCCTCCCTAACCCACCACCTCAACTGCCCGCCTACTCCTCCAATCAACCACCAACCACCCCCCCTCTCTCTCTCACCCCAGTTTCCACTCTCTCCCCTCACCCCCTCCAACCTCCCAACTCTGCTACTCCCTCATCCTCCTGTACCGAAGTAAGATGCATCCTTTTTAATGCCCGATCTGCAGCAAAAAACACAGCATCTTTGACCTCCTCGCCTCTGACAAACCGTACCTTGTCTTTATCACGGAAACCTGGTTCTCTGATGACTTTGCACCCATCGGCAATGAAGCCTTCCCCCCCCAGACTACTCCATCATCCCATTGAACCGACCCTCTAGAGGAGGAGGAGGAGCAATCGCCTTCAAGTCACACTTCTCCTCAATCATCGACAACCAGCCAACCTTTCCTTTGTGCGAATCACTCCTTGTAAAACTATCCCTCCCACTTTCATTCTCCCACAGCTTCCTAATCTACAGACCCCCCTAGCTACGACAGACAATTCTCAAACAACCTCTGCGACTCGATAGCCACCCTCAACTAAACCATCCCACCCTCACCCTTCTAGGAGATTTCAATATATGGCTCGACATCCCCACCAACCCTATGACCCACTCTCTGGTTGACTGCCTAGACGCGTTTGACCTCCATACCCACATAAACAGGCCAACTCACTATAAAAGCACACACCCTTGATGCCATCTTCTGCTCCCACGACCTGATGCGTCTAAACCCCCCCCCCCCACCACCTCCATCATCTGGTCCGATCACTAACCAACCCGCTCCCCGTACCCGAACCCGAACCCAAGTCTATGCAAATGCTGGAAGAAACTAAAAATCCTTCCCGACCTAGCCGATGTGCTCCTTCAGTCTCCTCCCCATACCTGCCCACTCAATGAACACTCCGACACCTTAGATTCATGGCTCAATACCGCATTAATCCCACTCACCACCTCTTGCAAACCATCAGCCTGCCATGGCCCTTTTCCTAGCTGGTTCACACCAGAATTAAAGACCATAAAACAACTATACAAATCCCTAGAACGCACAGCGAGTAGAGCGCTCGCTTTGACATCCGTGCAGAGCCTGCTAACTCAGGTTCGAATCCCGTCGGGGCCAAACTCAGCCTTTCATCCTTCCGAGGTCGATAAATGAGCACCACACACCGTGGGTAATGAGCAGCGCTCAGATACCTGAGGGTTCGTAGCGCTATATAAATGCCAAATTATTGTTATTATTCACCCTGAGCAGATCCACCTTGGCCTGGCACCATTGCCACTACAAAGCCGAAATTCATAAAGCTAAAAAATGCCCACTACAACTCCAGAATCCTAAACTGTAAAAACCCCAGCAAAGAACTCCACAAAATCACCTCAGAATTCACCACACCATCATGTACCACCACCCAACCAACCTCCTCACAATCACTCTGCGACTCACTCTCTCTCCACTTCTACACCACAGCTCTCGAAAGAAAAAACTCTAGCCAAAAAACTAGCCCTCTTACACCCACCACGCAATCCAATCACCCTACCTGCCATCCCACCACCTGCAACCGATAGCCACCCGAACTTCGACTCCTTCACTCCAACATCAACTGACCAATTTCTCAAACTTCTCTGCGCCTGCAAACCATCCGGCACCCTGCTAGACCCCTGCCCAGCCACAACCCTCAAAGAAATATTTGCTTCTATCTGCGCAGGAGAACATGCAAGAACCATCATAAACTACTCCCTCTCCTCGGGAATTTTTCCCCGATTCGTTCAAACTGCTCATGTCAAGCCTCTTCTAAAAAAAAAAAAAACTTCCCTCAACACTCTAGCGCCCAAAAACTACCGCCCCATCTCAAACACCAGGTTCCTTACTAAACTCATCGACCAAACCGCCTACTCCCAACTAAATGCCTTTGTAAAAGCCAACACTCTCCTAGACCCTGCTCAATCAGGTTTCAGACCCCGACACGGAACCGAAACCACCCTAACCTCAATCTGGGATGACCTTAAAAACACTGCAGATTCTGCGGGATGTGCCGCATGAATCCTTCTTGACCTATCTGCCGACTTCGACACAACCACTCAATCCTCGACCACCTCCACTCCCAGGGAATCCGTGGAAATGCTCTCAAATGAATAGCATCCTTCCTCAACAACAGGAACCAAATGACCCTACTCTCCGCCTACACTTCCCACGCCCGACCAGTCAATACCGGAGTTCCACAAGGAGCATGCCTATCAGCCCTCCTGTTCAACCTCTATATGCCCACCCTCCCAAGAATAATCCGCTTGCACAATATCCTGTGCTACAACTACACAGATGACACACAACTAATCCTAAAACTCCTTAATTCAAAACCCAACTGCCAACCCGACCTTGCTACCTGCCTCCTTGACATAGATTAGATTACCACAAACCACCTCTTGCTAAACCCCTCCAAAACAGAAATCAGGGTATGTGGCAACACCAAATGTCTTCCGCACCCCCTTCCCTGGCCATCAGCCATGGGCAATTCCGACACCCTCAAACTCAGTAAAAAGCCTTGGATGCACCCTAGACTCTGACCGAACCCTCTCGCTCCAAGTCAACGTCTCTAAGTCATGCCACTTCCACCTCAAAACTCTTAGGCACATTTTTTCCATACCTCACCTTTCCCAACAGACTCTCTGCGGTCCAATCAATTGTTATGTTATGACTGGACTATGCTAACCCCCTCTACCTCGGAGTCGATGCGTACCACCTGACTAAACTACAAAGAGCACAAAATGCTGCGGCCAAACTGCTACTAGCACTTGGCCCAAGAGATCACATCTCCCCAACTCTCAAAACTCTGCACTGGCTTCCGGTTGCCCGAAGGGTGACCTTCAAAACCTTATGCATCTCTCCCCGAGCAATGCCTAAAACTGGACCTCAATATCTTCAGGACAAACTAAAAGCCTACCATCCACCACACACTCTAAGATCAAACTCTGCTGGCCTCCTAGTGATACCAAAAACGAACTCAGTCAGGTTAGGTGGATCATCATTCTACTCTGTTGAACTCACTTCCACCCCACATTCGACTCACCAGGGACCTCATGTCTTTCTGCAAATTACTGAAAACATGGCTCTTCCCCTAAAATCGACTCTTAACTCAAACAGGATAACAGCAACAAAGAACAGTAGCCCAAGGTTGCTATATCAAAAAGAACAATACAGCATTGAGACGCAAGCGAGAAAAATCAAAAACTAAAACCGCTAATGTAAATTAAAACGGATAAACTGAATAGAAGGAATAAAAGTGGATGAGAGGAAGAGAGGAATAACGTGGAGGAGAGGAAGAGAGGAATAACGTGGAGGAGAGGAAGAGAGGAATAACGTGGAGGAGAGGAAGAGAGGAATAACGTGGAGGAGAGGAAGGAACAAGTTACTTACCTGTAACTGTTGTTCTCCAGCATGGGTCTGGCATGGATTCACATGCTCATGAATATTCCCCGTCGTCAGGCTGGGAATCCTCGGTAAAGAAGAAAAACCAGTATCAGTTTCGTTTCTGATCTGTCTTTCGTAGTAATAACCAATCACTGATCTCTGCGTCATACTGACCACAGCCAATGACTGCCCTCTACCTAAGCCCCTCCTCTGGCAGCCATCTTCAGATTTGGAAGCACGTGAAGTGGCAGTATGACCAAGTGAAGAGCCGCAGAGGGGTAGGCGGGAGGGTTCGCATGTGAATCCATGCCAGACCCATGCTGGAGAACAACAGTTACAGGTAAGTAACTTGTTCCTTCTCCAGCATGGGGTCTGGCATGGATTCACATGCTCATGAATAAAGAATACATAGCAGTACACACATGCACAACCACGGGAGGTGGCAAAGGCTCAACATTAAGCATCACATCAAACTCAACATTAAGCATCTTACCTCCTCACCAGGCTCACCTCAGGCGAACAGGTTGCGCAGCACTGCTTGGCCGACCCTGGACTCCTCCCTGGAATCCCGGTCGACGCAGTAGAATTTCGTGAAGGTGTGCATCGACCTCCACGTAGCAGCCCTGCATATGTCCAGCAGGGGCACACCAGATAGGAACGCCGTGGTAGCTGCGATCGCTCTGGTGGAATGGGCTCTCGGACGGCCAGGCAGCGGTCGGTTTGCCAACCGGCGACAGTACATGATACAGCCGGAGAGCCATCTGGAAATGGAAGCCTTCGAGAGAGCCTTCCCCTGATTGACAGGTCCAAAGTTCACAAAGAGTTGTGACGTCTTCCGAAAACACTTTGTGCGGTCCACGTAGAACTTCAGCGCTCTAGCCACATCCAGCGAGTGCAAAGTCCTCTCAGCCGGCGACGAAGGCGACGGGAAGAACACAGGCAACACCAAGGGTTCGTTGAGATGGAAGTCTGACGGTACCTTGGGCATGAAGGAGGGGTGCGTCCTGAGCACTACCCTCGTGTCGTGAAAAGTCAAGTACGGGGCCTTGCAGGAAAGGGCCTGGATCTCTCCCACTCGTCGTGCGGAGGTGATGGCCACAAGAAACGCTGTTTTCCACGACAGAAATTTCAACGGAGCTGAGTGCAGAGGCTCGAACGGAGGTCCCATGAGCTTGGTCAGCACCACGTTGAGCTCCCACGCCGGGGCCGGAGCCTTCACCGGCGGGAACGATCTGAACAGTCCCTTCATGAACTCTTTCACCAGACGATGAGACCACAAGGACGTCCGCCCCGTGGTTCTGGTGTATCGGGAGATCGCAGCAAGATGAATCTTGATGGACGCGTGTGCCAGTCCAGCTTTGGCCAGCGTCAGCAGGTACGGCAGTACTTGGGGGGCCGTAATCCGTAGAGGGTTAATCTTCTGTGCGTGGCACCAGATAGAGAACCTCTTCCATTTGTGTCCGTAGCATTTAAGAGTCGAGGACGCCCTGGCCTTTGCAAGAACCTCTCTGCAGTCGGCCGGTATGTCGTATCCTCCAAACTCTAGCGCTGCAGGAGCCAGGCCTGCAAGTTCAGCGATTTCGGGTCGTGGTGGAGGATGGCGCCTCCTTCTCTGGAGAGTAGATCCGCGTCCACCGGCAGCTTGATTGGCGGGGACGCTGACAAGTCCAGAAGGTCCGGGAACCATATCTGCCTCGGCCACGCAGGTGCGACGAGGATCATCCTGCACCGTGACCTCTTGAGCTGGTTGACGAGCCGGATTAGCAGTGGCAAAGGAGGGAACGTGTAGAGGAACAGGCCCTCCCAGGGGAACGAGAAAGCATCGCCCATGCTCCTCGCCTGGGGAAACCTGCTGGCGAACCTCCGGCACTTGGAGTTCGTCGCCGTCGCGAACAGGTCGATCTGGGGTGTGCCCCACCGTCGGAAGAGGCGATCCACTAGATCCTGCCGTAGCTCCCACTCGTGGCACGAGCACAGCTCCCTGCTGAGTGAGTCGGCGATGGTGTTTTTTATCCCTGCCAGATGAAACGGCACCAGAAATATCCTTTGGGCGATGGCCCAATGCCACAGGTCCTGCGCCTCCTTGGACAGTGCTGGGGACATGGTTCCGCCCTGTTTCCTGATGTAAAACATGGTGGTGGTGTTGTCGGTGAAGATCCTCACCACCTTGCCCTTGAGGGACGGAAGGAAGGACCCGAGGGCCCAAAACACTGCACGGAGCTCCAGGACGTTGATATGTAGGGATTTCTCCGTCGGGAGCCAAAGGCCTCTTGCGTGCAGATTTTCGGTGTGCGCTCCCGACCCTTCCAGGGAGGCATCCGTGGTCACCGTCTCCTGGTGGGCTGGGGTCTGGAAGTCCAAGCCCACCGTCAGATGCGCGCGGGTGCCCCACCACCGGATCGCTCGTCGGAAACTCTTGTCGAGTGTGATCCTTTCCTCGAAGCTGCCCGTCGTTTGGATCCAGTGCACGTCCAGGAACTCCTGCAACGGGCGCATCCGGAGCCTGCACATGGGAATGAGGTAGATGAAGACATCATTCCGAGGAGGGACTTGATGGACCTCACCTTGGCCGCGTCGGCCACCAACATCCGCTGCACCTTGCCCAGGATGGTCCTGGTCCTCTCCTCCGACGGGGAGGCCAGAAGGGACACTGTGTTGAGCCTTGCTCCCAGAAACAGAGCGTCTTGCGCGGGTACCAGGTGGGATTTGGCGTAGTTCACGGAGAATCCCAGGTCCGTGAGAAGTTGGACGGTCCTTGCCGTGTGAACCACGGCGAGTTCCCTCGTCTTGGCTCGGATGAGCCAGTCGTCCAGGTAGGGGTAGACGTGGACCCCCTCGCGGCGCAGCTGCGCCGCCACCGGTGCAAGGCACTTGGTGAATACCCTGGGTGCCGACCGTAGTCCGAAGGGGAGGGCTTTGAACTGGTAATGACGCCCTTGGACCACAAACCTGAGGAATTTTCGGTGCCCCTTTAGGATGGGAATATGGAAGTAGGCATCCTCCAAATCCAACGGCGACAGGAAGTCTCCTTCCTCCAGCTGACCCAGGACGTGCTGGAGGGTGACCATCCGGAACTTCTGCGCCTTGATGAACTTGTTCAGACGGAAGTCCGTAGCCTTGAGCCATCCACGCCGCCTAAGGCAAACGCCGTTGCCCAACTGGCGGAACCCAGTGTCGGCGATGTCCGTCGCAACGGTAATGGCGTGGTCCGAAGCCACCTCACCTTCCTGCAGGATCTCCAGGGCCTCTGTCCTCTTGTCGTCCGGCAGGAAGTCCAGCAGGGGAGCCAGTTTGTACCAGAGCTCCCTGTCGTAGCGGGCCACGATAGCCAAGGCGTTGGCCCCTTTAATCGTCGTCGCTGCCGACGAGATGACTCTGCGTCCCATAGCGTCCAATTTCTTTCCCTCACCGTCCGGTGGGGAAGTCGATGTGGAGGCCGCACCTCCCCCCGCTTTCTTCCTGGCCGCCGCGGAGACGACGGAGTCCGGGGTAGGCTGCGCCCGGAGGCACAGGGGGGCCGTGTCCGGGACCCGGTACTTCTTCTCGTACCGGTCTCTTCTAGCTGGCGTCGTGGAAGGGTTCTTGAGGAGGGTGAGGCCCTCATCCCAAATGTCGTCCAATAGAGGCACTGAGAGGACCGTCTTCCTCTTGGCCTCGCGCCGCTGATAAAGGAAACCTTCCTTCTTCTCCTCAGGGCAGAGTTGGAAAAGCTCGGATGCCCTGGTGATCATGGAGTGGAACGATCCAATCTCGTCGGGCGGAGAAGCCCTGGTGGGAGGCGACGACGGTAAATCCTCATTGTATACCTCGTCGTCCGTACCCGTCGCTGCCGTGTCAGTCCCCGTATCATCCCCTCGGGTGGACGGGGAGGAGGGCTGGACGGGGCGCGACGGCTGAGAAGGAGGTGGAGGGTGGATCCTTCTTTTCTTAGTAGGGGGAACACCAGAAGGTCCCGGTTCTGGGTCCCCCGACGGGAGAGGTTCCTCCGTCGGCAACGGTAGTCTCGTCCTTATCTCTGAGCATAAGGACTGTATAGCCAACAAAATGGCCGCCGAGTTGTCCGGCGGTGCTGGCAGAGGGGAATCCGACGGGCGATCAGGGGCCCCGTCGGTACCCTCGACGATGTCGTCGTCACCTGCGTCGGGATCCATCCCGACGGGCCGGTCTTCTTCCACGCCGAGGCCGTGGCTTAAGACCTCGACCAATTCCTCCTCCGAGGTTGAAGCCGAGTCTACGACGATGCCCTGCCCCCCCTTTCTCTTCCCCTCGGGGGATTTCACAGGGGTCCTATCGATGGGCACAAAAGAGGACTCCCTCGGAGGTGGCAGGGAGACTCTGAGCCCCGAGGTCGCCACCACTGGTGTAGCCTGCACAGGCTGAGCCAGGGCCGCCGCGACAGTTTCGATAGAGGGCTTGGCCGGATGGATTAAGGCCTTCACCACCTTAGGTGCGCTCACCGCCTTATCCTTGAGGGGGGGACACCGCCTCGCTCCCCCTCCGCCTTTGAGCTCGACCGGGGCCTCTCCAGGAGCTTCGCCGGGTGCTCGGCCTTCCTCTTACCCGACCCAGAGCGTTGGCTCGTGGTTGATGGTGCCGGGGAGGGTGCGCCCTGCCTGGCGCCCGTAGAGCCCGACCGTTCGGCGCTCCCGGTGCCAGCGGACTCGCGGTGCTTGGCCTTATGTTGGACCCCCGTCGCCGGGGCGTCCTCAAAGGTCTTAGAAGACCGCTCGGATTTCTTCTTCTCGCCGGACGGGCTCTTCCCTTCTAGCCAGTTGGCGAGACGTTGATGGCGGCCCTTCATGGTCCGCTCCGACATGTTGCCGCAAAACGCACAGTCCTTCTCCATGTGCGTCATGTCATCATGTAGGCAGTAGAGACAAAAAGAGTGTTCGTCCTCCTTGAAGACGTTCTGCAGCTGGCATCCAGGGCAGACCCTGAACAGCTTTCCGGGCGTCGAGCTTCCCTTCTCCTGGGCCATGACCGGGCCTGAGAAACTTCTGGAGTCCTCCAAAAGCGTAGCTCGACGAATCTTCACCCTTGAGGGGCGCAGACGAATCCGACACGGGTCCCCGTTGATCGGATAGAGAGTCGGTGGAGCTTGAGGCTCTTTTGACCGAAAAAAACGAAGTTTTTGAGAAAAAACGTGAAAAAATAGCACTAACGCTCGAGAGCAATAGCACGAGGATCCCAACACATGAACGTGCGGTAAAAATCTGAAGATGGCTGCCAGAGGAGGGGCTTAGGTAGAGGGCAGTCATTGGCTGTGGTCAGTATGACGCAGAGATCAGTGATTGGTTATTACTACGAAAAACAGATCAGAAACGAAACTGATACTGGTTTTTCTTCTTTACCGAGGATTCCCAGCCTGACGACGGGGAATATTCATGAGCATGTGAATCCATGCCAGACCCCATGCTGGAGAAGAGAGGAAGAACGTGGAGGAGAGGAAGAACGTGGAGGAGAGGAAGAACGTGGAGGAGAGGAAGAACGTGGAGGAGAGGAAGAACGTGGAGGAGAGGAAGAACGTGGAGGAGAGGAAGAACGTGGAGGAGAGGAAGAACGTGGAGGAGAGGAAGAACGTGGAGGAGAGGAAGAACGTGGAGGAGAGGAAGAACGTGGAGGAGAGGAAGAACGTGGAGGAGAGGAATTAATCGGATGCAGTAGGTGTAACAGATGAAGCGGAGGGAACGGATAGAGTGGAGGGAACGGGTGGAGGGGAGGAGAGGAATGAAGTGGAGGAGAGGAATGAAGTGGAGGAGAGGAATGAAGTGGAGGAGAGAGAGGAATGAAGTGGATGCAGCGGATGAATCAGATGCAGTAGGTGTAAAGGATGAAGTGAATGGAAGAGATGAAGCGGAGGGAACGGATAGAGTGGAGGGAATGGATAGAACGGATAGAGTGCATGGAATGGACGCAATGGATGGAGCGGGTGGGACGGACGGAGCGGGCGGGACGGAGCGGATGGATACGATGAGGTAGAGAGGAGTGGACGGATCGGATAGAGTGGTTGGATCGGACGGAGTGGATGGATCAAATTGAACGCATGGAGCGGATCGAACGGACAGAGTGCATGGGACGGATAGAGTGCATGGGACGGACGGAATGGATGGATCAAATGGAAAGCATGGAACGGATGAACGCATTGGACCGGATCAAACGGATAGAGTAGTTGGAACATATAGAGTAGATGGAATGGATAGAGTGCATGGAACGGACAGAGTGCATGGAACGGACAGTTCCATGTGATTCCAAGTAAAACACATGGATCAGATCGAATGAATAAAAAGGATAGAACAGACGGAACACACTAAACAGATACGAAGGACGAAACAGACCAATAGATTGGAGTGAGCAGTTTATGTAGATGAACGATCGAATGATGGAATGAATGGAAAGATTAGTAAACCAAATGAAGAACCAGACGAAATGTATGAACAAACGAAGCCGATTGAACGGACAGAATGAATAAAATGGATATAATAAATGGTTCAGATGTGCGCCCGATCTCAAGCTCCTTACTGAAAACCACACTTGCTCTCTCCTATACACCACCACTCAACTAGAACACAGCGATACTATGACACATTCGGTATAGCTGCTCTCATACTAACACCTGTCACATACTCATCATCATCATCCTCCTCCTAATTAAACACAGCTGGCTCAGCACACCCGCTAGCCTATGCGTCTCCTCAGGCCTAACGCAGCCAGAAATTAGTCTGGGTATCAACCCACCAGAATGAACACATATTCCTGATCTCCCAACCACCACACCTACCGCTAAGAAGCAGCCATCATGCAAGTGCCACTCCAGCTACACACATATCCGGTGCACCCACGCACCTTATGACTCTCTCTATCGAACTACGGTTCCCGAGGGCGTTCAACCTACCAGTGCCTTGAGATCATACCAATGATACATAAGGCACTATATAAATGCAAAGTAACATAACTAACCAAGCAGTGGTGAAAAGACTTACGAAACGTTGGCCCGAGACAGAGACCCTCAATACAGGGCATGAGACCATTGAGAACTTGCTGAGCGCGGCAGAGGGCGGACACGAAACCCCGCGGCTCTATGAGACCATGCTCAACTGCACCTCACAACACGAGCTTAAGAGCAAGGCAAAATGCGAACAAGAACTCGGCACATTGTTCGAAGACAAAGAGTGGGAGGCTATAACACATTACCACAAGAAGGTATCCAGGAACGTCCGCTTCCAGCTCATACAGTTCTACATCATTCACAGGGCTTACCTTACCCCAGACATTATTTCCAGATTCAGTAGCACGGGCGCTGTGTCTTGCCCCAAATGTCGCGTACCCTCAGCCGGAATGTCTAATATGTTCTGGGGTTGCCCGCCCATACACGCTTTCTGGACCCTAATCAAAGAGAAAGTGGCCGAAGCGAACATTATATTGGACGTGCAATCACCCAAGGCGTGCATCTTGGGCGCCTATCCCAGGAGCAAGAAGAACAGGCCCCTGAATAGACTTAAGGACCTAATGTACATTTTGACAAAGAGAGCTATGGCCTGGAAGAGCCCCATGGCTCCCAGCATTACCACGTGGTGGGAGGACCTACAAAGATGGTCCATAGCCGAAACACGGGCATGGGAAGTGGCACAACGACAACAAAACATGGACACCTCCGATGACCTATTACAACGGGTGGCCCTCACAACGTCACTGTTCTATGTGACTGAAGACAGCTCCTCCGGAGAGGACCCGGACAGCCAGCATTGAACCCCGTTGTATTTGAACTGCAGCCCACCTGTATGGTCTTGGTCTCAAGGGGAGGGAGGGAAGGGGAGAGTTAGCATTACCATGCAATTGCTTTGAAAATGATACTGTGTTTGTATAGTTTACTTGGAAAATAAAAAATAAATTAAAAAAAAAAAAAAAACTAACCAAGCAGTGATCCCAAACAAAAGGTGAAAAAGATAGTCCCACAGGTATACATCCTTCACATGTTTTTTGATAACATGGACCGAGGCCAGACTATACTCTTCAGGAGGGATGTAACAGTAGCAACCTACAAAAATTCAAAAATAAAGTGTCCAATCAAGGTTCTATAAAAAATAGACAATTAAAATCAGAACCAACTAAAAAAACGGGCACAAACCCACATCTGTAAAGAAACACAGCAGATGCATCAGGGCTCGCAATTAAGATTGGATAAGTAAGCTACAAGCAGCTCCAGTGTATCCAGCATTAACCAGCCTCCAGCAGCTACTGTGGAATAAGGAGCTTGCACATAGAGTTACGCAAATCTAACCGAAACAAAATGCAAATATATAAAATTGTATCCATTACTTAGGATACTTTACGCTTTAAATGTCATATAGATGTGTCCCAATGTTAATTTTTAGATTGTCCGAAATGCGCATAATTAAAATTCACATAGGTGTTGGTTCGACATCAGTTGGCTTGGGGCACCAAAAGTAGCTCCTGGTAATTGGAGGTTTTAAGCTAACCAGGCTCTTCTAAGCTATACGCAGGAGCAAAATAGCTCCCAGTTCCCCTCAATGTCAGACCCTGTGCATGCAGTTGTAGAATATCACTCTGGGAAGATGAGCAGAAGTATTCAGGCACAATATAAATGTTTGAGTGGGTGGCTCATAAAAAGACAGAAGTGTCAAGCCGGCTTGTGTGCTTTCCTGCAATAAAGCGGGGCGAGTCACATTAATACTGCAGTAAGTCAGTCTCTAAGGTGTTTGGTTTAATTATAAACCTTTCACCTGTTAAACAATATCACAATTCATAAAACCATTTAGAAAAAGTATCAAAATCCACATTTAAAATTAAAAAATTAATCAATAAAACACATTGGGCCTCATTAAGAGACCAGCTGGAATCATTTTTTTCCTGGCACCCGGGAATGGGAAATTTCTGGGGCATTACGGCCCCGCCAGACCCGGTCATTGTCCATTCTCGGGCGCCGGTAAAAAATGCTCCCCATTCCTATTCAAGCCCTATAGGGCTCAATGGGAATAGGGAGGGCGAATGCACCGGCACCATTCAGGAATGGTTCCGGTGCATACGACATGGTCTGCTCGTGGGTGCCGGTACGCCCGCCAGGTCAGGCCAGGCGGGCAAAAAAGCACCTGCGAGCAGAACTCATCGTTTGTCGGTCCAGTAACAGTACCGGCAAGCTTACCGGTACTGTTACTGGACCGGCAAACTTATAATCAGGCCCGTTATTATTGTCCAGCAACAATGTTCAAATAATTGACCAGTGCTATTGTCATCACATTTTCACCATGGACTATCATTATCCACCAATCCTCTGCAGTTGAGGCGTTAGATCTTTCAAAAGTCTTTCCCAGATGCAGTGTCCGTTTTTCTGACAACCCAGGACAAATTATTAAATGTAAAGTTTCCACACCTCCCTCCATATCACAAACCATGCAATTAAGATGTGTTCCCTTCCATTGTTTCATCACCATCAAGATCTCCTTGGTTGGGTGCAAGTTCAGTCAAAACCTTAAGAATCTCGAACTATAGAATCTACTCGGGAACAGTCTTCAGTATCTTGGCAAGGTGTTATAAGCATGACTTTCCACTTCAATATCTGTAAACATCCTATACTGGGTTTGATCAATTGTATCCAACCAATCCTTTCCCCATAGTTTCATTTTTACTGATTCTGGGTTGGAGATTAGTGTGCTTTCTGATGTGTTTAGGTCAGATAGAATAGCAAAGCATACCAATCTCCATGCCTGTAGAATCGGATTGGATTTTTAAAAACGTCCTTCAACAATGAAAAACCTTTCACTGGCAATTGGCTTATACATTTCCGTTATAGATCAAGAGACTTCCATAACACCATTGCATATAGAGATGTAAGTCCCAGTACATATTGTATCACCGGCATAGGGGTCATACTAGGAAGGCACAATACTTTCTTCCACACCAAGGCCTCCAGTGTGATCAACATTGAATGTGCAGTCGAAAAAAATACTTCTGCCCCATAAGAAAGTATGGCCACCACCACCATTCTAAAAAAAGTTAAGGTCAGTATCAAAGAGACATGCCCGAACCTTTTAAGTAGGATAGCGGCCTGTACAGCTAGATGTTTAGTCTTTATCCTTAATTGAGCTATCATTGGGCTATCCTTTACACTAATATTTACCAACATCCCCAGGTAGGTAAATGATTTCACGTTGGCAACCTTTTCTATATTTAGAAACAACTTTCTCAAACCACCTTTCCTGCCTCGTGCTGATTCAAGGATAAGGATTTTAGTTTTTTGTACGTTTATCCTCGGATGGCTTTTATCTATATGTTGTTGCAAAGCCACCAGTTGTCGCTGAAGACCAATTGGATTCTTGTCTATAAGGACCAGGTCATCAGCATACAATAGGTGGCCTATCAATCGCCCATTAAAGCGTGGAGGGAATGATCTAGACTTCACCTTTTCACAGTGGCCACCAAATCTGCTACAACAAGTTAAAAGAACTGGCACCAAGAGACATCCTGGTTTTGCAACCCTGCTAGTTGGAATTGATCTAGATAAACTACTTGTGTTGTCTAATCTAACTTTTAACGAGGTTCCAGAATACAGGGCCTTAATTGCAAGCATTAGTGCAACTGGACATCCACAAGAAGCTAGCTTGGAGCACAAAGGTTCGGTCGACAGAGTCGAACTGTTCTAAGACAACAAAAGGCTACGTACAATCTCCCTCCCCCCCACTTAAACTACGCATCTTCACAAAGTTTAACCAGAAGACGTTCACACTTGTGCCCATTTCTTTCAAGAAACCGGATTGGTAGTAGAAAAACCTACCTGTCGCGATCACCCAATCAGATAACTTTCAGCAATAGTGAAGCAAATAATTAGCCAACAAGGGCAATAGGTCGATAGTTCTTGGGTTCTGCCCATGCCCCCTTCTTGAATATTGGCACTATGATAGATGTTTTACATGAGGGCAGTATATTCCTCTGTGTGATGATTACTACAAACAATGCCGTCAGGAATTCAGACCAAGCGTTTCTCTTTTTTATCATGAATTTTATTTTTATTAGCATTTAGTTTATTTTTATTTAGCTTAAAGTTTGTAATAATCATTCAATGTAGGTTTCCCTCACATGTGGGTCCAGATTTGAATCTCCTACAAAAGTTGACAGTCTATTTTTAGATTTCTCTCATTCTGTTCGCCACTTGACGAGACTTTCTCTGAATTATCTTTTAGTTTTGTCTGTGTTGCATTCAAGAAGTTCACTGTGGCGCAATTGGTTCTTTGGTTGTCCGCTTGATAAATTCTTTCCCACCATTCTTCGGCATCCAAACCCACAATATGGCCAAGCACAGGGAGAAGGTGAATCAAGCGTAGTTCTTTTAGACTTGGGCAGAACACCACCAGATGCTTTAGTGATTCTACTTTCTGGCCACGCAACCAACATTCATCTACTGCTACTTTGTTGGATCTTTTTAACGTACTATTGTTGAGTAGTATATTCAGTCTTAGTCTTGATATATTCTGCCCAGAATTGTTAGGGAATTTATCCAGATATCTTTTTAACGTTCGGTAGCCCAATGTTTTTGGATAATGAATGAATATCGGACTTTGCTCTCTTTTCCTCAGTTTTTCGCCAGTCGTCCACCCTCATTGTTTTCTTTACAAGCATAGGCTTCTTTTGATGTACCGAGGTAAGAAGTCGGTGACGCACTCCATTTTCCAATTCTTGACTGCCTATTCATCTTCCGGATTTTCTCTTTCTTTGACTATTTCGAATTGTGTGGGGCAGTCTTCTATGATCAGTTTCCTAAAAATTGAGATTTTATTCCACATCATTTTGGAATAGAGCAAATTCAATCTCAATTTGTGGCGGATTATTTGGACTGGTAAAGATTTAGGTAAATTTAAAATTATTTTCCAGAAATAGCTCTCGCACTGTTCCCATATTTCTTCTCCTAATCCTTTGTTTCTTTCTGCTCTATAGATAATAACAGGAGTTACCTTTTGTTTGAAATATTTCAGAACTGTAGTTGAAGAAAATTAACCAAATCGTTTGATTCAGGGCTACACCTTGCGCCGTCAATTGATGTAATTTCTTTCTCACATTCTCGACCCATGGTCTTTCACTTTTGAAGACATTTATGATAACACCTAGGAATTTCTGCTCACGGACCGGGCAGAGCCTCCTTATCTAGCATCCAGGAGTCTTTCGTTTTCTTTCGTTTGTCTCCATATACCATGATTTTAGACTTAGAGGCATTGATCTTTAGAACATTTTGATCACCATATTTTTGCAGGATGGCTAGTTTCCTCTGCAGCCCGACCTTTGTCTGTTGCATATAGCAACCATCCTACAAAACACACCATTGATTTTTGGAGGAAAGGTGGTGCTGTCGGACAAGCCCTCTTTTATATCCTCGATGAAAAAATGTAACAAAAAGGCAACCCTGCTTTAACCCTTTAGAGGTTTTGATCACTCTCGATACATTTCCCGAATAATCAACCTTCACTTGCATATTGGTGTTACTGTACAATTCTCTGATAGCGAGAAGATCACTGGGGCATCTTTTGTTCTTTAATTTCACCCACAGTAGGTCACGGTCGATGCTGCCAAAAGCCTGGCTCAGATCTATACTGGCTGTATAGATTTTCTCTTTTTTTGCTCAGAGCGTTGTTTCAGCAGGTTTAGGAGCAGCAGATTCAGATTGCAACCTACGTCCTTGACAAATCCTGTTTGTCTTTTGTACATAGAATTAGATGTTTTTATCCATGCCTTTAATCTAGCGAGAATGACCATCGCAAAGATTTTACCCACCGCATCTAGAAGGGCGACTGATCTATAATTTGCAGGTACTCATCTATCTCCTTGTTTGAAAATAGGGATCAGGATAGCTCACCTCCACGATTTCGGTATTTTTCACCTTGCGAATATGCGGTTTAATACATTTGTACAGATGTCTGCCCATTGTTCTGGAGCTTCCTTCATTAATGCATTGGTAATCCCACCAGGGCCTGAAGCTCGGGATTTGCTGCGTCTCTTTATCAAATGAAGAATCTCTTCTGTTTCTCAAGTTATCTCCCAAAGACTTTTCTCTGGGGTGCTTTTACTTACATCATTTGATGATTCATTCGGCTTATTGAATAGCATGTTAAAATGTGTCACTCATTTTTACTCTAGGATGGGGTTAAGAATACATGAGGTGGTTGAGTTGCTGTTTTCATTTATCAGTTGCCAAAAGCTCCTCCTATTAGATTCTGTTAGAGCATCCAGCATTCTCTGAGTCTTTCACATCCAAATTCATTGTATACATTATTGTCCAGTTTCTGTATTTTTATTTTCGTTTTCTTATCTTTTATCTTCTTTCATGTTCTTCATTTCTCCAAGATTGATTTACTCTCTATTAAATGTGTAGATGTTTGAATTTTGACTTCCATGGACCTTTTTTTGTTTCCTTGAAAGCCATGAGCATTTGGTTGTATTCCACGGAGGTCTGTTTTTTTTTTTTTTTTAAATAGCTCTCTTAAGTCTTTTGTTATTATTGTTACTTGTTGGTTTTATTCATATACAATTGTGTCCCCCTTCTAACTCAATTTTATGGTTCAATTTTTTTGGTATATTAATTTGTGGGCTTTCAGGTGTCTTGATTAAGGGGTCCTGATCACTTTTATGAGACTTTACCACCTCCATTCTTATTATTTCTGGCAATAAATTGCCTGAAACAAACCAATAAGCGAATGTGGCTTGACAGCCTCTGTTGGACCAAGGATAGGCTGGTGGTATATCTCCAATCAACAAATGATTCTCTTAAAGTCATCTTTTCCATCCAATCCGCTCCTCTGTGTTTTTTTTATATTTTTTTTAAAATTGGACTTGGTGTTGGTTCCGTTGCGTTTCCCAGTGGTTTCTTTTATACAGTTTGCCACGTTGGAATCTAACAAATTCATCACAGAGTCGATATAGATGCTGTCTTTGTTCACATCTGGAGGCCATTAAAGATTTAGAATCAGGTGATCATCTTCAGATGATATGTTGCAGTTTATGTTCCTTTTAATTTGGGTCATTTGCAAGTATGAATTCAGATTTAGGGTTTCCACCACTCTTAGAACTAGGTTGTTTTTAACCAGCGTTGTTAAACCGTAGGATGGTCTACCTTTTAAACCTCCTCTTGCTGGGTTCAAAAAGGCAGTATATCCATCTAGTATGGGACTTCCCTTAACCACGTCCCTTGGAGACATTAGATCTGATCCCAAAAGGATCGAATTCCTCTCGTAAAATAAATGTCTGAATCAGAGTGTTCCAGCAGCCAGCTTTCCAGCTGTTGTGCAGTCCACTTTTCTGGCTCTATTCTGTGCCTTAAGCACCAAGGCTCTGGCAAGCCAACCCCAAGGTTGCTTACATTCTTTCTCATCGTTAGCTTTGATGCCACTTCCATTTAGATCAAGTTGCTCATTCTTAGATTTGTTGCACTGTATAGTTATTTGTATTCTTTGTTGTTCCAGATTCTCTTTATTAACCTGAAGGTTCTGGTCTGCACCACATTTACTTTCATCTCCTAAAGTACTCGAGTGGAGAGTTTGTGCGAAGTTCAGACTGTTCGGCTTTACTTTTTCCCCTTTTTTTAGATGGAGTGGGTACAATCCTAATCCTATGCCCATCTTCTTCCTTGTTGGTATCTTTAAAATTAAGTTAGTGAACCTGTCAGGCCCCAGGGTACCAGAGTTACTTGACCTTTTTATCAAGGTAAACAGGTCCTCCTTTTCAAAATGAAAGGTTGCAGTCTACCACCCTTATGTCTCAGAAAGGATCTTCGGTCTCATTAGGTGAGTCAAACAGTCCTGTAAAGTGCGCTACCTATGCGGAATCCAACACTACATTTGATTGAAGGTTGTGATGTGCCCACTGAATTGATCAATTGTCAGATTACATTTATTTTCTTATTGCAAATTTTTGACAGCATGTTCACTGCATCATTCTGTTCCATTCTCCATGTGTTTGCTTTCACCCAATTCCTATTTTTTAGGCCTGCCTTTTCAAGAGTACTAGTTTATTTGTCCCTCCACACAATTTTATTCGCTTTAGGTTTATAGCCTTCTATGTAATTCAGCTATTTTTTGTGCATTACACTTTCAGCCGATTGAGACTTTGCACCACTTCAAGGTTTACTGCACTTGTTCTTTCACCAATCTTTATTTGCTTATGCCAAGACATTTGGAGGATATTATGGCCACTTGCTTTGGTAGGCACAACTTCGAATCTTGTAACTAACGGTAGGAGAGTGCCACTTACAAAGATGTAATCTATTAAAGGTTCTTGCCGCCACTTTCCAAGTTACTCTCCCCAGAATGTCCTACATGTAGCTTCTTCCCCCCACAATAATCTCCTGTTGTCAATGTTATTTGGTTTCACTTCTTTCCCCTCTTTCCTCTTAGTTACCACTCCCAAATCCGGTAGATTAAAATCTCCACAGATATTCATTCATTTATAGTGTTAGCCAGACTTTCAATGCACTCTTCATCTTCAATACTGCTTGGGTTCCATTAGATAATACATAAACACACATATAAAGTTGGGTTTAGGCAACATTCACGTAACACCAATGCCTGTATATATGGGTTTGGATGTTTAACCACAATCACTTCCATGTTAGACCCAATCTTTAGAGCCATCAGGAGGCCCGAAGCTGGTCTACCTTTTAGGCCCTTAAAAGAAGGGTTCAAAAAGAGTGACTAGTATCAAGTAATGGAACTTCACGGAGCCATGTTTCCTGCAGGCACACAATAGAAAATGAGTTAAGAATCAGATCCCCCCTCAGCAAAAAGATGCCTGAACCCTTTTGTATTCCAAGAAGCTAACCTACCCTCACCCAGCTCAACAGAGCCCTACTGTTAATTTCCCCTTTTATTCACTACCAAGGCTTCCGACAAGCAAGCCCAACAACCCTCTCCCTCTAGTATTGGTCTTTCTGCTCCTCATACTCCACTTTCCTCTGTGCTCCATGTGTATCGCCAACAGTCATCACAAACGGAATTCTATCCATCTTTTCCAGATGGTGTTTTCTATTTTCCCAACCACTAGGGCCGTCCTAGTGCGCGGTGGAAGCAAGTTCGCCAATCCCGCAATCACTCTTAATCCCACTTCCTCATTGGGTCCTCGATTACCCCTTTTTTTCTCAGGGTGTGATAGTATTTCTCTCAGGGTGTGATAGTATTTCTCTCAGATCAAAACCCAGTACAGGTAGGCCCTCAGCTTCCTCTAACAGCCACTGTTTCACCAGACTGGAAGACAAATATAATAAAACCTTTTCCAGCTGATTCTCTTTTGGAAATTCTATGTACCTCGTTTTAATGGAACCCAGTTTCGGGATACAGCGAAATAACCTCTGCACATTTTATTAGACCATTGCCCTTAGAAAATAATCTTTCAAGGCTTACACAGTGGTAATTAGTTTAAGATGCCTTCAAACACATCATAGTTGTGCCTCTAAATAAATTTACTTTGGTTACACTTTGCTCCATTTTACTAGGTGCAGAGCCCTTCCATCGCACTGTTTTTTTCCATTGTAAAAAAAAAAAAAAAAGAAGTTGGAGTCTTTATCCAACTCATCCACTTTTGCTTCTTGATCATAGGGTGTAGATTTCCTTGAAGCTGTTTGACCTTGTAGTAAGACAGATCTGTTCAACTTCTGACACCTTTGTTCGGAAAAATGCTGGAGACCTCCGCTGATCTATGACCTTGCTCTCCTCACCCACTTGCGGCCTTCTCGTCGTTTCACTTGACGTTTGCACCGTTATATGAAATTTGAAGCCATCAAGTGTGTTCTCTTCATACAATTGATTTTCCATACAGCTTGCTACTGTTGTGGTGCAATATGATGTCTTATGGTCGTCTATTGTTCCTCGGTTGCATGCATTGAGAAGTCCATCAGAAGCTTTATAGAAGCCGTAGGAGATTCCACTGCTGTAAAAGTGATAAGAACACTTCCATCTATCAGATCATCCTCCTCCAACCAGGAGGTAGGCTCTTAACCACACCCCCTAGTGCAGCCCACTGCCCATGCAGCCTCTTCGGCAAAGGGTCCTAAGGCAAAGGGCAGCTCACAAAGAAGCCGCTCCAGAGCATGTTTGCCTGTGTTCCTAGGGGAAGCCAGTAGCCAGCTGTCAACCAGCAGTTACTGACGAGATAAGTGTGGTCTGGGTGGGGAGTACAGCAATCACTATTTCAAAAAGCCCTGCCTCTCTTCTTACCTCCATAACATACCAAAATTTGCCAGCTAGTACCTACCGCCATCATTGCTGTGTACCAACTGTTCAGTGGTGTTATTTACTGTTGTGTGCCATATTTGGGCGTTCTCCATCCATCCAGATACCTACAATCTAGGTGTTTTGCACTTACTGTTGTGCCTCCAATTCAGGAGTTCAAACACTGTCCAGGTGAAGATTAGCCTCAATCACACCTAGACAGAACTGAATCTTCCTCTCCTTCACACACAAAAAACTCACTATCGTCGCCCTCATCATGTCAAAAATCGACTATGCAAACAGCCTCTACCTCGGAATACCTACTGAAGAAGCTACAACGGATCCAAAACGCAGCAGGGAGACTACTCCTCAAACAAGCAGAAGAGACCACATCACCACTGCCCTAAAAACACTACACTGGCTCCCAGTAAAACACTGTATCACCTTCAAAACAATGTGCATTACGCACAGGGCAGTCTGTGAACAAGGAGCAGAATTCCTACAAAAGAAAATACCTACAAGCCAACGAGACCCCTCAGGTCAACCAATGAAATCCGCCTGGAACTAAAACCTTACATCAAGAAAAAAACTCGGAGGAACCACCTTCTACCACTTAGCCCCAAAAACCTGGAACAACATCCCAAAAGAAATAGGGAACACCAAAGATCACCTTAAATTCAGAAAATTACTAAAAACCCGGCTCTTCAATACCACAGACTAAAACAGAAACAACATTAAGACTAAATGACTGAATAGGAAAGGACATTGACAAGCTACCAGAACCGACTGAGAAGCACTCAGGGCACCGGGAGGGGTGACACCGGACAGAGTGGTTCACATGCGAGACCCATGGAGACGGAGGCAACAACCCCAGCCAATCCATACCATCCCCAAATGCCCATTTAGCTACAACTAGGTACCACTGGGTTGTGGAACTAGCGAGATACCACCAATCACCACAATAACTGAGGTATGGACACTGGCAGGCGCACTGGCCATGTGGGTGGGGGTGAGGAACATGCAGGGTTGGTGATGGAGCGAGCTGAGGAGGCAGCTAGATGTTCAAGGGGCCTCGAATGCAAAACGGGCAGGGACCTTCAGAGGCTCAGGGTGCCCAAGCACCCCATCGAGTGAGATTACGTGAGCCCAACTGGTCAATTCAGGATAGAGATGCCAACTAATCAATACCACCATCAATTTCCTCATCTGCATACACCAAACCAAACACAACCACAAACCTCCAGCACAACAAAGCGCACCAACTTCACTGCAACAACAAAACAAACACAGACTTGCACATCAGTACACAATGACTACCGGTCGCATACACCCCAGGCCCAGCCGACGGACCCACCGGGCTGAGGCTGCCAACAGCACAGCACTGCACTCTTGCACTTTTCCAGCCTCCACCCACTAACTCACCTTCCCTCCCTTTTTTCAGAGCTGCCAGAGCGCCAGGGGACCACTCCGATGGTGATAGAGCGTGGTACAAATCTCCTTTAACATTAACACATCTAGAAAGAGTTGTGAAGATTAGCCTCCGTCACATCTAGACAGAATTGTGAAGATTAGCATGCGTCACTTCTAAATAGCAATGCCACTAACCAACCTCACTAAACAATCTCGCCCCTCTGCATACACCTCACACTTTACACAAACACAACCATACCTCCAAAGCACTACAAACCGCACACACTTCACTACATGGCAACAACAAAACATACCACACAGCCTCGCACAACACAGGACGGCTACCAAGCGAAAAGCATACCCAAGCTTATCGAACTTTGTTAACCAAACTGAGGCTGCCAAAAGCACATCACAGCTCTCTTGCTCTTTTTCCTGCTGAGCCTTACTTACCCATACCACCCTCTGTCCTTTTCAGATCCGCCAGAGCGCCAAGGGACCACTCCGGTGGTGATAATGTTAAAGGATATTTATACCGCGCACTAACATTCTG
Source organism: Ambystoma mexicanum (assembly GCF_040938575.1). Lineage (NCBI taxonomy): Eukaryota > Metazoa > Chordata > Amphibia > Caudata > Ambystomatidae > Ambystoma > Ambystoma mexicanum. The sequence continues at coordinate 198,109,963 of NC_090931.1, read as the reverse complement.
TGAAACTAAGGCCTTTTTCCTACGGTCCAGGAATCTCAAATCTTGGTGTTTGATTACTGCCTGCCGTTCTGTGAGACCTAGGCCTTTCTCCCACGGTCTAGGATCCCAAAATTCTAAGGGTATTATTTCACTGTAAACCACTGTGTGAAACCTAGGCATCTTTCTCCCATTATCTAGGTATCTTAATTCTAGGTGATTCCATCATTGCCTGCCATCATTGATTCTTAGGCCCCCACCATTACCCAAGACCACCCAGCAATCACTGAAAGCTAGTAACTATAACCAGATCACTACCCAAGTTAACCAGTAACCCGTAGTCATCCCATACCAAACTGCGCTGCCCCTTCCACCTAGACAGTCCACCCATAGATCGAGAAACACCCAAACCCAACCCACTAAGTGGACAGACACCCTCAGAGGGCATCCAGCCAATGCAACATAAGAGGTTAAAACTCAATATTATCCAAACGCAAAACGCAAGGCCCGATAGGTGGGCTAATGCCCCTGTGAACTCAATACTCAAACCAAACCTACTGCAAAGGACACAAAATGCAAGACGTAAAACTGGACGCCGCCAAAGAATCGGAACAAGGACCAACCCCAATGGATCCACAACCTCACCCACCTCTAGTAGAAGCCGGCACAAATACAGGACACACCCCAGCAAAAGATTCAACCAACAGAACAAACATCATAAGAGAAAAATCCTTATACATTACACCGTACCTCGCTATAACTACAGATTCTCAACACTTCAACGCCACCAACATGTCCAGACCAGCTAAGAACAACCTGGAACCGCAAAAAAAAAAGAAAAAAAAAAAGGACGCAAGAAGAGAAGAGAAAGGTACGATACCAACGCCCCTTACTCCATATATCACAAGAACACAAGGGTACTGCCAGCAACCACATCAAAACACAAGAGAGGTGATGACGCTGTAGAATACACCAACCCAACTATCAATCTAACAGACTGACTCAACAACAAAGCAGCTTCCACGGAACTCCAACCGAAAAAGGGACAACAACACAGAAGCACTCCAACTGAACATACACAAGTCCAAACAGGGAATCAATAAACAAACCTAACCACACCAAAAAGATCCACTGCAATCTGATCAATGCTAGGTCAATGTCAAAACATGCCACCGAGATCCACAACCTCCTGTGCGACTAACTGAAACATAGCTAGGCAACAATTGCAAAAATCCCACTCCATAACTGCCTACCTGAAACTTCAAGTGTGCACAAACAGGAAAAACAAAAAAGGAGGCCAGGCAATGGCTCACAAGGAACACCTGAAAATTAAAATAGAAGACCCATTAAGCATCTTAAACTGCAAATCTCTAATCATTCGCCTATCAAGAAACCCCAAACCAAAACTCAAACTCATTCTGGTTTACAGACCACCATCCTACGATACAACTTTTGTAGACGTCTTCACAGAAGCAATAACCAACCTAGCCATTGAACAGGAACAGCTGATAATCCTTGGTGACTTCAACATCTGGTTTGATGAAAAAAAAAACACAATCACACAAAAATCACTAGCCAAACAACTGAAGACAATGAAACTACATCAACTAGTCAAAGGAGCAACTCACGCGACGGGACATACACTAGACGTGATCTTTGCCAACAAAAATCTCTCACCAAAGTGCCACCAATTCAGATCCTCTGGAGCGGCCATCTCATCATCCCCTTCGTGATCACACTGGCTACACCAACAACCCAATAACCTGATAATCTGCCAACTATCATGAACAGAAACAGGTTGCTATTTTTGATGGTCCTCCAAACAAACTACTGGAAATCAAAACACTATGGACGAAGCTAACCTTGACAGACACTACTTCACAAGTGGATCACCACAACAATAGACTAGCTCTCCAATGGAAAACATTTTACTGCATCACGCAAAAGAGCAACAGCAACATGGTTCACCCAGTTACTCAGCGCCATGAAAAGAAAAAACACAGGAAACCAACTACATTGGAGGAATAAAATGAAAATTCAAAAGGCCAAAAAGAAGGAATCAACAACAGAATCACCAAAGCCCCCAACACCCAAAAAGAACTGTTTAAAATCATTAAAAAAATGAGAAACCCCACTTGACTGCAACAACTCACTCATAACTTTCCTGAAACTATGCAACAACCTTGCAGACCACTTCAAAAACAAAATCAGCACCATCCAACAGATCATACAAAGCAGACCAAGCAACCTCAACATGCAACCCACCCATCCATCCGAGGACTGCCAGAACAAACTTCTAAGCTTCCCCCAAATATCAGCAGAGACATTTGTGAAGCTGGTAAACAATAGCAACAAAGCAGGCTCCCCAATGGATCCCTGCCGCCCAGACATGCACAAATCAATCCTCACACAAAGAACACCAATGGAATACTACAGAAACCATTTCAAACAATCAATTTTAGTAGAGAAGCACAATCCTTCAAATTAGTATACATCAAGCCGCTTCTCGAGGAAATCTTAGGCAACGTGGAAGGGCACTCAAACTACAGACCATCTCCAACATTCCGTACACAGGGAAACTACTCGAAACATACATTTATAGAATAACACAATAATTCGTAGAAGAACACCTACCGCTGGATCAGGAACAAGTAGGCTTCAGACCAATGAGAGGAACAGAACGGGACTAGGATGATCTAAAGGCGAATGGGGACTTGGACAAAAGCACAGCTCTGATACTTTTGGATCTCTTCCCAGCATTTGACGCAGTCAACCATCCATCCTCATCGGGTGATTGGAAGGAATGGTTATCACCGACCTAGCTTTACTATGGGCTGAATCCTTCCTAACAAACAGGATAGAAACCATAGGGATCAAAGCTTTCAAATCCACCTCAAGAGAATCCACCTGTGGAGTACCACAAAGATCATCCTTCTCCCCATTGCTATTCAACATTTACCTGGCTCCACTAATCAAGCTCATTAAAAGACACAGCCTCACATGCTACAACTACGCTGCAGACACACAAATAATCCACAAATTACAAGGCACACAGGAAGAAAACACTGGAGGGCTGCCTCCAAGGACTCAACGGCTGTATGAACTCAAACAACCTCAGACTCAACCCAGGCAAAACACAAATAACGATCATATCCATATCCAAAAGCGGAGAAAAAATCTCTAAATCCCATGGCCGACCGAACTTGGTATAGCACCAGCTCGATCAACGATAGTAAAGAACCTGGGAGTTTTGATGGACAACGAACTAAAGCTAGAGCCACAATTAAACGCTATAATCAAGAAATGCTTCTTCCTACGTGCAGTAAGAGAACACATTAAACCAGCACTGAAAATGGTACACTGGCTACCAATAAAACAAATCAAGTTCAAATAAATGTGCATAACGCACAGAGCAATCCACTGCCAAGGAGCAGAGTACCTAAAAGAGAAAATAAATGTCTACCGCCCAACAAGGCCACTCAGATCAAGCAACAACATCCACCTAGAACCAAAACCATACAACAAAAGAAAATTCAGGAGGATCATCTTTCTCTCACCTGGCACCAATAACCTGGAATTAACTACCAAAAAAACACACACGATACAAGAGATCATCTTCAATTCAGAAAAACGACTCAAAACCTGGCTCTTTGCCCCAGAACCAGAAGGAAACTACTATGAAGCATATATGTAGCAAGAAACAAGAATCCCAGAGAGGGAATTTATCTTGCCTAACCAGAGGGAGGGGAGAGGATGCCATTACTGCACACCACTATGCCAAAAGAGGCAACATAGGTAGGGTAGGCCCTCACTTGGGAATGGGCAAGGAGGGACCAAAAGGGCAGGGGGATGATGCTGTATCCACATACCATGCCCCCCCCCCCCCACACCCCTCCAGCACTATCTGAAATGTTGTCAGGCCTAGTACGATAGTCGCCTGTCTGTTTACATTTCCTTCCCACTCTCCCCCCTCCCTTCCTCATCTATGTCTTAGCTCTTGCACTATCTGAAATGTAGTCAGGCAGAGCACGATAGTTAATTTCACATCCTTCCTGTTCATGACCTGTAAGAATGTCATTGTATTTTCCTTTGTTCCCTCCCTTGCCTTGAAGCGTGCTGAAACACATTGTGTATATGTGCTATACAAATAAACAATCTCATCGCTAGTCCACAGAGGAAACATAGTCAGGGAAGCACTAACCAACACGGAAATGGGCAGGAAAGGAGTCGATTCCTGTAAACTATAATAAGCAAACCCCAGGATGGGGGTGGGGGGGGGGGGGAACAAGCCTGTGTGAGGAGCTCCTGGTGGCAACAGTAAAGACAGACAAGTGATCACAGTTTAAGGGTGTTTATCAAACTGTATATGCAGTGTGAAAAACCTGAAGGTGTCTCTCGAGCTAGTTCGCTGGAAACTGTCATCCAGGTGTCCAGGAGGCGGCCATCGCTATTGGAGCCAGTTCCTAGGGGTGGACCAGTGAGGGAGGATCACCTGGATAGGGGGTCCTCGGGGAGTGAGGGGTCGACAGGTGAGACGCGGTATTCCCCTTCCTTTGGCACCTTTCCTCCATCCTCTCATGTGGGAAACTCGGGACCACTGCCCCCCCCTCTTTTTCAAACACAAACACTTTCACACAACACAAAGGACAGACTAACACCACGTTTATGTGACATGTCCCAATAGAAATCAGGCAATTAATCAGAATCACACACACCTGACAGCTCTTTCCCTTGCCCACAGGGATAAAAGGTGGAGCCGGAGAGCACAGGACGAGCACGGCAGACAGCACGACGAGACGTCTAATTAGGCGTGGCGGTTCAAGAGAAGGAGAAAGGTGGCAGGAATCGAGAGGGTGGGGAGGGGAGAAGTGGCTTTGCCCTTTTCGTCCCGAACACGCAGAATCTTCGAGGAAGAAAGCCTTCGACTGCAAACAATAGCACAAGTGACTTGCAGCAGATGTCAACGGTAAATAGGGCAAGCAGGAGCGAGGGAAGCTCCCACAACCGTGTTAACAGCCTTGACTCCAGATCAGCCGAAAGGCAAACGGTTCATCACAGCCGGTCAGTCGAGGGGAGAACCTCTAAGAACCGGGCGGTGTTAATTGAGGATAGCAAAGTGGGAAATTTTAGCCAAGTTCAACAAACTATGAAAGAACTGTAAAAGTGTTAAGGGGAGACCAGCTGCAGAGGGAAACTGGCACCACGTGGGTGCTAACTCAAGAGACTTAGGTCGATCCCCATCTGAGCGAAACTACAGAAACCAATAGGCTGTAGGAAGACCACAGAAATAGGTCAAGGTGGTCATACTGAGGGTCAAGCAAAATCCCTGTACAATCGGAAGACTGATCTACAAACTGTGAGAGAAAGGGAAGTGAATCCCACCGTGAGAGAAAACAAAGGTCAGCAAATCCCAAGAGGGGCAAAGTTTAAAGTCCCAAGAAACCGTGTGTTGACAGAAGTGAACCCGGCCGAGGGATGTTCGCTGGTACTGTTTAAAAAGACATTAAGATTTGTGAAGAATGAAATGCCATAGTAAACCTGACCAGGGGAGGCTAGTATCAAGAGAGGTCAGTGCCCGGAAGAGGGGGACCCAAGGGTGGAGAATTCACACCCTAAGTGAAAAGAAGAAACAGACTAATTTGTTGAAGGAACATGTGTTTTATTATTTTGAAGACGGCAGGTCCTCGAGGGCAAGAGACTTTCAAGTGCAACAAGACTTAGCCATCGAAGGCCCCAATAGCTGAAAACGGAATTGTAATCTCGTGCTGGGAAAGCTCGAGAGGGTGCTGTGTACCACGATCGCACCTTGCCCCGTGCTCAAATCATGGGGCATGGAGACCCAGGCTACCGGCATCTGGATGTATCATTTGAGAACACTTGTTTCTTTTCTAGAGAACTATCCCGCACCCCTTTTTGTATTAGATTTAAGGTTTGGCAATAGGTTTCTTAGTATAGGCCCTTTTATTTGACAACGCCACTACAACTACCTTATTTTTCATTTGATGGTTGACGCTTACTCCCGTCTTAGATTTTGGTTTAGATTAGGCGTTTTTCCAACCTGCATACAGCTTTCATTGTTCAATAAACATCCTTGAACTATGAACCCGTGTGTCCATCTTACTTGTTGCCACCATGCCTTCACAGCGGGTTGTAAAAAAGCCTAATCTAAACCTAAATCTAAGATGGGAGTAAGCTACGACCATCAAATAATAATAAGGCAGTCCTAGCGGCGTCTTGTCAAATAAAAGGGCCTATACTAATAAAAACCTATCGCCAATCCTTACACTAAATACAAACAAAGAGTGTGGGATAGGGTTCACAGGAAAGAAAGAAGTGTTCACAAATGAGAAGTCAGGATGAGGTAGTCTGGGTCTTCCTTCTCCACGTTTCAAGCATGGGACAAGGTAGGACTCAGGAGCACAGCACAGGCTCGAGCTTTCCCAGCACAAGCTAACAATTCCGCTGTTAGCTATCAGAGCCTTAGGTAGTTAAGTCTCTTTTATACAAAAAGTCTCTTGCCTCTGAGGATCTGATGTGTTCCAAAATAAATAAAAGTTCCTTTCTGCTTACACGTTGGGTGATGTCTTTTCACCCCTGGATCCCCCTCTTCCGGGCTCCGATCCCTAGAAAGTTCCTAGCGATATCGGGACCTTCAGTGTTTCAATCTCTTGCTTCCGCGGGCCTGATATTCAAAACAAATGTTCTTTTCTACTTGTCTTTAGAGTGATGCTTCTTCACCCACTGATACCCCTCTTCCGGACTCAGACCCTTCCCGAACGTCAGCCTCCCTCTGTCAGGTTCACTACAGCTTTCAGCACAATCTTCTCTGTGCCATTCCTGAATCTTAATGTGTTTCGAAACAGTTCACTGTCCCCCTGTTCATCGGCATCCCTCCCTCCGGTTCACTCTTGTAAACATTTGCAATTCACACAGTTTCTTAAACAGTCCTTACGATGCAGGATTCACTTCCTTTAGCTTTAGCTTTACCTTCATTTGTCAGTCAAAGACTTTCGACTGTACAGAGGATTTTACTAGACCACCGTATGACCACTTAAACCCTCTTCCCGTGCCTTTCCAAGGGCCTTCTGGTAACAGAGGTTTCAACCATAGGGTAAGCCCAGAGTGTCTCATGTGAACACCCACGTAGTGTCCGACTCCTCTGTAGCTGGTTTTCCCCTCTTGAATCAAACAAAAAGTTCTTTGTACTTTCTTCAATTAGCCGTTTTGCTACTTATGTTGAAACAGTTTGGTTTCTTATCGGCTCTCCCCCCGACTCACCAGCCGTGATGAACCGCTTGGCTTTTTCATATTTTCTTTTTTTTTTTTTTTTTTACATTTATAAAGCGCTCACACAGCCCGCAGGCATCGAGGCGCTGTTATAGGAATAGTTGTTTTTTTTTTTTCTTAGTTGCGTAATTGTGTTTTTTTTTTTTCTTAGTTACGTAATTTATAACGGGCTTAAACACCCAGAGGTTTAAGCGCGGACCCGGGGATCGAACCTGTTGGTGCTTCGTGTCGTCTTGCTTCCAAGACGCGCACGCTGCCGCTGAGCTATCCTCCCGGGATATGTCTGGAAATAAGGCCGGTACCAGGGTGGCAAGCGTCTCCCTTCAGCTTGGTTATCAGCAGAGGAGGGCCTCGTGTACCGTAGACATCTGCTGGCTATTGTTCGCATACAATTCCTTCTGTGGAGATTTTACAGGTCTGGCTCGGAAAGGGCAAGGCCACTTCTCTACTCATCACCTTCTCAATCCGCGCCGTCTTTGTCCTCCTCTTGAACTGCTGTGCTGAGTAAGCTCTCATCGTGCAGTCTGCCTTGCTCGTATTGTGCTCTTGTGCTCCACCTTTTATCCCTGTGGAGAAAGGAAAGGGCCATCAGGTGTGCGAGTTTCTGGTCAATTGTCCGACTTTACCTGACCTATCCCAAACCAAGGGTCAGGCAAACAGTTGTATTAGTCTGTTGTCTTTCGTGGGGTAAGACCGTGTTTGGGTCGGAAAGGGGCGGGTTAGTTTGTCTCATCGTCCTACGTGGTAGGATGGGGAAAAGGTGCTATATGGAATTACAACTCTCATATTCTCAGTTGGGTCAGATTGATAGGATTTATGAGAGATGGGAATGACCGGGATTACTATCGTGAACAAGGGGGGGCAGGGGGAGGGGGGAGGGTTGTGGGAACGATAGTGTTTATTCAAACTAGATTGGGTGTTCGAAAAAGAATGATCAAAGTGACGCGGAAAATAATTATTGGGAGCATTTTGACCGAAAACAGGAAAACCAGAGTTTCTGGGAATTATGGTTTTCGAATGTACTGGGGTTTGGGCTCCTAGGGAATTTACCAGATATGGAGGGGTTGTTGGATTTGCATAAGGGAGATTCTTTAGGTGGAAGGGAGGTCGAGTTGGTGCAGCCTATAAAAGCTCGTCTTCGTCCCTTTCTTCGGCATAATACCGTGCCTCACCTTGGATATCCCCCCCCCGCCACCTGCCCCACCCTCTCCCAACCCCCCCGTCCAGCATAACCACAGCCTCCCCTACCCAGGTGATCCTCCCTCACCCGCAGAGTTGGGACCTGAGAACGCCAGCCCATCCTTGGCCACCTGAATGAGGGAGTCTTGAGTTCTACTTGTGAGAATACCCTCGGGTTTCTCACACCTGCTTCAACCAGACACAAACCACTAAATTAGTACAGGGGAAAAATGCCACCCCATCATACTTGGCAACTAGACGGACAAACTACAATACCAAACTCACAGGATAACCACAGATGTGGAACAAAGAAACGCAAAGACTAAGAGCTAAGGAAAAACCCCAATAACCCACTACCCCCACAAAATCTCAACTTTCCCCATACAGTTCTCGCACAGAAAGCCACTTCTCTGCACAGCAATCTGCACATACTTCACCATACCACAACAGACAACACAACCCATAACAACAGCAAATGGGAACTCTCACTCATCCGATAACCGCACTCAAGCTCACCACACAGTGAAAACCAACTAAAGTTGCCAACAGGACATCACAGCTCTCACTCTCCTACACCCTACTAACCCCGTCCACCCTCCTCTTTCAGAACCGCCAGAGCCCCTGGGGACCACTTCCGGTGGTGACGGTGCAGGAGTACAAAAACCTTTAACATTAAAAAAAGGAAAAAAGCCAAGTCTCTCACACCCTGGCAAACAGCATTGAAAAATACCATAACCCCACAGCCTGAGACGCCTGCTGGAGAAGGAATTGTGCAGAGTGCGAGATCAGGCACAGTTCCAGCTCTCATACCGAGACAAAAGCTGGAGACGTGACTCCAGTGTGCGAGATCTAGGTACAAGCCCAGAGCCTGGAAGGTGGGGCTGTGTTGGACATGGATGCAAGATTAGGGCATAACCCTCAAGTTCATACTGAGACAACCGCCTGAGATGGGTCTGTAGAGGGTGCAAGATTATGGCACAACCACAGAGCTCGAGACACCTGCTGAATGTGGAACTGTGCAGAGTGTGAGATCGGGCATCACGCCAGACCCGATACAGAGGAACTGCCAGGAGATGAGGCTGCGTGGGTGTTGGGCCAGAGCAACGCAAGATCTAGAGAGCTCATAGAAACCTTGCAGGTGAAGGGGTTGCGTGGGTGCGAGGTCAGAAGACAGGCCAAGAAATCACTGGGATGCTCCTGTCCAGAAGAGAACATGTGGGGAAATTAAAGCACGGTCAAGCCTGGAGCTCACACAGACTACAAACGTCTGCTGGACACAAGCAATAGATGCTGCTCAACATTAAGAGTCTCAAACTGCTAGTCACAGTCCACCCACTGCCTGTCCCGCAGATTCATCAGACGATTTAAGGAGAAGAATTCTTATTAAGTGGAAATGAAACAATCTTCAGTGAAAGGTCAATTCTAGGAAAGAACAAGTTACTTGTCGAAAGAACGTTACAGTTGGTAACTTGTTCTTCGCATGGATTGTGCCCTCCCACGTATTCCTCATTATAGACTCCCATAGCAGTGATAATTTTGGAGGTGGGAGTACTAGTTAATTTTTCTCATGAACGGAATGTAGTACCACCTTAGCAAATAATCCTTCATTGGAAGAAGAAGCCTCTAAGCAGTAATGCTTGATGAAGGTATGCACTGATGCCCATGTTGCAGCTGAACACATTTCTGCTGCAGGAATTCCCCTCTTCAGAGCCGCAGAAGTAGCCATACCCCTAGTGGAATGGGCTCGAAGCCCATCCGGCGGGTCCTGTCCCGCCAATCTGTAGCACTCAATTATGGCCAAAATGATCCAGCGGGGTATGGTTTGTTTTGACACCGCTAATCCCAATTTACGGCTAGTATAACCTACAAAAAGTTGGTCATCCTGACGTAATTTTGACATTCTTGAAATATAAAAACAGTTGGTAATATGATTTTTTTTGTGACAAGTTAAAGTCAGAAACTACTTTTGGTAAGAAAGGTTTAACATTAAGTACTTGTGAAAAGTAGTGTATTGAGGTTTGTACAAGAGAGCATGCAACTCACTAATCCTGTGGGCTGATGTTAAGGCCACAAGGAGGACAGTTTTTAATGTTAGAAGCCTCAAGGGACAGGAATGCAGAGGCTCAAAAGGTATAAAAAGTTAGAAACTTAAGAACAAGATCTAAATCCCAAGTCGGGACATGAAAAGGGACTGGAGGGTACACATTAGTGAGCCCTTTCAGGAATTGAATGATTAATGGAATTTTATAGTTAGGAAACCTCTTCCGAGGATCGCTTGAAAATGGACAGCGCAGCCAGATATCCTTTAATTGTTCCGATCTGGAGCCCCAGATTGGCTAGATGCAATAGGAAAGAAAGCACCATTGGTGTGCCACATAGAAAAGGGTCCACATCCTTATCCCTGCACCAGATACTGAATTCATTCCAACGACATCGGTACAAGGATTTAGTTGCTGGCCTTCTGGCCAAAAGCAAAATATCCATTACGTCATCCGGAAGATCCCAATCCTTGTATTTCAACCTCTCAGAAGCCAGTTGTGAAGGTGGAATATCTTGACCTCTGGATGGAGAACCCGACCTTCCTCTTGCGAGAGAATATCCTCTCTTTGCGGAAGATGTATTGGAGGACAGATGGACATGTCCAGAATGTCCGGGTACCACATCCTCCTGGTGGCCCAATCCGGGGCAATTAGGATCATGGTTCTCGTGAACTATGTCAACCTCCTGATTACGTGAGTAATCACGGGGACTGGCGAAAACGCGTACAGAAGTGTAAACTTCCAGTCCACCACGAACGCGTCTCCTAGAGGTCCTCTCGAAGGAAATTCCCTTGAGCAGTACTGTTCGCATTTCCGATTGACCCTGGTCGCAAACAGATCCACTTGAGGGGGTCCCCAAAGGGTGAAACTCTCTCGAAGGACTTCCTGAGCTAGTTCCCACTCGTGGGACACTGTTCTGCCAGCTCAGAGCGTCTGCCGCCGTATTCTGCTCTCCGGCTAGGTGAACTGCCGATAGAGAGATTCTTTCTCGTATTGCCCAGAACCAGAGCTACATTGCTTCTCTGCACAGTGGTAGTGACCCCCTACACCTAGTCTCTTGTTGAGGTAGTACACGGCCACCGTGTTGTCTGTCATTATCAGGACTTTCTTTCCCCTACAGAGGGCAGAAAGGCCTTCAGCTCCAACAGGTTGATGTGTAGTTTGGACTCCGATGGAGACCAACGACCGCTGATTGTCAGATCGTTGGTGTGGGCTCCCCACCCCGTGTGGCGTCCGTCACTACAGTTATCTCCGGCCATGGTTGCCAAAAAGATTCCACCTCGAGAATGTTGTTGTTGCAAGCCCACTAAAGAAAGTCTTGAGCAATTGTGCATGGAACCTGCAGAAGATCCGACATATTCCCCGAGAATTGGGACCACTGAGTCCAGAGAGCCCATTGAAGGGATCTCATCCTCAATCGAGCCTCTGTCACAAGAAAGATGCAGGATGCCATGAGACCGAGCAACCTCCGAAAATCGAAGGCCGGAAGATGTTGGGCATTTAGGAACTTTGTTACCATCTGCAGAATGTGGAGCGATCTCACCTCGGGAGGCGAGGCTTTGCCGGAGGAAGTATCCAGGTCTGCTCCGATAAACTGGAGCTTTTGGCATGGTATTATGTGGGACTTCATGAAATTGAGGGAGAAGCCCAGTCTGTGAAGGGAGTGACAGGTGAATGACAGATGTTCCTGTGCTTGTTCAGGAGAACGCGCTGTAATCAACCAATCGTCCAGGTAGGGGTAGATGTGAATCCCCCCCTCCCCTGAGACTCACTGCCATAACTGCCATCAGTTTGGTGAAAACCCTTGGGGCGGAGGTCAGCCCGAATGGCAGAACTCGAAATTGATGAGAACCGCCAACCGTGAACCTCAGGTACTTTCTGTGCTTGAGATGGATTGGCACATGAAAGTAAGCATCCTGAAGGTCCAATGATACCAACCAGTCTTGGAGTTGGATAGCCTGAAGGATCTGAGAAAGGGTTACCATCTTGAACTTGTCCTTCTTGAGGAACTTGTTCAAGTTTCTAAAGTCCAAGTTTCTTAAGTCCAAGATGGGTCTCAATCCTCCGTCCTTCTTTGGGATGAGAAAGTATGGGGAATACCAACCCTTGTTCCTCTCCGCTACAGGTACATGTTCTATTGCACCTTTCTCTAGCAGGGTTAACATTTCCTGCACATGGAGCAGATCTGGAATTTTGACAGAGTTGGTTCCCGGTGGATGGTCCCAAGGCCTTTTTAGGAAAGGAAGGCAGTAACCTTGAGCTACTGTCTCCAGTGCCCAAGCATCTGAAGTAATGCCTCGCCATTCTTTCAGATGCTGCGAGATTCTGCCTCCCAGCGGGGTCTTGTGTGATAAGGCCTCAGAGTGACTTGGAGGCGGCTGCAGGAGCGGCTGAGGGCAAAGATGCTGTTCCCGAGGCTGGTTTCGCACCTTTTCCTTGTTGACCACGAGTGACATTTCTTTTACTTCTTTGAATGGCCAGTCCTCTTCCAAAACAGGAGTAGTATCAAAAAAGAACGACCTCTCCAGGAAGATGAGCCTGAATAAGGTTTATGAGTCTGTCGCATAGAGGCGCTAAGAGATTTAGCCACCACTTTTGAGGTCTACAGTTTTTCTGACCTTTCATCAGCTTTACTGCCAAACAGCCTCAAGTCATCAAAAGGCATGTTGAGTAGCCTGACCTGCACATCAGGTGCAAACACCCCCACTTCCTCAACCACGCAAATCTGCGTAGCACTGTGCTTGCAGCCATGGATCTGCGGATACTATCAGCAGTATCCAGTCCAGACTGGAGACATTCCCTCATTGCCTCCTTTCCGTCTTTCACAATATTCAGGAAGCCTTCCCTTTCCTCGCTTTCTGGAATATGTTCAGCCGCCGCCGAAATGCAGTCCCACACAGTGTGGGTGAATCTGGCCAGGGTACAGGTGACATTTGTTGACTTGAGAGCCATGCTACCCGAGGTAAAGACCTTACAGGTCCAAGCATCCACCTTCTTATCCTCTCTATCCGGGGGGATAGATGGATGGGCTGTTTGCCTTGACGAAGTTGCTGCCTGAATAACCAGACTTTCTGGAGTGGGATGCCTTTTTAAATAATCAGGGTCAGAAGTAGAAGTCCTGTACTACTTAGGAAAATTACTGTTAACTGCAGAAGCAGTATCAGGAGCCTCCCAGTTTTTTCCCCACTGTTCTCTTAAGTGCTCTATGGAAGGGGAGAACTGGGTCCTTATGGGGGCCCTGGTCAAGTAGATCAGTCATATCAGCCTGATCAAACGTGGGTGAGGATCTACCCCAGGCAATGTATTCAACAACCCTATTCATCAAACTCCTGTACCCTGAATCTGCATGTTCTGCAGGGACAGGTTTTGTAACGTCTAGCTCTGGTGACGTATCAATGCCACTAGCAGTGTCAAGGTTGTCACACAGGTCTCATTTTCGATTCTGGATCGATTAATTCCTCTGGCACCTCTCTTGTACCATATTGTACTCCAAAAGGAAAAATGTCTTCTGAGACACTTTCTTCTTCAAAGAAAGAAGACCGACTTTAAAAAGTCTGACTTAGGCAAAGGAGTAACTCTACTTTCCTGTGTATGAGTTTGCCTCGAAGTAATCTTCGAAGGCACCGATGATGTCTTTGACAAAAGGTGTCAAAAGCTCCTTTGGCTTCGGTGTCTAAATCGTCGGCGCCAATGGCGTCGACGAAATCATCGAGGGCTTCGACGATATCGTCGGCGCCAATGGCGTCGACGAAATCATCGAGGGCTTCGACGACTTATGTTTCTTAGTTGGTGTTGGGGAAATCACTCGATTCTCAATGAGTCTTCGACGATTTGACGTCGGCTCGAGATTCACCCTTACTACTGGATCTTTCCACAGTTGTTCCGGACTCTCGTGCGTCGTCTGGCTCTTTTAAGGTTTCTTTGAGGGGGGGGGGGGGTCGAGGCTGCATTCTCAAAGACCTTAATTATCTTTCTTCTAAATTAATTCCATTTTCTTGGGGAATCCGATTTAGTCCGACATCTTACCAATTAGGTAGACTTATCAGAGGAAGAGGAGGGAGATCTACGTCTCCTCTTAATCTTATTTGAAGAAGAAAATGAAGAACGTCTGAATCTACTATGTGATCGAGACCTCTTGGAATGTTTTCGGTGGTTCGAATATTTCAATTTGCCCGACTTACTATGTTTTTTGACAAGGCCTTCGAAGAGGCCTTGGAATCTTCCCACCCCACCGCCAGTTTACCTTTTCGAAGGGATTGTGTCCTCCGACGTATTCCTTATCTTAGATAGAAATCCTTCAGCTTTGCTGGCCTCGGAAAATTTTTTCGCCAGAGGGCGCTGCGCGTCGATGATCGCCGAGTCGATGACCCTCGACGGCCTCCGTGCCGACGTCGACGTCATCCTGCCTATAAAGGCCGCGCGCAGCGTCCGTTGCTCAGTTCCGTTTTTCCGCGCTTCGTTGTGCCTCGGAACACCGTTGCTCAGTTCTCGTCAAGATAACGTATATAATATTTAACCTCGATATCGATGGCATCCTCCTCCGACCCGACGACCCCTCGGTCCGGTTTCAAAAAGTGCCGAGACTGCGGGAAGAAAATGTCGTTGACGGACCCTCACAGGGTCTGTTTGTGGTGTCTGGGAATCACGCACCAGAGTTCGGAGTGTGAGGAATGCCTTTCCATGACGGCGAAAGCCTTGAAGGAGCGTAGGGGGAAGCTCGAGAGAGGTAGGTCAACTTTAACTTCCTCGAAAGCTTCTTCGGTAGAGTCGAGACGTTCGTCTCCTCACCATAAAAAACACTCTCGATCTAGATCACGAAGTGGCTCCCACCACTCGTCGACATCGAGACACTCGAAGAAGAGACGTAGGAGATCCCCTTCGTCATCTTCGTCGAGTTCTCCTGAGAGAGTTCATTGCCCCACAAAACGCAGCTCGCAAGCTGAGTGGGAGGAATTCAGGAAAAAGATGCTAAGCGTCTTCGAGAAAGCGGCCTCGTCCCCCTCGAAGACAGCTGAGGGTGATACCCCGGGTAAAAAACCCAAAAAATCTAAACGCCGCGAGTCGCAGTACCCGGCGGAAAAGTCAACCCGAAAGCGCCTCGAGCCATCGGGAGATAAAGCATCATCGACGCCATCGTCGAAAACTCCTTCGAAACAGAGGTCGGCGCCATCGACGCCGTTGTCGAAGGATTCATCGGCGCATCAGTCGATCGAGTCGACGCCGACGTCGACGCCGATATCGACGCCGGTGAAGGAAAGAACCACGGCTACTCCACAGCCAACGGTTAGACAAAAGACCTCCGACTCGACGCCGAGAACGTCGACGTCGTTCTCGAGCAGGACTCCGATCCTTTCGAGTTCCTCGAGGCCTAGTACACATTTCTCGACGCTTTTCACGGCGCCTTCGAGTACTTTCACGTCGGTGTCGACGACATCGACGTTTTCAAGGCCTGTGATGATGGCTCCTTCTGCATTGGAAATGGGGTTTATACCATTCCAAAAACCAAAGTATCCCCCTTTAACCTCGATTTTTGAGGAAAGGGAGGATTCAGACCAAGATATTGATTTACAGAGGACCACATCACCAGAGCCAGAGACTTTCGCCTCTGAGGATAGAAGATTAAAAAATCTTCAGGATGCACTTCAGGAAGCTAGTGGCTT
This sequence comes from Ambystoma mexicanum, assembly GCF_040938575.1. Lineage (NCBI taxonomy): Eukaryota > Metazoa > Chordata > Amphibia > Caudata > Ambystomatidae > Ambystoma > Ambystoma mexicanum. Next base: position 198,093,822 of record NC_090931.1, on the reverse strand, counting down.
GGACACTTCTCCTGAAGCAGAATTTATCAAACCAGACCCAGGAGAACATGCGGAGACTCCATATAGAGCTCTGATGTCTAGAATCATAGAATTTATGGGTTGGTCTGCACCTTCTCCTGCCTTTCAGCAGGATGACCTCACTGACATACTGGACAAGGGCCCACAGGAGGATCCTGTGGTTCCATTTCACTCTGCTCTACAGAGAAGGATTTTGACAAACTGGGAAACGCCGGAAATTATCCCGGCAGTAAATAAAAAACTGTCAACAAAATACAGGGTGGCTAGTTCTGACCCTGAATATTTGTCAAAACACCCTACTCCTGAGAGCTTAGTTGTACAGGCTGCAACCTCATCAGGCAGCACATCTGCATACCCCACTGCTCCGCAGGATAGGGATGACAAAAAGTATGATGCCATGGCTAAGAAGGTTTTTTCTGCCTGTAGCATGGCGTTAAAGTCTATTAACGCGACCTGTACGCTCGCTAGGTTCAGCCACACCCTTTGGGAGTGCGCTTCATCAGCGGCTGACTGCCTCCAAGAAGGAGAGGAAAGGGACGCATTTTTAAACATCATCAGGGATGGTAAAGATGCGATGTGCGAGACCCTACAAACTGGCCTAGATTCTGCTGACAGTATCAGCAGGGCCATGGCGGCAAGTACCACAATCCGCAGGCATGCGTGGTTGAGGAAGTCTGGTTTTGCCTCTGACGTGCAAACCAGGCTTTTGAATATGCCCTTTGACGGTTCTACCCTCTTTGGAAAGAAGGCGGATGACAGTTTGGAGAAACTGCAAACGTCCAAGGCAGCAGCCAAGTCATTGGGAGCTGCTATCCGTCAGAATACCTTTCGTCCTTCGGGATCATCGTGGAGAGGACGGTCCTTTCGTTACTATTCCTCATATGGAAAGGGCAGAGGACGACCGGCTCAAAGAGGCCAAGGAAGATTTACCCGTGGTGGACGGGGTAGGGGAAAGAAAGCCGCACCCGCAGGAGCAGGAGCCACTTTACCTTCGGCAACTGCATCAGCCGCTTCAAAACCACTCTGAGGTCTCCCCTCACAGAACACCAGTAGGGGGCAGGTTAACTCACCATCTGACGGAATGGCAGGCTATTACGTCAGATGCTTGGGCTCTGGAGACAGTGGCCCAAGGTTACTGCCTGCCCTTCCTACATATCCCTCAGAGTCATCCACCGGGGAACAACCCTTTGAAGCTTCCAGATCCGCTCCTCTTGCAGGAGGTTTTAGACCTGCTAGAGAAAGGTGCCATAGAACTGGTACCTGTAGCGGAAAGGAACAAGGGTTGGTACTCCCCCTACTTCATAATACCGAAGAAGGACGGAGGACTGAGACCCATCTTAGACTTACGGGAATTGAACAAATTCCTCCGAAAGGACAAGTTCAAGATGGTGACTCTCTCTCAGATCCTTCAGGCCCTCCAGCTTCAGGACTGGTTGGTATCTCTAGACCTCCAGGACGCTTATTTCCATGTGCCGATCCATCCCAGGCACAGGAGATACCTGAGGTTCGCAATTGGCAGCTCTCATTATCAATTTCGAGTTCTGCCATTTGGGCTAACCTCCGCCCCGAGGGTCTTTACCAAGCTAATGTCGGTTGTGGCTGCAAGTCTAAGGAGGGAAGGGATTCATGTCTACCCTTACCTAGACGATTGGTTGATCAGAGCTGTATCTTCGGAACAGGCTCAGAGACAACTAGATTATGTTTGCCACTTCCTTCACAAGCTGGGCTTCTCCCTCAATTTAAAGAAGTCACAGATGATACCATCACAGAGACTCCAATTCATTGGAGCAGTCCTGGACACTTCCCTGGGAAGAGCCTTGCCACCAGAGGTGAGGGCTCGAGATATTCTGCAGATGGTCATCAGATTTCAGAATGCCCAATATCTCCCAGCCTACGACTTTCTGAGGTTGCTAGGCCTCATGGCATCCTGCATATTTCTCGTGCCGGAGGCTCGCCTGAGAATGAGATCCCTCCAGTGGGCACTGAGAACTCAGTGGTCACAGTTCTCAGGAAGGATGACAGATCTCCTTCGGATCCCGGTCAAAGTAGCCCGAGACCTTCAGTGGTGGGCCTGTCGGGAGAACATCCTGAAAGGAGAAATGTTTTGGCAACCATGGCCGGAGATAACAGTAGTCACGGATGCCTCACTCACGGGGTGGGGAGCTCACGCCAACGACTTGACCATCAGCGGTCGTTGGTCTCCATCGGAGTCCAGACTACATATCAACCTGTTGGAGCTGAGAGCCATCAGACTAGCGCTGAAGGCTTTTCTGCCGTCTGTACGGGGAAGAAACGTCCTAATAATGACGGACAATACAGTGGCCATGCACTACCTCAACAAAAGAGGAGGCGTAGGCTCACTACCACTGTGCAGAGAGGCGATGCAGCTCTGGTTTTGGGCAATTCAGGAAGGAATCTCTCTATCGGCAATTCACCTAGCCGGAGAGAAGAACTTGACAGCGGACGCTCTGAGCAGGCAGAGCACAGTCTCTCACGAGTGGGAGATAGCTCAGGAAGTCCTTCAAGAGATCTTCGCCCTTTGGGGAACCCCTCAAGTGGATCTGTTCGCAACCAGTATCAACAGGAAGTGCGACAGATTTTGCTCAAGGGAATTTCCCCCGAGAGGAGCTCTAGGAGATGCGTTCGTAGTGGACTGGGAGTTCCCACTTCTGTACGCGTTCCCTCCGGTCCCTGTCATTCCTCAAATGATCAGGAGGTTGAGAAGGTTTCGGAAGACCATGATCCTAATTGCCCCGGATTGGGCCAGGAGAACGTGGTACCCGGACCTTCTAGACATGTCCATCTGCCCTCCAATTCGACTGCCATACAGAGAGGATCTTCTCTCGCAGAAGGAAGGTCAGGTTCTCCATCCAGCCATCAAGACCCTCAACCTTCACGCTTGGTGTCTGAAAGGTTGAGGTACAAGGATTGGGACCTTCCGGATGATGTTATGGAGGTGTTGCTTTCGGCCAGAAGGCCGGCAACTAAAACTCTATACCGCTGCCGTTGGAACAAATTTTGCAGCTGGTGCAGAGAAAAGAATATTGAACCCTTTTCTTGTGGTACACCTATGGTGTTGTCATTCTTACTTTACCTGGCTAATTCAGGCCTACAGGTTGGCACAATTAAGGGCTATCTCGCAGCGCTATCAATCTTTAAGCGCACTGCAGAGGAGCCTTCATACTTCAAAATTCCATTGGTAATACAATACCTAAAAGGATTAACTAATGTTTATCCCCCGAAACCTTTTCAAGTTCCCTTATGGGATTTAAACCTAATTTTAAACTTCCTAAAGGGTGCCCCTTTTGAACCACTACACTCTTGTTCATTGAAGCTTCTCACCCTCAAAACTGTTTTGCTAATAGCATTGACATCTGCTAGAAGGGTTAGCGAGTTGCAAGCCTTATCGTGTAAACCTCCACATACAATCTTTTACAAGGACAAAGTTGTTCTTCAGGTGAAGCCTAACTTCCTCCCGAAGGTAGTCTCGGAGTTTCACATCACTCAGAAGATTATATTACCTTCTTTCTACCCTCCTCCTCATCCGGGGAAGGAGGAAGAGAGACTGCACAGGCTGGACCCTAAGCGAGCCTTGAGCTTTTATATCAGCAGATTGGCTAAGATCAGACAAGCAGACCAACTCTTTGTAGGTTATGCAGGACATAAGTTGGGCCTTCCAATAACAAAACAAACCATCTCCAGATGGATTATTTTAGCCATTCTGGAGTGCTACAAATTGGCAGGAAAGGAGCCTCCTCAAAATCTAAGGGCTCATTCTACCAGGGGTATCGCAACATCCTCAGCCCTTCAAAGAGGGGTGCCAATTCGAGATATATGTGCGGCTGCCACATGGTCGTCCGCACATACATTTACCAAATTCTATAGCCTGGATTCCTCCTCTAGTCAAGAAACTAGATTCGGCAAGGCTGTGTTACACTCTGTCCATTCTGGAAGGGTAACATAACTTTTATTACTCCCGCCTCCAGTCACAATACCACTGCTATGGGAGTCTATCTAAGATAAGGAATACGTCGGAGGACACAATCCCTTCGAAGAACTAGTTACTCTTACCTTGTAACGTTCTTTCGATGGGATGTTCCTCCGACGTATTCCTTATCGACCCTCCCATCCATCCCCGCAGTATGACTTCCTGTGGGTTTGCAGCCTATGCTCCTTCAAGGTGATTAGTCTAATCCAAAAAACATTACTGGGGACTACAAAACGGAACTGAGCAACGGACGCTGCGCGCGGCCTTTATAGGCAGGATGACGTCGACGTCGGCACGGAGGCCGTCGAGGGTCATCGACTCGGCGATCATCGACGCGCAGCGCCCTCTGGCGAAAAAATTTTCCGAGGCCAGCAAAGCTGAAGGATTTCTATCTAAGATAAGGAATACGTCGGAGGAACATCCCATCGAAAGAACGTTACAAGGTAAGAGTAACTAGTTCTTCTCTCACGAAGAGCATTCTCCGTCATCGACTGACAGGAGCCACAGTCTCTGGTTCGATGGTCTGAACCTTGACACCAAAGACAAAAGCGGTGAGGGTCTGTAATCGACATTTTCGATCCACAGTCGATACATTTTTTTTAACCCTGTCTTGGGAGTAGAAGGGGTACAAGAAGACGACATTTTCTTGAAGAAAATTTTGAAGCGCGCTGTTCAAGAGCGAAGCAATCGGAAAAACAGAACTGTAGCCGACAGGAGCGGCACAAGCTACTTATACTGATAGTGACATCGACACGGTACGGGGCCTGTCGAGGGACATCAAGGCCACGACCTTGTGCACAGCACCCTCTGCCGAGAAATATTTTTCAGAAGCAGCGAAGTTGATAAGATACGAATATCATAGATGAGGACTACGTGGGAGGACACAATCCATTCGAAATATAGTTTTCAGAACAACTTAAAGTGCCTGATTTGAAGCCAGACTACAGGGAATGGTGCTATTTTATTTAAAGCATGAAGTAGTGTTGCTTGCCATAAGATGACATCTAGAAAAAGTGACAGAACCCACGTTGGACCTCGAAGTATAAGCACAGACGTCTTCAGGAGGAAGAATCCCACCATAGCACAGTACTCTAGAACACAAGATACAACTGGTGTAACAAGGTGCAAATGGATACATTGGCATCTTTTTTTGCAGAACGACAAGCACCATAGGTCACACAAAGTAGATCTGATGCCCATCACATGGCGACAAGGTAAAACGTTATAGCCCAGCAAGCGTCAGACACATGCAAAGTTACCTACACTTCAGGAGCAGAACATTGATGCAAAATTCTTGTTACTCAAGAGTTGTAGGATTCCAGGTCAGGTGCAAAGACATTATCACGAGGGAAGAAGTCAGCATTTCATAGGCTTGGCTGTACTGATTTGAAACCCTCTGTGTGTGGACACACCAAGTGTGTTATGGAATTCCTACAAGATGCAAACAAGCAAGCAACACCATTGCCTTTAATCTTTCATGCATGCCTTCAACTACATGAATTTATGAATAGGAGTGCAACTATTTTGTGCATTCTATTTTTTTGGGCAAATTACTTGTGGTCTTAAAAAAGGTCAGCAGAGACATGTGTAGGAGACTGAGTCTGTCAGTTCAAATCTAAGCTTGTTGATACACCAGAGACGAGACTATCAAACAAAGATGAGAACCCAGAAGAATGAGGATCTCAGAGGCAAGCAGCATCATAGTTATTTTCATTCATTGTACAATACAACAATATAAAGCTTATGTACAATCCAACATCCAATAAAACCTATATACAAACAAAAGAATAGATCACATAAAAAGGATAAAACTGAAGTAAACTAATCTAAAATCTCATCTTCAGTTAATGAACAAAGATTTAATATCCCCCCCACATTTTGGTAAGATAATAGATCAAGCTCACATTTCCTTCAAGTTATTCAACCCATATCTTGTCCAAATGGGGCAAATAATGGTCAAAGGCACTAGCTAAAAGAGCGGTCCTTGTCCAATGGCTTAAAGCATCAAATAGAAGCATTAAATGTTTAGCTGTTTCAAGGATATTATCCCCAAAGAGTCAACATGCATGGTCCGATGTTGACCGAACCTCCCTCCAATCACTTGCATTGTTGAGACCAAGTTGAATTTAACTTGAAAGTATTTGAATGTAATCCAATTAGCAAAATAACTGGTGTAGTAAGCACCAGGACCAAACAAATACTGATGTACAGAGTCAATTGCTAGTGAGCTAGTAAAAGGATTCACAAGGGATTGCTCTATGGCAACATTATAGAGACTTGTCTTTTAAGCTTAGATGTTAACTTAGTAGATGAACTCAGTGGGAGACACGCCAAACCAAGGAAAACTCCTTATGCAATTTATGTAAATACATCTTTCCACAGCCAGAAACATCACTGTAGATTAATGAAACATGACTATGCAATATTGTGTTGAAGGAGTCTGCATTAGTTTCAGGGTTAAATTTAATCTACTGACCAATATACCACTAAGGATTGAAGGCAGCTGAAACTCGAAAAACTCAATTGTGTAAGAAGTTTAAAAATACTTAAAAAAGATGGACATTCAACTTTTGTGTCTGTCAGGTAGCTTTTGAGACAGTGCCTCAAAGCAGGGGGCAACGTTTGCACTAGTCAACAATAAAGAGGCAGTGGGGGTAAACCTGCATCACTACCTTAAGATTATTGCAATGCTACCAGTCTAGTGGAGTCATGGTACCAAAGACATCTGTGGCTGTATCTTGTCCCACAGGAAATGGTCCAACACGAAAGAGGAACCAAACAGTACCTAAAATCCTGTTTAATCTCCACTGGGGAGGCAGAGTCTGGGAAGGAGCAACCAATCTTTTACATGTAATGTCTGCCACAGACTGGATGAATAGGGTTCAATGACAGGGATTTTGTATGTAATCACAGGAAACCCTGAATGAGAAGCCTCGCTCACCCCATTCTTAAGATTGTATGCCAGGACACGTGTTGAGTGCCTAGACGTGTGCAATTTTTGACAGCATTGGTGCCGATGACTGAGCTCCAATGGCACTCTTGTTGGTCTCATACTTCGTGAGCACCCAAAACACAACTCTGCTTTGTTAAGGTGTGGGACCTGGGTAAATAATCTATACAGCTTTTTAAGCAGCTTGGGCTGAGCAACAATGCACTGAGATCAAGGAACATCAGTGTGCTCTCCGGTAGAATAGCACACTTGGGCAGTACCATGAAATACAACGCAATCAATTTAGGTGTTAATAGCAGATGCCCCTGGTAAAATTATGTGAACTGGAACCGTCTGGGCTCGGAGAGCCCCATCCACGCCGGAAAAGAAATGCAACACTCAGTCACATGATCTGCTAAAACAAAAGAACAAAAGGTCTACTTCACCAGAGGCTTCCCGATCCTTAATGCTTCAGGAAGAAGAAGAATATGGCTCGCTTGAATGAAAGTAAGCAGTTGTGCCAGTGGTGCAGAAGCACAACACCCAGCGAACAACCAGCTTCACAAAACTGACTGAAAGGAACAAGTTACTTACCTATAACTGTTGTTCTCCAGCATGGGTCTGGCATGGACTCACATGCTCATGAATATTCCCCGTCGTCAGGCCAGGAATCCTCGGTAAAGAAAAAATCAGTATCAGTTTCGTATCTGATCTGTCTTTCTTAGTAGTAACCAATCACTGACCTCTGGGTCATACTGCCCCCAGCCAATGACTGCCCTATACCTAAGCCCCTCCCCTGGCAGCCATCCTCAGATTTGGTAGCACGTAAAGTGGCAGTATGACCAAGTGAAGAGCCGCAGAGGGGAAGGAGGGAGGGTTCGCATGTGAATCCATGCCAGACCCATGCTGGAGAACAACAGTTGCAGGTAAGTAACTTGTTCCTTCTCCAGCATGGGGTCTGGCATGGATTCACATGCTCATGAATATAAGAATACATAGCAGTATACAAATGCACAGCCACGGGAGGTGGCAACAGGTTCAACATTAAGCAATACAACAACTCAACATTAAGCATCTCTTACCTCCTCACCAGGCTCACCTTAAGCGAACAGGTTGCGCAGCACTGCTTGGCCGACCCTGGACTCCTCCCTGGAGTCCCGATCGACGCAGTAGAATCTTGTGAAGGTGTGCGTCGACCTCCACGTAGCAGCCCTGCAGATGTCCAGCAGGGGCACACCAGACAGGAACGCTGTGGTAGCAGCGATCGCTCTGGTCGAATGGGCTCTCGGACGGCCGGGCAGCGGTCGGTTTGCCAACCAGTGACAGTGCATGATGCAGCCAGAGAGCCATCTGGAAATGGAAGCCTTCGAGAGAGCCTTCCCTTGATTCACAGGTCGAAAGTTCACTAACAGCTGTGTTGTCTTCCGAAAACTCTGTGTGGTCCACGTAGAACTTCAGCGCTCTAGCCACATCCAGCGAGTGCAAAGTCCTCTCGGCCGCAGACGAAGGCGACGTGAAGAAAACTGGCAACACCAAGGGCATAAAGGAGGGGTGCGTCCTCAGCACCACCCTCGTGTCGTGAAAAGTCAAGTATGGAGGCTTGCAAGATAGGGCCTGGATCTCTCCCATTCGTCGTGCGGAGGTGATGGCCACAAGAAATGCTGTCATCCACGACAGGAACTTCAACGGCGCTGAATGCATAGACTCGAATGGGGCACCCATGAGCCTGGTCAGCACCACGTTGAGCTCCCACGCCGGGGCAGGGGCCTTCACCAGCGGGAACGATCGAAATAATCCCTTCATAAATTCCTTCACCAGGCGATGAGACCCCAAGGACGCCCGTCCTGTAATTCTGGTGTATCGGGAAATGGCAGCCAGATGTATCTTGATGGGAGGCGTGAGCCAGTCCAGCTTTGGCCAGCGACAGTAGGTACGGCAATACCTGAGGGGCCGTAATCCGCAGAGGGTTAATCTTCTGTGCACGGCACCAGACAGAGAACCTCTTCCACTTATGTCCATAGCATTTGAAAGTTGAGGACGCCCTGGCTTTTGCAAGAACCTCTCTGCAGTCAGCCGGGATATCGTATCCTCCAATCTCTAGTGCTGCAGGAGCCAAGTCTGCAGGTTCAGCGACTCCGGGTGGTGATAGAGAATGGCGCCTCCTTCTCTGGAGAGAAGATCCGCGTCCGTCGCCAGCTTGATAGGTGGGGACGCTGACAAGTCCAGAAGGTCCGGGAACCAGATCGGTCTCGGCCACGCCAGTGCGACGAGGATCATCCTGCACCTGGACCTCTTGAGCTGGTTGATGAGAAGGAGCAGCAACGGCAACAGAGGGAACGCGTATAGGAACAGGCCGTCCCAAGGGAACGAGAAAGCATCGCCCATGCTCCTCGGTTGTGTGAACCTGCTGGCGAACCTCTGGCACTTGGAGTTCGTCGCGAACAGGTCGATCTGTGGTTTGTCCCACCGTTGAAAGAGCCGATCCACCTGGTCCTGGCATAGTTCCCACTCGTGGCACGAGCGCAGCTCCCTGCCGAGTGAGTCGGCAATGGTGTTTTTTATTCCTGCCAGGTGGAAGGGAACCAGAAACATCCCCTGGGGGACGGCCCAGTGCCACAGATCCTGGGCTTCCTTGGATAGGGCTGGGGATCTGATGCCTCCCTGCTTCCGGATGTAGAACATTGTGGTGTTGTTGGTGAAGATCCTCACCACTTGTCCTTGAGGGACGGAAGGAACGATTTGAGCGCCCAGAACACGGCTCGTAGCTCCAGGATGTTGATGTGAAGAGACCTCCCCTCCGGGAGCCAGAGGCCACTTGCGTCGAGATCTCCGGTGTGGGCACCCCCCATCCCTCCAGGGAGGCGTCTGTCGTTACCGTCTCCTGATACGCCGGGGCCTGAAAGTCCATGCCTGCCGCAAGGTGTGCACGGCCACCCCACCATAGAATCACCCGACGGAACTCCTCGTCGAGCGGGATCCTGTCTTCGAAGCTGCCTGCCGCTTGAATCCAGCGGGCGTCGAGGAACTCTTGCAGCGGACGCATCCGAAGTCTGGAAAAGGGCACAAGGTAGATGCATGAGGACATCATCCGGAGGAGGGACTTCATGGACCTCACTCTGGCCACATCCGTGGCTAACAGGCGCTGCACCTTGCCCAAAATGGCCTTCGTCCTTTCTTCCGACGGAGATGCCAATCGCTTCACTGTATCGAGCTTCACTCCCAGAAACAGTGCCACGTGCGACGGGACCAGATGGGATTTGGGGTAGTTAATGGCAAATCCCAGCTCCGTGAGCAGGCGGAGGTTCCTCGCTGTGTGTTCGACGGCAAGTTCTCTTGACCTTGCACGGATTAGCCAGTCGTCCAGGTAGGGGTAGACGTGGATCCCTTGCAGGCGCAGCCGCGCCGCCACAGGTGCAAGGCACTTGGTGAACACCCTGGGTGCCGACTTTAATCCGAACGGCAGGGCTCTGAATTGGTAGTGACGCCCCTGGACTACAAATCTGAGGAACTTTGTGGCCTTTTAGAATGGGGATGGGGAAGTAAGCATCCTCCAGGTCCAGTGACGATAGGAAGTCGCCCTCCTCCAGCTGTCCCAGCACGTGCTGGAGGGTGACCATCCTGAATTTCTGTGCCTTGATGTTCTTGTTCAACCGACGCAGATCCAGGATGGGGCGCCAACCGCCTGTCTTCTTTCTGACGAGGAAGTATCTTGAGTATACTCCAGAGCCCCGGAGCCTCTTGGGGACGAGCTCAATGGCACCCTGCTTGAGCATCGCCCTTACCTCCAACAGCAGTTGAGGGACGCGATTCTCCTTCCTGGCCACGGGAGGAATGAGAGGACACTGCTTTTGAAATTCCAGCGAGTGTCCGCGGGCCAGGGTGTCCAGCACCCAACGGTCGGTGGAGATGGACTCCCACACGCTGACTAACTTCGTCAGCCGGCCTCCCACCAGGGTGCTTCGGTGGGGGCCCGACGCTACGGCCGTTTCAGTCCTGCTTGGAAGAGGCCTTGCTGCCTTGGCCTCCTTGCCGACGGTGGCGAGACCCTCCTTGCTTGCCACGGCCTCTGTAGGCCTCCTGGGACGAGGAGCAGGCCGCCTGGCGGTAAGTAGAAGAGCCGCCGCTGGATCCCTTGGAGGCTCCCTGTCTGCCTCCAGAGCTCCGAAAGGGCCGCCGTTGCTGAAGGACTCCTAGGGCTCGGGCTGTTTGTGTCTGTCTTGATGGCCTGGAGGGACTCATCCACCGTCTTTCCAAACAGGTTGTTGCCGTCGAAAGGCATGTCCAACACTCTGGTCTGGACGTCCTGGCGAAAGTCCGTCGCCTTGAGCCATCCTCGTCGGCTGAGGCAAACCCCGTTGCCCAGTTGGCGAAATCCGGTATCGGCAATGTCCGGTGCCACCATTATGGCGTGATCCGACGCCACCTCGCCTTCCAGCAGAATCTGTAGGGCCTCCGCCCTCTTGTCGTCCGGTAGGAAGTCTAGCAGAGGAGCCATCTTGAACCAAAGCTCCCTGTCGTAACGGGCCACAATCGCTAAGGCATTGACCGCCTTAATCGTCGTCGCCGCCGACGAGATGACTCGTCGTCCCATGGAGTCCAACTTCTTGCCTTCGCTGTCTGGCGGAGAAGTGGAAGTTGAAGCCGCCAAATCCCGCTGCTTTCTTCTTGGCCGCTGCCGAGACGACAGAGTCCGGCGTGGGCTGGGCCCTGAGGCACAAGGGGGCGGCATCAGGGACCCGGTACTTCTTCTCGTACCTGTCCCTCTTGGCGGGTGTCGTGGAAGGGTTCTTGAGGATAGCCAGCCCCTCGTCCCAGATGTCGTCGAGCAATGGCACCGCGAGGACCATCTTTCTCTTGGCCTCTCGTCGTTGGTAAAGAAAACCTTCCTTTTTCTGTTCCTCAGGTCAGAGCTGGAAGAGCTCGGATGCCCTGGCTATCATGGCATGAAAAGAGCCAATTTTGTCGGGCAGAGAGGCCCGAGGGGGGACGTGATGACGGGATGTCCGTTGTGTCATTGCCGCCGTCGTCGTCAGTCCCCGTCGCTGTATCCGTCGCTGTATCCTCCCGAGGGTCCGGCCAGGGGGATGAGGGGTCCACAGGCCTCGCGGGCACGAAGGGCGGAGCGGGGTGGACGCTCCTCTGCTTGTTCGGAGGGCTTCCCGACGGGCCTGGTTCTGGATCCTCCGTCGGGGTCCGTGGTAAACTCGTCCTTATCTCAGTACATAAGGATTGGATCGCCAACAAAATGGCCGCCGAGCTATCCTGGAGCTCGGGTAATGGCTGCGACGGGCGGGATGGCTGCTCCACTGGGCCCTCGTAGTTGCCATCGTCGCTATCTTCGATCACATCAGCGGGAACCTTCCCCTGGGATCGAACCTTCTCGAACCTCTCGTTGAGGCCTATGAACCTCTCGTTGAGGCCTTTCACGGTTTCCACCGGATCCTCCTCGGAGGCTGAATCTGAGTCCGAAATGGGCAACGCCCCCCCCCTCTTTTTCCGCCGGGGTCTTCACGGGGGTCTTAACAATGGTCTGGAAAGAGGATTCCCTCCGCGGTGGCAGGGAAACTCTGGGCCCTGAGGCCGCCTCCACTGTCGTAGCCTCTACCGGCTTCGCTAGGGCCATTGTGACAACCTCGATAGAGGCCTTTGCCGGGTGGATCAAGGCCCTCACAACCTTAGGTGCGGCCTGGGCTTTCGCTTTGGGGGGGGGGGGGGAGGTCATCGCCTCGCTCCCCCTCAGCTCCCTTCGAGATCGACCGGGCCTCTCCAGAAGCTTACCAGGGTTCTCTGACTTCCTCTTCCCTGAACCAGAGCGCTGGCTCGTGGTTGATCGTGCCAGGGAAGTCGCACCCTGCCCGGCAGCTGAGGAGCCGACCTTTCGGCGCTCCCGGTGCCTGCGGACTCGCGGTGCTTAGCCTTCTGTTGGGCCCCCGTCGCCGGGGCACCCTCACAGGACTTAGAAGACTGCTCAGACTTTTTCTTCGCCTTCTCACCTGCTGTGCCCTTCTCCAGCCAGGCGGCGAGGCGGGAACGACTATCTTGCTTGGTCCGTTCCGACAGGTTCTTGCAGAACGCACAGTCCTTCTCCACGTGTGTCTTGTCCTCATAAAGGCAGTAGAGACATTGCAAATGCTCGTCCTCCTTGAAGACATTTTGCAATCCTTATCCTGGGCAGCTCCTGAACAACTTGGATCCGGGCGTCGAGCTTCCCTTGTCCTAGGCCATGTCCTTTGAGGTAGGCCACAGATCTTCTGGAATCCTCCAAGAAGTAACTTGACGAAAACTTCACCCTTGAGGGACGTAGAAGAATTCCGAAACGGGTCCCCGTTATCGGAAGTAGAATCGGTGGAGCTTGAGGCTCGCTTAACCAAAAAAAATGATAAATATCTCCTGAAAAAGCGCAAAAACTCAGTAAAAGCTCGAGAGCTAAAACACGGACTCCCAACACTTGAACGTGCAGTAAAAATCTGAGGATGGCTGCCAGGGGAGGGGCTTAGGTAGAGGGCAGTCATTGGCTGGGGGCAATATGACCCAGAGATCAGTGATTGGTTACTACTAAGAAAAACAGATCAGAAACGAAACGGATACTGGTTTTTTCTTTGCAGAGGATTCCCAGCCTGACGACGGGGAATATTCATGAGCATGTGAATCCATGCCAGAGCCCATGCTGGAGAAGGAGAGGCATCGCTTGAAGCAACTCAAAGACATGAGCCTGGTACAAAGCTAGAACCCAGTGGCCCACTCGCGAACGAAAAGATGTGGGGAAACGACAAGCCAGGAGTAGAAGAAAAAAAAACTAAAGGGGTGGGGTGTCAATTGGCAAATATAGGCACGTTTGTACCCATGCATTAATGCAGAGCCAAACCCATCTCCACCCCCGACAATTTCAATTTTAGATGTGAAAAGAATGATGTAAGCCACTGTCCAGAGGCCAGGTAGGATGACTGTTATGGGTACGTACATGTAAGGGTTCAGCAAAACGTTAGCTCATTATAGGGCACTAACAGAAGGTGTTATGCAGTGTCTGAGATCTAAGCTCTCAGTGAGACTCCAGCATCAAAACGGACTTTGCGGTGCAAGATCAGAGCACATAGTAGGACCATAGTAGAAGCAGGGGCTCTTTTGTGCATGACCAGAGAATCTAGTGAGACTACAGCAGAAGAACAAGTTACTTACCCCTGGTAACGTTCTTTCGACTGGATGTTCCTCCCACGTATTCCTCATCTTTGACAGACTCCCAAAGCAGTATTAGGTTTGGAGGAGGGTGTAGAATTACAATGTAAACATTTTCAAGGGCAGAGCAAAGTACTGCTTTGCCAAATGTACCATCCTGACCATGGGAAGCATCCAGACAGTAATGTTTAGTAAACGTGTGGATGGAAGACCACGTTGCAGCTTCACAGAGTTTTCTAATTGGAACACCGCTTTGAAGGGATGTAGATTTAGCTATGCCCCTGGTGGAATGAGCTCTCAAACCTTCAGGAGGGTATTTACCTGCCAGCCTGTAGCATTCTGATATTGTGAGAATTATCCATCTATACAAGGTCTGTTTGGAAATAGCCTGACCTAGCTTGTATCCTATGTATCCGATAAAAGGTTGGTCATCAACTCGCAATTTAGACATTCTGGAGACGTAAAAGCTTAGTGCTCTTCTAGGGTCCAACCTATGGAGTCTTTGACCCTTAAAATAACACTGTCCTTGTGGAAGACTGTAAAGGGTGGTTTGGATGAATGTGCCTTCAACTCGTTCACGCTACGGGCTGATGTCAGAGCTATCAATAGGATTGTCTTAAAGGTTAACCTTAGCAGACATGTGTGCAGAGGTTCAAACGGAGCACACATCAGGAATTTCAAAACCAGAGTAAGATCCCAAACCGGAACCTGGAAAGGAGATGGAGAGAACACATTAGTGAGTCTCTTTAGAAATGGAGTCAACAATAGTATTCTGAAATAGGAGCATTCCTCTGAAGAGCACTTCAAGATCAATAGCGCTGCCAAGTAGCCTTTGATGGTACCTATCTGAAGGCCCAAATTAGCTAACGATAGAAGAAAAGATAGGACATCGAGAGTTTTACACAGAATATTATGAACATTCTTTTCCTTGCACCAGTTCAAAACTTATTCCAGGGAGAACTGAGGGAGAAGCCCAGTCTGTTAAGAGTGGCAGGTGACTTTGAGATGATCCAGACCTTGTTCCGGAGAATCCGCCCTGATCGTCCAGGTAGTGGTAGATGTGAATCCCCTCTCTCCTGAGATTCGCTGCCACTACCGTCATCAGTTTGGAGAAAACCCTTGGGGCGGAGGTCAGCCCGAATGGCAGATCTCCAAACTGAAAATGAGAACCGCCAACTACAAACCAAGTATTTTCTGTGCTTGAGATGGATTGGCACATGAAAATAAGCATCTTGACGGTCCAATGACACCAACCAATGCTGGAATTGGAGGGCCTGAAGGATCTGAGAAAGTGTGACTATCCTGAACTTGTCCTTACAGAGGAACTTGTTCAAATATCTCAAGTCGCAGATGTTCTCATTCCTCCGTCCTTTTTGGGAATAAAAAAAATATGGGTAGTACCATCCCTTGTTGCTCTCCGCTACAAGTACTGGTTCTATCGCACCTTTCTCTAGCAGGGTTAAAATTTCCTGCACAAGGAGCGGATCCAGAATCCTTAAAGAGTGGTTTCCCGGTGGATTGTTCTGAGGTCGGTTTTATTAAAAGGAGGGCAATAACCGCGTCTGCCCACCCACTGGTGAACTGTGGCTCAAGACCTCAGTGTTTTTTTGGCGGCTGCTGCAGAGGCTGATGGTAAGGAGGCTGCTGCTTGAGCTGGCTTTGCACCTCTACCTCATCCACCACAAGCAAATCTTCCCTGACCTCTGACTGCCCATTCCTCTCACCCTTCCAACTTAGTAGTAGCAAAAAGATCGACCCCCTCCAAGGTTGCCCACTAGGACGAAAAAGCAGAGGTTGCCCAATAGCGGTGCCTAAATATTTGGCTGCCGCCTTTTAGGTCTGCAACTTCTCATGGCTCTCATCAGCCTTGTTGCCAAAAAGAGGATACCCGTCAAAAGGCATGTTGAGAAGCCTAGATGGCGCATCTGGTGCAAAACCAGACTTCCTCAACCACGCAAATCTGCGCATGACAGTGCTGGTAGCCATGGATCTGCTGATGCTAGGGACTCACACATGGCCTCTCTGCCGTCCTAAACAATAGCTAAGAAACGGTCCCTTTCATCCCCTTCAGGAATGTGCTCTGCCGCCATGGAGATACAGTCCAATAGAGTAAACAAACATTTTGCGAGGGCAGAAGTGGAGTTGGCAGATTTCAGTGCCACGCTCCCTGCAGAAAATACCTTCCTCGCCCATCCATCTACGCGCTTGTCGTCCCTATCAGGAGGGACTGTGAAGTACGATGCCTGTTTTGAAGTAGCCGTAGCTGCCTGTACCAACAGACTCTCCGTAGTGGGGCGTTTCGACAGGTAGTCAGGGTGCCTACTAGAGGGACGGTATTTTTTGTCAGGTTCTGGTCGACTGCCGGATTAGACTTCGGAGTCTCCCAGTTCCTAGCCACCCTTTTTTTGTAGTGCCACATGAAAGAGCAAAATGGGAACAGTCCGAGGACCATTGTTCAGAATGTCTGTTAAGTCGTCTTGGTCATAGGGTAATGAGGGCCTACTTATAGGAAGAGTCAGCATGTTCCCCTGGTTCAGGCTTTCTGCACTCCAGTTCTGGGGAGGTATCAACCCCACTTGCAGTTTGCAAGTTTTCACACAAATCCTGCATTCGGCTTTCCTTAGAGATAAAGCTCTCTGGTACATTGTGTGTACCGTATTGCAACTCAAATGGTGCTTCCTCATATCAGAATGCTCCTCTTCAAAAGTAAAGGACTTGAAAAAAAATCCTTCTTCGGGAGCTAAGCATAAACTTTGTCTGGTTTTGTAACCACAGGCTTCGACGTTGTCGACATTTTCTTTGTCGACGTAGATGGAGAAGCGCTAGGCGCCGACGGCGTGGCTGGCAAATGTGGCACAGCCGGCGAAGACTTCGGCCCAATGTCGACAGAGGATTTAAGAGGCGTCGAGGGCCTGGCAGGCATCGAAGGCACCGCCGAAGTTGTCGGATGGCGTTGATGACCTCGACTTTTCACCTTGTTTCAGATCAGGGCCTTGAGGGCTCACGATGTGGATCAGTTTTACATGGGCCTGAGGGCGCGCAGGATTTCGACCGAGACCTCTTCTTTCCGGCTTCATCGGAGCATGGCTGTGTTGTCAAATATTTTCTACATTTGCACCCTGAAGGCTTCCCATTCAGCCGTTGTTGATTTTTTTGAAGGGCATGCGACCCCTTCAGGGGAATCGTCAAATGAACAAGTCGACGAAGGTGACCGTCAGGGCCTCCTCTTCAACTTTTTCAAGGGCGAAGAAGAGTGGTGGGAACCACTCCTCGACCTAGAACACTTGGCCTTCTTCCTCCGAGGAGGGTCGTCCCTCGACTCGTTGGTCAAAGGCCTAGTGGTTCGGGTATGTGACTGAGGATTTTTTCCTCCCTTAAGTTTCCCCTTCCGTTCCCTCAAGGATTTTCCAGTCATGGATTGGCACTTGGAACAATCAGTGGCATCGTGGCTCTCCCCGAGAGACCACATGCAGATGCGATGCAGGTCAGTAAGTGACATTTTTTCGAGCCACAATCTCAGCATTTCTTAAAGCCGGACTTCTGCGTCAACGGTGTCGAAGAAGAAGACATATTGATAATCTTTAATGTACATCACAGAAGAGGAGCACCAGATTTCAATGGAAGCAAACGCTAAAGCGGAAAAACTGGACTGAGCCCAACGGGCGCTGCACGAGCTATATATACCCTTCGATGAATCACCCTCGACGCACAGCGCCCTCGGATGAAAAATGTTTCCCAAGCAGCTGAAGCTGGACATTAGATGTCAAAGATGAGTAATACGTGGGAGGACACAATCTATTTTAAAAGGCTCTGTAGTATGGTATCCGAGCACAGCAAGACTACAGTAAGAGCAGGAGATAAGTACATTGTGCTTACCTTACTTCCCTTATCAATGCCGCTTTGCCCACTTCTTTCTGTCCCATCTCCTTCAAACGTGCAACTATTAACCCTATTTTAGAGATCTAGACTTGCCTCTTCTCTATCGAATTTCTGAACTTTCTTCTTCCTTTCCACTCCAAACTCTTAAAAAGAACGTTCTTCTCAATTTTTTTACCATCCGAATCTCAACTCTACTTCCTTTGACTCAACTGGGTTCCCACCCAGCACACTACATGGAAACCACTCTTCATATCACCAACTCACTCCTTGCCGCCAGGCACAAATGCTTTATTTTTAAATACTCCTCCTTCCAAGCAACTGCCATTCTATTTAGAAGACGCTTATAATAGATCAATAGGTATCATCTTTGTCTATATACATAATTTTGTTTGGTCATTTCTGAATATATCTTCATCATAGCTATCCCAATGAGGTCAACTCAGACACGAGGCACGTACTGAGAGACCTAATGATGAAACGGGGACTGTGTAGACATTGAAACAATACACCTTAAAGATCATGTCAAGTCCTCATTTCCTTAGGTAAAGCCTTCTATTGGAAATACAGATCTGTTAACAGAGGCATTGGTGCACAATGTGATGACCTTATTTAGACAGAGCTTGTGACAGGATGCCATGATTGGGTTAACTCAAAGAACAGTTTGGGTACATAAAACGTGAGGCAATGCAAAGCTGACCTGATTTGGGCTGTGTTAGTGCAGGGGGTTGAGACAGAATAATACCCTTAATATTTGACATTACAAGGTCTAGCACTAACAGTTTTCTTGTTTGA
Source organism: Ambystoma mexicanum (assembly GCF_040938575.1). Taxonomy (NCBI): domain Eukaryota; kingdom Metazoa; phylum Chordata; class Amphibia; order Caudata; family Ambystomatidae; genus Ambystoma; species Ambystoma mexicanum. Next base: position 198,075,043 of record NC_090931.1, on the reverse strand, counting down.
ATCTCTCTCAAGGATAATGTTAGGAGGACAGCTTCGTGTTAACTTGTGCATGAAAGAGACCTAATGGAGGGAACAGTGATTCAGACTTTTGAAAGCAATGCAAATGTGTGGATCAGAAGAGACTAAATTTAGAGCCAATTATCTGGTGAACAGCAATTGGCAGGAAATGTATTCTGTATACCAGGCATATAGACCGGTTTTAAGACAAGCAAATGATAAGGTGCAGCAGACACCATGCAATTTAGTGGATCCACCTTAGATATTAGACATTCCTTTTTTAATACCTTGAATAAGACAATTGGAATTAACATAAACATGCCCACTGACAGATGTTATTAAGCAACTACTCTCTGGACGTGCATGTGTGTGATGGGCCCAGGTGTACTGCCCTGGCCTGATGCATAACAAAAATGAGTAAACATCGGTAATTATACCACTTTATATGCAATGTATTATTTTTGGAATGGGCCCAACCCCTTAAATGTGCTATTCTTGTTAACAAGGGACTGTATTTTTGAGAATCAGATTCTCATTGTAGCAAGAGTTAAATGTAAATAGGATCCAAGTATGTGTAATTAACATGTCCATCATGCATTAGACTGTAAAAACAATGGTCCTTATCTTTCTTTTTCTCTTCTCCTTTCTCTTTTTTGATCTCGTACAGATTATATGCGAGTTTTGTTAACCTCGAAAAAGCCAAGTGGGGCAAAACATTGGCACGTGCTGTCCAATAAATCATGTTATATGAGCATACTGTGATCAAGTGTTCGTTTTGAACATCAGACTAATGAGGTTTAGGATATATGATCAGGTGTTTGGAAAAAAGCTATGATTGGATCAGTTCCAAATTTTGATTTAGAGATTAGGGTTTCTTTGATTTAGGTCATTGGAATTGTGGATTGTGTTTGGGCTGTAAAATAAATAGAGACCCTAATTGCTGTTTCTCAGGTTTTTGAAATAAGTGTGAAGTGCATGTATTATAGTTTTTCCATAATTAGGACCAACCCTTTTTCCACAGCGCTTAGGCCTCTGGTTTATCTATTTATACCAGCTGTGTTATTCTCATTCACTTATATTATTCTGCCGCATTTAAAACAGTCAATCACTGCACTCTGTTTGCTCTTGCTACTCTTGGTTTCTCAGATTCTGTATTGTCCACCTACATCTCTCTAACCACACCTACTCTGTTACTAGTGCCGGTCACACTTCCTCTCCTCTGGTGTCCCGCAAGGTTCAGTCCTTTATCCTTCCTTTTCTAGCTTCTCATGTTCCCAACCTTCTCACTACGTCAATCTTTTCCCGTTTCAACTATTGCTAGGTCCGTCTCATCGGCCTGCCCTCCTCTTCCCTCACGCCACTCAGTCTTAAACTCTGCTATTGGTCTTAACTTTTCACTCTGTTGCCCGATCCTCCATTTCCCCCTTCTCCTCTTTCCATCTCTCTCCTCCCCCAAGACTTCCTATTCCATTTCCTCTGTATAGTCTTTAAATGCCACCATGTCTTCCCCCACCGTACCTTTTTGCACTGGTGTCACCATACTCCCAGTCATCCGCTCTGCTCACAATATCTTCATCTTTTCGCCTCCTTACACCAAATTAAGCTTAAACACCTGCCGTCAGAATACAGCAAACATTTGGTCCAGCTGGATACAAAGTGCCTCTTGTACTCGCACACTCTCCGACCACCCTCAGCACCTGTCCACATGCTTGATCTATTGGGAGGCTTACTGGAGCCCAGCCAGCCCACCCAATTCCTTATCTGGGTCAAACGTTTGCACACACGCATTCTAAGCCTCTTCTGAAAGTTTTCCCATACTCTGAACTGTGGTTCCTGAGGGCGTTCCCACCAAAGGCGCATTCAGACCATATTAATGGGAAAAGGAACTATATAAATGACTACTACTTTTATTTCCCCCTAAACCTCCCTCTGCTCAGTCTTGTTTACGTTCCTACTCCACTCACCCCCAAACTTTGTAACTCTTTCTCCTGATAGTCGCTCCTCTCTTTCTCACCACACCTTCCGCTCTCGCTTAAAAGCACACCTTCCTCCCTTTAACTCCCTACTGGTCTGGTCATAAAATACCTAATCAGTCCTTATTTTGTAGCGTTTTATTGTAAACTTAGTTCAGTGCTTTGGCGAAAGTGCTACATAAATTTAAAAAAATACTAACTACAAATACATAGTGAGACTAAAAAGAGAAGTGCATTACGTCAGACCATTGCATAGATTTTTTCACGCAAATGCCTCAACCAGAAAGCCTGAGGCCTTTGGGCGAGTGGCGCAATATAAAAAGCATATAGATAGATATAGAAAATCAATTAACTGCTGAAAGTCAAGGGCATGGGGCATGCACCCCCCACCTCATATTTTGTTCAAGTACCACAGGAGGTTAAAAAAAATAATCTCTAGGAGAGAAAGGGAAACCTATTGCAGAAGCATGACATACAAGAGCATGTCTCTAGTGGTTTGCAAGCCAAAAGAATAGTTCCATGCCTGCGCCATGTTGCGATAACCAAGGATGGAGGGACTATGTACAAAGGTTCCACTTTTGCGGCTGCTCACAGAAGTCATGCTCTGGGCCAAAAATATAGGTTTCCACTGTTGTCTTAGAGAAGGCCCAACCAAAGTTGAAGCACAATACCACGTTCACAAATAAACACTGCTTCCAAAATCAGACAGACACTGAAACTATTCGTTTTGTAGAGGTCCTGTTATCGGAGAGCAGGTAGCTGCTAGAATTCCACACTTCTAAAAACGAAACGAGCACTAAACCGGTCCATTTTGTTAGCCAGGCGCAGTGGCATGTGCAGCATGCACATTCTAGGCTGCTCCCGCATTAGGCTTTGGATTCTGGCAAAGGCGAGGTGCACGCAATAAATCCAATCTTTCCACTGCGCTGCAGAAACGGTTTCCTAGACCCATCCAATCTGCGAATTTCACAGAAGATAACACCCCAGGGTCATCCAGTCTGTTAAATAGCTCTAAAGCAAGTGCCACTCCTTTCCACTCCAATCTTTGATTCCAAGTCTACACTTAATCCATCAAGAAGCAAAGCAGCAGCATATCGAACGTAACTATTACTGTAAAAGAATCACCCAAGGAGAGGGATTGCAACACCACGTGTCCTATAAAGCAAAGAACACAAGACCCAATGTGTAGTACGACCAGAAGCAACACCAGGCCTGCACTCAGGAAGGGTCAGAGCCCCACTGACGATTCCGGGCCACGCTGATGCAAGCAAACATTGTCATTCTCCATCCACAGCAATGCAGAGGGAAACGCCAGCCCGTTTTATTACCCAAGCGCTACACAGGTATGAGACAGTCCTCAGCTAGCAGACCATGTGCATTCATGCATCAGTCTCTGCCATTGATGCCACAGGCAGCAATTCTATTAGCTTCCAGGTCATATGCAAATAGAATTACATTCGTCGTCAGTAGGGCCATATACACAGGCGGGGAGCAGTCTCTCAGGAATTAGGATGCTCACAGGCAGGCAGCCATTCTTCTCAGCTCTCCGGCCGATCGCAGGTAGGCAGGCGTCAGCCGTCTTTCTCTGCAGCCTCAGCTTATTGGATTCCTTGCCCGAGAAATCTGACTTCTCCTTCTGCAGCCCACATGACTGGCGATTCATTAGAAGGCCACGCGGGAGTAATTTCTTCGACCCTTTTAACTGTTAATGAATTAGCATTGCCTGAAAGCACACGAGGCGGACGGAGTTGGCAGCAGCCTTGGGCACACCCAGGCATTGTAAAGCATGTTGGCCGCGCCTTGCCCTACCCCTTAGGGTGCACCATCCATCCTCCTCTGCCACAGTTAGGAAGCGCTTCAGGCCAATGCAATAATTGGAAGTACTGTCTGAACGTGTTTTCCACTCAAGATTGCTTCAGCCTGTGATCACTGGGTCCTGCAACTCCTTCCCGCTCTGATCCGTGGTTACGAGTATTAGAGATGCATAGGCTGTGCTGCATACCTGCAGCTCCCAGACCAACCCTCTACATCGCATTGTCTCTTATGGAGAGATAGGGCAGTGATTTGATAGCTGGGAAGATCAAAAGGGGTCTTCAAATGTATAGCAGACCAAGCCTTCACCAGGCACTGCAGTCTTCATCCCCCCCCCCCCCAATCAAATGGCTGCGGTGTCGCCCTATGCCCTTCCTGCCTCACTCCCCAATTAGTCATCAGCCTTGGTCACTACTATAAGGGCACTTCATTTATTTATGTAGGTGTTTTGTAGCGTGAATCACGATGCATTGTGGCCAATTCAAACTGAAGGTCTGCAAGGCAGAGGTTGGAGAAACACATGTAGGTCTCACAATGGTTAGTCAGTAGGAGTGATCCAACCTTAGTACCATCAAGAAATCAAAAGGTAAGGCGAGCCCCATCACTCAGCATAAGGCCCGGTGAACCGAATTTCTCAGTTAGGGGGTGATGGCTATCTTTCCTTTGGCTTTTAATTGAAGCAATAGCTTTTGTAAAGCATTCGCAGAGGTCATACATCGCATACAGAGTTAAAGTAATAGCAGGGTCTGAAATTGCTGGGAGCCATTTATCCCCTGCTTCTAGCTTGAAACAACAAGCTACCAGAAGCTACTTTTTGCTTCCGATGCCAACTGATGCCTTAACAAAACATATGTAACCTTTACTTTGAGTATTTGAGATGGTTAATAAAGAACAGTAATGACACATCCAGTACACTTTCAAAGATAATGGATTATACATAAGCGGCAAATGGTAAGTTTCTTTCGACTGGATGTTCCTCCCACGTATTCCCCATCTTTAGATATCTTCACTTACAGCTTTAGCTGCTGCGGAAAAAAATGTCAGCAAAAGGTGCTGTGCGCCAATGCAGTCGACTATGTCCCTCAAGGGCTTCCATCTCAGGGTCAACGTCATCGTCAGTATATATATATAGCACACGCAGAAGCCCTTCAGTTGGTTTTACGCCCTCCTTTTGCAGAAATATCAGCATCAGTGAGTCCCAGACAGTACCAGACTTTGAAAGAGCGCAGTGTAATGCCTGGAAATTCTACTACGGGGTAGGCTGTGAGGGGTGATGAGTAATACATGGGAGGAACATCTAGTCGAAAGAAAGATACCACGGGTAAGTAACTTGTTCTTCAAATGGATTGTGGCCTCCCATGTATTCCTCATCTTTAGATGGACTCCCAAAGCAGTGCAAGGTCTTGGAGGAGGGAGTCGGAATTCAAATTTAAGATTTGGCATGGAATGAATGTAGGACAGCTTTTCTGAATTCTCGTTGAAGGCCAGAGGATGAGTCCATACAGTACAGCTTTGCAAATGTATGCATGGTAGACCAAGTTGCTTCTGCACAAATGTCCCTTTTAGGCGCCCCTCTTTACAGAGCAGATGATGTTACCATGCCCTTTGTGGAATGAGCTCTCAGGCCTTCAGGGGGATCTTTTCCAGCCAATCTGTAGCATTCTGTAATGACAAGAGTTATCCATCTGGATAGCGTTTGTCTTTTTACTGGTAGTCCCAGTTTGTGTCTAGTGTAACCTGTGAAAAGTTGGTCATGGTGACGTATCTTTGCCATCCTTGAAACGTAAAAGGTCAGAACCCTTCTGGGATCAGACCTATGCAGCCTTTCCTCTTTGCCAGGATGAGGGGGCAGATAAAAAAGTTGGTAGTACAATTTTCTGGGATACGTGAAAATGCAAAAGCACATTGACATTTTAAGACAAGATTTAGGTCCCAAATAGGCACTTGAAATGGTGTAGGAAGGAACACATTAGTGAGCCCTTAAAGAAATTGTATGATTAAAAAGGCATCTTAAAATAGGATACCTACTCAGATGTGCGCTTTGAAAGCACTGCTAAATAGACTAATAGTTCCAACCTGGAGCCCCAGATTTGCTAAACACAACAAGAAAAATATAGGTGTACTGCACTGAAAAGGGTCCACATCCTTTCCCCTACGCCAGCTACTGTATTTATTCCAATGGCAGCGGTACACAGATTTCATTGATGGCATCCTGGCTGAAAGCAAGATCTTCATAAAGAAATCTGGGAGGTCCCAATCGTTATATCTCAACCTCTCAGAAACCATGCATGAAGGTTGAGCGTCTTGACCTCTGGATAGAGAACCCGACCCTCCTCTCACGAGAGAAGGTCCTCTCTTTGAGTAAGACCTATTGGAGGATAGGACATATCTAGAAGGTCTGTGTACCACGTCCTCCTGCTACAATCTGGAGCAATTAGCATCATGTTTTTCCCAAACTCTCAACCTCCTGAACACGTAAGGAATGACAGGGACTGGAGTAAACGTGTACAGTATTTGTATTTTATTTATTTGTATAGCGCGCCTGGCCCAAAGGCATCTGTAGTACTCCCAATCCACTACAAACGAGTTTCCTAGAGCTTCTCTTGGGGGAAATTTCCTGGAGCAGAACAGGTTGCACTCCCGGTTGACACTGGTCACAAACAGAGGTACTCAAAAGGGCGAAGATCTCTTGAAGGACTTCCTGAGCTAGTTCCCACTCGTGGGAAGACTGCTGTGCCTCATCAGAGCGTCTGCCGTTGTGTTCTTTCCAGATAGGTCAACTGCCGATAGGGAGATTCCTTCTTGAATTGCCCAGAACCAGAGCTGCATCGCCTCTGTACAGTGGGAGTGAACCTATGCCGCCTCTTTTGTTGAGATAATACATGGCCACAGTCTTGTTTGTCATTATCAGGACATTCTTTCCCCGTACAGAAAATCCTTCAGCGCTAGTCCGACTGCCTTCAGCTCCAAAAGGTTGATGTGTAGTTTGACTCAGATGGAGACCAACGACCGCTGATTGTCAGATTGTTGGCGTGGGCTCCCCGCCCCGTAAGTGAGGCATCCGTCACTAATGTTATCTCCGGCTATGGTTGCCAAAAAGTTTCTCCTTTCAGAATGTTGTCCTTGCAGGCCCACCACAGAAGATCCTGCGTGACTCTGCTCGGAACCTAAAGAAGGTCCGACATCTTGCCTGGGAATTGAGACCACTGAGTCATGAGAGCCCATTGGAGGGATCTCATTCTTAGACGAGCCTCTGGCACCAGAAAAATACACTATGCCATGAGGCCAAGCAACCTCAAAAAGTCTAAGGCCAGAAGACACTGGGCACTCTGGAATTGGGAGACCATCTGCAGAATGTGTTGAGCCATCACCTCTGGTGGCAAGGCTTTCCGCCCCCGGATGCATCCAGGACTGCTCCGATGAACTGGAGTCGTTGAGATGGTATCATGTGGAACTTCTTGAAATAGAGGGAGAAGCCCAGTCTGTGGAGAAAGTGGCAGGTTACGCATAGATTTTACGGGGCCTGTTCGGGAGAGCGAGCCCTGATCAGCCAATCGTCCAGGTAGGGGTAGACTTGGACCACGCCCCTCCTGAGACTTGATGCCACCACCGCCATCTACTTGATGAAAACCCTCAGACGGAGGTAAGCTTGAATGGCAGAACTCGAAAAAGATAATGAGAACCGCCAACAGCAAACCTCAGGTTCCTTATGTGCTTGTGATGCATTGGCACATGAAAGTAAACATTATGAATATCCAATGACACCATCCAATCCTGAAGCTTGAGGGTCTGAAGGATCTGAGAAAGGTAAACCATCTTTAACTTGCCCTTCCTGAGGAACTTGTTCAAGCATTTCAAGTCCAAAATAGATCTCAATCCTCCGTCCTTCTTGAGAATTAGGAAATAAGGAGAGTACCACAGTTTGTACCTCTACGTTACAGGTACTGGTTCTATAGCACCTCTCTCTAGCAGGCTCAAAATCTCCGGCACAAGCAACAGATCTAAAACTTTGAATGAGTGGCTCCCTGGTGGATGGTCCCGAGGCCTTTTTAGAAAGGGTAGGCAGTAACCCTGGGCTACCGTTTCCAACACCTATGCATCGGAAGTAATACCTCACCATTCGTGTAGGTGCTGTGAGAGTGTGCCTCCCAACAGGGTCTTGTGTATTAGACCTCAGAGTCGTTTTGAGGCAGCTGAAGCAGCGGCTGACGGTAAAGTAGCCGCTGCTTGGATGGACTTGGCACCCCTCCCTATTTCATCATGAGGGAATCTTTTTTGGCCCCTCTAACTAGCCAGTCCTCTCGCCCTTCCAACTGAGGAGGAGAAGAAGTGAAAGGACCTACCCCTCCAAGAGAATCCACTGGGGCGAGATGTTTGTGGCTGACTGATGGCAGCGCCAAAGGATTTGGCTGCCGTCTTTGCGGTCTACAGCTTCTCCAGGCTTTAGTCAGCCTTGCTGCCAAACAGATGAGAGCTTTCGAAGGGCATGTTGAAGAGTCTAGACTGCATGTCCTGTGCAAATCCAGACTTCCTCAACCCTGCAAACCTGCGCATCACAGTGCTCGTCGCCATGGCTCTACTAACACTATCAGCAGAGTCCAATGCAGAGACTCACACATGGCCTCCTTTCCGTCTTACAATATTAAGGAAGCAGTCTCTTTCTTACCCTTCGGGAATATGATCAGACCCCCTAGCTATGCAGTCCCAAAGGGTGAATGTAAATACTGCTAATGCGCAAGGGTCATTTGCAGACTCATACCTTCATTGCCCAAGCGTCAAAATGCTCATCGTCCCGGTCAGGTGGGATGGTTGGATATGCAGCTTGTTTGCAAGTAGATGTTGCCGACATCACTGCCTGAACTACCAGGCTCTGTGGTGTATAGTGAAGTAGTCGGAGTTGCTAGTTGAACGCATTTACTTTTTGGTGAGGTTTTTATTCACCGCAGGACTCAGTCTCCCAATTGGGCTTAACTCTTCTTTGGAGGCCGATATGAAAAGGAAGTACAGGATCCTCCTGTGGACCTTTGTTGAGGATGCCTTTCAGGTCGTCTTGCTCGAATGGAGGAGCAGGTCTGCCCCATCCCAGAAATGCAATGACCCTGGACATACGTTGCCTGTAAGAGGCCTCTGCCGGGTCTGGCCAAATTCAAGTTCTGGAGAGGTGTCGATACCACTTGCAGATTGAAGGTTTTCAAGTTTCTTAGGCTAGATTCTTTGGAGATAACAACATCAGGTACATTGGGAGTGCCAAACTCCAAACCAAAAGGTGGGGTGTCTTGGTCCAATGGCTCATGCTCCTCGGAGGATAAGGATTTGAAGAAATCCTTTCTAGGCAAGAGCTTATAGAATTTTACCATTTCTTTAGTGGGTAAGGGCATATGTGAATTCGAGCCCAAAGGCGTCGAAGATTTAGATGTCGTTGACGGTTGGACACCGAAGGCGTCGATGGCTTCGACTCCGAAGACTTAGACGGTGCCTATTTCTTTGACGATTTATGCACCGCCTGAGTCCTCGAAGGACTTGAACATCGACTCGATGGAGTTTGACAATTTCTCGTCGAGTCGAGACCTCAAAAGGTTCTCCGTGGTCCTCCACCTTGCGTACCGAACTCAAGGGCGTGCAGGATTTAGCTTTAACCCTTTCCTTGTCGGCTTTATGCAGCGCGACAGGAGCATGGCTTTCTTCTTTTTCTTTTGACGGGGACGGGGTCTCCTTCTTAATAATGTTTAACATTTTCTGCCTAAACTCCTCCCATTGTGCAGGAGTCAAAGGTTTTGTCGGACAGGATATACTTCTCTCTGGAGAAGAATCGGAGAAGCTCTAAGGCGACCCAGTGATAGTATTCGTACCTATTACACTACAATGGAGGAAGTTGGAACAGTCTTCGTGGAACCACAAACCGAATGATTCTGCAAACTGAATTAGCACGCTTTTTTGTATGTTTAACTATGCCTCCAATCAACTCAGGTGCATGAGCTGAAAGCACTTTAAAGTAAGCTGTGGGCAGTCTGGCATTAAGTGAGATTCCCAAAATGTTGTCTTTCCATATCCATGGTGAAGTTACCAGAACTTGAGTATTCCTCGCCCCTTGAGGGACAGGAGATCGTACTAAAACCAAAACTTGTAGGTGGAAAGCAGATGACTCACTCCTCATTTGCAGGTTAAAATTTAGGTAAAAGGTGAGAGATCTGAAACTATTGGTTTACATATGAATTATATCTTATCAAAAGGCAAGACTTAGAATCTATCACTGATAACCTGAGAAATAAAAAAAAATGCAAATAGAAAAACAGATGTTTAAATAAAGAAATACACTAAGAATTTAAGAGCAATCGGGGAAGCTAATAAATCTTGTGCCCGGAATATGTATATAAAGAGAATTTGCATTTAAAGAATGAAGCCAGAGGCAAGGGTGGAGGATTCCAGAGAATGTCTGGGTGGAAGAGAAATGCACAACACAGCACAATAGCTTAGATAACCCCTTACAAGGGAGAAGGGTTTCTAGGAAACCCCAGCCTATCAGAACCCTGCTTGATTAGCAGTCATTTAAACAATCATGTTCTATGCCTTGGATATCAATTGTCTCTATCGATGATTGACCTCTGCCAAGAGCTCATGTGGTTCGAAATCTCTAGGTGTCTAATCCCCAATAGAATTGGGCCTTGATTTCCATCAACCATTAAGAGCTACAAAGTCAGCTAAGCTGTATACATTGCTGAGCTGACAAACACTCCCAATAACCTTCTGCACCGGGAACCTCATACACCATAATGTGGCTTCTGAAATCAACTGCAGTTGCTAAACCCTCACCAACGATTACAACATACCCAATCACCATTGGCAAAGTGCCTCCATCAAGCAGCACACGTACCCATAGAAATACTCCTCCCATTTGCTGCATACAATCGTCTGCTGCATGCAGACCCAGTGAAAGCAGAAACGCAGCCAGCCACACTGTATAAATCAGGAGAACAGACACCGGACCTCTTACCAAACTGCTTCAAGGAGAAAGAGCAATGTGATCCAAGATGGCGGTTTGAGGTTATATAACCTCCTTCGCCTGGACCACGTGACGAGAGTCCAGAACAAGAGAATGCTAAACACTAGTTGCCAACACGATCAGTGAGATCAGGCCCTGGGTCCGCCCCCTACGCCCACCGATGGGTTGAAGGCCCAAGAAGGGAGAAAAGAGGCAGTCAAGGGGCAGAAGGCATGGAGACCTGAAAGAGGAAAAAAAGAGGCAGTAGCTGTTAACGCCTGGAGGAGAGATGGCCAAGAGTGCTGTGAGGAAGAGGTGCTCTGTGCTTGGTTGGGCTTGACCCATGTGGAATGGTGTACCAATTAACCACAGTTGTTAGAATGATTTGGAATTCTGGAATCACAGGTTCTGCAAGAACTAGAAATGCAAATGTTCTGCTAGAGGCAATAATAGCAATATAGGATAGAGAACTGCAAGCAAAACAGAGACAGGAAGCCCAAGGGATTAAAAGGACAATGAGAATCTTAGAGTAAGGGTATTGCCCTCTAGATATTTTGGAAAAGCACTTCATTCAATCCCAGCCAATGGTTAAGGATCAAGGGAACACAGGTCCAAACTATCGGTAGAGCCACAGGTTGCAAGCCCAGACATATAGTTCGAAATGTGGTCTGTGCAGGTATTATTCTTTGAAGGAAGTACCAAAGGGTCTATAAAACGCAGATAAAGAGCAAAGGAAATGCATTCTGAGAAGTGTAGTCATGGAACAAACACGCCCACAAGACTGGACGAAAGCCCCATATGCCAAGACAGAGATAAAAATTGCTGGGAGTTATTTAGTACTTGGTTGTATCCTAGAATAACCTAATGAGTGACTTTGTACTCTCCAGGCCAATTGGTTCCATAAAGACCGATTTGACATTAACCATGGGTGTTTGGCAATGTGTCTAACGGAGCATTAGGACCTATCTAGAAGACAATTATACCATGAATAGCTATTCCCGGTGTAACATACGTCATTCTAGCATATCTTAAAAGGTCAATATCGGTCGGAATTCCATAGGGTTACTTCTGTCACCCTTCTTAAATATCAGAATTATCACGGATCGCTTCCAGGAAGGCGGCTTAGGTCGGTGTGACTTATTAATGGTCATTGAAAAGGCTAAACCTATAGGTAACTACTCTTCTGGATTTGAAAGGCATATTTGTATCAGATGGTATGCGCAGTATAAGAAGACTATCCAAGTTCCATCGATGACACATGCCTCTATAATATGTCTTTGTAGATGCATAATGATCAACCTTGTTCCATTGCAGAGTCCCTGTGATGGCATAAGATTGCATAGTACGAGGATTACAGCACCTACTTTCAGTTTTAGCTCATGAGGAGGCATTCGTCCTACAGCATTTCTCTCTTTAGAGACTGAAACGTTGAGCAGGTAATTAACTGGTCCTTGACACTGGAATCAACGTGCCCTGTGCGAAGAGAAGTGGAAGTAGTAACTTGAAATTATTCCTAAAGTTTGCGATAGTGGAAGGTGAAGGTGACAGCACAGAACCGTGCTCATTCCGTTTGCTGAAATAATACCTGTTGCTGAATTGGAAGGGCACAAAGATGTGCACTTTGCCATTTGGACCACAGAGGGCAACCCAAAACTGATAAAATGCACCGGCCGAGTACAGAAACATCCCCAAGCGTGTATATGTGATAGATAACAAAACGCAGAAAGGTTGAGCTCCACTAAGTATGTTGCGCTGCTAGACTCCTAATATTTCAAAGGAACTATCAATAAGGTGACTGTGATCCAACAAAAACAGAAACATGCAAATTTATGTCCAATGTATCTTGTATTCAGATTCTTGTCATCAGCCAGACTGATTTGCCGACACTTGTTTCGACCTTCTGCGGTCTTTCTCAAGGCAAAAATCTAATTGAAGTCCTGCTGGTTCAGCTGCTCTGCTGAAAATTATTTGGAATTAATCCAAGTGTCATCTCCAAAGTACCTGAAAATGACAGCCTGTTCAGCTAAACAACTTAATAAAAATGCAACAGTCACTGCAGAGCTCCAGCGTTTATCATGAAGCACAAATCTGTGTGTATGGGATACATTACTCACCGTAATCATATTTCTAATGCTTGTATCTGCTTAGATTCACATGCTGTGCATAGGCCAACATCTAGTGGAAGCTGCGGAGTATTACAGTTTGTTTTTCGAAACTCGAAAATGGGCGTCGACACGGGGCGTGCCAGTAATACTATCCCTAGTGTGACGTCCACTGTACCCATGATCCCTCACGCGTGTAGGACCCTCCGATTGTATTTTTTCTGACATGAGGTAGCATGAGGAGTAGCACGAGTACAGATTATACAAGCAGATAAAGGAAGATCAGACTACAAGCATCCATGCGCCTTCTCTCAGAGGGGAGGAAGGGTGGGGTCGCATGTGAATCTAAGCAGATACAAGCATCAGAAATACGATTACGGTGAGCAATGTTTCCCTTCTGAGGCTCGTGGAATCTGCTTAGATGACATGCTGTGCATAGATTAGCGAGCAGTATTAGAAGAAGGCGGTGGGATGTGAGAAGGGTCCTGAGCAAACAGATGTCTTAGAACCGCTTGTCCCACTTGGGCATCTGTCTTGGAACGAGTGTCAATGCAGTAGTGCTGAGTAAAAGTGTGAATAGAGCTCCAAGTAGCTGCTATGCAAATGGTGTCTAGGGGTACATTTGCAATAAAAGCCAGCGTGGCCCCAATGCCTCTTGTAGAGTGGGCTCTTGGCGTGAAAGGCAGAGTTTTTTCTGAAAGGGAGTAACACAGCTGGATACAATTAACAATCCACTTAGAGATGGCACCTTTAGAGATGCGATCTCCCTCTTTGCCTGTCGCTACAGAGACAAACAGTTGGTCTGTTTTTCTTAGCGGCCTGGTCTTGTCTACATAGTAGAGGACTGCTCTTCGCACATCTAGTGTGTGTAGTTTCACCTCAGCCGAGCTGTTGGGTTCTTGGAAGAAAGCCGGAAGCTCTATGGACTGGTTAACGTGGAATTTTTGAATGAATTTAGGTGAGAACCTAGGGTGTGTACATAGAACCAGTTTATCTTTATGAACAGTAAAGAAAGGATCCTGCACTGACAGAGCCTGAATTTCACGGACCCCTCTTATGGATGTAATGGTTACTAAGAAGGCAGTTTTAAAGGTCAGGTGTTTAAGACTGGCTTTATGCATGGGTTCAAATGGTGGCCCCATGTGCTTAGCAAGCACCACATTAAGGTCCCAACCCGGTGGTGGGTTAGAAATTGGAGGGTGGAGTCCCTTTACCCCTTCCATAAAAGCTTTAACCACTGGCACTTTCCATCACGAAACCTTGTTATGGGAGTTGGTGTAGGCTGACAGAGCTGCCAGGTGTACCTAAAGTGAATTAAATAAATACCAACCCTGCGCCCAGCAGGTGGAGCATGTAGGCGACAATATTGGAAGGAGTGCAATCAACCGGGTGTATTTGTCTATTCGGGCACCAGATAAATCTTTTCCATTTGTCAAAATAACAGTGTCTTGAGTGTTTGGCTTCCTAGATTTCTTTAGGATGTCCATGCACCTCTGTGGTAAATTGAGGTAGGTGTCCAAACTCTAACTTCAGGAGCCATTCTGCCAAGTTCAGTGAGCTGGGTTGAGGATGCACTGTTTGACCTTGGTGCTGGGATAGTAGGTTGTACCAGCACGGGAGTCTGATGGGTTTGCACGCTGCTAGTCTGAGCAGGTGTGGGTACCACGCATGTCTCGCCCACATGGGAGCAACTAGGATGAGCGTCATTGATTCCTTGTGCATCTTGCTGACCACTTTCCTCATAAGAGGAGTTGGTGGAAAAGCGTAAGCAAGCATCCCTGACCAGTTTGTCCACAGGACGTTCCCCTTGGAGCCTGGTTGGGGAAACCTGGATGCGAAGTCTGGGCATTGTCTGTTTTCGCTTGTGGCGAATAGGTCTATAGTGGGGAAGCCCCACTGTGAGAAGATGTCTTCTATGACTTCTCTGTGTAGACACCATTCGTGTTCTCTTGGGAGGGGGACCTCTGCTCAAAGAGTCCGCTCGTGAATTGAGCTCCCCTGGAACATGTTGAGATGACAGGTAGATGTTCCGTCTGAGTGCCCATATCCAAATTTTCTGGGCAAGCTTGGACAGATTTGGCGAACGAGTTCCTCCCTGCTTGTTTAGGTAAAACATTGCTGTTGTGCTGTCTGTCAAGATCTGCACTGACAGGTTCAGCAGGTGGGGCTCGAACGCTTGAAACGCTTTAAATACTGCCAGAAGCTCTAGCAGATTGATATGATTCTTGGCCACTGTGTGAGACCAGAGACCCTAAGCTGTGTGGTGAAGGTGTGCTCCCCACCCTGACAGGGATGCGTCTGTTGTGACTACAGCCTGTACCTCGGGATCATAAAAGTGTTTCCCCTTTGACAGGTTTTCTCTTGTTCACCAGTGAAGACTTTGTACAAGTGTTGGCGAAACGACCACTAGATCGTCCCACTGACCACTTGCCTGAGACCACTGTTTCACCAACCATTCTTGCATGGGACGCAGGCGCCCGTGGGGGACCAAGTAAATACATGACGCCATCATGCCTAGCAAGCGCACCGCTTTGCGCACCGTTATCTGGCGACCAGCCCGATATAGAGGAATTTGCAGCAGTAGATTCCGAATTCTTTCCTCTAATGGAAAGGCCAACCCCTCGTGTGTTTATAACAGCTCCTAGGAACAGTTCGGAGGTGCTTGGCACCAGACTTGACTTTTTCTTGTTTATGGAGAAACCCAATTCAAAGAGGAGGTCGATTGTTCTTTAAATGTTTGCACTGCAAATTGCTGGGGTTTCCCCCGTGATGAGCCAGTCGTCCAGGTAAGGGTACACTGGGATTGCCTCCCTGCGTAGGTGTGCCGTCACCACCACCAGAACCTTGGTGAATACCCTTGGAGCCAGGGCTATACCGAAGGGCAGCACCTTGAACTGGTAGTGCGGACTGTCCACCTTGAAGCGCAAGAATCTTCTGTGCGCTGGGAACATGGATATATGAAAATAGGCATCTTTCATGTCCAATGTTGCCATGTAATCCCCCTTTTTTAGGAGGGGGATTACCTCTTGGAGAGTAGTCATGTGAAATTTTTGGGGCTTGACATACTTGTTTGCAGGGCGTAGGTCTAAAACTGGGCGCATTGTCAAATCTTTTTTTTGGCACAAGGAAGTAAGTTGAATAAATACCCTTGTTTACCTGTTTGCCCGGGACGAGTTCGATCGTTTCCTTTTCTAGAAGATTGACGTATGAATGTATTCTTTGTCGTGGAGAGTGGTTTTGGGGACGCTCTAACAGTTCTATGCAGTATCCTGCGGACACTGTGGACAGCACCCATCTGTCTGATGTGATCCATTCCCAAGCTTGGATGAAGTTGGTAATGCGTCCCCCTACTGGAGATGTGTGGGAAGGGACCCTGATCTCGGCGTCACTATTTTGCGGGAGGCGTGCCGCCTCTGCTGGGGCTGCCTCTACCCTTATCATGACTCCTCGTTTCCCCTGTTGTAATTTTGGGTAGACTGCTGGTTGTTACTCCGTGGAGTACCCTGCCCCTGAGAATAGTTGGAGCCTCTTTGTGAATTTTGGCCGCGTGGGCAACAAAAATTGCCATTCCCTCTTTGATTAGGGGGCTTGTTGGTCAACTGTTCCTGGGATTTCAGAGTCTCGTACTCATCATTGGCATTTTTTAATGCGTCCTCTACCGCCTTGCCAAACAGTAGCTCAGGCTCCACCGGCTTCTCTATTTAGGATGCTTGTGTCTCGGGTTTAAACCCCGATTGTCTTAGCCAAGCCTGCCTCTTAATAACAGTGCTCTCTGCAATCAGTCTGCCGGCGTTATCCGTGGCATCAAAGGTTGCCTTAAGGATGCAACTGGAAACAGCTCTCCCCTCCGACGCAACCTGTGCCAACTGGCTTTTTAAAGGTTCCGGTGCAGAGTCGATGAGTGCAGCAACTTGTTCCCACTGGTGGCAGTTGTAACTAGCCAGCAGAGTGGTGGAGTTGGCAATCCTTGCCTGGTAGGCGGAAGTGGAGGCTACCTTCCTTCCCAACCCGTAGATCTTTTTGCTCTCCTTGTAGGGGGAGCCTCAGACGATAAGGGTGTTCCCGTCCTCTTTCGGGTATTAGTCACTACCAGGGAGTCCGGTTTCAGTTACCCCCTTATGTATAGTGGATCTGACTAGGCTGCCCTGAACAACTTTTCGATCCTGGGGTTTACTGCCCTGGTGAGGTTCAGATTGAGAAGGGAAGGATCAATTCTCCTTTGTATAGACTTGAGAATGGGGATGGCCTGGGCAATGGGTCTCTTTTCTCACACTAGATCCTTGGCAAAGTCCCTCTCCTCCTGAGCTCCCCGAGTATCTATGCGGAAGTGTTCTGCCACTCTAGACAAAACCTCATTTAGGAGAGGTTGGTTATCGACTGGAGAGTCAGTAACTGGAGGTTCCTTGCCTACTGGGGAGTCTACTCTGTAGACTTCTGGGTCATCTTCGTCCTCCTCTTGGTCCTCGTCATCCCAGTAGTAGTCCACCCCAGTTTGGTCGTCCAACGCTGCCAAATCTGGATCCTCATTATACTGAGAGTATGGCTGCACGTAGAAAGGGTCAGAAGACAGACTTTGCGTTGGTGCCTCAACTCGAGGTTTCTTACCAGGGGGTTGCGGGTCCCTAGACCCTGAGGGAGTAGCCCCGTCAGGGGTATAGGAGAGGAAGTGATCTGGATTCTTGGCATAGAAGTCTGCTAGGGATGACATTCTAGACATAACTGTCTATATCCTCACTGGACCATTCTTTAAAGCTGGGGATTACCCTTTCTTGGGAAGGTTTCCCTGCAATATCTTGACTGGACCTATGGGCTTGTGCAGGTGTCTTGGTTAGTTTAACAGAAGACTGAACTGTCCTTATGCTTCTGTGGTGCAGAAGAAGGCTGAGAATGTTTCTTCTGCTGTTTCCCCCCCTCCCCGTGAGTGGAAGAGTGCTTCCCTAAGGTTTTCACCTTCTCAGGGATTTTTGATGTCTGGCGTCGAGATTCTGGTTGGGACTCGGGAGCAGCCGTCGCGCGCGGTCTGCGGACGCCGACTCCTGGAGTGCGGCCAGGGGATGGTGGTCGGCTTCGTCTTCGGACGATCGTACCTCTATTACTTTGGTGAGTGAGGCAATCTTGGCAACAGTGGATGGTTGCCTGGCGTCATGCAGCGATCTTGACCGAGAACGCCCAGAGGACAACGATTCGGTCGACCGTTCTCTTTGTGCCTCTTTTCGAGAACTCGACACGCGCTTCGAATCTCGGTTGGACTTCGAGTGTTTAGTGGAAGTGGTGTGGGTAGCGCTCGTGTCGCCGGGTGTCTTCCCCATAGCTGCCCTGCCGGACAACCTTCTGAGGTCGGGGACTTGCGCTTGGCTGTCTTTCGACGCCACGTTGCCCTCGCCGTCCAATAGTACGGCGTTGCTGCCATCACTGAAGGTGCCCTCCGCTTCCATGGCCTCTCGTTGCCTGGCGTGGTGGGCCCAATGTTTGGTCGAACAGTCCTTTAGAGCCTTAGAGCCTTAGCCTTGAACCGGCTACACGCTCTGCAGTTCGCCTCAGGGTGGTCCCTCGGCAAGCAGAGGTTACAGGTGGCGTGTCTGTCAACCCAAGGGTACTTGCAGTTGCACTTGGGGCAAAATTGGAAAGGGGTACCCTCCATATGCACCCTGTGGCATATGGAGGGTACCCCTGCAGGAATATATATATATATATATATGTACATATTAGACCACCTATATATGTTTCATTAAGAATATTCATAATATATACCATGGATTGTATGTCTCCTCCAATGTATAGTTATGTATAGTGATTCGACCAATATGAGAGGGACCCGCAAGGGTTATACACAGCCTCATGTCACAGCATCTGGGCGCCCGCGAGGGTAACACACTGCCCATTAATATCAACATTTTTTTAAACTTATGATATACAGAGATCAGAGTAGGATAGAATACATATTAGAGGCACCCGCAAGGGTTAAGTACCGCCTCTAGATTTAATTCCCTATCACTTGTGATTTTGCAATATGCACATTATACTATGCACTTTATTGATAGCACTCAGCACTTTATCAAACATATATATATGAATATACACTTGTGCACTATATCTTGTACACGATCACCCGCTTTCCACCACAGATCCACAGATCATATATATATGAATATAAGTGAGTGAAGAGTATGTACCACCCCCCACTCTCCCTACTTGTACAGGGCCGAGGCCAGAGGCCCAAAGTCCGTCGTGCAGCTCTCGACGGTAGTTTTTTTTTCCGGGCCGGCGTCGAGCTTCAAACTTTGATGACTCGACGTGAGTATGGAAGAAACAGGGAAATATTATAACTTTTAGCAAAATTATGGCTAAAGCCAGGGAACTCTGCGGAATGCTTCCGACCAGTATGGCGGAAAAAAACAATCTGAGGGTCCTACACACATGAGGGATCATGGGTACAGTGGACGTCACACTAAGGATAGGATTACTGGCACGGCCCGTGTCGACGCCCATTTTCAAGTTTCGAAAAACAAACTAATACCCCGCAGCTTCCACTAGATGTCGGCCTATGCACAGCATGTGATCTAAGCAGATTCCACAAGCATATAGATAGAACAGAAGTTGGCTTATAGTATTATGATTCCAGGTTTATAGTGACTTTTTCGAATGTCACTTTTTCAAATTTTTTTGAATTTAATTTTTATATTTGGGAGGGTTCCCCCCAACCCCGTTTTTTTTATTTACCTTTTGTTTACTTAATAAACTGAAAAAAACAAAATAAAAAATATTTTTTTTCGGAATTTCTTTTTTTTCAGCAAATTTGTTTGAGAAAAAGGCATTCAAACATGTGCATTTGACCATTTAACTGGATACCATGATTCCCATGTGGACATTAGATTTGCATCTTGCAGTACACAAGTTCCCTCCTGCCAGGGTACCCAGAAACTAAATTTTAGCTCCTGATCAACTACCCCTTTTTTTCCGTCTCGGTATTGGAAAATGGGCAACATCTCCCAGAATTCTATGCAATTACCAAAAGACATGACAACACCATTCTGACGATGACACCAACACAGAAAGGTAATTCCGACAACTTAATTAAATGTGTAAATGGAAATTACAGTTGTGTGAGATATTCTCACATCACTACACCCTTGTTTTTTTGTGGGAGATCATGCCATGAGAGGAAGGCAAAGTCATATCAACTCTATGGTAATCTCAAAATGAATAACATTCCTTGTGACCGGCTAATGGGTTTCCAACCACACGATATAAAATCCTCATGAATGCCTGCTGAAACAGATTTTTTTTATCATCCGTTGATTTAGGCTAGCCTGCATTTTCGGACACTTCAGCAGCCCACAATACAGTGAAACATGCAATTTAATTGAACTACCATTAAAAGCGGTCTCTGGCATCTGTATCGGCATAGGTCCTAAACTGGGGCCACTCCCACAAGACCACAGCCATCAAATGGCTGCTTCTCTTCATAAACATGAGTTCTAGAAGCCAGCAAAGGTCCTTCCTATCTCCACTCTCAATTAGGATCTACGTGCAGCCTTTGTTCTAACAGCATACCTGTAAAAGCTGGTTCCACGCTATGTCCCAAGCCATAGCCCTCAATCGACAGAGCTAAACTTTATCACCCAAACTAGTTTTAACTGAAAGGGGCACAGGGGTAAAACAATGAGGTGCTCGGCCTAATACTACACAATTCCCTACATCTTCACCTCGAGGAGGCCCTGCTAGGTCTCTCATCCATGAAGAAAAACTTCAATAATGGGCATGTTCAAGGAAGCATCTCTCCTATAAATCCTCCCCACCCTCAAAAAGATTGCATAGTCATCACTTGCAAGCAGAGACCCCCTCAACCGCATCAGCTAAAACCAGACTCACCAGATCTCCTAGGCCAGGAGTCTGTAACCTTCGGCTCTACAGATGTTTTTTACTACGTCTCCCATGGTCCCTCAGCTTTGCCTATGCGGGTTTGAGCTAATGGAGAGCCAAAGGTTGCAGACCCCCCCCCCCGTTATAGGCAAAGGCCATTATCACTCACCGAGAGATCATCTACCTGAACGTAAGAATGCAAGATTCCCAACCCAGGAAAACGATAGGTCAAAATGCTACAAAACAAGTGCCATCCCTTTAAACCAGAGATCAATTACAAGGTAACTAGGCCCACACAGCCATTCTTAGTGCAAATGATAAGATGCAGGTGAGAAGAAAGAATATCATTAGAAGTAGATGATCAACAACAACCCTATCAGATCCCAAGAAGGAAATGTTTATATGGTCAACTATGAGCAATTTGTGGGAGGTAGTCAGAGAAGACACCCTAGAGCAGAGTTGTCTGCCACCTAGGGATAACCCAAACTTGTATACAGTGAGCCCTTCTTGTGAGAAGGCGAAGGCTTAGATTAACACTGCATCCTTACACAGAGTGTTGGTGTATTTGGAGGAGGAGAACAAGAACATGGTCCCTTCAACCCCCGTACACAAGGATACAGCAACACTGCATGGGTGATCCTCACAAGAACCCTTTTTTTGTCATAACCTTCTATCCAGACCATCTTTATAAGACACAAACCCCCAGCCTCCCTGTCCGACTGACTTTGATCAGATTTCTAGTAAGAACACCTTTAGCCAGATTGGTAGGATTAACATCCTATTTTTAAACCAGTGCAAATTCATTTTACTCCAGGACCCCTCCACACATTACAATTCCTTAGGTCAAGGGTCCCTTGAGTTCCATTGGAAATGTACTTTTTATACTTGGGAAATAGAATAACAGGTTCAATAATTACTTTCCAAAGTGTACAATGCTGATGCTATCACAATCAGTCCACAAACTGATGGAATCAGTCCATAGGTTTGTCGTTCCCTCACCGAACCTATGGACCCCACATATGGTCTTGGCTCTCTCATCCATATCTTCCTCTCCCATTAATGGTGGCACTCGGTGGGACACCCTCTTGGCCTCCTTCCACTCCACCAAGATCATCATTAATGTCTATTTGAAAGGCACCGTCTTGGTCCAGGGCCCTCAACGCAAACTTCTCATTTTCAATAGGCGTCTTGCGCAACTCATCAACCTCCTTCTCCTGCTACTCCTCCTAGCACCTCTCTGGCTCCTCCGACACCTCATTGCGCCACCTCTCTGGCACCTTCCTCCTCTCTGGCTACTATGACACCTCCTGCTACCACCTATGCCCACTCCCGGGCCCTTCCACCTCCACCGCTGAGTGTACCTCAAGCCTGAACCCCACCCTGGAAGTCTTTCAAATGCAACTACCGGCTCCACGATGCTACTTTGACAGCAGAGCATGAGAGTTCAAACACTCCTCTGACATCTGCCACCTTCTCAAAGAACTTGCCCTGGATGTCCTCGCTCTCACAGAGACATGGTTCACAGCCAGCTCTGTCACATGTTTTGACACCTTCCTCCTCGATGGGTACGATGAGTATTTTACTCCTTATTTTTAAACTTTGAGAGTAAATGTGATTTCAAGAGAGTAAAAATGACCTTTATCCTTAGCAAGAGAGTAAAATGTATGCAACATCCAGCTGACATGTGCAAAAATGGTATGGAAATCATTACCGTGCATCAGCCATTTGCATTGTGACAGAATACACCTTTCATTATTTCTCCAAGGTCTGACCATTTGATCTCTCCTATACGTATTTAAATGTTGAAAACACAAAATCCTACTCAATTACATAGTAAAGCAAACCTGCATTGTATTGTGCGTTTTGAGGTTCGATAGCAGAATTGTATTTTGACGTTAAAGTCCTAATTTCCTGGAGCTATTACTACTTAATGTTATGATAACAATGCAGAGGGGAAAGGACTCCATGCTAAATTCTATACCTTATCTCATGGACAAATGGTTATTTATATAGCACGTTTGGCAAAGCGCTCTTCATAGAACAGATTTATCACAATTATCACGAAACCGAAGTTGGTACTCCTTTATCAACCTCAAAAGGATAAAAGGTTGAGTTGGCCTTGTCAGGATTGGAACCTACAACCCACAGATAACACACAGATCGCAGCAAGGAGCGCTCAACCAGCTGAGCCATCTTATTGGCTAACATCCTTCAGAGATCGGTAAACTGAGTATCGACTGAGGTATAATAATCAGTGTCTAGATGTCGGATGAACCATGAATGAAGCACTACATAAAGTGAAATATCTATCTGGATTATCACTGGGACAAGTTTTGCTGAGTTTCTATTTCAATTACAAATGTAACTTTCTTTTGTTTATTTTTTAACAGGGCTTGTACTTCCTGGAGAGTCAGGTTTTGAGTGTTTTAATTGTAGTCTTGAAGATATGAGGGGCTAGAACACCTGTGATTGGTGTAATGACAATAACTCACTCTTGGGCAAGGACTCTGCTGCCACTGACCATTTATAGTAATGTACCCCATTGACTGAAAGGTTGAATGGATGTAAACTAGACTGTGCACACTCATTTTACACACTTTTTATAAGAGTGCAAATTAAATTATAAGTGTAAAAATGATCTTCCTCTGCATGATTATGCACACAGCGCAGGAACTCCGAAAAACAATTGTGCAATACTAGTTTGTCACTGGAAAAAAGCATAATTGGTTACAAAAGATGAATTCTCAATTGCAACTTAGTTTTCCATTTTATTAATTATCCAATGCTAAAATTCTAGGAAAATAAATATGCTAGGAAAATCAATGTGCAGTCTCTCCTCTTCTCTCCTTGCCTCTACTGAGACCTCACCATCCACCTGGATGCTTCTAATCCCTCCTCTGGGCTCTTCCGCAACCTCTGCGACACTTACTCCCTTTTCCTTTCTACCCTCTGGTCCATCACACTCCGCCGGTCACACCCTGGATGGTCTCATCTCTTCAGACATCCCCGTCTCTAACCCTCTCCCCACTCCTCACTCTTAGACTGACCATTTTCTGGTCTCATGTGAAAATGTGTCCCTGAAGCTAAGCCTACCCCAGCAATGCCACCTACCTTCTCATCTTTCGGCCCATGAAGCGTGTCTGTGGATTCCTCTGCCTCTACTTTCTCTGCTCCTCCAACGCCCGCGGCTGACTCACAATCCAACACAGCCCACTCGAACCTTCATCTTGCCATCTACAGCACTCTGGATGTCCTTGCTCGCGTCATGAGAATACGTCTGAAGCCCATCTCCAAGTGCAACTCTTGGTATGACTCGGACCTTGGCGCCCTGAAATGCAAGCGCAGGGTGGCTGAGAGGAAGTGCAGGACTTCTGGCGCATCCTCTGACAAACTAGCCTGCCGCCTGCTCCAAAGGCAATACAGACTCTCTGCCCTGTCCAAGAAGAGTCCATATCCAAGCCTGCGTCCCAGCGGCTTCCGACAACATGGCCAAACTCTTTAAAATCTTCAAGGAGCTGGCCAATCCTTCTGCAATCTCCACCTCTCCTGTTCCCTCCCAGGACCACTGTATGGCTCTGGCTTCTCACTTCACCCCTAAACTCAGGACATTCTGTCCTCCCTCTCCTCTTCCTCTCTTGGCCCCCCATAACCCCTCTGGCCGCCTGGCCATCTCCTCCTTTCTCTTTCTCTCAGACAACACCCAACAAGGTTTCTAGACAAGTCCGATCTATGAAAGGGTCATTCACACAGGTGCTTCCATGCTCCTCCTGAACATCAAGGACCACACAGACATCCTCGCTCCAGCCTGGGCCGATTTCTGCAATCACTCTTTCTCCAATGGATCCTTCTCCCCGCCCCCTCTTCTCAAGCACTCCCTTGTGCACCCCACTTCTCAAAAGACTTCTGCCGATCCTACCCGTCTGGCAAACTATCGCCTGATCTCCATCACTCCTTTCCTGGGCAAACTCTCAGAAAAGCTGGCCCTCTCCCAGCTTACCCTCCCACACTGAATCTGTTGGTTATCTCCATGACAACCAGTCTGGCCTGAAGAGCAGCCAGAGGCTCGGAAACTGCTCTCCTGAACACCAGTGAAGATCTGCTCATTAATCTGGACTCTATCCTCCCTTCTACCCTCATCCTCCTTGACCATTCCTCTGCCTTTGACACAGTCAATCAGGCCATCCTGATCAAACGACCGACAACCTGGCATCACGGATAATGCTCTGGAATGGTTGCCCTCCTTCCTCCAGGATGACCCTCCCAGGTCCAACTTGGGTCCTTTCTCTCCACAACCTCTCTCTCCATGTGTGGTGTTCCCCAAGGTTCTATCCTCTCACCCAGGCTGTTCAATTTCTACTTTGCCCCTATGGCCCACCTAATCTCTACCTTTTGTTTTATGCTGATGACATTCGGCTCTCTTTCAGGCTCCCCTGAGCCTCCATTTCTCTTGCTCTTTCCTGACCCGTCTATCCGCGATTCAGAAATGGTGCGTCTCCAATGATCTCTGCCTTAATGCCAGTAAGACGGAGATCCTTCTCACAGGGACCCCTGCTCCCTCTTTCCTTCTCTCACTCTGGCCGCCATCCTTGGCGCCCTCTACCTTTGCCTTCCTGTGAGGCTAAAAACCCTGGTATTATCTTCAACTCCACTCTCTTCTCACATCACAGACCTTGCCAAGAAGGCAGCTGCACTTCCTCAGAGGTAGTCTTCCTTTCCTCACTTTCCCCCAGAAGCTCACTGTCTCCTGAGCCCTGGTTAGCTCTAGGCTGGACTAGTGCAACAGCCTCTTTCTCAATCTGCCTGCCTCTACTCTCCGCCCTCTGCAACTAATCCAGAATAGGACTGAGATTTGCTCTTGGCATTAAGCCCAGAGACTGTATCTCTCCAGCCCTGAAATCTCTCCACTGGCTCCGGATAGCAGCAAGGATCAAGTTCAAGACACTCTGCATCGTGTACAAGGTTTTCTAGGGCCGGGGTCCCCACTACATCCAACTTTCTCTTCCACAGCACCTTCCTTCTCGAGCCCTTTGCTCAGCTACCTCAACTCTGAGGGTCAAGCGCTTCTCCAAGCAGAGAGTTGGGGGCGGGTGAATACCTCTCTCCTATGCAAGTCTCCAGCCAGACCACCTGAAGTTCCAGAAGGGGGTGGGGGTGGGGGGAGAAAAGAGAAGAGAGAAAAGTGGAGAGAAAAGAGAAGAGAGAAAAGAGACTCAGTCTCACTCCCACCCCCCCTCCCTCTCCACTTTCCCCTCCCCCATCCCTCTCCCCTTTCACCTCCCACTCCGACTAGTTGCTTGGTCACCTTCAGAGTCCACTGGGTACCAGGTTCCTCCATGATCAGTCTCCCCTGCCTCCGGGCCTTTCACGCAGTTAGGGGCTGTAACTATAACCCCCACAGTCCCCTGCCTCCTTGCACTTACCCAGAGCAATGCTGCCCTGATTGCACTTTCTTTTTTGCCCCTCTCCCTGGCATCTCCCGCTCCCTCTACCCCCTTCCACCTGCACTTTACATCGTCGCACCTGCACAATCTGAATGACACAAACTCTAGGAAGAGCATTTGTCTCGTCATCCCTTGGTCTTCCCTCCCTTGTCTTGTTGCACCTAGGAACACTGGTGTACAGGTGCGTTATGAATGACATATCATAGGCGGAGATTGAATCGACTTTGAAGACATTTCCTTGATTCAACCTTTTAATGAACCAGGCTGTATGGTCATTTCATATGGTGTCTTGTTTGAAACTAGGACTGGCATATCCATTTTTAATACGGGTTCTGCATTTATTGTAAGTTAGTTTATACTGCCAGGAAATCGTGCCCTCAATTGCATTATTTTACATGTGTGTGCAGAGCTCACTGTCGCACTATATCTTTGTACACGGTCACCCGCTTTCCACCACAGGTCCAATACAAACTAATTTCACATAATCTAGGTGATCGGCACAATTGCCAGAGGGAAACAGGTTACCAATTACATTGTGGATTTAGGTTCCCTGACTAGAGAGTGTGGTATGCCTCCTACCACATTCTCTCTAACACCTACCCGGTGAACTTTTGACACAACCTAGCTGTCTGTGCTGTACAACCAAAACAATTGTGTGCCGTGGCCCTTCGAAGAAGGCAGTAAACTGAAGCCAGGACCAATAACGATTTAGGCATTGAGAGGAAGTGCTAAGCCGCGGTGGTCTGCAGCCAGAACAGCAGGAGGCTTTCCCCACACACTACTAGCATAATATCTTCTTGTAGATTCTTAAGTCTCCCCCTCTCCCTAAACAATACACTCACCAGTTTATCACCAAATTTAACAGAAAAAAGGAAGAAAGGCGACAACTACAACAGAGATAACCCTGAGGGAAAACTGCCCATGGTTTTGAAGGCCAGGACTCAGAACGCTCAAAACGTAGGGCTAGCTCGATTTACTTTACACCTCCAGGCCGGACTAGAAGCTGATGGAAGTGGATTTTTTTTTTTAATGAGAGCCCATGGGTATCCATCTGGACAAGGGATGTTTTTGATCTATGGAAACAAGCAGAACTTATCCAGTTTAATTTCAGAAATTTCCAGGACAAAGAAAAAAGTTATTGGAGTGCCTCTGCCTTATGCGTGACATGCTGGTGTCAGAAAGCATAAGCAACTGTCTGGCTTTAATAAAACTATGCTACCACGCGAAGCAGGGCTCAAAATGTGCCCTCTCCACTAGTCTTTGCCTAGAGATAAATTACTCTTGCCGAATAAGATATTGTCGACCGTCTGTATCAGTAAATTTAGGTGGCACATACAACATATGGCTGGCTAGAAGCTTGCAACTTGAAATGTCTACCTCGATGGACACCATCCCTTGTGAACGCACAAACATGGCAAGAGCTGCAATTCCCAGTCTAACAAATACGCCTTCCTTACAAAATACCAGGACATTGTGTGTCTCTTTGGTGCCAGAGCATCTACTGAAGTTGGGGCATGGTAACAACAAGCAGCTTGCATGATTGTAGCAGCAACCTACCCAGAGACAGTATTTGAAAGGGACATGGGACGGTACAAGCTTGCAAGGAGTTTGCATTCAAGGGGCTGTAAATCAATTAAGTGTTAGACGATGGAATATCCATTACCAAGGATGGTTTTACTCTGGGTCTAATGCATGTGCTGCCCAAGAGGAGGTTAGCATCAACCCTCCGTTTGCGACTGTTTACAGCTGGAACAAATTCATAGAGACTTTGGCTGCCCTAAAATGTTCACTATCCCTACATTTTATAATTGGAAACTTAGTAATTTCATTATATCCTGCATTTATAAAATGTAATGCCTGCCATTACAAAGCCTCTTGGAAACGACAGATGTCTGGTCTGGTGGCGAAGGTTGCTCTACCGGTCGTGGCTTGTTGTGGCTTTCTCAGTGGAGGGTGTGGCTTTCTCAGTGGAGGGTGTGGCACAGAGGCGTGAGCATGCAAGCGGTCCAATGAGTAGGTCTGTTTTCACAGGCAGGTCTTCTGGCATTTGAGGGTGTTTCTGTAGACCTGATCCTGAAGATGCGTCAGTGTAATGTTCCCAATGTTTGCGTGTAGTTGGCAAAATCCCAAGTGCAGCCCATGTGTGTGGCAGTAAACTTGTGAAGTTGGTTTGCAAAGTTCAGTCAACATGTGGTTTCTGTACAGGAGTCAAGTGGAAAGGCTGTCTTGAGTCTTTGCCCAAGCCTCCTTATATACTGGATAGAGCACTAAAATCTCCGAGGATGTGGGGGGAGTGTGTAGGTGGTGCAAGTGTAGATGTAGGTGGTAGGGTGAAGGGTTGAGCTTATTGGATCGGGTGGAGGATTTAGCCTCATTTAATGAGTACCCCTGCTTGTAGCTTAGCTAAATAGCTTCCATCTCCCCACAATTTCGAATCCTGCAAGGCTACACCACAACACCGTCGGAACCTTCATATTACTCCTTAATCAGCAACTATGTATGTTTGCCTACACTTGCCAGAGAATTGCTGCCCCGGATCACTGCCAGCTATCAGTGTCACTATGTGCCAGGCTGCAACCAGACAGCATAACCACATAAGCAGCCATTACTATTGAGCAGGACCAATCATAAACCAAGCCGATAAATGCCTTATTAGCTTAGAATGCATTTCTCAACAAAATTGATCAACAGAAACGGGAAGACAAGATCTCAAAAATGAAATTGGACTGGCCAACTTTTTACGGTGCCCATCAAAGAGTTCAGTTGAACAAACAAAAAAGGCTTCTTCACAGCCATGATCCAGTAAAGTTCTGAGGTCCTGCTTAACAAAAAGCATCTGGCAGATTTTAGGAAAAACCATAAAAAAACGTTTAAATGGACCATCAACATCATTGTCCGATGTCCAGATCACCATTTCCTTCACAACCCACACCACAATGCCCATATAACCAAGAAGACATTATTATCCACGCTGGAAGCTCATCACAGCAGCCTGACTTCTTACATGGTTGGTCTGATGGGATAAAACACAGCAGTGAAGTACAACATGCGTTAGCAGCAATTTCTTTTTAAGCACGTAATTTCCCCACAGAGATATGCAAGGCCCTACTCTGGATGCAAATCCCGCAATGCTCTTGGCACAGAATACCTAAAAACATATCTGCACGCAGAGTTAAAGCTACTTCCGATATGCATACATCCACAACCAACACTACTGTGCATTTTTGTTATCTCTCCACCAACCTAATTCACACCCCTCTCTTTCAGAGCTTGCAGAGCACCCGCAGACTATTCAAAGAGCAGTGGTCGATGGGATATTTCCCAACATAACCTCAATTCACCCATCAATAGTGTCTAAAGGGTTCAACAATTTTCCTGTAATCGGAAGGTGGATATGGGTGAGTTAAAGCAAGTAAGGGGAAGAACAGGTTTGCCCAAATAGTTTTAGGGAAAAGAAGCATTCAGGATAGAAGAAAAGAACCAGCCAGGTATGTGAAGGAATAGCGTGACAAAGCAATGTAAGTAAAAAAGTTCCTTCCCAACACAGGTACATGCGAGATGAGGGCTGGAAGAACTGCCTTTTTAACAAAAAGCATGAAGTCCCTTTAAAAGTGCTTAAACAGGATTATTTCCTTGTCATGCTTAAGCAACGGTGCATCTTCCCGAAAGAAGGACATCAACCTGATAGAACCAAATCAGAGGATTACACATTTGATGCAACTTCCTTTGAAAGAAAAACTACTCTTCAGATACAGTTCCGATGCCAGACAACATGCAAGGACAGTCACGACAACAGTGAAAATGGTACTCGTACAGTAGATTTACCTACCAGAGCGCCCGTCACCATAAACGATGACACCCCAACAGAACACAAAAGGGGTAAAATGGACTCTTATTGCAATGGAAAGCCTTGTAAAATAAGGGAAGCTTGCCCTGTTCTAATGGTGGAGAATAGTCAACACACCCTACACCAGTTTGCTGTTCTGCAACCCTATATTGTATATGCAATCATAAATGCACACATCAATGTACACGTCTGGTCCATAAAAGACATCTTTGGCAGGCCCAGAAACGGTGTGCTCCAAATAATCCATAGGGCCCAATCCTGAGCACCATGCAAAATACGAAAAGTGTAATTCTGTGAAGGAGTAACATTTATTTGCTCCATATTCTGTTATGTTAATGGGATTTGCACCATGCACCAATGACATTTTTCATGGTCTCCAGGCCCGACTCATTCTGCAGGGCACACTCTCGATGTTCTGATCTCTTCAGACCTTCCCCTCTCTGTCCCTATCGGCACTCTTCTCTCCTGGAGTGATCACTTTCTCCTATCCTCCCACCTCACCCTCCCTACCCCGCAGGCCAAGCCACCTCCGTCACTGCCACCCACCTTCTCTGTCATCGGACCCATGAAGCACGTGTCACTTGAGGCTTTCGCCGCCACCTTCTCACCCCTTCTCCCCCTCTGGCTTACTCTCACCCTGACAGCCCACTCCACGCTCCACTCTATATCCGATACCCTGGATATCCTTGCCCCTGTCATGAGAATCCGCCTGAAGCCCAAAGTCAAGTGTAACTCCTGGTATGACTCAGACCTCGTCACCCTAAACCGCAAGTGCAGGGTGGCGAGAGGAAATGGTGTGCTTTATGTACATCCTCTGACAAACTGGCCTGCCGCCTGCTGCAAAGGCAATACTGGCTCTCTGTCCTGACCAAGAAGAGAGCTCATATCCAAGCCCGTGTCTCTGCGGCATCTAACAACTCGGCTGAAATCTGCAAGGAACTGGCCAATCCTGCCGCTGCCTCTACCTCTCCTGTCCCTTCCCAGGCCATCTGCACGGCACTGGCTTCTCACTTAATCTCTAAAACTCAGGACATCCTGTCCTCACTCTCCTCCTTTTGTCTCCCTCCCGCTATTCCCTGCTCTTCCTCTGGCCCTTCTGCAGCCACCCCTCGTCCCTCCTTCTCTGCAGGCAAGGTTTCTAGACAAGTCCAATCTATGAAAGTCTCGTCGAAACAGGTACACCCCTGTTCCTCCAAAACCATCAAGGACCTCATGGACTTCGTGGCTCCTGCCCTGGCTGATTTCTGCAATCACTCCTTCA
This sequence comes from Ambystoma mexicanum, assembly GCF_040938575.1. NCBI lineage: Eukaryota > Metazoa > Chordata > Amphibia > Caudata > Ambystomatidae > Ambystoma > Ambystoma mexicanum. The sequence continues at coordinate 198,043,768 of NC_090931.1, read as the reverse complement.
CCACTGGAGTCTTCCCTTCCCCCCTGAAGCACTCCCTTGTGCAACCTCTTCTTAAGAAACCCTCTGCCGACCCCTCCTGCCCGGCTCACTATTGCCCAATCTCAATCACTCCCTTCCTGGGCAAGCACATGGAGAAACTGCCCATCACCCAGCTCAATCTCCACACTGAAACCGTTTGTTGTCTTCATGACAATCAGTCTGGCTTCAGAGCTGCCAGAAGCACGGAAACTGCTCTCAACATCCGTGAAGACCTACTCACCAACCTGGACAACACCCCGTGCGTTCTCATCTTGCTTGATCTCTCTTCTGCCTTTGACACTGTCAACCATGCCATCCTGCTCAACCGTCTCCGTGATAACCTGGGTAAATCTGCTCTGGCATGGCTGACTTCTTTCCTCTCCAACCTACCCTCCCAGGTCCAACTTGAGTCCTTCCTCTCCGACATCTTTTTCTCTACCTGTGGTGCCCCCCAGGGATCTAACCTCTCTCCCAGGGTGTTCAACCAATACCTGGCACTCCTTGCCCACCACATCGCCGCTCTCTGTCCCAACTTTCAGTGCTATGCGGATGATAACCAGCTCATTTTCAGGCTACCCTCGGCCTCCTCCTCTCCTTCCCTCATCTCTGACTGTCTGCCATCCAGGAGTGGTGTGCCGCCAACGACCTCTGCCTTAATGCTAGTAAGACTGAGATTCTACTCATCGGCACACCCACTCCCTCCTTCCCTGCGGCTCTCTGGCAGGCCTCTCTTGGCCCTCTTCCTACTCCCACCTGCAAGGCTAAAAACCTCAGAGTCATCTTCGACTCTGCACTCTCCTCCCCTCACATCTCTGACGTCTCTAAGAACTCACACTACCAGCTACACCTCCTTAGAGGTATTCTTCCTTTCCTCTCCTTCCCCTAGAAGCTCACTGTCTCCAGAGCCCTGGTTCTCTCTAGGCTGGACTATTGTAACAGCCTCTATCTAAATCTGCCTGCCTCTACTCTCCGCCCTCTCCAACTTATCCAGAACAGGACCGAGAGACTGGTCCTTGACCTCAAGCCCAGGGATCGTATCTCTCCAGGACTGAAATCTCTGCACTGGCTCCCAGTGGCTGCAAGGATTAAGATCAAAACCCTCTGCATTCTACACACAGCCTTCTGGGGTCTGGGGCCGCAATACCTTCAACTCTCTCTCTTCCGAAATATCTTCCTTCTCGAGCGCTTCGCTCATCCGCCTCCAACTCCCTCAGGATCAGTCGCTTCTCCAAGCAACGAGTTGGTGGCAGATCACTCTTCGGCAGGGGCTTCTCTCTGGAATAGCCTTCCTGCCTCCCTGAAACTCGAGGAGAACCATCTCCGGTTCCGGAGGCACCTCAAAACCTTCCTCTTTGCTTCTGCTTTCTCTCCCCCTCTCTCCTGCTGAATTCCTGACTGAAACTGCACTGGTTACCTGGCCACCCTTTCTGATCTCTGACCCAGGCTCCGTCAATTTCCCACCTACACTGCCTCCCTGGCTACCCCTGCACCTGGGGACCGTTTTCTGTATCTCTATAGTCCCCCTACCAGCACTTATGTCTGCACTTCCTTGCACTTGACACCAGCTGGCCGTTTTATTTATCTTATTTATTCCACTTTCCCATGTACTGCACTTTCCCCGCGCACTTTTCCTTCCCCCCCTTCCCATGCACTTGCGCGATCTGAAGGACACCTGGCTTAGTAGGATCGTTGTCTGTCCTCCCTTTGTTCCCCCCCCCCCTTGCCTTGTCGCGCCTTGAAACACTTGTGTATAGGCGCGTTATAAATGCCTTATCATACCCCATCACCCCTGTTTCCCTGAGCCCCCCCCCCAGCCCTCTAACCTGCACTTGCCCTTCCGGCCCCCTTCCCTCAACTAGCCTGCCGGGGGGTGTGCATCCCTACCGAGCCAGGTCCATCCCCTCCACTCCCCTTGCACTTATGATGTGGTTCTCAATCCATGCATCCCCTGGCACTTGCCCACCAGGCCTCCCCTTATCACTTGCCTAGCCCCAGAGTCCCTCCCTTCCCCTCCCCCCTGCACTTTCATGCCACCACTCTCCCCCGCAATTCCCTCCCAACCTAGCATCATCCCTTCCCCAGTCCTGCACCCCCCCATCCCCCTCCCCTGCACTTACACAATTCAATTTGAATGACACATGGCCCAATAGGACCATTGATGTTGTTTTATTCCCTGCTCCCACACCCTTTTTTTGTCTTGTGGCGCCTTGAAACACCATTTGTTGTACAGGTGCTTTATAAATACACAAAATTAAAATAAAACTTTGGCAAACCATAACCATTCGCGAAGTACTTTTTTTTAAATTATCTCGCTGGCACAGGTTGAGTGAAAAATACACTTTGCTTTTGTGTCCATTTCATAGATAATTATGGTGTATGCACAGTTGTAGCGGGGGGGCAATGGGTTTTGATTGAGGTTGATCAGTGGGGTCATATAGATGTTAAAGATCAGCGCTGAGAGCAATGAGCCCTGTGGGACTCCACATGTTTTCAGAGGTGCTGATTTGAATGGCTGTAACCAGGCTGTTTTTTTGTTTATTCTGTCAGGGAGGATTTGCACCAAAGGAGAGCAGTGTTGTCGATCCCAATATGTTCTAGTCCTTTTATGAGTGTGTCGTGGTGGACTGTGTCGAAGGCTGCTGAGAGATCGAGTAGTACTAGTGCAGAGTAGATAGATAATAGCAGTTTCGGTTCCTCTCACAGGTCTAAAGCTTACTTGTGGTTGATCCAGCCGCTGGATGTTTTCCACATATTCCAAGGCTTACTCATAGGCGTAAGCTTTGCTAGGTATGGCATAGGTATTAAATTGGTCGGTCGTTGTTAAGGTCATCCACATTTCCCGAGGTATCTTTAAGGAGTGGTTTGATGTAGGCCGATTTGAAGACTTGTGAAACTGATCCTGTTGTTAATAAGAGGTTGAAGTAGTATACTGCCGGTGTTCGCTGGGCTAGGATGTCTTTGTAGACATCTGGCAGGCAGGGATCTGCTGAGGAGCCTGCTCTGTTGCTTTTGCTCACTAGCTAGCTAAAAGTATCTGTTAAGATTGGCGGGAAGAGGTTTGGTCTTGTCGTTGGCTCCGGTGTTGCTTAGTTGAGGTGGTCTGAGGAACTTTATGGCTCGTTTTGTAGGATTAGTTGAATGTTTGTGATTTTGGCCTTAAAAAGTGGTTGGCAAGATAGTCTTTAAAACCAAGTACACAATATGGAGCACTTAAAAGTATCGATCAATCACAGAATGACATTTCATATTTTACCTGGAGCTCAGAATCAGGTCCCATAGTTGACAAATGGCAAAATACTGTACACAGAGATACAAAAAGTATGGACTGCACATGCAAAAGGCACTGTACTGTTAAATCAACTACAGTATCGAACAACGCCTCACCACTAGGGACATCATAGACCAGTTGGTTACAGAGGCCCATTGGGACCAATGTGACCGAGACTCAAAGAGTTTATAAACGAACGTGGCTGGGAACTGAAGGTGCCAAAAGCAAACAGGACCAAGAGTGAGCCAAGCAAACGGGGCCAAGGTTTCTGTGAGATGCACGCATAGAAGACCAATTGAGTTGAGTCTGAAGCTCGAGAAGGACAGAAAGCAAAACCAGCACAGATTCAACATACACACACATACAGAAAAAAATATCCCTAAACTACTTGACATGAATAAATAATGATGGCCATGTCCTCAATCCAAGTGCTTAAAAAACACAGGTAATTGACCATATTAAAAGTGTGAGTTTATTTAAATAAAAAAATAAAAAATAAATAAATTTCAAAAAAGCAGGCCACACCAGACACGATGAGATGAATTATCCCTTCACAGGATGTGGAATTAACTTAAAAAGTGCCAAACAATCCAGACTTCCCAGCGATCCGGTAGGGGGGAGAACTGCCCTGCAAGAGCTTTCATAGTTTGGGGAAACCCTCATGTTGTCGGATTCAATGTCAAATATTTTCTAGGGTAAGAAAAGTCATTAAACAAGCACAACCTCAAATAACGAATAACGCTTAATGACATTTATTTTAAAAACGGAACCAAAAGCATTTAAACATTTTTTCTGAAGGGGTACCTACCGATGGATCTCTTTTAGGCTGACTGCCATTTACGCATTTAATTAATTTTGCACAGTGTGACTTTCCCTACAAAAGGCCTGGGCTCATCGAACTCTGTAATACAAGGCCCGTCAATAATTAAATGTTTCACACAATGTGTTGAAAACACTTACTAAAAACGTACACTAGGCCCACTAAAAACTCGCCACTATAAAGAAGCACCGGGTACCACAGTAATTGGAGGCGGTTTTCAACGTACTGCCATGAAAAACCCGACAGTATCCAGATATAAATGTGGCAACTCAGTGGACCCCAAAAGTCGACGGGATGGCAGTGTCCACCAAGAGAGCGAAAGTGGAGTTCTTTTTGCATTATCCAGTTATTATTCCGGTGCATTATTCCTGGTCAATGGAACCTGTGGCTGGAGAGAAAGTGGACTTGGTCATATCCATCCCCGTCCCTGCATCTAGGCTAGGCGCTCTTTGTTCTCACGAGTACACAAATGTCTCTTTTAGAGTTATGTACCCTTTTATATATAAAACATTTTTTTTAAAAAGGCACATAATAGCGTCATCATGCCATTTTATTGCAGTATATTCACCCCACATGACGTGCCTCAGACCGGCATTTTGTAGCTTTAATGAGGGTAAAAAACGATTAAAAAATAATGAAACGTCAGCAGTAAACACACAGAATCAAGATGTGTGTAGGACTGTTCACGGGGTCTTCATGATTCTGCAGGACGATTGGAGGCGGCTCTAACCCAGAGGTCACAACTCCTCAGTCAGGCATGCTCAGTAGAACCTGAGAGAGGGATACGTGTCCGAATCGTCCCCTTTCCAGAGACGTATTACTTTTTCGACCCGTTATCCAACAGGGGAACGTACTGACAGTACCAAGGCAACTCCTAAGTGGCTGGTCTTTCTAATTGGTCTGTGGGTTCTATGGGTAGGTGGTTTCTAAATCTCCAAGATGGGCAGGCATGCCGTTTATTAGGTGGTTCACGATGCATCCAGCTGGGAAGTGGGAAGGATATACTTGCAGATTTGGCAGATCCAGACAGCTGGCTCACAAGACATGTACATAATAACCATTGGCGAGATGTACCCTACTGGCATTTAAAGAAGCACGTTGATTGCATTGCAGATTATTTAAGTCTGTATGGATACGTACCTTGTATGGCTTAATTTTGACTGCTTGTACATTTCGATCTATATATGCTGCGTTCGAAATTGAAGGGAGCTATTTATCCGCCTAGGAGAGCCTGGTTTGCCTGAAAGTAACAGCAGTTACTTTTGACACCCCAGGACAACCGATACCTTACAAACATGCTTATGTGGCATTAACTTTGAGTATTTGAGAATGTTAACCACAAAGAATTGGGACACATCTAGTGCACATTAAAATACAATGGGTCATACGTAAAGGGCAAAACGCTATGTTTGCCTATTATGTGGACGTTCTATTTGAGGTGAGCGGTGCCCTTGCTTCTGGTTTCCTGGCAGTAGCCCCTGCCTACTATATGATGTCTGGCACCCAGGAGTTGTTTTAGCTCCTGCTCTGCAATCTCACTTTCAGACCGTGTGTAGGACTTATAATTATTTCTGGTTTTGGTAAATAGAGTAGATTTTTGGGGAAATAATTGATCACAGATGTGGTTCTATGTTACTCAATCAAGTACGATTTTTAGGTTTACCCACAGCAGTGCTCAGAATTGTGGGAAGTCAATGATGTGTTGAAACAAGCTTTTATAACGCACAGTTCACTGAGAGTTTTTGCCCTAACAGAATAGGTTTTATCAGAGGTAAAAATTTTAGGGTGCAAGTTACTGGCCAGGCATAAAAAGTTACACTTTCTCAATTGTCCACAAGCACTCCAATGTATTACTCACCATTTTGAGCCCTGGTTCAATAAGAGAGAACCTGCGGTGCCCACTCTCTGCAAAAACTCCATCTTGTTGACAGGTGTAGGTTTGGTGGGGTGTCTGGTCACGTGCCACACCTCCTTATGTGACCATCACAGTACACTCACTTTTAGTCCTAGAAAGCACGGTGCACGGGCCAGCGGTGGCTGCAATCTGTAGTTCCAGCCTGGCTGGCGAAGGACAGATAAGCCGATGCAGAATGAAATTAATGTTTGCACACTGCAAGGCTGGGGAAACCGGGCCGGGTTGGAAGGAAGCAACGAAACCTTACACCTTCATTAACTTGATGAGGTTACAGAGCACTGCTGCCCAAGTGATGCAGGCCTTCAGCAAACCTAAGATTCTAGTGTTCAGAAGGTGCAGTTAAATGCCTCAATTTACTGACTGTACACATTTAACAGGCTGACCAACTACATCGCAAAAGGATTTCTCGCCTGGAGGCCTTACATTCCACTACCATGTCAATGTGATCATGCCGTTTGTGGGCGGCAGAGTAAAGCCCTATGGTTTGTACATGTGTGCGTGGGGAGGGAGTCCGTACTGTAATTAGGAGCAAGCTCTTAATAGAGAATTGCAGAGGCCCACCCAATTGCTCAGGTCCACTCAAGACACCATCTTTTCACCTCCCCAGGATCATGTCCTCCATACCCTCACCAGACACTATAGACAGGTTTTGTGAACTGCACAGAAGCTTTTGTAATAATCATGAAGGGATGAAGAACAGCCCAGGAACACAGTTGCATGGTTCCAGTTGGAATGACTGCCAGCTCTCCCAAAATAAGTTGTGATGTCACTGCTTCTTCATACTTTCCTCAGTATTCCCGCATTTGACTCCACCCCACTCTTCCCGCTTCATGTCACAGCTGGATCTCTCCCACCCTCATGTGTCCATAGAGTCCATTGGGTCATGCGTAGAGAAAGAAAAAAAAATAAAAATAAATTGTGTGCCCCTTTCCAGCAACATAACAATATTCCCTACTTCACTCGGGTCTCTTTTCCATCTCCTGTTCCACCACAGCGATATAAACTATCACTATACCATCAATGGCGCAAACTAAGGCTTCTATGTTTTTCTGGTAGAAATGGTTCACAAATCAAGCATCAATGAGCAAGATGGGAGGAGTCTCTTACCTGTAACTCAATTTCTCCAGCTTTGGCATCTTTCATGGATTCACATGGTGTGAATATTTCCCGTCATCAGGCTGGGAAACCTCAGTAACCTTAATATAGCAGTTCTCCTATGGAAAACTTCGACACTTGGAGTGTCCCAACGACGTTGTTATGGGTGCTTTAGGCTGCATCAACAGGACGTCCAGTATAAATAGCCCCGGCCTTGCCGCTTCCCTTCAGATTTTAACATCACAGAAATGGAGGAACTCAAACCCTATGTTTGCCTGAAGGGGGAGGCCAGAGGGCGCATGTTAATCCAGGAAAGATACCTACACTGGAGAAATGGAGTTACAGGTAAGAAACTACTCCCTTCTCGAACACTGGATCTTTCATGGATTCACATGCTGCGAATATACTAAATAGCAGTAAGATAACCTGGAGGTGCGTTAACAGGCAAACGAGGCCCATGCCCCAGGCAATCCAGAACCAACAATAGATAAACTTACATTTTTCAGTTATCAAGACCGACATTAGCAAAAAGCAACCACCCGGAAGCTGCGGGGCTTACCTTGTTGGAGGACCGCACGCCCCATCACCACATCCGCCGCATGCGGACGACCCAGACAGTAGTGTCTGGTGAAGGTATGCGGCACCGCCAATGTTGGTGCTTGGCACATGTCCTTGAGCGATATACCGGCCCACAGCGCCGTCAACAATGCTGTGGACCTCTTACAATGGGCCTTGGGAGTAGACTGCAATGGTTTGCCAGCCTTGTCATGGCAAAAGGAAATCGTAGACGACACCCAACGGGAAAAGCCCTGCTTCGAAATCAGCTTCCCCTTGTTGGAGGGGCCGAAAGCCACAAAGAGCTGTCTGGACGTTGTGAAGGATGGAGTTCTGTCCAAGTAAAACTTCAAGGCCCCCTTGACATCCAGGGAATGTAGCGCCTTCTCTGCAGGAGTGGACGCCTTTGGAAAAAAAAGGTGGGCAAGGTCACCGTAGCGTTCTTATGAAACTCTGAGGTAATCTTCGGAATAAAGTGAGGATTCGTAGACGGGAGAACCTTGTCCCACATGAACCACAGATACGGCGGGTCGATTACCAGAGCCTGAAGTTCGGAAACCCTCCTGGCAGACGTGACGGCCACCAGAAAAGCCACCTTCCGTGTGGAAAACTTCACTGCCGCCGTGGACATGGGTACAAACAGCGGTTTCATGAAAGCCAAGAGTACCAAGTTGAGACTCCAGACTGGAGAGAACAACTTCTTTGGGGAGAATGTCCTGAAAAGGCCTTTGAGGAAATGCTTACTCAGTCTGACACTGAACAGTGGTGTAGTGTTGCGCTGCCTCGTGAACCTGGAGATGGCAGCCAAATGTACAACCAGAACCCCCCTTCGCCAACAGCAGAAGATGAGGCGAAACCTGCAATGGCTGCACATTCGGCTGCTGCGCGCACCAGGCACAGAACCTTTTCCACTTTCGGCTGTAAGGCACATTGCTAGACGGCCCCCTTGCGGCCGCCAAGATGCAACGACAGTCCAGTGGAATGCTTAGGTGACCAGATTTGGCGTGGTCATAGGCCACACTGCAAGCCTGAAGGAGCTGGGGTCCTGATGCCACAACTTTCCTTAGTTCTGTGACAGAAGATCCGGATCTGACCCCAGATGAAGAGGGCCGTCCACTGCAAAGTGAAGATGGTCCGAGAACCAGGTCTGTTGAGGCCAGAACGGGGCTACCAGGATCTCCCTGCATGGACAACAAATCTGTGCTACCGGCCCCCCGCCCATTGCCACTTGTTGCTCGAAACGGTGCTCCTATTGTATTTTCTGGTCCTGCACGCAATCCCCCAGTGCCGGCGCGCTCTTCCCTAGGCCCATGGCAGGCCCGGTGGCCCCTTTTGGGTCTTGCTGGCTTACCAATTGAGCTCCTGCCAGCCCTGTGTTTTCAAGTCCCAATGCACCATAGCCCCCTTGTGCCAGTACACTGTGGCCTGGGCCCATGGATGTCCCTGCAGCCCTTACTGGGTCTTGCTGGCTCACCCATTGCACTACTGCCGGCCCTATGTTTGCAGGTCCCAATACCGGCGGCGGTCCAGCGAATTTAGGAGCAAGCTTGGCAAAGGAATGAATGTAGCTGAGTCCTGTTCGGTCGGCGGAGGAAGGCAAGCACGGCAGATGAATCTGGCAAAGCCCACGAGGCGGAATCTGACAGGGTCCCGATGGCAAGGTAGAGAAGCTGCTGCTACTCCAACTCCCCTCGTTCGACCCCTTATAACAGTGCCATGTGGCACCATTGCCGAAGTCCCTGTAGCTCTCCATTGTTCTGGCTGAGGGCGCGTCCCACTCTTGGCCCGGTTCTGGTGGCTGCACTTGCAGCCGCCCCTCCTCTCCAGTCTCCCTGGCGCCTCCCATCCCTCCCACCCTGTGGCCCATCCACTGGGGGAGGGCACCCGCTGTCAAAAGCCTCGAATACACACCCGATTCCCAGTGCTTGAAAGCCAGAGTAAGGCAAGCAGCTCCTCGTCTCAGGAGAAAAAGAAAAAAAGAAAAAAAAAAAGTTAATTTCAAGATAGGTGGTCACCTGGAAAACTCAGCCCAGAGGGCAGTGTCGGAAGAATGAACTTCAATAAAACAGCACAGAGTGGTGTACCCTGTACAGCCGAAGGCTTTCCCAGCACCGCTCAGGCCTCTGCAGAGAAGCTGATGCGGTTTGCCCACTAGACAGTGATTGTCCAGTGCCTGGGAATGAGGGGGCACCCCCATGGAGATCAAGGGCACAGGCCTTAAGCTTGGGAAGCCGCCTACGGGGTACAGAGGAGGGCAGGGAAGAAATGCGACTATAAGGCAAGTCACCCCCCCACCCCAACATGTCCTATCCTCCTGCAGGACTCGCAGGAAGAGCCTGACAGGGAGGCGACCCAGGACCTAACAAAGGTGCCCATGGGCAGCGGCAAACAGCACCAAAACACCCAATGTCTCTCCCCCGTCTTCAAAGAGGGAGAGAACACTAACAATAGGAGAGGAGAGAGGCAGGAAGCCACGCACACCAGTGGCTGTCGGCACATGCCGGCCATTATGGTGGCCATGGCCCCAAGGCTTATTTGCCCTATATAGGCAGGGCTCCGCTCGGAATACACCTGGATTCTGCACTCACAGACCCATCTTTTCGTTACCATGACATTTTGCTTTTGACAGTGCTCTTCACCCCGTTTAGGGTGGGACCTCTGTAAGAAGCATGTCATCAGAACAGCAGTGTTTTTTTCCGAGTTGCTTTCAAAGTGCTTTTCACAGTGTGAGGGGTCGGGAGCACCAGAAAGCAGGTTGCAGCACTATAGAGGTCAGAGTAGTGGCCCCGCTCAAAGGATCAGTGAGCATCTCTATGAACCCCTGAAACCGCGGGCGAAAACCAGATTTGAAGCTAGAATGCCGTCACAGCAGCAAGGACGAGCCCACTCATCAAGAAGGAAGCTGGGAAATACCACATGGACCCTCAGAGAAATACCAGCACCAGGATGAACCCTCTGGGTCATTGCCGCAGGGGGGCGAAGATGTCCGTTTCGCAGCCTCATCTTAAAAGGGGCCTTACATTTCAAACAGGCTTGGGGGCGGCAGTAAAGTGACTAAAGAGAGAGCAGCCTAGCAGCCTTGCCGCAATGAAGCTCGGCTGGACTTCTGCACCAGCATTTGCCCTGCAGGCATGGTGCGGCGGTAAGGTTTGGGAGAGCCAACAGCCGACTAATGCAGTGAGGGAAGCGGCACACTAAGGGGATCCGGCATTCCTAACACCAGGTGGTCAAAGGAGACCGGTTGCAGCCAGACAAGCGCAGCTGCTCTGGATAAGATCATGCGCAGCGTCGAAGAACGGACCCGCCAAGACAGTCAGTCGGTTTACCAGCATGAACATCAGGAAACGTTATATTGGGGCATGGTCTGCACCTGTACGGGTGTAGGATGCTTTTCAACCCACAGAAACTTACCAGCTGTTCACGGTGGTCCAGGTGGCTCTGGAGGCAGCGGTGGCTGCTTGCAACTTCGACTCCAGGCGAAAGGGATACAGCACATCGGGAGCAGGAGGAAGCAAGTCCTGGCCAAAAGTATCAATCTGAAACACTGCGCCGAAAGTTGCTGTAGCAACACGCCAGAGCAAAATTCTCCACGAGGGAGCTGCAAGTGTTTATCAGGAAAAGAAACGTTAAGAACGAAAATGCTTACGCCAAGCCAGAACGTTAAAAGGCTGAAAGGACATCACGCAGAGGAGCGCCACGAAGGAGCCTGGTGGTAAAGAAGGAGATGCAGTACATCTCATGCAAGATTAATAGAAAGAAACCAGGCAGAGAAACACTAGAGGAAGAGGTTGGCGAAGAAGACAGAAATGTGCACGCCACTGCCGGCAGAGTTAAGGTTTCAGCAAAGTCCATCTTATGTCAGGTAAAATGGCGAGAAACAGATTAATAATGGTTTACGGCGTCACAGCCCCATGTTTACTTAAGCTTTGCGAAGGAAAGAGGCATGGCGGCAACGGCAGGCATATCGTCCGACAACAGTCAAAAATGCTGTTTATATTAAGTTCAAGAGATTGTGTTATGTGTCAGAGTGAAACGGTCACATTTAGTTAGCAGTAGTATCAGGAAACATGTATTTATTTATTGTTTGCTTGTTAGGCACTTATACAGGAAATAAATTCTGTTTCAAAGCGTCCACAGGGCAGCAGGGAGGGAACATGGGATAGCAGTACAAATAAATACAAACAAACAAAATACTGTGGGGGAAGGATACCCAAACCTACGATGCCTTGTGAGTATTCAAAACATGCAAGTGCAGCAACGAAGAGGGTATTGGGGTAGTTGCTGTGGTGTCCGTGCTCGAGGATGAGCCGCGGATGAAGTGCCAGGTAAGGTAAGTGCTATGCGACCAGGAGCCGCATTGGGTGGAAAGTGCAAATTACCAGTGCAGAGGGTGTGCTGAGGCAAGTGCTGAAGGAAGGCGGAGGCTGGGGGGGATTGGGTGTGAATGGTCAGAGGACCCAAGGATGCATAAGGGTCCAAGACACCAATAAAAGCAACTGTGAAATTAGCAGAGGAAGGAAGAAGGGAAGGAGGAGGAAAAGAGGAGAGTCTTGAGGTGCTTTCGTTCTTGAAAGCGCTTCACCTCATAAAGGAAAGTAAAATTAATTCATGGGGTATGATTCATGCATGGGGTATGTTCCAAGCACCAAGACATACGCCAATTTTAGCTGAAGTATTTATTGCAGAAGGCAGTTTTAAGAAGCACAGGTGAATTTTATCTCCGTCATAGGAAAATGTAAATGTAACATATTGCGAATGCTTCAAACACACATATTCCCCATTTAACCGCAGGAGGTAAGAGGTGTGGGCATGCTGGGGTTCAGAAATTCCTGCCGTCACCTCGGTACAACAGGCACATGTTAGGGAAGCATAGCCAATATGGCCAGGGACTTGAAAGTTATTTAAGAGGGTTTCCTTGGCTACGCAGGAGAGCCCCAGGTACCTCCGACACACAATCCAGGTTTCTTCAGCTTTAACTCCAGGTCTTATGTTTTAGTCTCGAAGAATCATGAAAATAACTGTCTTTCTCTGAAAAGGTCAAGGGCACTTGCAACCCTCTCCAGTCTTACCGTCTTTCTCCTCGTATTAAACTGCCATCTTGGAACTGCTGCTTTCTCGTGTGCTTTGCCTTGGTCAGAGTGTGCTTCCATGCTCCGCCTTTCATCCGTGTGGGGAAGTGGGATGGAAGTCAGGTGTGTGTAATGATTAGCAATTGCCGACTCTGCCAGATCCTTGTGTTGGGACATGTCAGGTATAGTCCGTTTTCTCTCACAATGAGCTGTCCGTGAGAGAGTGTTTGTGTCAGGAAAGGGGGTTTTGTGGGGGAAGGGGGGGGGGGGGAGTAGAAGTCCTAAGTATCCTACCTGGTAGTATGAGTGTTACAGGGAACAGGATAACGCGTTTCTCCGTCCGGTTTCCAACTTCCACTCCCCGAAGACCCCTCATCCAGGTGATCCACTCGCACTGGTCCACCCCCAGGAACTGGATCCAAAAGCGATGGCTGTGTCCTGGCCATCTGGATGACAGATCCCAAGGACTAGCAGGTGAGACACCTTCAGGTTTCTCACAGTTCCCACGTGGTCTTGCAAATCTGCATAGAATACCCCATTCGGTAACCGCTCATTTCCCTCTTAATTATTCTACCATCCAGTGGCTGTTGACTCTGAAAACAGCAAAGTGGGTTATTCTGTTTTTGAGGGTCAGTCAGTGTTGCCCTACAAAGCGGGGGACGTTCACTTGAAGAAAGTGCTTCTAAATCACGTTCTTCCGTGGCTTGGTGAAGTCGAAAAAGTTTATTTCAGTGAAATTACTTTGTATAACATTTCCTTTCTGGTGGCAGCGAGGTGCGGCACACTATAGACAGCGTGCATTCACGCTCGTCTTCCATTTTGTGCTAGGGGCAGCGCATATATTTGCATATGGGGAAACATTTTACAATAGGCAGGATGTGCGTATGTGTTGCATTCACTTTGTAAGGTGGCTGAGGTCCTTGGTGGGTTATTATTCTTACCATAGGTACACTACTACAAATGTTATGTATTCGGTTAGGAGTGCCTCCACCTAAATGGGGAGAACGGTGGTTATGAGGTGAGGGACAAAGGCCAATTTCACATATTGCCGAACACCTTTGGCTGATTTGCATCCTGGTATTGGTGGTCTTCCAGTCAAGGTAGGGAGCGCGTTTCCTTAAGTGACCTATTGGGGGACAAGGCCATTTTTTTCGCATTCAACAGAATTGCTTTCTGTTATGTGCAGTCCCTTGGACGGTAGCGAATGATATGCAGGAAGGTGCTTTGCTTTCGCACAGAGTGGTGAAGTTGGTGGTCGTTCTTGTTTGGGGGGTGGGGCATCGTCATTAGGGTTATGGTTTTTGTCAGCCCACTCTGTTATTGTGCTGGTTGGTCTGGTGTACAGTGGCTCGCCCCTGGTTGGTTCGGGGGTCGGCAGGGTTTGGGGCAACACCATCACAATGCTATATCCAATAGGCTCAAGCGCGGAACACTTTTGCACACCCATTCGAAGATTTTGTCGCATTACATGCTTTCGACATATGTTCAGAGATTGAATACAGGTGCAGGGATCTAGAATTCACAGCCGACATTTTCTGGAGGATCTCGGAGGCCTACTTCAGCGGCATTTAATGGGAAACTATAGTTTATTTATCAGAGTTTTAATGTAGTTTCAGAGAAGTCGAGAGTTCTTCTCCAGCACATTTTCACAGGGAGTAGGGGGTAAAAATAAGAACAGTATCTTTAGGGGCTCGACTATTAACCATTTGCATATTTTGGTCGGTTAACGCATTTGAGCCCGGACTGCAGTAGATTAGCTTGGTTATGGGGTTTGTTTTGTAGGTTATCCTTCATCGATATAACACCTCTCGTCATAGTTTATGTCCTGAAGCACAAACGGGTTTGTCAGGGGTCAGGGAATGAGGGAATGTTATCAGGACAGTCCTTTTATGCGGTCAGTGGAGGGTGAGGGGGCACACGCCTGCATGGTCACGGTGAGTGGAGGACGATTTGCTGAATGGCATTCTGGTATCCGCTGCTTTCCTTTTCAGGTAGGGGCGGGTGTACTGGGGTTCATTTTGTAGTCCTTCAGTGATCGAAAGAAATGGGATACAGGCTGAGCGCACTGTGGGCTTCCCAGATATTGTTTCCAAGTGGCGTGGCTGAGGGTAGACGCAAGCCCGGTGGCAGCAGCCTGGATACCCGGAGCAATTTGAGTGGGGCTGGTCCCAATTGGAGCAGGGCTAGTTGGCTTCGGGCGGGTAGGGTCTGCGGGGGCCAGGGGATCGGGACTTGTGGGCGCTGGACAAAGGGCAATGGTCAGTGGGCTCCCCCTGGGGCCGTGTCTCAAGGGGTACTGCTGTGGAGGGCCCCACCTTTTTTTCACTAGGCATTGGCCCTGGCTAAGTGACAGGTTCTTCGGTTACTGTATTATTGGACGGCTGGTGGTGATAGAGGTTTTCCCCCTGGCAGCAGGCCTGGGGTATGGAGCCAATTAGGTGTGCATCACACTTCGGGTGGGGTTGGAAGGCTTTTGGGTAGACAGGGCTTGCGTGGGCCAGGATATCAGGATCCGGGGACATGTGGATGCAGGCAGAGGGTATGTGGGGCTCCCTGAGTACCGTTTCTCCAAGTTTGTGATTCGTGGGTGGGGGGGGGGGTTATCACCCTTCTGCTGGGCTATGCTTGTACCCCGGGCGGCAGTACTTGGGTGTCAGGTGTTCAGGGAATTGTCGGGCGAGTAGCATCACCCTTTTGGGTGGGGCAGGTGCATTTTCTAGGAGACAGGGAAGATCGACGTAGCACCTTTATGTTTTGGCTGTTTTACCCCTGGCGGTAGTCCTGCGGTCCGGGGCATGTTTTGCGCAATGTCCTTGTGGCAGGGAGCAAGAGGTTACAGGCAGGCGGGGTCTGCGGGGGTCCCGGGAGATCAGGATCCGTGGTGGGGCAGTGAATGCAGGTTGAGGGTCCAGGGGCTCACTAGGTATTGTTTCTCATAGGGATGGCGGATGAGGGTTCACCCTTTTGGCATGGCAGTGCCCTTATTGCACGACAGGTTGTCAGTTGGGTTGGTATTGGGGTTTGGTGAGATAAATACTGGTCCTCTGGCGTTGGCCCTGGGGACTCACCAGGTATCGGTCTCAAGGGGTATGGCAGCTAGGGCGCGTGGGGGGTTTCTTCCCTTGTGTAGGGCAGTGCACACATCGCATGACAGGTTGTCCGTTTTTGGTTTCTTGAGGCTTATGGCACAATGCCCCCGGGCGGCGGCCTTGGTGTCCCGAAGTCATGGGTATGTGTGGCCCCACGTGGAGCTGGGCCGGGATGACTTCGAAACAGGGAGAGTTTGGGGGGCAGGAGATCGAGATCCGGGGCGTGCTGGGCTGCCAGGGTATAATTTCTCTGGGTCTGGCACACAGCTGGCTAGTGGACAGGTGGCGAGGACGCCACTGAATGATGGGTGGGCTCCTGGACGCATTTAGTGCGCAGGAGCCTGCAGTGTTTTTATCTTGTGCCTGGAACACTGGGGGTTGATGCGATGTTAGTGTGGTTGACATTGGTTGCTGAGGCATTGGGTCGTCACGGTCTGGGAGCCATATGATGAGCGGGGTGTTCCCCAAAAGGGGTAAGGTGGTCATAGGGACACTCCCTCCGGTGGGGGCTGGACTGTGGTAGACTGGATTCCTGTGTTATTTGGGCAAGGACCAGGTGGAATGAGAGTTGCACCCTCCAGGGATTCTGGGCCAGTAGGTTGAGTGGCAGGAGTTTGTTCACGTGGTGGGGGCCCTAGGGCTCTCAGGTCCATGGTGCGATGAGCTGGTTTACCATCTTGAATTAATCCAACATGCCAAGTTTTGTATCTCACGATGACACCCTATGACGGGGAGAAGGACTCCAGCCATGCTGGCTGGGGAAGAGCCATCTGTGTTAATAGGTGTACTGTTCTTGTGGTGGTAATATCAGCGTGCCTCACTGCAGCTGGAGAAGAGTGCAGTGGTCGGCCCAACCTGGAAAAAAGCGTCCAAGAATTTCCAGATGACTCACGCCACGGACAAAACATTTTTTTCTACATGCATGTATGATGAAAGGGCCATACGTCAAAGCGAGGCATCTTCTGCAGGGGGCGTCCAGTGGCGGGAGGGTGCATCAGCATCAAACTGAGGGTTTTCCAGGGGTGTCCAGGGTCTAGTGGTGGTGTTGGTGATGACATCTGGCCGCATCCGGTCCTATGTGACTGGATTAAGTAATGGCAGGCAGTGGGGGAAAGGGGCCCCTGGCCGGTGACCAGAGGACCTGTGGCAGGCAGTGATGGGGAGTGCCCCTGGTCGGTAGACCAGAGGCACTGTGGTGGTAGGTTTGATCACACTGCATTGTATTGAGAAAGGGGCTCAACCGTTAGGGTCACTGGAGGGGAGATTGATTGCTGATTTACGTTATGGTGGTAGGTTTGGCACGTAACGGTGAGGTGGCAGGCCAGGGGCTTTTAGAGTGGTCATCACAGGTCTGTGCATGGAGTGAGAGGGTCTGGTCGGTGGCTTGGGGGAGGTCACAAATTTCCCTCAGGCCCAGGGCGTGGTACTTGGTAACTAATGGCGTAATTGATGATGTAATGATGACGCTGTTATGACATCACAATGACGTACCCATTGGATGAGGTCCTTCATGTATGGCCTTTGTCGCATTTTGGGGATGTAAGACATGTAATAAATGCGGCCTGTCGCCTTCCAAATTAACATGTGCTGTGTCCCTCACTGGCCCTGCCGACTGCATCGTCCACTACCTTAGGGACTAGCACTGCCACCACCTCTGTCGCTCTCCTCAGTCAGTGCACAGGCCTCAGTTTGGTTGGTTTGTCATTAATCGACAATACGATGGCAAAGAGAATTCTTGGGACGTATACTTTAACACTTAGGATGGGAAAATGTAATCCACAAGGTTATCCTGTTCGCTTAATACGTTGCCAGAGGGATTTACACATTGGCAGGTAGCCTTATTATGCAACCTGAATGTAACTCAATAAGACATTACTGTAAACCTTATATTCCAACTATATGGAGACAAAGTGGTAAGACGGACGATCAGAGGAAACATTTTTAGTGCATCTACCGCAGAGATCAAATGTTTAGCTTGGGACTACCGGGCAGCTTATAACCAACATCCACAAGGTGGCATGTCTGATTATATGATAGGTTATTTTTAACGCGCTTAATAGCCAGAGGTTTCCAAGTGCGGACCCGGGGATCGAACCTGTGGTGCTCTGTGTCATCTTGCTTCCAAGGCGAGCACGTTGCCCCTGAGCTATCCTCCCGTCTGGCTCCAGCAGGCCAACTGGTGCGGTACAAACATACCAACTCAGGTGAAAAGGGGATTGTCAGGTTATGTGAGTTTATGATTGATGTACACCATGTGTAGCTACCATCCAGGGGCAGGAAGTAGTCTGTATCTGTGGCACGATCCATCACTGCACGCTGCTGTAAAACCCCCCAGAAAAGGGGCAACTTAATACAAAAGTTCAAAAGCAAACAAAAATAAGTTATAATTATGCAGCAAGTGTCTATATATACACGGCTACACCCGCAGTTACAACCAATAGTTATCATGCCCTTACAAGCGACTGGAGGAGTTGGAACTGCAGCGCCTTGGGTATTAGTGCCTGGTCAACCACGTATGTTTTAAAGTTCAACAGCGACCCGGTAAGGATGAAGTATAGATTGCTGGGGTAGGACAACAACTCGGGGGGCAAGACGTTGTCTTGGCAGCAAGACATCACTGTGTAGCATTGGTTTCAAGGCATGGCCCCGCTTTTAGAGGCCAGACCCCAGCATGAAGCGCATCATAAAAGCCCAACCCAATTTACAAGGGCCACAGAGTCAGAACAACATAGGTGAGCCCCAGTGGCAGTAGTTGGCTTGGGGAGCCAAAAGTAGCTCTGGTTAAGATAAAGCTAGCTAGGACCTGCTAGGCCCAAAGAAGGAGCAAAATAGCACCCAGCACTACCCAATTGCAAACCCGGCATATGGGGAGCACATGGGGAACCCGCTCTGGTAGCGGCGGGTGTCAAGCAAACCAGGCCCTGCTAAGCCGCAAGCAGGAGCCAAACAGCTCCCAGCACCCCCCTCCCCAATTTCAGATGCAGCTTACAGAAGTAAGATAGGGGATACCAGGGGTAACGGTAAGGTAGAACTAGGCCTTACAGGAATGGGCGCTGTTGGGCCCAGATGGGTGCCCCTCGCACAAAGGGACAGTCAGAATTAGAGGCTCTGGCTGACAGGCTCAACTCGCAGCAAGGGCGATAACCCAAGGAAAGTTTAATTCCAGAAGCTTAGGGCTTAAAGACTAAGGTTTAGAAACTCCTACCTACACACAACAGTAGGGGTAGAGGTCAAGAAGATCTTCAATAGATCAGGCATATGGTGTACACCATTAAAAACCTTCAACAAGGGTGGGCCAGAAAATGTAATACTGCAAACCTTCACATAAATTGCCTTAAAAGCTACGGGTCACACAATTAATCAGCAAAGATCTGTTAAAATTGGTGCGGACCCTTAGCCAAAGGATTGGCACAAACACGGGTGTGCCAGAACCATGGCAATACTGAAAACATTCCCAAAGGAAACGCCCTAAAAACTAGGGGACACAAAAGCTTTAAGAAAAGTTGGTTTGCGGCCCCTTGGCCAAAAGGTATGGTGCAAGCAAGTGTTGACCAGGATCATAACGCAGCTGAAAACCTTCCGCACATGGTATACCTTAAAGCGATGGGTGGCAGACTTAAGGGAAAAAAAGAGCTGGTAGTCTGGTCGGATAATATTGCGCTGGTGAGCATAATCAACAAAAGAGTGTCATGCCCATTATGTTTTAAAATTACTAAGGGCAATTCCACAATTTCTCTGCTCAACAACATAGATATAAGGGCAAGACACATGCAGGTGTGGAGAATGATGTTGCTGAACCTTTATCAATCTTACAGTGGGATACATTCCGGCGTCCCCGACCAGATGATGACACAAGTGCCAAAGAGGTTTGGGAGGTTCCGGCAGGGAACTAAACAGCTTACGGTACATTCTGAACGGACAGGGCCAGAAGAAGAAATCAGCGAACAAACACACCTCAGAGCAAGGTGCCTACCAAGGCCCACTCGCTGTCGGGCACCCTGAAGCCCCACAATAAGTGTCTTATTGGAGCTGGCCAACGAGGCATTGGCAGAAAAGACATCCAAGTAATAAGGTAGGTACGTGGTTACAGTAAAAGAAATTACAAATGTGGCACACACAGAAAGACATTAATGAGATGGAGGTCAACAGGGCGGGACATGCAGTCTTTTGGCATTCGTTTTTTTTCTGGACAATTGATGGTAAACGCTCCAGCCTGCTCTGTCTGTATGCGCGAGGAGGTGCAGGAGCTCCTCACACATGCAGACATGCAGTTCCCCAGCCAGCATTTCCAATGAGCTATGCAAGGTTGGCAAAGCAAAACGCCCCCAGCCTTGCAAGGTTCACTGAGCATGTGCGGCTGGCAGTTCAGCCAGCCCAGGAGCGCTCCCTCGGCTGGAAAAGCAACTGAGTGAGTGCTCAGTGTTTCACTGGGCTGGCTCCTCAGCACCTACATAAAGGGTGAGGGGGCAATGGGTCGACGCCCCCTCGCCCATTATGGCGGAGCTGCCCCTGTCCAGGGATCCCCCCCGCCTTGTTTTTTTCTTTCCCCCTTTAAAAAATAATATATAGTTTTATTTTTTTTAATTTTTTTTTAAGAACTTTATTTCAGGCTGGGGTCCCTCCCTCCCTCCCTCACCCCTTACCCCCCAGGCACGCCCCAAAGATTGAATACCTTGGTCGTAAAGAGTGAGCGTGCATGGCGAGTGCAGGGGAACACAAGGCAACACAACGCAGAAGTTAAACCTTCCCTTTTAAAGAACCGTTTAGCCAAGGAGTGTTCGGGTGAGGCAAGGTGAAAAATAATTAACGCATTGCATGAAAGTTAAATGCTGGACACCTACTCGGGCACTGCCAGGAACCGTATTCATAGGCCACAAATGAAACTGTGCAGGTTTGTGACCATGTGAGCTAAAGAAAATGGTAGATAAGATAAGGCTGAGCGTAATCAAACATGGTGTGCGAGTTCCCAAAGAGGAAATTAAGAGGATGACATCAAAACATTTATGGCACAGAGTTAACAGTTACATGCCACCGAGCAGTACCTTTCTCCCTTCGTCACGACACAAAATTTCTGATAACCGATAACAAAACTACCAATAACTAACCACAGGCAATTTTTTTTGGCTAAAACCGGCACCTATAAGCCAACAGTATTGCACTGTAGTAAAACTAGGAGGGAGAGGGGATATGATGTGGGACACACAGCTTGTACGTGTTCGGTTATCTACAGACCCATGACTATCCATGGCCATTCCCACCCACTTTCTGCCCTGCCCATTACTTTGACCTAGCTTTACCAAGCAGTGACATCAAACTGTGCCTCCATGGTTATTTCATAGCAGCCTTCTGGAAGTTAATGGCTTCATTGGATCTGTAAATGTACTACCCGTGTAATAATAAATAAAGTTATTAACCAAGTTTTCCTTGGTTGCTTGATTTATTAGCAGTATGCAGGTCCTTCACTGGAGTCCTGTTGAAAACAAAGATTGGCAAAGCCACCCGTTTTAGCTTGGGTAGAAGCATTAGAGGCATCGTCCAGGCACAGCTATAACATAAGGGAGCTACTGCCATTAATGACCAGCTAGTAGCCTTGCAGCAGTAACCATCTATCCCATGCCTACACAAAAGCCACAACTGTTAACACTGCTAATGCCAGTCTTTTGTGTGGATTAACAGAACTTACTTTATGACCTGGAATTTGCCTAGTATTGTAAAATCAACCGAACACATCCTTGGCCCCAATATAGAGTTCAGGTCCTGGAATTATTAATTGCAAAAAAAATGTTTAAATATGGAATTTGTGCAATGCGCCAGTAGAGCCACTCGGCATTTTTCTTTTTTTTTATTAAGTGCATATGGTTGAATAACAACCTTTTACAACGACAAACCGGCATAATACAATGTGAAAAGCATCACATGAATTCTACACTCCATTTAAAAAATATCCACGCTAAAAAAAGAAAAAAAAAACATTCGTACATAATACTATTTAGTAAATAGCAGCAAAAATAAAATAGAGCATCTAAAATCAACTGATACAAAAACTCAATCCTTAAAAGCTCCATATCACAATTTACAAATCAGAGATTTAAGAACGGAAGTCTTATTTGAGAGCAGACTGAGATGCAACGAACAAGATTAAAATACATCAACAATCTTAGCACTCCAATAGTGTGGTGGCCCTATCATACAATGCAGAAGCCGTCACATAACATTCAGCGGCAAGCATACCCCAGAATTGGTCAGATTCATACATGGCAATATTTGCCTAGTCTTTGGCGTAATCTCCGAAAGTGGGACAGAGCAACAAATGAGGTCATAGAGTTTCAATTTGTTGGCCACAAAGACGACAGCGGCGCTCCTCCAGAGGAATACCCGCCAAGCTCCCCTAATGGCATACACAGGCAAGATATTAAAGCGCAGGTATTTTGTATTTGTTACATGATAAAACGAATCAGGGAAGGCAGGCGCCACTTAATTAGATGTTGGTGCGGGCTCTGGCTAAAGCTCCCCCCACCCCCAATGGGTATACTGAGTGTAATTGGCCGCCCTGCCGCCAGGTCGGCCAAACTAAGTGCACAGTCATGGCCCCCGGATCCTAGAAGCAATTTTATTTAAAAATACTGACCTGTTCCGTGCAACGTGTTATAAAGAGATTTCCTGGCAGTGGGAAATAACCACACTTTCCAGGACACTAAACCATATGCTCTGTGAAGAACTTTTGGAGTGAGCTGTAGAGCAGTCTACTACTCACGTGCGCCCCTCTCCAACAAACTTTATATTCACTCATAGCTTTCAGGCTGCTATGATCCGGGGGGGGGGGGGGGGGGGGAGACAGTGATTGGAGACCTAGTACTAATCTCATAGCTTCCAACAGGACTGAGCCCGGCAGGCCCAATAAGGACCATAGAACTTTGGCCTCCGTTTTTGGCAACCAACAAATTGCTCTCTTTGGGAAAACCTCAAAAGGACGCTTTAAAGCACAATTACATATTAGAGGGCGGGGAGGGCAGTAAAACACTTTAATGGAAGTGTCGCTACCATGGGTGGTTCTTAACCTAGGAGTTTACAGAGAACTGTCAAACTTCAGATGGTCCACCTTGAGCTGAAGATTGAGAAGAAATCTCCAAAGGGATGAGCTTTGGAAATACCCAAATGTACCAACAAAATATTGGTAACCAGAAGCAGCTCTAATCCAATAATTTTGGGATGCCAACTGTAGGTGTCAGAATGGCTGCCAGAAGGAAATCATTTAGAGATGTACGCAAGCACTGAGCCACACAAGATCATGAATCAAATGCACAATTTTATAAGCATCTTGGAGTGGGGCTGGGGGAGACTTCAGGGCTGGCAAGAGGAGATCAGCAAGCAAAACACCAAACAGGAGACCAGCTAAGTGTGACCCCTACCCAACCCCTCACCGAAAACCAACAGATTCTGTTGCAATAATCACGACGGGATTGGACAACTCCAATGCAAAGCAATATTTCTGTGCTACTTGTAGGAGGAGCCAGAGGTGAATAAAGTGTCTTAAACAGCGAGCTCACTTGTAGCGAGAAAGTCGTCAAATATCACACCTAGGATGCAGATCTGAGATTTGGGGTGCGGGGTGGAGCAAAGGCAGGTTGTCATAAGAATGGCAATGTTCACAGAGTGACTGGAACAGAATAGCAGAATTCTTCAGAGCGTACAGGCAACGGATATTCTTCCAAGACCGAAGGGTTCAAAATTACCGGGAGCTATTTAGCTCCTGGATATGGCCTAGAAGAGCCCATTAACTTGAAACCAACAGGTATTCAGAGGTAGTTTTGGCTCCCCAAGCCAACTGATGTAAACACAAATATTTTTCCGACATTCACAATTTATCTAGAATTTGCATTAAAATATACATTAGTTAACATCTAAAAAGACATGTAAAGCAAGAATGGTCATAAGTACTGGACACAAAGTTGCAGCTGCTGCTCATTTGCAGCTGCAGGGACAGTGAGGGCAAGACCCAGAGACCCCCTCAAGTGTGGGCTTTTTTAATTAGACCAGTAGCGCTACTGCAACTCCAATAAAGTCATTAACTCTCAGAAGACGGCTTTGAAAAAACACTGGCAGGCACTTTGAATACAAAATACAAAGTTTGATGGGAAGGCTTGATTAAAGTGACCTGAAAGAGTTCCCTTGGGGAGGTGTTTTGGGCAGAGAGGGGCAGGAACTGGGTGGGAATGGCCATAGGGATTAGTATGGCCAGTCAATCAGTGGGCAAATAACCAAACACCGCCTACAAGCTGTGCCCCCTCCTCAAACGCCATTTCTTCCCATCAGAACTCTAATGCAATAGTCTGAGCTCAGGAATGGCCAATATGGAATAAAAGTCAGATGTCGATATTTTTGGGCTGAATGGCGATATACCATATATACTGATGTGGTTTATGTGGGTTAAATGCTCAGTTGTAAGCCGCCAACTACATGCAAGATGAGACAAACACCTTATTTATAAGACATTGAACAAAATAAAATGCAAATACAGGGTTCCTCTTCCTGTTTGAGAATACACACAGCTGCGTAAATATCAAAATGTAAATCAAAAAAAAAATTGTAGCATATGTCATAATGTATATATCTAGATGTTAACAATATGGTCTCATCCTACAGAGATTTTGAAAATGTATAGATATTTCTCCAAAATTAGATATATATCGCCCAGCCCTGGCTCAGCTTGCCAAAACTAAAAAAGCTGCTGCAGGGGCTGCCAGGGCAAGACCCAGTGTCCCTTGCCATTGTGCACAGAGTTTTGAAATACAAAACAATATGTGGGCTACAAAGGCAAGGCTTACTGGCACCCTTACCCCCCCACAACAACTGGGGGAAGGCAACTGTGCCTTGCCTTCCCGTACCTCGTATTGCTTCGTCTTTTAAAACTATTCAGCTTACTATTCGACTCTGGGCGAATACTCGGACCACCTGTTCGGTATTCGGCCCAACTGCAAATTCACTATTCGGTACAGCCCTAAAGAAAACACAGAAAATAAATACAATGGGGAAGCTATTTAAAGAGATGGTAAAAAGTGAAGAAGTCTAAAGCAAACTGGCAAGAGACTGAAAATTCAACAGAAAGTCAGCAAAAAAGCACAATACAGAGCAACACAACAATAGAAATTGGGGGTTCAACAAGTGCATTTTGGGAGGCATGCCAGTTTTGAAAAAGGGCAAATTACACCATCTTTCAGGCACTCCATGAGATTGACTTTAATACTTCCCCGGTCACAAGGAGTCCGTGGAAAATCCTGACACCCAGAAGCTACTTCCACAGCTCCTGCTCCATGAATTCCAATTTCGACCCTAGAGACTGTATGTGTAGAAAGCAATTAAGATACCACTGCCTGCTTCCTTCAGAACACTCATCAAGTATGTTGTGTAGGTAGGAAATCCTACTGTACGCTCCTGTAAAGAAACTGCTGCGAGTCCAGTTCTGAATGCATCCACTAGGGTAAAGTGTTGCCCTTCTGTGTGGGAAAACCCTACTGAACAATTGTAAGTGTCTGATGCACTCCTTAAGGAGGTAGCAGACCCGACACAAATCAAATTTTACAATGTCACCAAAATGTCTTGTATATTATGCAAATTTGACAGAAATTCCAAATAAATTCCAATTGTTAAAAATACAATCCACTAATCTATATTTTTCAATTATGCTTTTCACAATTTCATTTAAAAAGATAACCAAATGTTATTACATCACAGTGTTCTTACAATTTGCATATCAAAAAGGCCAAATCATCCGGAAATCAAAATGTTCATACATAAGTCAAATCTAGCTCTCCTCTCCACGTGTTTCATGACATTTTCCCTTCAAGAGAAACCGATCCCAAACAACAAATTGAATTGCTAAGAAAGTGATTGTTTGTTTTCAATGTTACCAAACGGTTCTATGAGATTTTACCAAAAGGTTTGTAAATCGAGGCATTGATTCCAGCAACATTTTTACTGAAAAAAATATATTTTTTAAACAATTTTTATCTTCCCCCGGCCAGCCCCATTCCGCCATGTTTTTAACCCCTCCCCAAACCCATCCCCACCAGTTTTAACCCCTTACTCCCCACCAATATACATTTAAAAAACGAATACATTTTTAAAATGCAGTACTTTTTCAGTTTTAAATGCCTCAATTTAAAAATCTTTTCTAAAAATCACTGGATACCTTAGCACATATCCTTTCCAAAAACGTTTGTCATTTACAAAACTTGTATATATTTTTTAGTGCAACCCATGTTGGAGCAATTAGGGTTTCTGTGAATCCATTTATTTTTATTTATCACATTTATTATATGCCCAGACCCTGAGGTATCGCGGCGTAGTTATAGTATAATTCAAATACAATGTTGGTAATGATCATAACCATGTGGTAATACAATTAGGTTACATTTCTACATCATATACATATGTTTACATTTATTTACAGAGAGGATGCAGGGTTGGTGAGGGGATAGAGGTGTCAGTGATGGACTAAAACGGGTTAAATAACCATGTTTTGAGCAATTTTTTTAATTGTGGGAACAATGTTTTATTCTTAATGTTGATGGGAAGGGTGTTTCAATGTTTGGGGGCGAGAACTTTAAAGCTGCTACCCCATTCTTTTTCTCTTTTGTATCGTGGGATTTCAAGGTTGTCGCTGTTAGATCTGAGGAGTCTGGTCTGGGTTTTCTTGGTAACTGTGTTGAGGAGGTATTTAGGCGCTTTGTTGGTGATGCATTTATGGGTGATGCTAAGGGCTTTGAAGAGTATTCTGGCTTTGATGGGCAGCCAGTGGTTTTGTCTCCTGATGTTGTAGATGCGCTTGGATTTTCTTATGCCCCATGCAGCTCGGGGGGGCTTTGTTTTGCACGAGTTGGAGTTTGGATAGGTTGGTATTGGAGGTATCTAGGAAAAGGATATTGCAGTAGTCGCACTTGGATAATATGAGAGCTTGTGCAATACAGTTTTCTGGTGACAAGAATTTGCGACTAAAATATGAGTTTGGCTGTATATAAGGTAGGAGGCGGCTAGGGTGTTTACTTGCTTGGACATGATGTCGCATCAAGGTAGACCCCACGTATCTTAACTTGTTTAAGTACTGGGATAGTGGTGCCATCGATGATGAATGAGGAGTAGATGGGCTGAAGAGAAGCTATTTTGGATGATGATCCTAGTATGAGTAACTATTTTGTCGTCATTAAGACATAGGCTATTGTTGGCCATCCAATTTTGGATTATTGAGTAGATATTATTGATAAGCAGCGAGTCTTGCGTATGGTTGCCTGAAAGGGGGATGAGGTTCTGGGTGTCATCTGCGAAGTTGGTGTAGATGACACCCATAGCATCCAGTGCTGCAAAGAGCTATTTAGTGTAGGCGTACAGGGTAGGGGATAGGCAAGAGCCTTGCGGGATGCCAAATGGGACAGGAATAGGGTCTGCTGATTCTTTCCCAATTGCAACTCTTGAGGTCCTATCTGCAAGAAATGATTTAATGCAATCTGTGGCATTGTTGAATAGGTTAAAGTTGTTATTTACGGTGGCACAGAGTTTGTCATGGTCGACTAGGTAGAATGCCGCAGAGAGGTCTAGGAGCATCAGCAGGCAGAGTTTACCGGATTCTCTCGTGGCATCCATTTGTATCTTCAAGTCCAGCAGGGCTGTTTCTGTACTATGGTTGGGGCGGAATCCTGACTGTCTGTCCCCTAGTAATTGATGGAGTTCCAAGTGGTTTTGAATTTGGGAGTATGATATTTTGTCAATGATTTTCAATAGGAATGGGACGGTGGTTATGGGTTGGTAATTGGTGGGGGTCGAAGGGCCCAGAGACTGTTTTTTTGAGCAGGGGTGGTTAAGATACAAATTCCCCTGTTGGTACTGTGACGAATCCTGCTGAGTCCTCACAAAGACCCTAACTAAAGTCTCCTCCCAGATGGCCAGGGAAGGCAGACGTTTCCTTTCCTGATCCTAGCCCTGGGAATGGTATTAGATGGGAGGATCACCTGGGAGGAAAAGCACCTCAATGGAATAGGAGGACTCTGTTGGGTCATCCTCAGAGGAAGAGATGTCAGTGATGCCAGAATATCTAATGTCTTGTTGTCAAGAGTGGGATTTCTTGTTCCAAAGCTATTCATTCTGGGGGTTGCAAAAACTGTCAATCGTTTATTAGGCATAAAGTTCCCCATCATGAAGTTGCCCACATCTATAATGGAAGGAACTATTGTAGCCAACAAGAGAACTTAAAGGTGGGCATCAGAACATTACCATCTTAAGTTCTGATCAAGGCAACTCTCCGTTGATGGCAAAACAACCATTGACTGCTTTTGAACTTCCTCCTGAAATCATAGTCAATAATGGAAGTGAAGTAAATACATGTAAAAACAATATGCAGAAAGGAAAACGTAATTTCAGAATTATGGACTCCCACAATGACCAAAGTACTGGGACACAGAAGAGGGATGTGGAGGCACTAGTGATTCGAATGACCCACACGCAAGAGGGTCTGGTGAGTATAAAGGGCCCCCTCAAGTGCAGGCCATCTGCAGAAGCAGAAGGTGGAGTGCTTGTCGAGACTCCACATTGCAGTTGCAACAGAAGTTGAAGGGAAGCAGACGCTGGAGCCACCACTATTTGGGAAGCGGATGCCGGTTTTGAGAGAGTCTCTACCATGAATGATCCTGCATGCAGAGGTTGCACAGCGGAAGCGTTGTTCCAGAAAGCTTCCGCAGGGTAGCCTTGAATGCAGAGATTGTGCAGCAGGAAGCATTCAATTGAAAAGGTTTTTCCCAAAGTAACTTGTGCTTTGGTGGCAGGCGAGCACCAGAGAGCCCACGGAGCGAGAAATGTTTTCCCGGCTGGCGCAGGAAGCAAAAAGAAGCATCTTACTATAGATTGGAAAGCGGAAGAAAGGGCAGTGGAGCGAACTGATGCAGCGCCCTTTGAGTTCACTAGTATTGCATAACCCCAGAAAGCTCTATAATCGCCCGCTGGCCACTACTGTGAATATTTGATATCGAACGAATGTAAAGAAAGTAAAGTGGCAGACTAAGAATAACTTTGCTTACCGATCTGATACAAAGCTGCTAAAGAGGCCAAGTGACAATCTTGGAAACAGACAAGAAGGTGAAGTAATTGCCAAAGTCAAGAGGCAATATTAAAAGTAACAAAAACTATCATTGCCAAAGCCGAGAGAGCAATTAAGAAGCAAACAATTGTAACCTCTATTGCCAAAGAAAGTAAGAGGCAATAGTTGATATAGACCCAAACATGCATTGTCTAAGCCAACGAAGAATAAGGGAGATAAAAAGCCATTATCAGAATCTGGTGGCTGTAGGAGTGGGAAAACAAGAGTGCAATGAGAGCAGCCCCCCTGATAGAAAGTATTGAGGAGGAGAGGAGTATAACCTGCATTGCATGTGGCATAAACAGTACCAATGTGGTTGATGTCTTTCCAGAAGAAGTATGCATTACTGAAGTTGCTGGAAGTCAAACAGCTTTTGTTTGAAGTAAACTTTACCACAGAAGTACTTGCTGTAGTCTTAGGAGCTTATAGTCCTGGCAGGCAGGTATACCAGGGCAGGGACCTTGTAGTAGTAGACCTGGCAGATGAGTGGACCAGGTGGAAGTTGAAGTACTGTGTTCTGGAAGTGGCAAGACCACTATATTATCTTGTGAAATCATCCTGACAAAACATTGCTGTTGCTAAAGATGAACTGTGGAAGTGTTTTTGTTTCCTAAACAAGATGTGAACTCTTTGCCAGAAGTGGAGAGACAACGAGTTGTCATGTCTTGTGAACTGTTGGAAAGTCCAGGTGAGATGCATTTGGATCCAGAAGAACCCTATCAGAACTTCGTTGTAAAACAGAACTTTTCCAAATTTTGAACTGTTGATATCAATTCCTGCTTTGAATTTGAGAAAAGGGGTGGGGGGGGGGGGTACTACCCATGTTATAAGGAGAAACAGTTATTGTTGGATACAACAGATTTTGCTATAATTGAATTGCCATATATTCCCTTCATTTGTTTGCTTTATAAATAAGCGCAAGGGACAGATTCCTTTTGTTAGAGTGGTTCCTTTAATTTATTTTAATAGGCAGGGAAATCTGCAGCATAGGGATAGTGACACGTTTATCAAACCCTTTTAAATTAATAAAATGGTATATTAAAAACCTTTACAAAGTTGTCCACCTCACATTTCTGACCACTCATAGTACTGGGCGACTGCTTGCCAGTGAAGCAGTTTGAAGTGTGTCCCATCTTCCCTGCAGGTGTTACTTTCCAAAGCAATTCCTGCCTGATATGTTCATACACGCAGGCTGGTTGGGGCGAGAAGGCATGGCATTCCAAAAACAACCTGAGAAGCTGGCAATGGCATGGTTTGGTATTTGACAGGTTCTAAGCTGTGGAAGCTTTGGTTATTCAGCCAGTATTTCCCCTCACTATTTTATTTCCCTACGATAGTAAAGCGCTCAGTTGCTTCTCAAAACTAGGCCCGTGGTCAATAAATACCCTAATAATAATTATAATTCAGCCAAGGTGGGGTGGATGTAGCTGAGAATCCAAAGGAAATTCAAGTCATCATAGCCCCTTGGTACTGCATGGTTGTCATTTCTACCCACATCTGTATTTCAGACCAGCCAAATTATAATCGTTTGCACTTGCAACAAAAACAAAGCAAAATAAATTAATTTTGATATGTGCTGCAAACATTTTGAAATGCTACGAAAATAGCACAAAATAGTACACTTGTTATAATTCGTCTTAATGACAAGTCCTCATCTATTCAGTGACTACAGCACCAGTGGCCTAAAGCATCACACATTTATATGAAGGAACTAACTTTGTAAGAGATGGTCTTCAATCCAGAGGCACAATATGGACATTGAAAATTGAATCCTCTACATTAGCCAACAGTGTCTTAAATAAGCAAAAATGTTTAATAATATATATTTGTGCCATAACATTTACTTTTTCTTGCCGCTGGTGCCGTCTGTATTCACCCACGACCAAATGCACAACTATTTAATGTTTCAACATAATACCTTGTCCACATGCAGTACAATTTGTGCTTCTATCCAGTGCCGGGATTCGCCAGCTATCCTATACATAACCATAACACCTGCTGCGCAGTACAGGGTTCAAAATTACCGTTTAGTGGCAGGTTGAATACAGGTAAAAGGTACAGATGGTTTGCCCTCTGTGACAGTTCCAAACAATGACCCCCTTTCTTTCCCAGTGTGCCTCTGTCCCTAACCCGACCTACGATCTAGGTTAATGTTGCACTCTGCAGACTACTTCAAATGCCCCACTGATTTGCAGAGCAGTTCTAAACTGAGCTATACTCTTTCCGGCCCACTTCAATCCCTGCTTCTCCCCGAATTAGTGAGATTTCATAGGTGTCCAAAACAGGCAAGGGGTACAATTTTTGGAGAAAACGAATGTAAAAACAGTGGAGTAAAATACCATTTTTAAAAATCCATCAATATGAAGGAAAAAAATGAAAAAATAAATAAATAAAAAAAACACTGGAAAAAAATGATTCACATTAGCAAATGCTGAAAGGGAAAACATGCCTCGAGGAAAAAAAAAAAAAAAACCATGGGGATGAGAACGGATGATAAAAAACAAGGTCTACTTAAATAGTTCGCGCGACAAACATTTTAAATGTTATTAGGGGGATGTTATCCAGTTTGGTGGTGCACATTTTATCAACCTCAGAAGGATGAAAGAGGTTGAGTGGGCCCTGCCAGATACAAGCCTAGGAGCTCCAGGTCAGGCACTCAGACAGACTGCTGTGCTATCTTACAGACCGGGCCTGAAGAACCCAGCCAAGGACATGCACCAAAGGGTGGTTAACATGCCTGGTTTCCCCAATATAAAACTAGTCTAAATCCACTGTGCTTGCTATTCGGTGCATTATTGGTCTTTATTGCACCTTTCTATCCAGTCTATCAGTCAGATTAACTTGGCTACTGTAAAATCCATAATAAACCCTAGTCTCCTGTAAATTATGTATAAATATGCAAAAGCACTTCTATACCCAGTGTATAACCAACCTAATTTACTGTGTTGTTAGATAGCCCCCACAATTCACTGTGATCCTACCAGGCGCAGAACTAATCTATAAAATGTTTTAGAATCTCGTGCATGTTTTTAGCTGAGACCCACGCGAGGCAAGAGCCAAAAAAGAATCAGGCGGCACCAAATTGGCAGAGGTTTGCAATGCAAATTCAAGAGCGGTAACAGGGTTCAAAACGCCTTAGCGCCTTCTTGTAATGTAGTGGAGCCTCGGTTGGCTTCGCAGAAACGGCTATCGGGGGCTTCTTTTCACTCCTCACATCAACTGGTGCCATACAAACAGACTTCACTTGCCTGACATTAAGTCAGTGTTTTGGGAATCTGTGTAAAAGGAGCGTGGAGACGTTTAAAGCAGAATGCAAAAGTGTTAAACTACTGGACAGGAATACAAAAATTACTCCTCAGTTCGCATCATGCTCATAATGCAACATTTCTTACTCACCATGAGGCCATTATCACTAGAAAATGACTGTGAAAAGTGCACATTTTGAGGCCTTTTTAAAAGAGTATGTTGCCGTATACAATGGACAAAAAGGTTTATAATGTTGAAATAAGTTTTGCAATTGTATATGTACTTGCTTGTGGTTCCCCAGAGCGGGCTCTGGCTTGCTGGGTGAGGCCTGATGCATAGAACTGCCATCAAATCCATATTTCAACCACCGAATCAGGATCCTTGGAATGGCAAACAAATCACAAATTAGCGCCTGGGTTTCACATCATAATGCACCCTAACCTATCAGAGAAATGCGACTACAGGCCTGGTCCTCTTTCTATGGACCTGTAATCTGAGCCCTCCAATGAACAGATCGCACCACCATCTGCTATTTTTTCTGGTTCCTGCGCTATTGGCTCCCCTGATCCTTCCCCCTCACTGCTTCCCACCACCACAATGCTTCACACTGTTCAAGTCACCAAGAATAAAATCATTCAAAAACGTAATCTGCTCTTAATGCTTACACACCTGCTCCCACAAAGGCTGCCAGGGGAAATATCAGAGAAGCTACCCACCTTCCACCAATTCTATGGCAGGTACATTGTCTTTTTTTTAAAGAAAAATTGAGAAACTGTAGCTGTGCCCTTAAATAAGGGGTCCGAGTAACATCCAAGGCAACATTCCTTAGTGCTAGCAGCTATACAGGAGGATTTCCCCCGTCCATTGTCCCGGGAGGATAGCTCAGCGGCAACGTGCTCGCCTTGGAAACAAAAAGACACAAAGCAACACAGGTTCAATCTCCGGGTCCGCGCTTAGAAACCTCTGGGTATTAAGCGCGTTATAAATATGCAACTAAGACATATTCCTGTAACAGCGCCTCGATGCCCCCGGGCTGTGCGAGTGCTTTAAAAATGCAAATTAAAAAAATATATAAACACCACAGACCACACTCAGACATTTAACTTGGTCTTTTTTTTTTTTTTTTTTTTTTTTTTATAACATTAGTTTATTACAAAAGAAAGAAAAACTTTTTGTTACATTTGTACCTCAAATCCTCAGTTTTCACTAACTGAGGTCACTACTTACATTCCAAGTTGTTTAAGTGTAGTGCATCCATAAAATTTATTACTGCACAGGTTAACTGAGTGTTAAAACCTGAAATCAGGTAACACCACCAGGAATCCATGTTTCCTGACTGGGGAGCAAAGCGATCCAAGTGCAGACTACGCTGCTCTGAAATGGATTCGCAGTCCAATATTAGATGTCTCACCGATTCTTGGCCAAGTTTGCAGAATCTACATTCTGTCCTCTGCACCAATGGATCATTCTTCAGAAACTGTATCTCCCTAGTTTTGTATAGGTTGAGTCTCATCCGCAGGAACATGTTGCGGTGGTATTGTGATGGGAATTTCGCCAGGTATTTTGGAATTGCATCAAGTTTATTTAGCGCACTTCCAAGGTTTAGGGCGGTTTTCTGTTTGTTTCTACATTCTTCGTTTCTTAACCAGTTGTGATGACGGATTTTTTTCTTCGCAATTTGGGGGCGAAGTATTACAGTCTCTGCCGAAACTCCAGCATCTTCTAATACAAGAAGTAGTTTTCTCTCCCACTCCTTTAATAAGAAGGTAGATGAGTGTTCAGAAACCGAATGTAATATTTCATACGGTTTTGTTACCGTATCCATCCGCAATTTCCTAAACATGGAGAATGATTTCCACAGAACTGTTCCATATAGAGCTTCAATACATAGTTCATATCGTATTGCCACAATTGATGAGCTGTTTGGTAATCTCAGCACTTTACGCCAAAAACTACCTTCGAGCTTGTCCCATAGGTCTTCTGGCAGATTCCAACATGTCTCACTCCCAAAAGTTATCGCGGGAATTACCTTTTGAAGGTAAAATGATAGAACCGGTTTTAAAGTAAATTTTCCATATGCTGCATGCAGTTTGGCTCCTTGTAGTGCATACATTTTCATCCGGGCCACCAGGTCTTGGGACCACTCCCATTCTCGAGTTGAGGTGTTAAACAAGACACCTAAGTATCTTATACTATTATTTAACTCGAGAGGTTCATTTTTTATCTTCCATTCAAATTTACCTGGTCTCTTTGATTTATTCTGGCCCACCTGGATGATTTTTGACTTTTCGGTGTTTATTCGTAGGTCATTATGCATGCAATATTGCTGGAGTTTATTCAGTAGTCGCTGCAGACCAATAGGAGTAGAGTCCATGAGCACAATATCGTCGGCATAAACAGCCCAACTTATTTCATGACCATTCACCAACGGGGGAAAGACTCTTAGATCACTTAATGATAGAGGTAGGTCAGAGATGAAGAGCTTAAATAGCTGGGCTGCTAGAGGGCAACCCTGTTTTACTCCTCGTTTTGTCAATATCTCATCAGATAAGTCACCTTGCTCATTTAGCCGAACTCTGATGGATGTATTGGAATGTAGCGCAATCAACGGGGCCAACAGCTCGTTTGGACATTTCCAGGCATGAAGTTTTTTCCACAGCAGATTGCGATTTATACTGTCAAAAGCCTGACTCAGATCTATAAAGGCGAAGTATACTTTTCTCTTACACCTCAGTGCGTCTAGTTTTAGACAGTTCAAAAGCACCAAGTTAAGCTCGACGCCCACGCCCTTTGTGAATCCAGTTTGACGTGGATCGGCCGCTGCAACTTCTTCCGCCCAGTGGGCAAGACGTTTCTGGAGAAAAGATCCAAATACCTTCCCAATTGTGTCCAAAAGGGCAATCGGGCGATAGTTGTTTGGATCGTCCCGATTACCCTTTTTGAATATCGGAACAACCACCGCCTTGCACCAGGAATCAGGCAGTACTCTTTCCAGAGCAATTCTTTCAAACAGGGTGCTCATCAGGTTCGCCCATACAGAGCTGTGGTTTTTTAGCATCAAGTTCGAAATTCCATCGGGGCCGACTGCTCTGGAAGAGTTTAGTTTCTGAATTGCCCGTTTAATATCTTCCTCTGTGTCTGCCACATTCCATTTGACATCGGGGAGCACTGGTTGGGTGACCTTAGTACAGTTGCAATCATCAAATGTGCTAGTGAAATGCAACACCCAGCTTGCTCCACTTACACCATTTGACATTGCATAAGTGTGTTTAATCCCGCCGGTGTTAATTATCTCCCAAATATGCCTACTATCTTTTTGCAGAATAAGTTTCAACATCTGTTCGGCTTGATCTTGGACTCGACTCAAGTTGAAAGATTTCATCCAGTTTCGGTAACGCTGTTTTCTTTTCTGAATTTGTATAATGTTACCGGGGTTAAGATCCTTACTTAGGAGCCTGATGTCTTTCCGAAGATTTTGCTTCTCTCGATTTATTGTTGGATTAAAAGTATGTTTTACTTCTACGTCATGCCCTTTTCGTTTATTGGACTTCATTTTATATTGATGTAGTAACAAGGTATAATTTATCCTTGCCGTTGTGTCAGTCTCGTTTGCGAAACTGGATTTTATCATGTCCAGCTTTGTTGCACTCAGACGTAGCCTATTTCCTCCATTGTTTATAGTGATCTTCTCTGGGTATTTTATCAAGGTTGTTTTTTGAGCTTTCAGCCATTTCAGCGTTAGTGCGTCGTGGTCGCTTTTTTCTGTCTCGATGACTTTGAGAGTAGTTATTTGATCTAAAAAGTTCCTGGATACCCATATATAATCGAGCGTCTTCCTAGAGTCTCCTCTCTGCCAGGTAAAACCTGGGGGGATGTCACCATGAGTGCAGCCATTCAACATAGAGCAATCTCTAAGGGCAAGTTCCTTTTCCCATCTTTCTCCCCGGTCCTGCAAATGCTTATTACTTCTCGATACAGTTGATGATCTTTTTATCAGAGGTTTGTTTACCCAGGAATAATTGAAATCCCCACATATTATAATTGCGGGATCGGTGTATGAGAGTAAGCACTCATCAATTGCAGTCATAACATCGGCAATGAATCTTACTTGTGATATCATTGCTGGATTCCAATAGATGTTCACTATCAAGGTCACCTGTTCCCTGGAATTTAAGGACTTGGAGTTTTGAATTGTCGTGACTTGTGCGAACAAGTTTGGAGTCTTAGTTGATAGAATCTTCCAGTCCTCACTGTTACTTATCATAGTTATCAGACCAGCGAAAGGACGGCCAAACAAGTTCTTTCCTGCCGGGTTAAGAAGGACAGTGTATCCATCACACACTGGGCATTCACGTAACCATGTTTCTTGTAAACATATAATTGAAATTTTGTCCGTTGATTGCCATTTGCCTTCAAAAAGATGAGAAAAGCCTCGTGTGTTCCATGATATTAATTGATTATTAATGTCCACTCCGTCCCCACTGAGTTACTGTCCACTTTGCATTACATATCTTTGGCACGATGATCGCTTTATCCTCATGTGGTCCCACAGTTCTTTTCTTCTATTTTCATTCTCTGTTTGTTCCGTAGAAGACTTGGAAAGTCTTTCTGCGTCCTGGTCATCAGCACATATAATTTCGAAGCCGAAGAACAAAAAGTCAGCAGCAGCCTCCTTTACGGCTTCTTTTAGCGTTCTGGAATTCAGATGTAAGTTTACCCAGTCTAAATGGTCTTCTGACATATACTCAACTACCGCTATATCATCTGAATTAGTAGCTCGAAGAGTTGGAATGCACTGTAATAGTTTTAGTATGTTCCGACGATTCAAGTTTACTTCTTTTTGTTCTAATAGGATGTTTTTGATTTGTATTTTCCAGATGTTTTTCTCAAATGGAGCATTCGACTCTGTGATTTTCAGATTAGAATTTCTGCCAAGCTTTTCAATTTGTGCTCTTGTTAGTTTCGGATTAAATTTGCCGCACATATCATTAGGCTGAGCACAGACAGCTGGCAATTTTCCGTTCAGCTCTTTTGTTTCTGTATTTATTGGAGTAGGCTGCGGCACCTTTTTGATGTTTTTGCTTGTTTGCCCACTTCCTTGTGGTGGAATGGCCTTTCGAGGGCCTGGTCTAAACTGAGACTCTTTGGCCTTACACATGTCACCCGATAATGTATCCGCCGTAGAGGCAGCTGCTTCTTTTTCATCATCATCATCGATTGAATAGGTTGAAAATTCGCATAAGTCAATAGATGATTCAGATGTTTCGTCATCCTTACAACCTGAGCAGTCTCTTGTTCTTTTCAAGCATCGTTTTGGTTCTCTCGTTGATTCGGTTTCTTTTGTTGAGTTATCGGACTCCTTTGATTGTGTCGCCTGACGTTGAAACATTGACAGGCGTGCCGGTGTTGATAAATTCCGTATGAATTTTTTGCTGCTTGTTTTACGCGCGCGTTTGGCAACTTGCCTCTGGGTAGAGTGCGTCTGTGGATTTCTTTCTCCTCTCTTTTTATCCAGGGGTTGGATTTTGGTCACTTTCCCTGCTGTTGTTAATTTATTAAAGATTCCAAATGAGAGGATTTCAGATAGATTTCCTGAGGCAGCTTTTTCCACATCAGGCCCTGGGAGCCGTTCCCCTTGTACTAGCTCCGGCTCTGCTGATGCTACAATCACGACATCAATATTGGTATTGTCGGATGCTACTGTCTGGATCAGGGGATTGATCTGGATCCCCGACGTTTGCTTTTTGCTTGCTTTGTTTGACTTCGAGCCCTTATCACTTACGTCAGGGCTGATTTTCTCAATATTCATTTGCTCAATGACTGGACGTACGATGCCTTTTTTTCCATTAGATAATTCTGCGTGTTCACAACAAGGATTTGAGATCATGCCGGGCTTACTATTTGGTGCATCAGTCAATAATGGTACTCTAGGTGGATCATCAGCTCCTACGCTACATGTCTGGTTATTCGTTGGAATATTATGACGTATCCATTTTGTACATTCGATTACTGCGTCAATTAAGCCTGCATTATCACCATTTGCCTGTCGAGCTAGTTCGCACAATCTACTTTGCCATTTTAGTGATGTTTCAGCTTCGTGGTCCAATCTATGCATTATTACTTGTGAGAAGGTTTCTAATGATGAAATCTTTGCGTTGACCGAGGCTAAAAGCGTTATTTGGTCACTCACAGCATCGTGTAAGGATTCATATAATTTCATAAAGGGTAGTAAGGCAATTGATGTTGCGGCCAACACATTATTGTGGATTTGTATTCCGGCTGCTGTAGATAACGAGCTTTTAGAGGGGAGTTCAGACCTATCTTGTTCGGAGACATCTTGATTGTCTCCAGGGGGAGCTCTTTTTTCCTTTATCCGACCAGACAACTTGGAATTACTCATAACAGCTCTTGCCTCTACATCCTTTAAGCCTACCGACTCCAAGTTTGCGTCCGATTGTTGAAGTATTGAGTTTTCTACAGCTGACACTGATCCCTCAGACCTGAGAGATGTATTCCAGGATGAATTTCCTGCTAATTTATTTCCCGCAGATTCTCTTCTGAGTGAGTGTACCGTTTGCTGTTGTCGAGAGCTATCGTTTAAACGCTCATAGGTTGCTATAAAATCGGCTTTTAGCCTTGTCGCCAGCCTTGCTTCGCGACCTGAAAGTTCTGTCGATGGTACTTCTGTGGGTTTCTTACCTCTGAGTGAGTCCTGTGAATTTTGCATCTGAGATGCATCTGCTTTATTTGTGCCCGCGGCCTCATGGCAGGCTCGTTGGCTAAGATCTTTTGCCGCCGCTATGGTAGTTTCAGATGGCATTACAATCGTCAATTCAGTTGGCATAGAATCAACACACACACCCCCCGCCGCTCCCCCCGCTTTGATTTTATTAGCTGGTTTAGAGCCAACTGCCTTCATGTTATTGGAAGGAATTGAAGGCATGGGTATGCTTTTTGTAGTAAGAGGAAACATTGGAAAAAAAGGTGCGGACTGTTTTCTTGATCCTCTATAATCCACTAGGGGGGGAGGAAATGAGTCATTGCTCTGAGATAGAACATTTGGGATATTAATACCCAACAGATCGTGGTCAGTTAGTTCAAAGGGGGAGATTAGTGGGGTTTCATAGGCATCAATGTATATCGACGGCGAAAAAGCTTTTTCCGGTTCAAAAATATGGCTCTCAAGTTTATCTAGATGCATATTGTGAGGAGTTGAGATGGCATCATTACTTTCACTTCCCATGTACGCAGTCTTTGTCTGCGGGAAACCTATTACCATCTGTGACAAGGTGGCTAAAGAGGGTATTATACCTTTTAACGGTCGACTAGTTTCCAGACTGTCCACATTTATAATTGACCCAGTTAGATCATTCGTTGCCGACACGTCCGCCAGGCTTACCTCCTTATTTGATCTCTGTGGTGGTTTCCTTCTATGTAGCAGTGATTTTTGCCGAGTCTGCGGCCCCTCCTTCAATATTGTGGTCACCATATTGTATTTATGCTGTGTCGTAGCTGATTCCTAGGTGTGATGGCGTACAGCAAGCTCCGGGAACCAGTATTCGTCTTCTGAACTCCTGGTGGATCTTATGCTCACCTCCGCGTAACAGCCGCTTAACAGCCCGGTGCCTTTACCCCTGACGGGCTTAACGCCGCAAGGGTGCCTCACTGGTGCAGAAGTAGCACTGAGGGGTCACGTGGTCCTCCACGTGACTATCGCAAGCCACGCCTCCTCCAGGAAGCGTGGAACGGCAAGAGCTGGGACTGCTCGCGAAGCCGTGCGGGTCCTTCACAAGGATGGCGCTCTGAGGGCAGCGTTCAGGATTTCTGAAAAGTCCTTTGCAAGTGCAAGGTAATGCGCCACTCGGGCGCCTCACTGGTGCAGAAGTAGCACTGAGGGGTCACGTGGTCCTCCACGTGACTATCGCAAGCCACGCCTCCTCCAGGAAGCGTGGAACGGCAAGAGCTGGGACTGCTCGCGAAGCCGTGCGGGTCCTTCACAAGGATGGCGCTCTGAGGGCAGCGTTCAGGATTTCTGAAAAGTCCTTTGCAAGTGCAAGGTAATGCCTTGGTCTTTTAGACCTTAGCAGGCTGTATGTGTGGGTGTGTTCACTTGGAAACGGGTCTCTCATGGCTCCTGAGCATCCATCATTCTATTCCATGTGCTAATAATCATGCGTGTATTAAGAACATGGAGGCTAAGATTATGCATTTTTCTTTAGTGCTACTAAAACCTCAGCTGTATCTGACAAACAAGAAAGACACAACTAATGGTGTCACTAGATTGCAGAATGTGCATAAGCCCCAAGCACCATGCCAGTATAAATGTTAACCAGTGTAGTCCCCATGCCACGATTACCACGATATTGCCAACATAATATGCCGTGTTGATAACTACAAAAATTCACCGTTTTATATAGCACAATTGGTAGTTTTCAATGTCTTGGATGCGCTGCTAGACAGTGCGTAACCAGTCAGAAATTCGCCTTGAAAACAGCCAATCTGGTACTCCTCGACTATATGTGTATAAAAACATTGCAAAACAAACCAATAACGTTTTGTGCCCGTGTTGATCCGAGCACATTAGTCCCTCCAACGCCATGCATCTGAAAGCGCAGAGGCGGTGAACATCCTCTCCGTCGCATAGTGCGCTCTCTTGCATGTAGTAAACTAAGCACACACTACAAAAAATAGGTTCTCTTAAGCTACCGCTCGCTCTCAAAAGGTGCAACAACACTCGAGCAAAACAGCAGCAAAAGGGGTGAGCGGGCACCGTTAAAAATCACGCGCAGCCAATTCAAGGTCTCCTCCTCTGAAATACAAACAAGCCACTTTCCGAGGGGAAGAAAATATGCAGAGAGCAAACAGGGCTTCATCAAATAGCCAAAGTCGGCCCAGGCGCCGTGAACAGGCGTTTCAGTGTTAGGAGCGCACCGTCTCGCTGCCTTGCAGGGCAGGGTAGAGACCGCACCGAGCCCGACGACGGGAGAACTCATTTTGCAGGCTCTGCCAATGTGAGAAAAAAAAAACTCAATTAAAAACTTGACATTAAATATACATGTCGCAAAACGCTGGACTCCAAGCACAAAGATCTGCGGGCTTTATAAAACACTTGCTTTCTAGGGAATACAAGGTCCAAATATTTAATACACCAGTAGTACTAGCTCAGCCTTGGGATACGCAGGTCCTCCCAAATTAGTACTAAACACAGATCAAATACTCATCCCGCTGCACATTGAGTACATACACTAAGCTTGCCATATAAAAGTCATGCACTAGCCAAAACCTATCTTTTTTTAAGAACAATAAATATTTTTAACATCAAGAATGATCAAAAATGAAGGACGAAAACCGTGTGAGATTTGTACAGGATTGTCAAATTAAGTGTGAATGACACGACATTATTCAAATTGTCAGGATTATATCCAGTACTAACAATTATCTTAAAAAATCCAAAGTAACATTCTCCATCCAGTGTTCCAATGCTGTGCATGTACTGTAACTCTGCTAGTCTTTCAGGAGTCACTTTACAGCTATTCAAGCAAGAAAGTGCAATGTTGTGATATAAGGGACTTTCATTTGCAACGTGGGTTGGTTCTGACAAATCATTATTTAAGCAACACTTAAGCAGCTTGGTGAACCTTCAATAGGATAATGCAGAGTTCGAAAATGCTGAAATCTATTTAGAGCCTGCTTGTAACCTAGGAGAGTCCAATTAGCTTGAAACCAACATCTACCAGGAACTACTTTTTGGCTCCCCAGGCCAACTGATGCCTTAAAAACATACGTGATATTAACTGAGTATTTGACAATTTTATTAAAGAATAATTAGGATACATTTAAAGATAATGGATCGTACATGAAGGGCAGAAATGTTCTTCCTGTAGAAGTAGATTTTTTGTGCAGTGTGTACTTGCTCCTGGTAGCCCAGCGTAAGCTCTTGGCAGCCCAGCGCAAGCTCTTGGCTACTGGGTGATGACAGACACACAGGAACCGTTTTTAGACCCTGCGCATTTAATTGCAATTTTTGTACCCTGATAATGTCATATCATTAAATACATAGCCACTTCCAGTACTCAGACACCCCTCGTTAGTGGCTGCCAATGTGGAACGGGCAATATCTCCCACCATCAACACGGTCAGAGTTGAAAGTTGATTTAAGACTCAAAAAAGTGAACATACATTACTCCGGCAAACTTTTCAAATATTCAGACCATCCACACACACCATGATCAAACCAGCTCTCAGACTGGATAATTATTAATATCCTGGGAAGATTGCAGAGAGGACGTTTTACAGGTATAAAGTAATATTGTACCAGTATATAATATTGCCATACATATAGTCGCTGGGACAGGGCATAGGCGACATTATATATGGGGTGATTGGAAGAAGGAGTTGGGGTGTCCCCTGCATGTTCCTTATGATGTCTCCGCAAAAAAATAAAAACAGCGCCATTCTTGCATGGCGACATTATCACATGGAACCCTTTTACATGCAGCAACAGCTGTTGGTCATTGAAGATAGGCCAGGTCACTGTGACAAACTTCAGCAAAGGGTTAACACTGCTCTAACATTACAAAAAATACGAAAACAGACCAATGCTGACAGGAAAATGGGATGTTCAGAGGCCACCGACGACCAGCATGTCAACCGTTCAACTGGAAGCCATTCACCTTCCAAATTTCTCACAGGTTAACAATGACTGGGTCCCGCAGAGCCTTTGTGGCTTGTAACAAAAGGTTAGGACATTCATTTAGGAGAGCATAAATATAATAGACACATTAATATGTTCATAAACATTACATTTGAATTATACGATTAACAAGTATAGTTAGCAAAGATGGAAACAAAGGTAGCGATACTGAAAAAGGGAGCAGAGACTCTACTCCTAGGATATCCCTGAGGCAGGTACCATTGGGGGTTGGGACACCAGGAGACACTCCACACTGTTAAGCCAAAGAGATGGAACTTGAAGTAATACCAACCTGAAACACCCACTGAGAAACTACGATGAGGGGGGGATGACATGCTATACTTCCAAGATCCTTCCAATAGTTTAATCTCACACTTACTCCTCAAGTTGAAGGCCATTCCTATCAGCTCACTAACTAAACATTCTTCCTACTCTCCAGGGATTCCTTCAACTGTCAGAGAATGCTTACACAGAGAAAAATATAGTATTCCGCTCAATGACCAAACAG
This sequence comes from Ambystoma mexicanum, assembly GCF_040938575.1. Taxonomy (NCBI): domain Eukaryota; kingdom Metazoa; phylum Chordata; class Amphibia; order Caudata; family Ambystomatidae; genus Ambystoma; species Ambystoma mexicanum. The sequence goes on along the minus strand of NC_090931.1, from coordinate 198,000,369 downwards.
GTATCTTCTAAGCCACAAATCAAAGGATTTAGACCCCAACTCTTTACTGTGTCCCACCTCTATTCCTTCTGTTATTCTCTCCACCTGCCATTATTGTACAGGTTCTTGCAGTTCCTACATTAGCTTAATCACTTTTAACACCCCCCTCACCTATTGTTCCATGGTACTCCTGCATAATACCCTCATTCTTGTTAACGGAAAAACCTACAGGGAATGGTGCACCTGGAGAAATGCAAGCTCTATGGGTTCAAAAGGACGCATAGTGATCTGTCGTGCTCTGCTCGCAGGTTCTGTAATTGTTAGCTGTAAGTAGGTTGCTCCAAAGACTCTCCTCAGAGGTGGCCCTGTGTGGGCCACTCTCTGCCTCACTTTGATACATAATGCACATGGGCGAGAATGGACAGGGTTTCCACATGGGAATGGCAATTATATTGGCGTAGCTCGTGCATCACATAGCTCGCTGCATGACAAACTGGGCCCTCTACCTTTAGAGCTCCCTCATTTAGCACACCACACAGCCTGAGGTTTCATATCGTTTGTTTTGAAGGGTAGCATATTGGGGTGGGGCGCGAGTTGTTCAACTGGTTTAGCCATCTCTAGAGACATCCTTCCCTACCCATCTCTAGAGGTTGGGTGACAGTTTGGTACAAATTCTCCTTGTGGAAGGGAGGCAGGCCTCTTACTTTTATCAAACAATTGGTTAGCCCATACAACCCGGCAATCCCTTCAGATTGTAATGGGAGGTCATAAGTGCTTTTGTAGGCCAACCAATAGATGCTCAAAACATTTTGCCAACAAGAGTGATTTGGTGCACAATGGATTATGAGATCTTTAGTCAGTAGATGTTGATGTAGACTAAGTAGGGTCACAATCGATGAGGCAAGGGCCAGCAATGAGATCCAAGGGAATAAAAGGTGGCAATGAAGTTCGGACAGTGCCCGACAAGTATAATTATGGTGTTTAGGTTACACTAGCCTGTCTTTTTTGCTATGTATTGACTAAAGTTTGGAAATGACTTCCATAGAAAAAACGATACATGTTTGCATAATCAAATCTTAAAAGAATTCTGTATTGAGAAGGAAAGCAGAGGTATAAAGTGATGAGTCTATTTAAGGTGCCAGTTGCAGACTTTGAAAATATAATGAATCTGGTTCTGAAGTGCAAGTTGGTCATCAAGGGGGATTCAGTGACTGACCAAATAAAGCAGAAAAAGTAGGAGAGCCAACTAAAATGGCCATGTAAGCAGAGAAAGGTACGATGACAGCGGGCGTTTGGGGAGGGAGGGGTGGCTGTATCACCAGAGAAAGCAAGTTTGCTATAATTAATCCTAGAAGAGACAGCTTTGTGGAAGCTCAGTGGGGACAAGTGCTTGGCAATTGTGTTTAAAATCAGTGGACCTGCACACAAAACAGACTAGCTTTGCTTCCCACACACACGAGGATGGCTCTACTCTAGGGGGTTGGGTGGGCATGTAAAGGGTCGTTATCATGGAGCAAGAGATGGTTGACTGCCAACAATTTCTTCATTAGGTAGAGTGCCTTGCATTGATGTGGATCACTATCCCCCAGTGTCACCAGTCTGGCCGGGAGGGAAGGTGGAAGTGATTCCCTACAGGGGAAACTCACCCTGGCACATATTACTTATGCATCTAGGTGTGTGTGTGGGGGGGGGGGGGCGCGACTAACCCAGATCACAAAATACAATTTTGGCAGAACGGCTACATCTATAGGGCGCTGTTTGGCAGTCCCCAACACCTTGGTTCGTGGTATCCCTTTAGGAAAACTTCCTCTGTATGGGATACTCCAGGGGATGAACTTGGGTTGGAAAGTGTGGTCTTCACTTTCGCCATGTTCCTCTCTGGGAATGTACAGAATTCCTCAATGGGGCACAGTAGCCACCCTATTGGGGGATCAGGGGGGCTCTCACTCTAACAATGGGCCACAGAGTCTCGTGAGGGAGGGGCATACGAGAGACGATGAAGGTCTGTTTCTTGGCAGAGGTTCCTCTATGGGGGAGCGGTGGTAAATTCATTCTGACAGAAGTAGTTATCTATCGGAGTGGGGTGGCTCATTTGAAGATGACCCATCAAAATGTCGCAGCCCCTTGTGGGATGTCTCGTAGGATCTCTTATGTTTGGAAGATGCTGGTCCTTGGCGAGCACCGAGCACCCCCCCCCCCTCCCCGGAATGCCTGTGGTATCTCTCAATTGGTTACATTCCAGGGGTCCTTATTATGAGAAGACTGTCTCTCCACTTATTACGAGTGTCTAATGATATCTATCTCGGGGGGATCGTGGGGGGGGGGCTCACCTTGACACGGGTCACGATGTGCGTCGCCAGCTTCACTACAGCGAAGTTGCCCTTGCCGATGGTCCGCTCCAGCTCGTAGTATCCGATTCGTGCCAAGCCGGACCCTCTAGGAGGGTGCGCGGGCGGAGCCGCCGCCATGTCTGTCCGTACTTGGTGGGGCGAAGGGGGGCTTCGCGACAGTCACTAGCGCTGCGGCGGCGGCTCGGGGCACCGGGGATAACCAGCGCGCCTGCGCCGCGAACAGGGGGCAGGCCAGGCGCGCAGGGAACGGGGGTGGGACCTACTGTCACTGACGTCAACACAGACGCTCAAGAAGAAGCCCGATCAGCACCAAAAACATTCCGTATGCCCTCCTGCGCGTAGGTCGTATTAGGAGGTCTGATAGCCATTTTAGAGTCAGGCATTACGGCACTGCTTCATAGCACTACGAGAAAGGTAAGGGACATTGTAAACGGACATCAGAAGCACGTTAGTATCACCGATCTGTCGGAAGAGCAAGGGGAGGATTACAAACTAGCCACATACAGTTCACGTGTCTCTAGTGTAAGAAGATTCAGTGCGGCACATTAATCAGGCTCATGGAATTCCCAGTTCAAAAGTGTCCTTAACATCAGGCTCCCGCTGCCCCGCCTCCCTCCATCGCTTCACCGGCTAAGGCGGTACCCTCCTCGCACAACTCTCTCTGAAATGGCAGCTCTGTGTGTGTGGTAATTTTTTTGAAATGTCATTGACATGCCTTGGCTTCCACCTCGGATTGGCTAACTGATCTCTAGAATTACTTTCAAGTGATGTTTAGCTCTGTCCCAAGATGGCTTTTGCGATGACGCACGTTGTCTATCTTCTGTCTGTCACTCTCCGTTCCATGCAACGTCCAGCCTCCAGTTAGGGTTCGTCCTCGCCATGGTAACCAAGTTGTGGCGTCCCGCGTTCACGTGTTGACGCACAAGGTGGGATGACGCATTAGTGCCAACCCACCATGTTAGCCCCCTCCAGGGAATGGCGGTAACCATGACAACAGTGACGTCACGCGAACTACATGCTTGATTGTAGTGCGACCCCCAGCGGAGATGTTGAGAGTCTATTCTGGGCTGCAGCCACTGAAGAAGGACTGTAGAAAGAACTTTAGAAACCGGATGAAGAATAGTTATTGTATATTTGAACTGCAGCAATGTATTTTTTTTTTCGGTTTAAACATTTTTATTGAAGTTTCCATAAGAGAGAAACGGTGACATTACAACACTTGCAAATCCCTCTCCGAGGTTATCGGAAACACACCTGGAAAGAATACTTGAATAAATCATGGGACCTGGTATAAAAGCAAACATAGAGAGAAAATACAGCAAGAACATTATACGGTTTGTACCGGGGGGCAGGGGTACACATTCTATAAGTAATGCATTGATACAGGACAAACACATTTTCCTAAAACTGTGATTGTTATAGGTGACTCAGTTACGTTATTCAGATTCTATGGACCTCATCACAAGTTGGGCGGTATTCTGGCTTTATTACCGCCGGGTTACTGACTGGACAAATAGTGCTACCGCCAACCGGTCTGGCGGTATTACCGCCGGATCAGAGGTTCAGTTGTACCATTGGACCCAGTGTGGCATTTTCGGTGCAATTACTGTGTGCTAATACCGCCAGCGGTAATTGTGCCAAAAATTAGCATTTTTTTCAGTGTATTTATGCTGCCAGACTCATGATTGGGCCAGCCCTTAAATGCGACAGTTATATTGTTACTGCTGCATTTAAGGGCTACTGCCCAACTCGTGATGAGGCCCTATGTCAAGACCGGAAGCTTCAATTATGCTTTCTCCAAACTTTACTTCTCGAGCAGCCATTTAAAAAAAACAATAAATATACATTGCAAAATGAAAACTACAAATCCCAATAGAGTTTGAGTCTTTGGTGGTCCATAAGTCAATGGTGTGAAATATAACATGTGATTTCCTTAAACCAATCTCGTGTCATTCAGGCCATCAAACTCAGAATTTCCTGTAACAACATACAGGCCAACCCTTCAGTTTTAGGCGGGAGAATCCCAATATTTCAATTACAAATCATACTATTTTTTACTGTCTCCCGCCTAAAATAATTATGTTAAAGGTATTTGTACTGCGCACCGTCACCAACGAAGTTGGTCCCCGGGCGCTCTGGCGGAAGGTGGGATTGGTTAGTAAGGTGAAGAGGGAGTAGGATAGTGAGGAGTGGTGTTCTGTTGGCAGGTTCAACTTGGTATACACTGGGTGCTGAGCTTTGGTGCGAGTATCGGATCAATGTCAGTCCTCGTGTGCTGTTGGTGCGGCTTATGTGTTGCGGTGTGGTGAAGTGCGTGCGGGTTGTTGTGCGAGAGATGGTTGTGTGAGTTTTTTGAGTGAAATAAGTATGCAGAGATTTTTAGCTTTTTTGGTTAGTGGGTTATATGACCTTTAACATGCTAACATTCACAATTCTAAGTGTTGTACTTGGTAATTCAGATTTTCAACACATTAGTTCCAGAAAGTCATAATTCTGTTAAAGACATGGAGGCGAAGGATTATGCTTCTCTCTCAACTTTACTGATCAGCAGCAAAGAACAAACCAATAAACATGTAACACAAAAAACCAATAAAACTACCATAACCATGTTTTTTGAGTCTTTTGTAGTTCATTTCTTATTGGTCCTTAAACTGACCATGTGAGACTTCCAGCCAATCAACATGTCCTTAGTCCTTAAAACCTCCTGTCCTTCTATTCCTCCTCTTTCTTTGTCAGTCGAGGGTGTGTCCAATGCACTTTTGTAATTCCGTCTGTTCCATGCCAATCCTAGTGCTTGTTGCACTGTTGCCTTTGCCGTCCAAGGCGGTGCATCCCAGTGCTTGCTCGGTAATTCCCCCCCCCCATTGAGGTGTTGCTTTGATTCTCTTTCACCAAAATGAAACAATCAATTGCTTGGCTAAAAAAAGGAATGCCCCCACGAACTGCAATAGAAAGAAACAATCTCAATGGGATTTCCTTTGTCTCTCCAGAGCGGCCCCTGAAACGTTTCTGCTCCTCGTCTACCCCGTTGGTTGCCAATGTTCAAACAAAAGGCCCCCGCTGGAAGAATGACCCAAAGTCCGCGGATGTCCAGTGAATAATGCTTCCAAATTGTTAACAGTACAAACTGCTGATGCATCTTTAATTGACTCAAACAGAATCCTGCTTTATGTGGAGGGAAACCATCAAATCGGTACACACTTAAATGCCATTGGGGATAAGGCAATGTACAACCTCCTATAAATGCTTCTACCTCTGTCATCTTTGCCAAAGAAAATGTTTCTCTGTCTGACAGTTCTCTTCTTCGCAGTGTATTGACTGGAGCTGGGGTTATTTCTATTAGTAAGCCGGTGTGTGTATGTCTGAAGACCAAGCTGTTATAGATCTAGATCCTAATGCTACAGATGTTTCATCTCACACTTTGCCAGAAAACCTATCTAGATCACCTGATCTATTCATGAAATTCGAGTGTTTCGTTGTCCGTGAAGGAATTATCTTTTGCTGCTCCCACCCCACGCAGAACGAAATCTTCTGCTCACCCCTCCTCCTTTAGACAAATCTTCTGTCTCTTCACCTATTGAAGAGTTGAAATCACAATCCTCGAACAGCCTCACGGAAATAGCCCTAACAGCGATTAATTTCGCAATACAATCCTTAGTGAAGCTCTTTGAAACCCTTGATGTAAGACTTGCTTGTCAAGCCAATCAACTTGAGTGCATCTTGAATGGTGGTGCACCATTCTTTGCTGACCTTTTCTGTGGTGGACTTGGGCGTAGGATTTTCTAATTCTCTGAGGATGGCAAAGAGTTCTTTGGCATCGGAAGAGGCATTGTTTATACGTGTGTTTATAAGCGTTGGCTTTGTGGGATATTATGGCTGCTTGCTTAGGAATTTGCAAATTTGGTTAGCTCCTTGATAAAGGAGTGCCCAAATAATTTTCCTTTTGCGGTTGAGGCTGATTCTGAGGAGGCCAACTCGCTCAACTTCGGATCAATTTTTACCAACAGAGATCTCCTTCTTTCTGTGGTGATGGCGTGGTTGGCGTTGCCCAACATACATATCGCCCTCTGGGCCCACCCTATTAGGATTGTCGGGTCTATCGGCTCTCCTTTTTCTCTGGCCTCCTCTCCAATTTGGAGAATTTTTGTGAGGGGTCCTGTCATGTCTAGCATTTTGTTTTGGCATGACCGCCAGGATCTAGCCAGACCCTTCCTCACGTCTTTTGTGTATTTGCTCATAAATGTAATAATTTTTCGCCTATTGCGGGTGTATCTGCTGCGCCCTCTGGGAGGTGAGGCCTGGGGCATTTTACTCCTAGCCTCTTTGGCTAGTGGCGCTCTCAATCGCTTTCTTAAGTAGGCTGCTATTCTTTTTGGCGGCTCCCGTTCGGATAACCTAGAGTGAATTAGTGCCTCTGGATCGAAGTCATCGTCCCCTGCACCATCCTCCTCTGTCTCCTCTCTTTTCTTTTTCTTTGGCGCTTTGTGGTCTTCTTCCTCTGAGGAGGATATAGAAAATACTTCTTCCTCTTCTGAGTATTCTTCCTTCCAGTCGTCCTCGCCCTAATCTGAGGTATCTGAGGATCTTTCCTGTCCCCTGCTAGGCCCCGCTTTTCCTCTTAATTCTCCTCCTTTTACCACCCTTCTTCTTTGGTGGTGTGCCTGTGGGGGGTGGGCTTCCTCTGCCCTGCGGGCTGCTTTTCTGCCCCCTTTTGATTTCCCCTGTGTCTTGAGCCCTTTGATTTCCTCCAGGCCCTGTGAGAACTTGAGCCAGTCCTCCATCAGAACTATCTGCTATGGTCTGTGTTCCAACAATGCCCCTAGGGCTTTTTGGAGGACCTGAGTCATCTCCGCATGGCTCCTCTTCTGGCCAATGCTAGCCTTCCCCTCATCACTGGAGGAGCTCATGTCTGCACAGAAACACCGCAGATTTCAGTAGTGTGTATATATATATATATCTGTATATATATATATAATATAGGATTTAAGATCTTTCTATATATTCCCTCTGTATTGAGATATATATATATATATATGTATATGTGTGTGTGTATTGATCACCTGGTCTGTTATATCATATATGGCATATATGTAAAATGTCAGGTTTTACATGATACTGTGCCCGTATTGTTATGCGGTACCTTATATTGGCCTGCAGGGGCGCTGTGTTCCTCGATCGAGTAACTCGATCTTGATTGAACATTGTGCTCTGAAAGCGGAACTAAATATGTCTGTAGATCTCTTAGATCTTAGGTAATGAGCTAGTGTTCTTAAAATCTCGCCTGAATGTCCTTGTAACGGTCGTGGAATAAAGGAGAGAGCGCTGGAAATACGCAGTCCCGTCGCGCTCCCTCTTCCGTGACCGCAGTGCCCTCTGTGTCGGGTCTTTGAAGTTGCCGTCGCCGGAGCACCAGCCACGTCGCAAACGTAACTTCAAAGATCTGATAAAAACGAATGCGGATATGCTCTGCCGCCCTTCTAACAGTGCGCACGTGTGTGTGTGCTAATATTAAAATACAACACTCTCCCATAACACTCACACAATGTAAGTAATAAAAAGGCACTTAACTTGCTGCCGAGCAGCAAAGAAAGAGGAGGAATAGAAGAAGGACAGGAGGTTTTAAGGACTAAGGACATGTTGATTGGCTGGAAATATCACATGGTCAGTTTAAGGACCAATAAGAAATGAACTACAAAAGACTCAAAAAACATGGTTATGGTAGTTTTATTGTTTTTTTGTGTTACATGTTTATTGGTTTGTTCTTTGCTGCTGATCAGTAAAGTTGAGAGAGAAGCATAATCCGAGCCTCCGGTCTTGACATAGAATCTTCGTAATTCCGTATATGTGTGGCACCTGCTAACATTCACAATCCTATCTAGATGCAACGCAGGCTAGTGTTCACAATTCTAAGCGTGGCACATGCTAACATTCAAATTCCATCTAAGCGTGGCACATGCTAACATTCAAATTGCATCTAAGTGTGGCAGATGCGCACATTCACAATGCTATCTAGATGCAGCGCAGGCTAGTGTTCACAATTCTAAGTGTGGCACATGCTAACATTCTCAATACTGTCTAGATGTGACGCAGGCTAATGTTCACAATTCTAAGTGTGGCGCATGCTAACATTCTGATTCCATCTAAGTGTGGCACATGCTAACATTCAAATTCCATCTAACTGTGGCACATGCTGACATTTACAATCTTGTCTAGATGCGGCGCAGGCTAGTGTTCACAATTCCATCTAAGTATGGGACACGTTAACATTCAAATTCCATCTAAGCGTGGCAGATGCTAACATTCAAACTGCATCTAAGTGTGGCAGATGCTAACATTCACAATGCTATCTAGATGCGGCACAGGCTAGTGTTCACAATTCCAAGTGTGGCACATGTTAACATTCTCAATACTGTCTAGATGTGACGCAGGCTAATGTTCACAATTCTAAGTTTGGCACATGCTAACATTCAAATTCCATCTAACTGTGGCACATGCTGACATTTACAATCTTGTCTAGATGCGGCGCAGGCTAGTGTTCACAATTCCATCTAAGTATGGGACACGTTAACATTCAAATTCCTTCTTAAGTGTGGCACATGCTAACATTTCCAATCCTATCTACATACAACGCAGGCTAATGTTCACAATTCTAAGTGTGGCAGATGCTAACATTCAGATTCTAAGTGTGACAGATGCTAACATTCACAATCCTATCTAGATGCGGTGCAGGCCAATGTTCACAATTCTAAGTGTGGGGCATCCTAACATTCACAAAGATGTTTATATGTGACGCAAGACAGCATATACAATGCTGTCATGCATAAACTCTGGCTGGTGGTCACAAATCTAAGTATGAGTGGCGTGAGTGATGTTCGCTTGACAGTCTATGTTAGGAAGGTAAGGTAGAGTGGCAGGGCTTTCTGGAGTGGAGTAATTGCTTTACTCTCCACCCAATACCCCAATTAAATGCTATGGGGAAAAATACATGCTCCCGATTTCTGTGGTGAAATCTCCCTCTCAGGGGCTCCCAAATGTCTGTAACCACGTCTTCTTTCTTTGCTGCTCGAGCAGCAGATAAGTACTCAATTTGTTATATTGCGCAATTAAGTTGTGACTTGATTGTTATATGCGTTTATGCGCTGGGCTCGCATTGGGGCTTTATTTACATAAAGGGAGCGAGTGCAGCGTAGGTGGAACGTTTCAGCACTGGGACACAACGGGGCTGCCACTACGGTGTCCGCGGGATTTGAGCTCCCAGTAGGCGGCAGGATCAATGTGGAATGCACTCTCTCAGCACGACGGGTCCCGATGGTTCCGGCACTGCAGAGACACGTTTCCGTGCAAATGTGTAGAGCGAGTAAACAAGCGCAAAGCAGCAACCCAATCAGTGGTTAATATTAAGCTGCAGTGCAGACACTTATTTCAAAGCGTGTGTACACGCAGTGTGAAGAGATCACGCTATCAGGAGGAGCAGTTCTACGCCAGTTACTGCAACCCCTGCTGGTGAGAGAAAATAAACAATTTGATGGGCTCAATCCCAGGTAAACCCTGAAAGGCTGGTAAAACAGCATTACCCTGACCCACTATTTTACTCATATATTTATTTATTTTTATGTGTGTGTGTGTGTGTGTGTGTGTGTATATATATGTATATATATATATATATATATAAATTTTACACGGCCCACGGTAGCGGCCATGTAGTTATTGTTAAGTTGCTAAATTCATAGGTAGCACACTTTTTTGATGGCTTACAACTTCGCTCCCCCTGGAGGAATCCTCACGAAACATTGCAAAACAAGTGTATGGCCGGCTCTGAATTCTTTCGCCAAGTTGGGTGAGGTTTCGTGCAGGGGGGCAAAGTTATAGCTAGGATCCCACATACATTTTTTTCCATAGACTGAATGGGCGAAAACCTTGCGCACGGCTACAGCCCGAACGGCTGGACGGATTTTCACCAAATTTGCGGCAGGAGCAGAGGTTTGGGTCAGAAAGCGTGCTTTTGTGTGAATGATGGAAATCCGACCAGTACTTTTACTGCAAACAACTGAAATGTATGTTTAAAAAAATTAGTGATATCTGGGTCCGCTCTGCGGCCCCATTTCCCAGTTCACTCCGCAGACCGAAGTCTCATTGGCCTGCAGTACGGCGTGATGTGGGCGAACTTTGGACTCGGCCGGGGTTTGGCTGGAGGGAAGCATGCTGTGTGTCAACGTTTTTGGGAAACGCCACCATGGTGTATCGTAAAACAGTGTTGTGATGTCCCTAATGCATTGTGTTCATGGCTGGGCCTCTTGTATGTAACTGTGTGGTCAGTAAAAGTAGTCATATCTGCCTACGCACCAGTGTCCCTTTTCCCTGTTCGCCGCACGGTCAAAAATGTGATGCACTGCAGTGGACGGTGACGTGTTGTGCGTGAATAGTTTTCAATAACGCCGGCATGTTTCCGAGGGCAGTGCAGCGGCGAAAGGGCTTGGAAAACATAGTTTACGGCATCTGGTGGTGGGAAGGAGGAATGGAAAGGGTGGGGGAGTGAGAAGTGCTGCAAGAGATACATCTCATTAGAAGAAGACGGTGGTGTGCCAGCGGTATCCGTGCATACTAAGCCAATTCGCGGTTACCTCAACAGGCAACAATCTTGTGTGGTCATTACAGGCAGCCTTCGTAATGGCATGCCAGCTGCAGCGGCGATGTCTTTCTATGATGAGTGATGGCAGGCAGATTTGTAGAAGGGGAGTGCATTCCATAAGGCATGCACATTTACAGATCGGGTATGCTGTGTGTGGTAAGTCCGTAGCCCCTTTAATGCATGGCTGCAGCCCTTGCACAGAAATGTATGTCCACTGGTTGAAAGTCGTTGCCACATTGTCGCTTTGTGTGTGTGGCTTGGCTGCATTGCACACATTGTTGGTTGCTTGGGTGTGGTGATTGGTAGAACATCGTACAGTTGTCGGTGTATGGGTGGAGATGCTGCAGTGACCAGTTGTGTACTTTGTCCACTGGGTGCACTAATGGAATAGTGTAAATATGGAAGAGATTACGATGCAACTGGTTCTTACATGTGCTTGCGTAGTGTGCATTGCGCAGATTAGTAAGTGTTGCAGTGCACTATGCAATACTGCTTGTATGCACGTAGTACAGTGTGGAGAGCAGGACCAATGTTGTGATGATTGTGTTGTTTTGTTGGCATTATTACAATGGTTTCTGAATGGAAGTAGGTAGTGTTGCCAAACCCTGTGGTATTTTTGTGCATTATGGTAAGTGGAACATGTGTGTTTGCTTTCCTGCTTTAGTGTGCAGAAGTTGGGTAGAAGTGTTGGTGCCTATGTTGCCTTTCTGAATTGTGGCACATTCCTACATGTTTGCCTGCATGGCTTTGTTATATTGTGGTGAGCCTGGGCAAGGCCTAGACTGTGGGGTGCATGGCCGAAGGCGGTAGGCCATGCACCCAACAGACTGGGCCTTCATCACAGCCACCACAATGTAATGCCGTCAAGCACTTGTCAGTCTGCATGCATGTCAGGTTGGTGACTTGTACTCAATGGTTGTAGAGGACATTGTACACTTGGTAGACCAGCGGAAGAGACCTGCTATGTGTAAATTAGCATATTTATTTATTGGATTTATAGAGCTCACTGCAGCCCAAAGGCATTGAGGCGCTATGAAGGAACGTAAGCAGGCTTGAGTCAGGGTTACAAGAATGCGGCCCAGCAGAAATTACTTAGTACAGTATACTTAGTTACAATAACGTAGAAACATTCAGGCAAAAATAATGCAGCACACAGATAAAACATGTGGAATGTCAAACAAAGAGCCTAGTTTTGACGGCTTTCCTGGAGGCTGCATGGGAGTCAATCAACCTTATCTCAGGGGGGAGGGAGTTCCAGAAAGTGGCAGCCATATTTGGAAGTACCACTAGCACGCACTCTACGGGTAATGGGTACAGTGGATTCTGTTGGAATAGGCAGCTCTGGAGGGTTTGGATGGGGTGTGGAGGGCAATTCTTTGAGCTAGTTAGGGAGGAGCCAGTCTGCGAAGACATTTGTGCGTCATGGCTAGTGTTTTGAAGACAATCCTTTCCTTGACGGGGAGCCAGTGGATCTTCCTCCTGACCTCAGAAATGTTGTCCCTTCTTGAGATGCCAGTTGCAGCCCTCAGAGCGTTATTTTGAGCTAGTGAGCTAGTTGAAGTTTGGCCAGATTTTTGCGGGAGGTCCCTACAAAGAGGGCATTACAGTAGTCCAGCCTTGACCCAATTATTGCCCTGGCAATGGTGAGGCAATTCTGTTGGGATAGGAACGTTCTGGCTCCATTAAGAAGTTTGGAATGGTATGCTGAGGGGGAAGCTATTGCAATAACCTGTCTATTCATGGTTAAGTCAGGTTCAATATAAACGGCCAGCGTCTTAATGACTTGGGAGACAACGATGGGGATGTTACCCACTGTAAAGGAGCAGTATTGTTTGTCCAATTTACCCAAGCTGGACGGGGATCCAATTAGCAGACGTTCGGTCTTCTAACTGTTGAGCCATAACCCGTTTTCTGCCATCCTAGATTGGATCGTTAAGTAGATGGTGTTTAGGTCAGACAAATAATCAGCCGAGAGAGGGATGAGCACCTGGGTGTCATCTGCATAGTTCGTGTATGAGATGCCCAGGGCGTCCAAGATTTTGAACAGGGGCCTCGTGAAGAGGTTATAGAGGGTGGGAGCTATGCAAGAACCCTGTGGGACCCCACACTTAATGAGACTAGGGTTGGCACAAGCTTCATCACTTTGTCCTGTCGGAAGGAAGTTATCTGTGCACAGGCCCTCGGGGAGAAATTAGCTGCGGTGCAGAGGTGATGGCAGAGGGTCTTGTGATCCACCAGATCAAAGGCAGCAGGAAGGTCCGGGAGAAGAAGGAGCGCAGGTTCGCCTGCATCTCTGAGGTCGTCCATTTGATTTTTTAGGTCAAGCGGAGCCATTTCAGTGCCATGCCAGGGCCGGAAGCCGGACTGCCGAAGACCAGCCGGACTGCCGAAGACCAAGAAGGTGGTTATCTTCGATGATTTTTTGGACTTGCAGGTAAGATGCTTTGTCCAGAATTTTTATCAGAAAGGGTACAGTAGTGATAGGCCTGTAGTTCCCAGGGACCGATGAGTCGAGGGAAGGTTTTTTTAGGCGCAGTCGGACCCACGCTTCCTTGAGTCCAGTTGTGATAAGTGGGGCAATGGAAGAGGCACAGGGCCTCATTACACGGTAGGCGGAGGACCAAGGTGCTATTAGCACCTTGGTCCATGCCGGTAAAATACTGGCACCGCCTTGGTGGAAAGGGGAATTACCGCCCTATTCCAAGGTTGGCGGGGCGGTAATTCCCCCTTCCCCATTGCCCTTCCCCATTCCCATTTTTGCCCCATAGGGCTCTATCGGAATGGGGAAGGCGCTAATTACAGTGCCGCAAATTGCGGTACCATAATTGGCACCCTGGTTCCTTTGCGTGAAAGTACCTAACCGCAAAGGGACCTCGTAGTAAGGCAGTAAGGGTTAACGGTCACCGGTACCATTACCGGTGACCGTTAACCCTTACCGCCTTCCGTGTAATGAGGCCCACAGTCTTTAATGACCTGAGGTGGGCAGGCATCCCCTTTACAATTAGAAGGTTTGATGGATTTAAGGAGGGCAGTGACTTCAAGTTCACTCGTATCCTTGAAATCAAACACCGGGGATTGGCTAGAGTGGGTTGCCGGGGGGGGGGTGGTATTGTGACAGCTGGCTAATAGGTTGAAGAGGGCCTTTTGGTGGGCTAAGATTTTGGTGTGCAGGGTTTCCAATTTATTAAGCATGGCAGATTGAATTTTGTTGCACCTTGTCTCATCCTTCAAGAGGGTAGGAGGCAGGGGTGCAGGAGGCTCCAGCTCTCTAAAGATGGCAAAGATTTCCTTTGTCCCAGATTTGGCATTTTCAATCCTGGTGTTGAATGAGGCGGATTTAGCCTGAATAATGGCAGTTTTATAGTTTTTGGAAACAGCCTTAAAGGCAGCTTTAGAAGCGTCATTGGGGTAGTTTTTCAAAGTAGCAAGCGCTGCTCTTTTTTTGGAGTGAAATTCCAAGAGTTCTTGGGTGAACCAGGCATTAGAGTGCTTTGCTTTCTTAGGTTTTTAAAGGTGAGCGGAACAACTTTATCGACAGCTTCGGTAATGACCTGATTAAATGCTGTTGCCAGAAGCTCTGTGTCATTAGAGAAAGGGGGCATGAGGGCGGGCACCGCGAGGTAGGGGGAGATATTCTCCTTAGTGAGCTTGCGTGAGTTTCTCGAGAATGCAGTAGGGAGTGGGATAGTAGACTTAGGAGGCCCCTTGGAAGTGATGAGGTCAATTGTAATGCAGTAATGGTCAGACCAAGGAATGGGTGAGATCTGAGACCAGGAGTGAGCAATTATGATGGGACACCCAGTTGAGCGTGCAACCTCTAGAATGGGTAGGCTGCGTAACGGCTTGGGTAAACCCTAGGGTAGATAAAGCTTTCTGTAGGGCGGAGGCATTAGCATCATTGGAGTCATTGAGACCTAGATTAAGGTCGCCCAGGAGCACGATTTTAGATGAGGTTTTGAGGTTATCTGATTAGGGAGTCGTGGAAGTCAGTGGTAGGGCCTGGAGGGCGGTAGACAACATGGAAGGCAATGGTGCAGTTGGGGGAAAGCTTTCGTTTAAGTAGGAGGTCATCAGAATTCTGACCCAGTTCCCCATTGATCCTTCTGATGGTGAGCGCATCCTTAGCAATGACAGCTACTCCGCCACCCCTTTGACCCGCCCGGTCTTGCCTAAATATGGTGTAACCGCAAGGGATGGCAAGGGAAAGGGTAGGGGCAGAGGATTCTTTTAGCCAGGTCTCACAGAGAAAGAGTAAGTCAGCATTTTCCTTGATGATAAGGTCCTGCACATCCAGGGAATGTGCTGGCTGCGAGCAGGAATTGACCAGGGCACATTTGAGTGGGACGTCTGGTAAGGGAAATGGGGTGGCCAAGGGAGGGGGCATGGTACACAGATGGTGGAAGGCCTGGCTACCACCAGGTGCCGGGGCTGTAATGGCATTGCAGGCCAGCTGTAGGGAGTGAGCGGCTGGCAAGGATGCATTGCTGGTAACATCACTAGTATCACAAGGCAGCAGTGATGGGAGGGCAGCAAGCACAGTTACATTGGAAATCATATCACTAGTAACACTAGCCAGCAGTGGTGGGTGGGCAGCAGGCACAGGTACTTTGCAAATCATATCACTAGTAACACTAGCCAGCAGTGGTGGGTGCGCAGCAGGCACAGGTACAATGCTAGTAACATCACAGAGAGTATATGGCAATTGTGTGGCTGCAATAGGCGTAGTTGAACAGACAGAATGTGGGGGACATAGTGCTGGTAGTAAATTCGTAGTATCATGGTGGGCAATGGGCTGGTGCTCGACCAAGCTTGTGGAACTCCATTGTGGAACTGCATCATTGCCTCTGTTGCACAATAGGGCGCCACATGCCACCATGTGCATTTCATTTGGTTTGCCCCTTATAAGCCCCTTGCTTTACGGAGTGCTTTAAGATATTGCAGCATGAAGGGACGTGCTCAGTAGCACACATGTAAACTATGGCTAATGTACGCAGCCTCCTACATACCGTTCAGCACACGCAACTGACCGTTATGCAGCCATGCATGCAAATATGTGCCCAGGGTGAAAGCTGGCAGGCTCAATTGAAGATGGGCAGTGCAGTGCACATGGCATGATCGTTTAAACATAGCGTGTACGATGGTGTGTGCATGCATTTGAAGTTGGAGACTTTTACACAATGGTTGTGGAGGACATTGTAGACTTGGTACAGCACCAAAATTGAGCTGTAATGCTTACATTAGCATACGGTGTACATCATTGCCCCTGTTGAACAATAGGGAGCCACATGCCACCATTGCATTTCCTATGGTTTGGCCCTTATAATCCCCTTGCTTTTGGGAGTGCTGTAGGATATTGCAGCATGAAAGGCCATGCACAGCAGCACACATGTAAACTATGGCTAACGTACATGGGCTCCTACATACCGCTCAGGACACCCAATGCAACGTTATGCAGCCATGCGTTCAAATATGTGCCCTGGGTAAAAGCTGGCAGGCTCCATTGCAGATGGGGAGTGCAGTGCACATGACATGAGCATTTAACCATACCCTGTACTATGGTGTGTTTTCTGTGGGGAGTGCCTAGCACCTTGCATGCATGGCTTGAGTGGAAAGGGAAAAAGGAGTCCTCATGTCCCGGTACTTGGGGAATCGTATGTGCCACATTCTGCGTTTCTCACCATGCTGGCCAGTGAAAATGGTACTATGGCCTTTGTCCAATCAGGTGCTCATGGTGTGCGTCACAGGCAAGAGCACCAATAGGGAGAAGGACTCCTCCTGCTTCACTGCGACGTGGCCCTTGTTGTACTTGGGGAAAGGCACGTGTCACATTCTGCGCTTCTCACCATGGTGGCCAATGGGACTGTGCGGAATGTCCAATAAGGTGCTCAGGGTGTGCGTCACAGGAATGGGCAGCAATCATTTTTTCCATTACTTTGTGTAATGCGGATCGCAAACATGGCAAGACGCACAGTTTTCATCGTGGGTGTTGCCTTTGTGGAAGATCTGTTCATGTATACCCTCCAAGAAGTCTTTTCTGGCAATTTCAGTTTGGAGGGAGTGTAGGGTTTGTGGTGGAGTGTCGAAATGTGCTGTTTCGGCAGAGTGCTTGTAGAATGTCGATGCATGGCCACTTCTGCAACTCTAGAGCTGCCTTTTTGGGTTCCATGCATTGTTCCCATGTGTACCGTCAACTGAAGAAGATGATGAAAGCAGTGCAGCGTATTTTTTCCCACTGCCAAGGTACTTTTCTCATGTATATTCCCTCAGAGAATAGGGTGGGACTATTCCAATGATCCCTGCAGCCAGCCAGAGGTCGGAAGGGGTCTTATCAACAGAAGCATATGTGACTTCTTGAGTGCTGCTGGGATGTTCTCCTGTGAGAATGACATTTGTTCTCGATATATACACCTTTTTGAAGGAAATGGCATGTCTTTGTCGACCAGTGGCAATGACATTTTGTTTCACAACCTACAGGCTGCTCTGAAGACCCTATTGTAAGAATGACGTACAAAACACAATTTTTTAAATAAAAAACGCAAAAAAGGTTGTTTCAGTGGAAGCACCTTTTAAAAAAGACAAAAAAAGGCTATTTCAGAGCCGCTACAAATAACGTCATCCCCTACCCTGGTTGAAAGTTATTCCCCCCACTCCTGCGCGCGCACATCAGAAAATTCAGCGAATATCACGATAGTTGCAGGGTGGCATGTGTTAGTGTGATGGTGAAGAAGTGTCAGCCACCCGAGATACTGTGCGAAGGGAGGGTATGGAACAGAACACCAGGGAGGGGTGTAAGCCAACGGATCAAATAATGCTACCCTTGAGAGAAGCAAGTGACATAAAACACATACGGACTACATATCCCAGAATGCCCCACCCAATACGGCATCAGTATAAAAGCCTGAATAGGGGAAAGGAATGTAAGCAAGGAAGATGGTAAAACACGCTTCCATAGTCAGGCAGACCCCCACAGTCAGTGACTAAAACCAAGGCTAACACCTCATGGGCTGAGCGGGGAGGAGGAGGGGAATTAGCATCAGGTGTGGGGAAACCGTTGCTGGGAACACCCGGCAGTAATCACTGGGGAGGAGGGGGACCTGGGTTAAAAGCATCACCAAACCACTCAGAGGGGTTCTTGTCTTGCAGGAGTGGAAGGAGGCTGGCGTTGCTGCCCCGGAGTGGAAAGAGACCAGTCCCGAGTACCAGTGGGTGTACTAAGGCGGAGAGAAAGAACCGCCGGAGAACGCCCTACCAGACGGCGGTCCAAGTCGGCTGCTCAGTGGAGGAAGGGCCTGAAGGGAAACAAGCCTTAAGCAGCATGAGGACGGACAAGGGAAGGTGTCTGTTCGTTTTATGTTTCTTCGGTTTCTGGGACCAGGCGGACCAGTGGGCTGAGTCTCGGAAAGCTACAGCCGCAAGCCTGGTGAAAGCACTGCAGGAAGTGGGGGACATTTACTTAAAAGGAATGGCCTGGCTAAGACCACGCTCGAGCCGATACGAATCGTAAAGCTGCATTTACTTGAAGAGAGGAAGTCCCATAATTTTGGTTTTCTTACAATAACGTGCAGACTGGTGAGCCGAATAATAAAACCTTTGTTGAACACTTTGTTGTCTCTGGCTCACTACTTAACAGTTAGATAGCCCCTTTTGCAGATGACTGTCATACAAATGGGCCTGTAGAGGCTACGGAATTGGTCAATAAGGTTTGTGGTTGTGGTGTGTACGCACAGACTGGTACACAGTGTATTTGTCGACAGAAATGCAGAGGGTGTGGTTATGGCTGTGGGTTTCACGAGCCACAGCGTGCAGGTTTTGGGGGAGTTTCAAATACATTGATTGAAAGTGAATGGAAAACACTGTGCAGTGGCTGCTCATTTTGGAATCTATCATGTGGATGTGTAGAACTATGGAGTACCGACAATGAAGTGACTGATTTTGGTTTGTCTGTGTGACACTTTGGTGACACGCAATCATGCCGACATTATTGTTGTTCATTGTGGAGGAAAAATTGCACAGCATGTTAGACGAGTTTCAGTGCCGTTTGAGATGGAGGCACTTGCCGAGGTCATGCGTCTGTTTCCGATCGCCTGCATAAATTTCTATCGCATCGTGCAGACATTGATATGGCTGTGTCATTTTTCATTTGGTCTGCAAATGGAGAAAGAGCACTACATTGCGAAGAAGTGTATTTGTGCCTTTCTACGAAATGTGCCAATGGCATAATTCACACATAGGAATATGACGTTTCACAGCACAAACAGTTTTCTCTAGCAACAACGTTCATCTTGGTATGCCTTCCATCCCGATTTCTGCACACCCCATCCAAATTGCTTTGGTGCCCTTCTTGAAAGTAGTGGAAGAATTTTTGTAGTAAGTGTGGTGTACTGAAACTCTTCAAAACGCTCTGCAACACGTAAAGAAACCTCTTTCTGCAGCGAACCCCTTTCCAACTGATTCAACTACAGTGTTTTGCACAGTGCCACACCTCCCGCCCTGCATCCGTTCATTGGCAATTCCATTGTTCATCTCTGAAAGGTGCTTTCTTTATTTCCTTTTTTTCCTTTCCCAGTTCATTTCAATTTATTTTGGGCCTCTAACACACGCCAAGGAACGGCCCACTACGGAAGGAGCAGCACCTGCATGGATACCATAGGGGACGTAAACAGAGACTGAATTATTGGGTGACCCTCACCTACATAGGCGCCAGTCATTGTCATGCTCCTGGACGGACCCTTCCCAGGCTCTTCCAAATACCTTCCCTCTGTAAAGTAGCCGGTTGCAGTACATGCACAATACAATGCCCTTTGCCAGGTAAGGGTCTGTAGCGCAGTATATGGTCGGCAAGGATGTTTAAGAGCGCCGCTGCCCTACAGAAGTGCCCCTGTTGTTGTCCGCAGCAGATGTGGAAAATGCTGTACATGAAATTACCCTACTTCAATTTTGGAAAGGCGGTAAACTGCCCACTGGTCCCTTGTGCTTCCATTTCAGTTGTCGTCACTTGCAGTACAAACACTTCATGCTACGCCATTAGCCTTAGGAGTAGCATTCACAGAGATGCATACACTCTGGAATACAAGAATGTTTACAACACTGCGAAACACAGCTTCATTACGTGGAGCAGGAAGACCTTTATTCAGTGCGACCCATTCAGCTTCAGTACTTTTCTAACCACCCCTGACGTTGTTTGCGCTCTGAACATTCTGCTGTTTGCTTACTTGCCTTTACATGCACTAGTATGTGCGTGACCAAGCCGCACCAGCTCTGCCACTTTGCAGACTCCGTGCAAACTGTCCCACCTGCAGTTACATGTTTTCTTCAACTGTACGACCCGCAGGCGACCTCTTGACACTTTCCGTCACAGTGCTCAGTGCAGAAACGGTGTGTCTGTTTCACGGGTCATGGAAAGGCAAGCAGCACATCAATCAAATTAATGCGACATTTAACACGCCCACGTTACACTGCAGATTGCTGTTGCTTGTTTACCAGTGGGCCACATACAGCAAGGCATGCTGCAGCCATACATTGGTAGGTTTGCGGAGCCACCCACGTAGTCAGCAGGAGTATTTGAAAT
This sequence comes from Ambystoma mexicanum, assembly GCF_040938575.1. Taxonomy (NCBI): domain Eukaryota; kingdom Metazoa; phylum Chordata; class Amphibia; order Caudata; family Ambystomatidae; genus Ambystoma; species Ambystoma mexicanum. The sequence goes on along the minus strand of NC_090931.1, from coordinate 197,979,842 downwards.
GCGGTAGCCCATTCTATGAGTCCGTAGAGATGGCGACAGGGGTGGTGTTACCAGCACACAGAGGATGCCCTACGCATGGGTATAGCTGTTCAATGGATAGACGTGCGCTCCCACAACTATTTAAAAGTGCATTAGAAGATGCAGACATGCGCCCACTAATGGAGTCCTACGGATACTTGCAGTGTGATTGCACATACACAGGCCAGGTGCAGTCTCCCTAGGAAACGTCCATATTGCTCACCAACAGTCATCTCGGCCAGTACTCTGCAGCACAGACTCACCATGCAATGTTAACACAAAAAGAGAAAGCACTCAAACACTCACCAACACTTACCATGTATATCTGTAATTGCTATGATACACCAACACTATTAGGACAAGGAAGGGGTAGCGCAAACGGATACATAAACCAGAGAATTTGGCTTTTCCACACGTTCATCATGAGGGCCGCCAAGGAATCGGTGACAAACCGTTGTTAATGGGACGTTATTGTTCCGTAGCAGCTATCATCTTTGCAGAAAACACTATGCTAAAGGAACGTTCTGGTTACAGTGCCCTACTAAAAACCTATGCAATTCACTGACAAAAAACATTGTTAAAGGGACGTTATGGTTAAGTTGCACTAGTAAAAACCTATGCAATTCAATGGAGAAATGTTGTTACAGGGAAGTTATGGTTACAGGTAAAACCGAAAAACCTCAGAAATTCGCCAGTTATGGTAAGCTAAGCAACCATACCTCGTGCTACCACTGTGCACTGCAAGGACTAACGCCCATGGCATCAAAGATGACATCACAAATATCATTGATGACATCACTGATGATATCACATGCCTGGCTCCTTTTTTGTTTCTCTGACATATCTAGGCCAGGCAGTTTTCTTCACTTACAGTCAGAAACAGAAAATTTAAAAGGTTCTGTATTAGTATTTGTTCAGTAGTTCTAGTGGGGAAAAAGCCCTTAGTAAGTTTGTCCATATGTCAATGTTTGGAAGAACACCCCTTTGGGTCTGCCAAAGTGCAGAGGAGACACTGTGGTGAAAGAAACAGCAGCAACTAATAGAGTTCATGTAGAACTTCCAATGTCCCCTTGTACTGTCGCGTTTCAGTGATATACAAATCAAGTTGAGCCACCTTCATCAGGTCATGGGCTTCTGACCCTTTGGGGAACAAAAACCAAAAAGAAAAAAAGGCGACATTAGGAATTCTAAATGTCTATGCTGAGTGCCTGTTGTGTCGTTTTTTTAGGGGAAAAAAATAAAACTCAAAGAATTGGGTTGCGGGCAATCTAGTTTGGCCCTCATGGGTATAACTACATCTTATTGCAAGGGGTGGGGAACCATGGGCTCCTGTGTCCTGGAGCTGGAACCCACTGCGGTGGACCGGTCAAGAAACACAGCAGAATGGCTCACTGTCCCTGCACTGTTTCTGGTGTGGTAATGACGTGTGTAAACTGCCAGGCAGCATGCACATTTGGGGCATGGATCACAGCATCTATCACTCATGGAGGACTGGTTAAAATTCTCCGGAGGCATGGACGAAATCGGGGGTTCAGGCGAGCCTGGGAGAGAAAAAGGGGGAAGAAAGATGGCCGGCAGGGCACTAGATGCCCAGGCCCCCCCTCCTGAACGTGCCACAAAAGGAGAAAGGTGGCAAGACGAATGCAGTGAGGTCAAGGGGGAAGGACATTTCGTCTGACAGCTCTGATGAGGAAAGCTGGCGGGAGCAATACAGTGAGGAAGAGGTGGAAACTCTGTCCTCTTCCACTGAGGACAAAAATAAAAGAGCTCCCAAGACAAGGAAGGCCCATGGGAATCGAGAGGAGGATGGGGACGACGTTGTCCCAGACTCTCTCATTCACTCACGGTCATCAGAATGGGAACCGCCGGCTAAGGTAACGGCGTACCCGATGAAGAGGCTGAGAAGGCTGCTGGCCAAGAAAGCCAGAAACAAACTAAGGGCTGCGTGTCCCAAACCACATCTGCTGGGAGGCATTGAGCATATTCCCGAAATAGATGAAAGAATGATCACCTTCATGGGACAAATATAGTAAGAAATCAAGAAAGGATCTGATAGATCTTGGAAGGCATGCCAGAATAAATTGCTGAATGTGGTGGGACCAATTACAAAAATACTTCAGCTGGCTGATGAAGTGAGTGAAAAAGAGGAGAACATACACCTTGCGGTACGGACATGATTGGCCCAGGGGGCCATATGCCTACTAGGTAATGACAACACGACTGAAAGGAGGAGGTTCTTCCTTATAAAAATTGACCCTAAACTCAGCGAGCTGGCAACATCTGAAGCGGCAGCCAAGGGCAAGTTATTTGGCAACTCGTTCATTAAAATAATGTCCAGATTTGCTAATACTTACGCTGCTTCGGCCAAAGCCCAGGCATCCCTAAAGAGGTTTTTCGGCAGGCAAATGTTTGGATGGGCTGGCAGAGGAAGAGGCCGCTCAGCCAGCCGTTACAATTATGGCAGGTTCTACGGCGGCAAAGGTCAATGGAAAGAGCAGGATGACCGAAAGCCAAATCCATTCATCCCCTCAAGGGGAAGAGGCAGAGGAAGGAGTTCGAATCATGCCAAACGTCAGCAGCATGGTAACACAGGTGAGATCATGCACAACGCAGAGCTTGCAAGCAGAAAGTGAGGACATTCTGCAGTAGGCGTGAGAGTAGCACAGCACATAGAATGTTGGAGGTTGATATTGGAAGACGCTTGGGTGTGTGAAAAACCTCAAGGTGTCTAATTGTCTGAACCCTGAGGATCTCTTTCTCAGGTGTCCAGGGAACAGCCCTCGCCCTTGGACCCAGACCCTGGGGTGGACAAGTGCGGGAATCCTCAGGCAAAGGGGGTGAGACATCCAATGGCGGGATGCAGTATTCCCCCCTTTCGACACTTCCTCCACCTTTATAGGTTATTCTAAATTCTGTCCCATTACCCTCTCCCTAATTCCAACAAGTACCAACTCAGAAAGGAGGCGTGGGAGAACCGGGAGGAAGAAATTACAATTACCAGCCTGTATTTTACAACCGCAGGACTATCCCCTTGTCTCAGATATGCCCCTACCTGACATTCCTTCAGTTGAAATAGAATATTGTCAAACCAGTTCCATTAGGCCCCAGTACCTTTCTGTGAAACCACACAAATGTGTTTATTTAGCCTTGCACACACGTCGTGTTTAATTGGGCAAAACCCCATGAAGAGGGATGGGGAAGCCTACCACCCCATGCCCCTCCTACCAAATTCATGACGGGGATGAAGGCCAGAAAAGCACTGCAATCACCCAAACGGGCCTATGATTGACAAGTATGTCAAGATGTATCCAGCCAGCCATATTGATCAGGGGTGGTGAGAACCAATCCCCATGTGGATTAAGAGCCACAGGCCATGATCAGGGACACCTCTAGTGACAGCCTGGACGAAACACCAAGGAGCCATGTTGCTGATGTTATAGATAACCACGACATAGCAGCGTTAGACATGAAGCACACGTGCCATCTGCACTTCAGGACACAAACACACACTTGAATACATGAAGAACACAAGCATACTGGTCTATAGTTAGAGGACAGGTACACATACATATTATCAATGCTTTTATTATTTTTTGCCATTAGCCAAACACAGCAACACAGAAACCGCAAGAGATCCTGAACAAAGCGTGCAGATGCATCCACACAAATAACCCAATGGAACTTCGGGAGCACGTAAGGGGCCTGACAGAGCCAAGTGTGACTAACCTATGGAAATGCAGTGTAGTATGGACACTGTAGAAACTGCATTATAAGGTTTAGGAAAATTGCAGCAGGCCTCGGGCCTCAGAGCAAGAGACAAGCTTAGCTGTTTCAGGCTGGACAGAGAGCAAGACGTGTGGCACAGGACCCTCAGCCAAGGTCAAGAGATGCGGATGACATTACAATCCACAGACAAAGGGACCAGCTGCAGAAAAGACTAATAAATCCTCATAATTCAGAGCTGCACAGCTCAAAGTTGTGGTCTCTGAACATGTGATGCGGCCGAAACAGACAGTGGACAGGGTACAGCGGTGGGAAAGGAGCACTGGTCCCAGGCCGTCAGACACAGACAGTGACAAGTATGCAACAATATGCAACAAGTGTTGCGCCGATCATGAGAGCACTCTCATAAGCTAAGGTGGTGTACACAAGTTACAATGCAGACACATACTAACTCTTATTACCTTGAAGAGGTACACAGTGAGCTGAGAATCTTTGCAAATCCCAGGCCTGAGGATGCCAGCTCTAGCCAATCACAGTTTAGTATCCTAGGGGTGGGTAGCAACGGGCAAGAACCAATGGTAAGTCCACCACACTGCAACAATGTTATAGTTAGTGCCTTGGGGATGGACCAGCCCAGCCACCTGATATGCGAGGGCCATTAGAATAACACCTATAATGTCCACTATAGGTGGTGGAATACTCAAAGTACCCAATTGGTTGGCCTGATAGGTTTTCTGGAGAAGGGCCCACGTTGTAATGTCATGCTGATGACATATCACAGTAAAACCGACCTGCGAGCCTAGGAAGAGCGAGATGTGCATGGATTATTTCCTGTTTCTGTGCTGATCCCTGTTGGTTTTGCCTGTAATAAACCGCAGTTTGAACTTTCCGTTGACGGAGTCCTCTGAGTATGCTGGGGGAGGGAGTTTGGCCCTCCAAGTCTATAGACCTCCAGTGTCCTTCTGGCATACCTGGGCGTCCGTCCCCAACAAGTAGGTAGCAGAGGTGATGGTTGGCTGCACCAGCCCTACATCTGGTCATCTCCTTCACTGCCGAAACTGAGAGGCTGCTGGACCCTCGCATATTTCTGAGAAGATGGGGAAAATGCGTGCTCGTGTAAAGGCCATTAGGTGCCCCTTGGAAATCATGCTGCCCAAAGTCAGCGAGTAGGCCAGGCAGACCTGGGTGGCGGACCCTCGCATATTTCTGAGAAGATGGGGAAAATGCGTGCTCGTGTAAAGGCCATTAGGTGCCCCTTGGAAATCATGCTGCCCAAAGTCAGCGAGTAAGCCAGGCAGACCAGGGTGGCAGGTCAACAGGGACGTGGTCAGACATGCGGGTTTCATGGGAGTTTAGGACGCGCACAGGGAGTAGGAGGGGGCAGCTCAGAGGAGCAGACATGGGAGCAAATGACTTGCGCACACTACATAACACCAGTACCTCTATCGACGGGCTTAGAGACCTCCCAGGATGAAGGAAATGGGGAGACTGCAATGGCTTGCTCAAGGGAACGGTTGACAAGGAGGTATGACGACAGCAGAAGAGTACCCATACTAGAACCAATAGACGTATGCGCAGGCATCGAGAGTGAGAGGGGACAGACAAGTCAGACTGACTCGAAGGACGCATGAAAAGTAGGCAGCGTTCACACAGATGCCCTTATTAGAGAGAGGAGGGGTGCAACCTCAGTATGTACCTTGGAAGCACACAGACAAGGAGAATGTGAAGTGTAGGTTACCATCATTGAGTGCAGGGGCTGGAAAGTGGATTTATGAGATGGAGAAAATGACAGCAGGGCATAGGCTAGCTGTGCAAGACGTAAAGGGACTGTTGGTATCGATCTTAGGAGACACAGCTGATGACGTATGGAAAAGTGCAGGGTTCCCCTGGGGTGACAACACAAAACACAGCACATGACGGTTCGCCATTTGTAAACTGCAGGGCAGCATTATGGCTAACACTAAGGACACAGTACCCAGACACATCAGACATAGGGGTGATTACATCACAGAAAATGAGAGAAGGCGAAGACCCTGTGCAGTACATTCTAGAGATTCAAGAGCTTTGGTGCCTTAAAACTCAAGAGCCTTGTGACAAAACAGTAGCAATATTTTATCACATACTAGTACAGGGGCTACCAGAACCTGTTCAGAAGAGTTTAAGGAAATTGGTAGGGATGGAGGCGAAAGGATGTGCAGAAATACAGCTCATGATAGTTCATCATTGTAGGCTATGGCAGGAGAAGATTAAGAAGAAGGCAGAGGACAGGAAGATGGACAAAACGAAATGTGTGCAGAAAAAACTCTCGAAGTATGCAATGGAAGGGGCGGTTATAAACCGCCCCACCTCACAGGCTCCACAGCAGCAGCCACAACACAGCAGTTAGCGGAGGGTTCATGGGGCGGGGTGGCCCACAGCAAGGGTTCTGAGGAAGGTGGGCCAAACAGAGAGGGCAGGGATTTTTGACCACAGATGCATCACAACCAAGGGAATTTCCCAGGGGGATTTCGAGGCTATGGGCAACAGATTCAGCAGAATCCAGGGGATATTTTGGGGGGCTTCCTGTGGCAAGGGAGGGAGCAGCCAGAGTGCTGGACGGTTTATGGTCATAAGACCGAAAAAAAAAATCTCAAAAAAAAGGCCGAAAAAAAAAGTCGAATTTTTTTTTTAATGACGTTTTTTATTCGAAATGGGGGGGTTCCCCCCCAACCCCCCTTTTTTTTACCATTTTTATTTTAATCCCGGACCCCAAAATAAATATATAATTAAAAAAAGAGAAATTCGACTTTTTTTTCGGTCTTTTTATTTCTACCTTATTGTTAGTCGAGATTTTTTTTTCACGATTTTGACCGATCACCGTGCTGGACGTGTGGGCAGTCAGGACACATTTCAAGAGTATGTAGGTACAGGGAGATGCAGCAGAATTGGGGAGGGAAGGGCCAGCAGCCCTACCAAGGGGACCAGGACGATTACTATGCACATTATCAGCCACAGAATGGACAGATGCAGGGCTCATATCAGCAAATGCCACAAGCACAAGTACAAGCCCCGCAAATACAAGCACCACATATGCCAGCACCGGTACCGCAATATTTACAAGAACCACAGATTTGAGGGAACACACAGCAATTATCACAGCTACAGAGCAATGGCGTACCAGCACACGTGGACACAGTGGCGACAGGCCCTGTCAGATAATTGGGAGGAGTTACCATGGTGGGGAACAACCCTGTTACAGGGAATGGGATGTCCATGTACCCTCAATAGGACAGCCCACAGACAAACTTGATGTGTCCCATCCTTTCTATCACAATCAACCCTGCAGAGAAACCTCGCATAGGGATGGCGATAGGTGATAAAACGTTTTCCTTTCTTGTTGACACTGGGGCAACTAGGTCCTGCATTAGGGAGTGAGCATTTACATTGTTAGGCGATGCCATGAACACTCAAGGATTCTCTGGGTCTCGGGAAGTGGTTCCTTTTACAGGCAATGTGCCTGGTTACGGGCCCAGTGGTAACCCTGCCAGTGCTACCGATGCGTTGCCGCTGGACCCGTAATTAATTACCTGCGCCTGACTTCCCGGTACCACTGGGATATTACAAGTTCAGCGGCTGGGAAGCCAGGCGCTGGTAATTTTGTTAATCCCCATTCCCATAGACTCCCATAGGACTCTATGGAAGTCCCATAGGACTCTATGGGAGTGGGAACACGGAAGCACTGGCACTGTTGCTTGGCTTACTGTGACCTCTGTGCCCGGCAGGGTCAGACCTGTCAGGCACAATGGCTCTGGCAGGCAAACCTGTAGTTTGCCGGTCCGGAATCAAGCATGCCGGTGAGCTTACTAACACCCTTATTTCCAGACTGGCAAACTTGACATGAGGCCCAATATCTCACTTTCTATAGGAGATCACGATCACGATCTATCACTACCTTTGCTTTACTCTCAACAGACACCTGTAAACATACTGTGACGAGACATTATGAGCCGACTGAACAAGACCATCTCATTCACAGACAAGGATATAGTGTGCTCCACACCAGGAATACACATGCTCATTGTAAAACAAATTGTTCAAGCATATTGTGGGCTCAATGTACAGAGGGGCGGGGTACCAGTAGACCCAGAGATGTTCCAGCATGGACCTGACATTTCCATTGCATGGCTTCCAGGAATTGCAGGGAAGATGTGGCAAGTTCCAAACGAGTACCTATTCAGGCCTGAGCTACCAATGGACGAAGAAGAGGGAACCATAGTGCCAATAGAAATAAATAGAGGCAGTGGTTGCAAGAGAGGATTGGATTGCAGTGCACAGGCTAGATGACACAGGACGGGCATGGACAGCAGTGATTGCAGTGGCAGAAAGGTGCAGGTTGACCACAGTGATGGACAAAGAGTTTTTCATGGAAGAAAGTCTAGATCTAAAGATGGTGTTCGAAATGAGTATGACCTATTGGTTGCAAATACACTACAGGGAAGTACCACAGAGAATGGCAATGGCGCTGGAGGCGCAACCCCCATTCTGGCGGAAGGGTATGGCCAAGGTACCCAGCACCCCATGGACCACTAGTCCCTATGACGTGGGCCGCATAAAAAGTATAGGATGAGTGAAGATCAAGCCGAAGCCAGGAGCAATATTACCAACAGTAAAGCAGTGTCCCATAAGTGAAGAAGCAGATGAGGGCATGTTCAGATGGATTTCTGAACTCTGTCCTGGAGGGGCAGAGGTTCAGAAGGCCAGCCTAGTTTCTTGGAACAGGGTAACCTCTGGACAAGCCAGACCAATCAGGGTAGCGATCGCGGCGGTCAAGACTAGGTCTCAAGAGGGGTGAGGGTGACTGAAAGCCCACAATGAGCACACAAAGCAAGGACACTTACAAATTACTCCAAGCAGATGTTATATTAAAAATATAGACACATTTATTAGAAGGCCTTTGAAACATTGACCGTAGCGAGAAATCACAATAAAACTCAAGTAAACCAACACATACTAATCAAATCCAATATATATACAAATACAAACGAGTCTAACGAGTTAGACACACGAAATGTGTAGACCACCTAGATGGGGAGGAAAACGGGCAGTGCGAATAATAGTTAGACCCAGTCTCCCTTCAGAGGCACCTAACTAAAAGGAAGTCCGAGCCCTACGAAGAGTGGAGCCTTGTGCTCAAAAGTACCTGCACACGGTGGTGCCAACGGGCAAAGGGGAGTCTCTTCAAGGGAATCAGGCAGTTTAGTTCGATGAACAAATGAAGATGAACAGAGCTCCGCAACTCAAGCCCAGCCTCCACTGTGGGCAGAAGCAGAGCGCGAGTACGGAAAGGCGTGCTATTAGACACAGTGAGGAAAAGCTATGGGCTACTGCAGGAGGGCGACCAGTTCCTAGCGATGCTACTCACCGGTCCCCGATGCAGGCAGACCCAGGCTTCTCCGCGTCAGTTTCAGTGCTGGCAGGTTCAGATACGAGCAGGGGACGTCTCGGCGTCATGTAGATTCCGCAGCAGCAGAAGTTAGATTTGAGGATCTCCCAAAAGCAGTGAACCCGCACAGTTTGTTACCACAGCAGGGCAACGGAGTGGCCGTGTGTATTTCAGCCCAATGTACACTACCCACTTCACACCTGGGAATGCCGAGTGTACGAATCGTGTGAGAGTGACAAGGACTCGTAATACAACACAACCTGATGGCGGTTACAGACCAAGACTCCTGGGTAGGCTGGTCAGTCCACTGGATGGCCCAGAGACACTTCTGAAGGCTTACGTGCAGGAGATGGTGAAGATGCCGAGAATAGTTGTTCCCACTATTCCAAAGGGTCGAAGTACCAGTACAGGCCTTCTCGTTCGATCAGAGGTAGAAAGGGTTTCACCAAGCGACAGCAGTGCAGAGGAGCAGTCCTTCAGCGGGTCACCAGCGATTCCTCGGTTCAGCCTCATAGTTGCAGGATACTTGGCTCCTGTATTCCTTCGTTCGTGAGAACTCAGGAGATCGACATGGTAGTGGTGTTTCCAGCCCCCTCTTATCCACGGTTCCCTTCGCGCCAAAACGGAGGGGACCCAATGGGAGATCTGCTTACAAAACACTCACACCATACGTGGACCTATCACGGACCACGGTGGTCCCAGGCAATCACGACACACTAGACTCTCTGGCACCCAGGATGTGTACTGGGACCAGACATCCCAGCCCACATCCTGGAGGCACACACGGCCTGTAGAAGCCCGCGAAAGCATCTGTGTTTCGCGGGAAAGAACATGCCCAAATAAGGAAGGCCCTGGGTCGGCTCGACCTGGGGAAGGTGAAGGGGGCAAGACGGTCAGCGGACAGAACAAAGAGCCTCGTGGTCTGGCCATTTTGGGAGCCAGGTCACCATTTAGGGCTAAGCACGAGAAACGCGCTTAAACAGCCAAAAGGAGCTCAAAACACAAAGAAACGATCGCTGCCACCAGTCCTGTCCGTGATTCACTTGCACCATTCGTTAACAATCCAAAGAGAGTACCTAGGGCCTGTAGAAGACTAGAGACCCAAGAGAGCAGTAACTTAGCTTACAGCGCCCTCTTGTGCCATGTTGCGCGAAAGCTGCAACATGATAAAAGAACTACAGAAAACAACGTTTCCCGGTACTGACTGTCTTAAGGGCATGTCAGTTTCCCCGTAAGAATGGAGCGAAAGCCCAGAGGAGTGCGGCAGAAGGCTGCACTTCGCTGGCAAAGTCTAGATCATGGTGAAAACAATAGCAACAAGTTTAGGGGTTGCCACATGGAAGGAAAATTACCCACAATTAGGAAATCTTTCCTAACAGGGCAGTTATGAGGCAATCACCTCCCTGATTGTGAGAGGCCTCCTGGTACCATCAGAATCCCTATGTAACACAGCAGTGTACCCAGTGCGCAAGGCAATGGGGGGGCATGGCATTTCATACAGGATTTAAGATCTCTTAACCACATTGTGGAAGCAGAGTATCCTTTAGTTGTAAATCCAGCGATGATTTTGTGCAGCATTCTGGTGGAAGCTGTCTGTTTCATGTTCATTTATTTGAAGAATGCATTCTTCTTAGTACCACTACACCTAGACTCACAAGACTTGCACAGCTTTATGTATAGAAACCACAAGTGGAAACATACTTGTTTACCACAAAGGTACTGCAAGTCACCATCTATCTCTAACAGAGTTATACAGATTGACTTGAGCAACATACATATGGAGAGCACAGTTTTGCAGTATGTAGACAACAGTTTGATCGGCAGATCGATAGAGGACCAAAATAGAAAGAACTCACTGCAAATGTTGACTGTGTTAGCTTACACGGGATACAATGTGGACAAGGGCAAGTTACAGTACTATCAGAAGGAAGTGCTATACATTGGACAGACGATATCCCAAAATGGACAAAAGATCACTGCAGAAAGAGCAGAGACAATGCGCAAGACATCTAAGCCTACGACAGTAAGGGGAATGCAACAGTTCTTAGGATTATGCAACTAATGCATAGCATGGGTCTTTGACTACTGCACATACACAAGGCCACTACTGGGCACCTTGAAGGAAGCACAGAAAGGAAAAAAGCCACTTACATGGACCTCTGAGATGACTGAGGCTTTTGAGGAACTGAAGGAAGCAATACACACTGCACCAGTGCTAGGGATCCCAGACTACAAAGAGGAATTTTTCCTATTTTCTCACACTAACGGTGTGGTGATGAAGGCAGTACTGACACAAAAGACAAGCATGGGGCACAAGCCAATAGCTTACTACAGTGGGCAACTGGACCCAGTTATGAGGGGAACTATGAGGAGGATGTTGCAAAGCTGAACGAGATCTACCTAGAAATTCAAGCATGGATGGCCACCCACAGTCTCTTCTTAAATGATGATAAGACAGAACTGCTTATTGTCAGATCCCAGGCCCGACTTAACAAAATAGACCCTAAATACCAATACTTTATCATTGATGGCAACATCATAAAAGTATCTAAAGAAGTTAAAACATTGGGTGTGTACCCTGACTCCACCCTCTCTCTTGAAAAACAAATCAACGCCACCATCTCATCCACAGCATACTCTAGCAAGCTTATCAACGCGTGCAAACTATTTTTATGCACGAGTAGTTGCCTCACCTTGGCCAGGGCACTTATATTGGCCAAACTGGATTACTGCAACACACTCTTCCTCGGCAAAACCAACCACAACCTGAACACACTACAGACATCACAAAATAACGCCCTCAGATGTCCACTTAATCTCCCCCGCAAGGCCCACATTTCCACTGTCAGAAAAGAGTCGCACTGGCTCCCCATCTGCGAGAGGATTAAACTCTGATCACTTGTCATCACACACAAATGCCTCTATCCTACAGCCCCTCGTTATCTTTCAGGCAAATTTAATTGACACAGTTCCACGAGACCAACCAGATCCCCGTATTTACACCAGCTCAACATCCCAAAGTGTAATCTAAAAACATCAGGAGGAGCTAGCTTCCCTGTATTCGCAGCGAAACACTGGAACGCGCTGCCCTTGACAATCAGAGCAGATGCATCATTCTGGTCATGGTAAAGGAACTACTCTCTTCGCACCAATAGAGTATTATCGGCACTTAGCAAAAACCGGCCTCCGGTAATCCAGGATCTTCATGTAACAGTAATGCATTGGACCACTCTATAACCTGTCCACTTACCACTGAACCTTGCCTCTTCTTGAACTACTTTGTAACATGGTCCATTGTACTGTACATCTCTCTCCGAATGTTGTACCCCAACTTTATTTGTGCAACTGTATGTAACGTATGACTTGCCTAAGCCTAAGCGCCCAGCTACCCTAGGGTTTGGCTGCGCTATATACATAAATAAACTAAACTAAACTATGAGGGGACACTATCCGTGCAAACAAGCTTTGGCAGCTGCCGCATCTGTATTGGAGAAGTCAGCAGCAGTAATCATGGGGTGCAGTCTGAAAGTGTCTATAATTGTAAGCTTGATAAGTAAGTGATCTTATCAAAGTGGATGATAAGTATGCTTATCCACAAGTATTAGATGTTTCAACACTAATGGTGTGCTTCCATTCAGTACACCAATGAATCTTCAAAGCTGCGGGTAAGTAAATAAAGGAGAAATGTAACATCTCACTAAGGACTAACATCTCTCCTATTAACTTACTTGTGAGAAGGGCTTAATAAATAATAGGGTAAACCCCAAACTTTACCCATCACGACCCGCAGACCCGTGATGTCACACGGGTAATGATGTAGACAGCCGCTGATTCAAATACAAGCCATCTCCTTCAGCCCGCTTTGGGAGTATGGACCTCACGGCTTCACCTCCATTACCAGCTGGACACCCTTCTCACAAGTAAGTTAATAGGAACCTTGGTAGCCCTCCCTCACCTTTTATCTCTCCTGTGTATGCACTCTGTTCATTTGACTATGACATAAACTGTCTACTTGCCTTTGCAATACAAGAGAGTCACTACTAGCTTGGTTTTCTTCGGATTGCAATGAAAAGATAGTTGAATCTGTACCCACCACCATTAGAAGTGTGCCTCTTAACGTGCCATGGTTGACTTTAGAAGTGTGCCTAATAGCGTGCACTCGTTGAATTTAGAAGTGCGCCTAATATCCTCTCTGTGCAAAGCTGAATTTTAGAAGGGTGCCTAATAGCGTGCCCTGGTTGAATTTAGAAATGTGCCTGATAGCGTGCCCTGGTTTACCTTAGAATTGTGCCCGTTAGCGCGCCTTAGTTCAATATCCTCACTGTGCAAATTTAAATTTGGTTGCCTAATATCATCCCCATGGCAAAGTTGTTTTGGTTGCCTATTATCCTCTTTCTGCAAAGCTGAATATAGAAGTGTGCCTATTATCCTCTTTGTGCAACATTGAAGTTAGAAGTGTGCCTATTAGCGTGCCTTGACTGATTTTAGAAGTATGCCTAATATCCTCTCGGTACAAAGTTGATTCTAGAAGTGTATATAACAACACCACTCTGGCATAGCAGAATTTGACAGTGTCCCTAATAACGTCACTGTGCCAAAGTCTAGAAAGTCTGCCCTGTATCGGGTGAACGGGTGAAGTGGATGCCCTATATCGGGTGAAGTATGTGGATGGAACGGGTGAAGTATGTGGATGGAACGGGTGAAGTATGTGGATGGAACGGATGAACTGATGTACAATGGGTGAAGTGGGTGGAACGGGTGAAATGGTAGAACGGATGAAGTAGGTGAATGAACGGGTGATGTGCTTGGAACCGGCGAAGTGGGCGGAACTAGTGAAGTGGATGGAACGAGTGAAATGGGTGGAATTAGTTAAGTGAATGGAACGTGTGACGATGACGTATGTGGATGGAATGGCGTGACGTACATGGAATGGTTTGGAGGGCATGGAACGTCGGAAAGAGCATTGAAAGGAACGGTCTGAGTACTTGAAACGGTCGTAATGCACGGAACAGTCGGACTACATGGAACGGATGAAGTTCATGGAACTATTGGAGTGGGCGCGATCTCAAGCACCTAAAGTACACCACCATATTCACTTCACCACGCTTACTTTCTTCTTTACACCACCACTCAAATAGAACACAGCAATACTATGACACCATTCGGTATAGCTGTTCTCATACCAACATCTGCCTCATACTCCCCATCACTCTAACTAAACACTGCTGGTTACACACCCCCCAGCCAGGCGTTCTCCTCAGGCCTAACGCAGCCACAATCGATCTGGATAAATCCTGCCAGAACGAACACATACTCTTGACCTCTCATCCACCACACCTACCGCTAAGAAGCAGCTATTACACGAATGCCACACCAGCTGCACACATATCCGGTGCTCACAAGCACCTTTGACTCTCTCTACTCTCTCCACTGACTTGAACTTCGGTTCCCAAGGGCGTTCAACCTACCAGTGCCTTCAGACCATACCAATGGTACATAAGGCGCTATATAAATGCAAAGTAACATAACAGTAACATAACATATAAATCAGTTGGCGGAGGAGCAGACATAGAGACTGATCTAGTCCATGCAAATTAATAGTACTTTAAGGTGGTGAGACACTTGGCACAATCCATCACCCACAAGATGATTATTTAGTTTTTTTTCATCTCAACAGAACTGAAGACATTGGATTCTGTCCACTGCACAAGTTGTATTGTGCTTCATTCAACATGAGGCGGCAGCCTCAGGGAAATAGGAAGACGCTCTGTGATTGAGGACCTAGGCGACCATACTTGTGAGTTAGTACACCCCCTTTGTTTACTGGTATTTAATTTGGCACGCAAATAGACCGGCTAGATCTATTGATCAACTGTTTCTGACTTGGTGTAAGTACATGGAAGTGGGTCTCTAATTAGTGCCCACCATTTGATTCATTTATAGGCCACCAGATAATGGTCACCAGCAACATATGCATAAGTGGAAAACAACGGATTGGTGAATTGTAACACTGATCTACTTGAATACGAGAAACCCACTCGGCTTGATTCGAAGTAAGTAGTGGGCCTGTAGAGAAAACATAGATCATGTTATTTAGAACAGGATCACCATTGATAGAGAGAGAGCCTTTTGCTCACTATTCGCTTGTGTCTCCTCTCACTTTTTTAGGTCTCTTTGAATTTAAACCTTGGAGCATGAAGGATTAGTTCCATAGTTTACACTACCCCCATAAATTGAGATTGAAGGTGAGTGTGAACTAATATAATCACAAAAGATTTATATACACAACTAAACTGTGTCTGAAAAAGAAATAGATTGGTTAATAATGAGTGTTTCAATGTTTGTTTCTTTTTAGATTTACTGCTGGAAGA
This sequence comes from Ambystoma mexicanum, assembly GCF_040938575.1. Lineage (NCBI taxonomy): Eukaryota > Metazoa > Chordata > Amphibia > Caudata > Ambystomatidae > Ambystoma > Ambystoma mexicanum. The sequence continues at coordinate 197,964,308 of NC_090931.1, read as the reverse complement.
CATCTTCCATCAGAGTTTGTCACCAGGGCTAGGCAACATTGACGCCCGGCCCATTATCCTGAAGAAGGTTGAGAAATATAAGGCTAACTTTGTCAAGCTCTCTTGGAACAACTGAGAGAGCAACTGAAACATGTGTAGATTATGTTAATAAGCCGTGGTGCTATTGAACAGAAATACATACTGTTAGTTTATATAGGTGTAAGAAAAAGATACACTGATGGCGTAGCCTGGAGCGCCAGCAATGTGGCAGCTCCTCTAATGGCCTCCATGCAGGGCCTGCAGCCTTTCCCTTAAATCTCCGGTTCCAGCTGATCCCCGAGGTGCAGATGCCTGCGTATTGTGTTGGAGTACCGTGGGCTCAGATGGTGGCAGATTGAGCCCTCGGCGTGGGCAGGAGCTCCCAGGAGGCGGTTGATAAGTTTGGCGGCCGCCGCCGCCATGTGACTCCAAGATGGCGCTCAGGCCACTCTGCGACGACCCGTCAGTGACAGTCCTGGTGCCGAGGTAGAGCCGGGTGCCATCCCCGGCGCCGCTCATCGGGTGGCCGAGGTCGCTTTTAAGGGCAGCCCCTTGCTCCAGAAGTCTCCTTTCTTGCCACCGGCACTGCGAGGCTCGCTGAGGTTGCTGTTGGGCTCGGGGTGCCCGGCGGAGCAGAGCCCTTAACTCCTGCATCAGCACTTTGCTCAGCCCGGGCTGAAGATTACGCGCCCGTTGCCGCTGGGATCCTGCTCCTCAGTGAGGGTCCCCGCCCGTGGTGCTCCCCGCCCGTGGTGCTCCCGGCGGGGACCCTGCGTGTGCTGGCGGCCTAGGGGCACCCACTTTGGCCTCTGGCCCCCCTGGCCTACCGGCACTCTTCCTGGGTCCCCTCTGGAGGGAGGCCCCACATTAGACTCTTCAGGCTCCCACTCATGCCTCCCCCCGCAGTGCTTGACACGGGTGGGGGCACCAATAAAACTGGTTGCCTCTGGGGGGGCAGCAGCCCTCCTGGGGTTCGGCCCCCGGCCTCATCAAATGGGAGGATCAACATTGTCTGGGTCTCGGCTTGCTGCCACTGGATGCGTCCTTGATTGAGAACTGCTACCATCTGGGCCGCATCTGGCCGCCAACAGCTTATCCTCGCGGCCTTAGCTTGGTAACAACTGGACCCCGGTCCTCTTGAACATAAGGTGGTCTTCAAACTAGCCTTCTGCCTGCCACACGCATCCCGCAGAGGTATCCTGAGGCCCCCTTCCCATTGCTTTCTCTGTCCCCCTCCCTTACAGGCTGAAGTCCTAAAACAACACAGATTCCACAGGGCTCCTAGCGTCCCACCCACTCCTTGGATGCCTCCCGGACGCATCTCAACACCTCTGTGTCTTGCTGTGGGAGCCCCTGGCCTGGCAGCTCTGCCCTGGTTGGCCATCACTGTCTCTGGGGATATGGCCAAGCACCTCAAACCTCCCAAGACCGCAGACATTTCCACCACGCTCCTCTCAGCAGATAGAGGAAAGAAATCTGACCCCCCGAAACTTATGCCTCAAAAAATGCTGGAAGACAGAGGGACCCTTGCAACTAAAGAAGACCTCCAAGCCTTCATGTCTGACATTAAGTCAGTATTCAGATCTTGCATGTCAGAGCTCACTTCAAAACTGGAACAGATGGACCAGAGGGTCTCGGATGTCGAGCACAGGTTGGGGGAGACCGAGGACCTAGTCCATGAGCATTCTCCTACCCTCATGGAGGTGCAGCGCTCAATTCAGGCCTTGATGGACAAAACCGAGATCTTCAAATTCAAACAAGAGGACCTCGAAAACAGAGCCTGCCGCAATAATCTGCGGATCCGAGGGGTCCCCTCTTCAGTTCCTGATAAGGATCTAGCTGAATATGTGGGTGACTTCTTTCAGTCGCTGTTGCCGCACTTGGACAAGTCTCAGCTCCTACTAGATCGCACCCACAGACTACATCCACGACGAGGGATGGATTTGAACTCCCTCCAGCCCCTGCATGTGATCACGAGAGTCTACTTCTATACCACCAAGGAAGCCATTTCTGCAATAGGTCGCTCTCGCGACAAACTAACATTCCAAGGCTCCCAGCTTCAAATCTTAGAAGCGTAGGGCCCTTCAACAGCTCAAGCTTTTTCTCCGAGACCACCAGATTTGCTACCGGTGGCTATTTCCAACGGCTCTGCAGTTTTCTCATAATGGAACCCCCCCGAACGATTAGCCACCTCGACGAGGCAACAGCAATCCTATGCCCCAGCTATCCTGGAGGCGCAAAGACTCTCGACCCCGAGGCGGGCAGCCTGGTCAAGAGTGCAAAGAAACCGCAAAATTAAATAATGATCGGGAGCGTCCCTGAGGAACATACAGCATTGGAACACAAATTACTGAACGCTGATGCAGGCCCCGTGCGGCCCATGCCCGACTCCAAGTTGCATGTCACCGTATTTCCCTTGGAGTGAAATCCAACCCTTTTGGTTGGCTTTAGCCATGTTGGCTGAGGGGAGTTCCGAAGAGATGAACTCGGTCCACCAAGTTCAGGTTCTGGCTTCCCGTTGGAGGTCAATGTTGGAAGAGCCTTCCTCCCGTTGGAAGCTACCAAAAAAAAAAAAAAATAATAAAAAAAAATAATAAAAAAAAACAGCCACAGGATGATCCTGTTAAAAACGCACCTCTCGACTATGGCTGACTCTGGCTCCCCTCAACCCCCACCCCTGGGACCTACAATGACTCCAGAGGTTCCGCCCTGCACCAGAAACTAAAATGTGTCACCTTAAACGTTAGAGGCCTAAACTCCGTCCGTCCCCCATCCCCCGAAAAGGAAATCCACCATTCAACGGCTACAGGACTGGGAAGCCTCAGTGGCCTTTTTGCAAAAGACTCACCTGATCCAGCAGACTTCTCCCGCCTTTGCAGTAGACTTTTTCCCCTGCAACTTCTGGCTTCTAACGACACTAAGAAGGGGCACGGCAATCCTCTTTGTAAAGGATCTCAGACTGCAAATCCTGGACTCACTGCATTGTCCGGAGGGCCACTTCATCAGAGTCCAATGCCTTATCTTCGGCCAACTCTACTCCCTCATCTCAGCTTATGCCCTTAACGACAACCAGGAGGGGTTCTACCAAGACTTTGTCGTAAATCTCCCCCCGTCTCACCTGGGATCGCTTCCTGCTCTGTTCCGCGGGAGGATTCCTCTTGTGGACGGATCGGGTCTTGTATAGACTCGCTCGAGTCTCGTCCGGCTGCAGAGCGCGTTCAGAGTTCCGGGAAGGCCGCTGTTCCAGGATGACCAGGAAAGTAGGTAGCGGTCGCTAAGAATGGGGATTCCAGGAGTCGAATAGAGGGTAAGGGAGAAGGAAGGAGGAAGGAAACCAGGATCTTGGATAGAAGATTCGCCGATTCGCACACACACGTCAAGTCACTAACTAATGATAGCATTGAGACGCGCGGGGCCGCGGCCAATTTATAGGACGTGCCGTGTGCGACGTGAAAGCTGGTGTGAGGCAAGTCGCTTGTTGTGGCCATGTTGGGAGTAACAAGGAATACAAGCCCCGGCGCGATAAGGACCAGGAGGTCCAGAAGGGGCAAGTTCTATGGGTCATGACAGACTTAGAAGAGGCTCTCCTCCCATTCATCGAGGGGCAAGTCATCATTGTTGGGGACTTCAATGGAGCCCCTGACCCACTCATGGACAGGTCGCATCACCCGTCCTCCAGAGACTTAAAACTGGCAAAGACCCTGCTTCACCTCTTTCGTACCCTAGATGTCGTGGACACTTGAAGGGTAATCTACCCTGATGAGAAAGACTTTACATTCTACTCGTACATGCATCGAACCTCCTCCCGGATCGATCTGCTGCTGACCTCCCCCCAAATCCTGGCCTTTACAGACGACGTCACCATTGGCCCCAGGGTCCTCTCTGAGCACTTGACCATGATCCTCCTCCCCGTCGCCGATGGAACTTGTATGACCCCATCTTAAACGACATGATGGTAAGGGACTCTATTGCTAGGTCGATTAAAAACTTCTTCACGGAAAACCGGAATGAGGACATGTCCCTAGCTAACACCTGGGACGCCATGAAGGCTGTGGTGAGAGGGGAACTGCTCGCTCAAGGTGCAGTTTTTCACAAACGTAGACGTGTAGCCCGCACAGCCCTGGAGAATGACATCCTCGTAGCTGAGGCCACCCATAAGCGGAAGGGTTGGTCCCTGAAATCCTATCAGGCTTTACAGGCGGCACGAAAGAGGCTGGAGACACATTATGCCGAGGCCACAGCGCACTTGCTAACCAAAACTAAACAGTGGTATTACACCAAAAGCAACAAAGCAAATAAATTGTTGGTGGACAAGCTTGCCAAGACCAAGAAAAGAAACACCATTTTGGGCCTCCGCAACCCCCATGGCATGGTCCAATTTGCAGAACAGGACAAGCTGCGACTGGCGGTGGCCCACCTTTCAGAGATAATGACAGTATCTCCAAGAGATCAACCTGATCAACAGGACTACCTGCAGGGTGCTGCTCTTCCACAACTCAAGGCCGCGGCAAGGGAAAGTCTCGAGACTCCCATCTCAGGTGAGGAAGTCGACGCGGCCATTAAGGGCCTTAAACCCAGAGCCCAGGTCCCAGATGGGTACTCCACTCGATTTTATAAAATCTTCCGCCCCCAGCTGGTGGCCCCCTTGACACTTCTCTTTTACTCCTTTGCCACCACGGGAGGTATCACCCCCTCCATGCAGGAGTCAATTACGGTCCTCATTCTCAAGCCCGGAAAAAAAGACCCCAGGGACAACAGCTCATATAGGCCCATCACATTGCTAAACCTTGATGCCAATATATACTCTAAGATCCTGGCAAATCGCTTGGCACTTGTCCTCCCTGATATCATAGACCCGGACCAGACAGGTTTCATAATTCATAGGTCAACGAGAGACAACATTTGCAGAGCCCTGAATTTAATAGATGTTGCCAACCAGGAATCGCAACAACTCGCGCTACTGGCCCTAGATGCAACTAAAGCCTTTGATAGAGTGGACTGGACTTTCCTGCGCCTCTCCCTCGAAGCTTTCCACTTTGGTCCAACATTCCAAAAGCTGGTCCTAGCTGATTACCAGTACCCTAACACTCTCCTGAGAGTCAATAGCCTTCTATGTGATCCGATCCCTCTTACGTGTGGAACTAGACAAGGGTGCCCCCTATCCCCTCTGCTGTTTGCCCTAGCCATGGAGCCCTTGGCCCATCGCATCCGCCTTAATCCTCGGATTAAAGGCCCACAAGTAGGCCCCTCCTAGCACAAGATTGCCCTTTACGCTGACGATGTGCTATTGACCATCGCTGACATCTCGGCTTCCATGAAGCCGGCCCTGGCCGAAATTTAGAGGTTTGGGAGAGTGGCGGGTTTCGCCATCAACTTTGAGAAATCGGTGGCCCTAGGGGTGCGCCTAGGTCCAAGGGAAAGAGAATCCCTAGAGAAGCAATGCCCAATACAATGGAGTGTCAAAACGGTCCCTTACCTGGGGGTGCAGATTCCGGCCCGTCCAGCAGACGTCTCAGGCAAACCTTCCCCACCTTCGAAGAGCAGGAAAAAGACCTTAACCGCTGACTCTCGCAAGAGATCTCGCTTCTGGGCCGCATTACGGCTTGCAAGATGATTCTCCTCCCACGGTTCCTCTATGCCTGCTCCTCTTTGCCCATTTCGATCCCTCTCCCCCCTCTGCGGCGTCTTCAAAGGAAGATGATTAGCTTTATCGGGAGGGGCAAGAAGCCACAAATTCCCCAGAGAACCATGATGGGCAGTCCCAAACTGGGTAGACTGGGGGTCCCCGACCTCCGTAGATATCAGATAGCAGCACAACTAGCCCACATTCAGGCATGGGGGATTACCTCAGGTGCCTGAAATGGGTGGAGATTTAACAATCCTGTCTCCCTCTTCGCTTTCTCTCATACGTCCCCCCTTCACTGCGCCGAACCTGGCTGAATATACTAGCCTCTACTAAACACTTGGTGAAGGCCTGGGACTGGGCTAGGAAACATAGGGGCACCCCGGGGGGCCTGGGCCCATCCTCCTCAATCTTTCACAACCCGGGCTTTTCGCCAGGCTCCTGCCCTTTGAACTTTCGGAATTGGTTGGCGGGAGGCCTCGAAACCGTAGGGCAACTCTTTGAGGAGGGCCGCCCACGCTCCTTTGAACAATGCAAGGAGACGTTCCAGCTGGTTGAAACAGACAGGTTCACCTATTCACAACTGCGGCATTGGTGTTCCCATCCCCTGACGCGAACGGCAGCAACTCGAGCTCCCACTCTGCTAGAACTCACTGCAAATGACCTGCCAGCCTGGGGGAAGATCTCTGCTCTCTATAAATTACTGCAAGATATACCCCTTTGTCACGAAGGCCTCTTACATGGGAGGAAGACCGAGGGCACGCTATAGAGGATCAAACCTGGGTAGGTGGGGGGGGGCGTGGCCTGGAGCGCCACTGATGAGGCTGCTCCGTTGATGGCCTCCGTAGGGACCCGCGGCCTCGACTAAGATTTAGCCGCCTCCAGCAACGCTGCTGCTGTTTCTCTGGCGGGGGAGGCTGGCGGGACCACTCCCGCATCCATCGCTTCAATTCTGGAGCTCAACGCTGCAGGAACAACGAAAACGCGGCTGGGGAACTTGGTGCGGGTGTCTCCCTACAGCGAGCCAAGATGGCGGCCGTGACCCAGGCCCCTCATTTCCTCCGGCGCCCAGTGTCCGGACGCCTATAGTGCCTCCTGCTCCCTCTTCTCCGCTGCGGCCCCGGGTCTAGCTGTCGGAGGCTGCTGGGGAGGCGGCCGCTCCGGACCCCGAAGCCCTCCTGCCTGGAGACTGGGCATGGGTGCGGGATCTCTCCATCCGCCCCTCCCCCCCTCCTCGCCTGTATCTGCTGGAGCGGAGACTCGAGACGGCAGTGTCTCCTTCCTTCCCTCGGGTGGCTCCGCCTGCAGCTTGAGCTCCAGCGGAGCCACCTCCTGCCTACCGACTCTCCTGCCTGCGGGACCAGCCAACCCCATATCTGAGGCAGGCCCTCCTGGAGGAGAGCCTCCGGAAGCTCCCCAGCCCTCATCCGCTCGGCGGCCCGGCTCCCTGGAGGGACGTCCGGGCCCCCGGTGCCCTCCTGATTCCAGACCAGGTGCGGGGGCGAGGGCTCATCATCCGCCCCCCACCCCCACCTCTCTCGCCTGCATCTGTCGACGCCGGGACGATGGCGTCTCCCTCCGAGATGGCTCCGCCTGCGGCCTGAGCCTCTGTGGGGCCCCCATCTGCCTCCCAGGGCTCCTCCGTGAGGAGAGCTCCCAGAGCTTCCTATCTGTCCTCGGCTCTGCGGCCCGGCTCTCTGGAAGTGGTGTCGGGGGACATGACGGGTGGGCGCCCGCCCCCTCTCTCCATTGAAGGATACACGCTCCGTTCCCCCTTGATCCGGATCCTGCTCTGCCTTCCGCCTTCCCTGAAGTGAGGCCTCCCCAGCCCTCTGCGGCTCAGCCTGCTATTTACACGCCCTGGGTAGATCTCTACTCTCTGCTGGCCAAAGTCCCTGGAGCCCCCCCTACAGTCACCCCGGCGCTGGATCTAGTGCCTCCCTCCAGCTTCCTGGGGCGCCCCTGCCCACCAGATACCTCGCCAGCTGAGGAAAGCGGCCTCTACCATCTGGGATCCTGGTTGCCCTGAGCGGGCCACGTATCTCTCCTACCCCCTCCGGCTTCACAATACCACTCCTCGACCTCCTTCTGAAGGCATTCCCACGTTTCCTGCCTCCATAACCTCCTGGGGCGCCCCTGCCCACTCTACACTCTACCCACTACATCTACCAACCTGGATGGCTGCAGCCCCCTGGTAGTGATTGCAACCGCCTCAAGCTGAACCAACCCCCCACAACACTCAAGAGCGGCAATACCTGGATATAGACACAGCAACTTTAAAATAAATATGGCTGGCAAATCAACCTCTCCCCCGAAAGCCATCGCTTGGGGAGGCCTCATCCCTCACCCTCCCAGGAGACCCGGTCTATAGCAGATCCGGCCGTGGCTTATCCTTTCCCCCCAAGTGTCCTCAGGTGCTCCCGGACAAAGAGATCGCCACATCTCGACTGCCCCCAGCGACCCAGCCAGAAGAGGATCCCCAGGGTCTCAGCCCTAGCAAAATGTCGAGACTCACCAAACCAGCCAAAACCGTGGACGTTTCTACCATGCTCCTGGCAAAAACGAAGATACCTCCCCAGCGAATACGTGGGATGCAATGAAGGCCGTGGTGAGAGGGGTACTGATCTCCCGGGGAGCGGCGTACCATAAACAAAAACAACAGTTCTGCCGCATCCTAGAAGACAAGGTCCTGGAGGCGGAGACGGCGTGTAAGGCCGAGAACCTACCGAGCCTTGCAGACGGCCCGAAAGAAACTAGAGGCCCATTACACGGAGGACACAGCCCAGCTACTAACCAAAACTAAGCAAAGCTACTATGCCAGAGGAAACAAGGCGAATAAATTCCTGGTGGAAAAACTGGCAAGAATCAAGAGAAGGAACACTATAATAGGCCTCCGAGACCCAAGGGTGCAGTCCAATTCGCAGATCGGGATAAGCTGAGAATTGCAGAGGCTCACGTGACCGAAACTATGTCAGCTACCCAAAAACCCCATGGATAGCAGCAGTCCTACCTGCGGGAAGCCGCCTTACCCAAGCTCTCAACTACAAGTAGAGAAGAGTTGGAGGGCCCGATTACCTGCGAAGAGATCGACAAGGCTGTTAAAAGCTTAAGAACTAGAGCCCCGGGCCCAGATGGTTTCTCGTCTCGATTTTTCAAACTCTTTCAGCCCCAGCTACTAGCCCCAATGACAACCCTCTTCAACTCCTTCACCACTTCTGGATCAACAACCCCATCGATGGAAGAGTCGATAACAGTATTAGCGCTGAAACCAGGAAAAGACCCCAGAGATATAGCAGCATATCGACCCATCTCCTTATTAAACCTGGGTGCGAATATTTATTCAAAGGTCTTGGCAAACTGATTAGCAAAGCTTCTTCCGGACATTATAGACCAGACCAGATGGGATTTATTCTAAACAGAGCCACCACGGATAATACTCGCAGAGTCCTCAACCTGATCGAGATAGCTAGGCAAGGCTCGAAGAAGTCGCCCTGCTAGCCTTGGACGCGACCAAGGCTTTTGACAAAGTGGACTGGTCGTTCCTCCATCTCACCCTGGAATCGTTCGGCTTTGGGCCCACCTTCTTAAAGCTAATCTTAGCGAACTACCAAACCCCGACCACCCTTCTCTGAGTGAACGGCCTGCTAACTAATCCGATCTCCCTAACATGCGGCACCAGACAGGGCTGCCCCCTCTCCCCCTACTGTTTGCTATGGTTATGGAATCTCTGGCCCAGCGGATCTGCCTCAACACCAGAATCAAAGGCCTTCAAGTAGGCCCCACCCAGAACAAGATCGCGCTCTACGCTGATGACGTGATGCTAACCATTACAGACACCTCCCAGTCCTTAAGAGCCGCCCTAGCGGAAATCCACAGATTCGGGAAGGTGTCCGGATTTGCCATCAATTTTGTGAAATCAACAGCGTTGGGGATAGGCTTAGATCAGAGAGACAAGGCATCCTTCAGCTCCCAGTGCGCGATCCCACTAAGTGACACATCCATCCCCTACCTCGGGGTGCGGATCCCCGCTAACCCTGGAGACATCTATCGAATAAACTTCCCGCCCCTGATGAAAACGTTGGAAAAAGACCTAGACGCCTGGCTCAAGCAGGAAATATCCCTAATAGGTCGTATCACGGCCTGTAAGATGAATTTGCTGCCACAATTTCTATACGCCTGCTCAGCTCTTCCCATCATAGTCCCTCGCCCCCAGCTGCAGAGACTTCAGAGGAAGATAATTGGATTCATATGGAGGGGGAAGAAAGCTCTCATCCCGCGGAGGACCATGCTGTGTGCCCCGGATCAGGGAGGCTTGGGGGGTCCCTGACCTCCAAAAATACCAAATGGCGGCGCAGATAGCTCACACCCAGGCTTGGACTATAGCGTCAGGGCGCCCCAAATGGACGGACATAGAACAATCCCGATTACCTCTCCCCCTGTGCTTTCTCTTGCACCTGCCAACCTCACTGCGGCGGTCGTGGCCAGCTATTTTGTCCTCGACTAAGCAAACGTTGAAGGCATGGGATTGGGCCCGCAAATCCAGAGGTATCCCGAGAGACCTGGTCCCCTCAGCTCCGGTCTTCCACAATCCGGCGTTCTCACCTGGATCTTCCCCCTCGAACTTTAAAAACTGAATCGCCGGAGGCCTCAGCTCCCTAAGCCAACTGTTCGAAGGAACCCAGCCGCTGACATTCGCCCAATGCAAAAGTGCGTTTAATCTCTCGGAGTCAGACAGGTTTTCATACTGCCAAATCAGGCACTGGTGCTCACATCCCCAGACGCGAGAGGCAGCCACCCGGGACCTGGATGCCTTGGAATTAACGGTGGCAGACCCTCCAGCCCGAGGGCGGATCTCGGCACTGCATCGATTACTTCAAGTGAACCTATTGTCAAATAGAGCGACATATATGTCGCAGTGGGAAAAAGACCTAGGGCATCCAATCCAGGATCAAGACTGGACCGATATCTGGTCCCGCACGCACTCATCTTCTTTTTTCATCACCAACCGAGAATGCGCACATAAACTGCTCATGAGATGGTATTTCCCACCGCTTCAACTACACCACTTCAACCAGTCGCTGGACCCACAGTGCTGGCGTCGCTGTGGCTCGCCAGGCTCCTATCTACACATGTGGTGGTCATGCCCGGTGGTGACGGTCTTTTGGGCCCAATGTATAGCTATCATCACAGACATAACCCAGATCTCGTTGCCATTAGAACCGGAGCAACTGCTGCAGGGGACCCCGATTCCAGACATCTACCCAAAATCGGGCGCGCTCGCGGCCCTCATCACACAATTGCTCTTGGCCGCTAAAATCACAATAGCTCGGACATGGAAGACTCCGAAAGGCCCCTTAACTGTGTTGTGGTGGTTGAAAATCTGGGACACCTACATTGCTGAGAAAATCATGGCAGCAAATAGAGGCCGCCTCCACCGTTTCACAAACATTTGGTCGCCGGTGATAGACTATGACCTGCGCTTCCCGGCGCTGACATACAAACCGCGCCTAGTGACATATGCCCAGTGGGCGGCAGACAGGGAACAGACTCAATCGATAGAGGAGCAGGCCCCGGAGGATAGCCAGAATCAGGATCTGATGACGTAAGCCCGGAGAGGAGGGAGGAAGACGAAGCGATGTAGGGGAAGACAGGAGCAAATGAGTCAGGAATTGGACTTAATGGGCGAAGAGACAGTCCACAGAAGACTGCCGGAACTAAAATGTGGGAGCGGGTGTCTCGGGATATACAACTGTATATTAATGCTGTTACAAAGTGTTGAACTGATATGCTAATTTGTTTTCCTGTGCTCTAACCAAAAATAAACAAGTTAAAAAAAAAAAAAAAACCTGGGTAGATATCTGGTCGAGATCCCATACGTCCTCCCCCTGCATAACTAACTGGGAGTGTCCCCACAAGCTGCTCCTCCGATGGTACTACCCCCCCACTCCGCCTACACCACTTTCATCATGCTTTAGACCCCCAATGTTGGCATCTCTGCGGACTCCCACGGTCCTATTTCCACATGTGGTGGACTTGTCCTAAGGTTACAGAATTTTGGTCCCAATGCCTCGCCACAATAAAAGACATTACCCAAGTGGCAATCCCTTTGGCTCCTGAAAATATCCTTCTAGGGGCCCCAGTCCTGGGCTCTTACCCGAGAACGGGCAGGAGGGAAGCCCTTATAACCCAACTCTTGCTGGTGGCAAACATTACTGTAGCTAGTACTTGAAAGTCCATGGAAGGCCCCCTGATGAAACTCTGGTGGATTAAGCTGTGGGACATTTTGATAGCCGAGAAGGTTACTGCAGCCAAGGTGGGCACCCTTCACCGCTTTGCGAACATTTGGGCGCCGTTCTTGGACTATGACCTGAACTACCCAGCGCTGACTTATAAACCGCGCCTAATTGCGAGGGCCCTGCACTCGAACGACGAACAATTGGCACACAGTCTGGCCCAGTCGGACTGAGAGCAAAAGCTGACCCATGGGGCAATAGGGGAGGGATGGGGGAAAATGTTTTCTTATGCTGAGGTTTTGTGTTACATTTGGTTGTTAATTTATATGATCACCTGTGCGCTGTCTTATAAATAAACAAATAAAAGAAAAAAGATACACTGATATGTTTTTTATCAAGGGCCCTATGTTTAGGGTAAACCCAGTTTCTATTAAGTTATCATTGGATGTGTGTGAGTAAGTATGAGTATGTATGGTGGAAGGAATCTGATGATGTCTAAGGTATATGGATTAATGTGCTCTATGAGCAAACCGTGTTGATTAATTTGATGAATTTTTTAATAATAAATGTAAGTTTGTATATGACAATTTGGTGTTAGTTATATCTATCCAACCTCATTACCTAGGTCCATTTTTGCTTTATGGCTTATTCTTAAGTACAGTGTAGTCCCCAAACACCCACAAAGGAATGTCCACACACTATGTTAGTGAAAACACAGTTCTTTATATAAATAAGGCTTTGATTATGCACACATACTGTAACCGACTTTGTGCTCAGGCAATTCTAAAATGATAAATATATACAGTTTCTATGTGGTACCACAATTACTTCTTTGATTCTATTAAAATGCATCAACTGCAGGCAGTTTCAAATGGCACACGAATCAATTAATAAAGTGAACCAACAATAGACTTGAGGAGGAAAACAAGTTGGTTAAACAATTGGGAGAATTCTGGCCCCTGCCAATAGACACAGTTCTGTGTGAGGATCCCCCATGTGGGCAACCAGTAAATAAGATATATTGACAAGCCCAGTCCATATATTGTTTTGCAAATTCTTATTTCACTCTACAAATGTTCTACTGCCCCAATGTACCTGGTTTAGCAGAGCTCGACATTGGGTCGTTGACGGAACCACGGATACCTGAGATCCCTTGAAGAAAAGGTGAACAAAGGCGTCGAGGCAGCAGCTTCGGTCCTGGCGTTGATCGTCGACGATCGGTCGTGGACGTCCTGCGAACATGAGGCGTGCGGTGCACTTCGACGATGATAGTTTGTTGCCGCAGAGTCAATTAAGAACTTTGGCCCAGCAAGGGTGTCGGGTCGTCTGCGATCAGGTCTCGACCACGGCTGGCTTCCTTATCTTCGTCAGAGTCTTTGAGGACTTCGGATGGTGGGAAACCCACCGGCAGATTCTCCTCGGTTTGTCAGCGATCTTGACTTTCTCCAGTGGGACAAAGTGGTCGATGTTGATGAGCAAGGGCTCAATGGTCCTCCAGCGGTTATAGTAAACCTTGCGAACCCTGGTTGACGACAATGGACTTGGATGTCCGGGTGCTTTAATTCGGATTCCTCAGCGGTCCCCTTCTCCGGTCGGCAGCCTTTCGAGGGTCTGACTTCCAAGGCGCATCGGCGAAGGTTAGCTGGTGCACGATGGTACCTCATAGCGCGGGAAGAGGTCTCCTAGCAAGGTCCTCTCTTGGATCAGTTTCTTGAAGTCACAGCAGCTTTCAGATTGTGTCAAAAGGAACAGCAGTTAACCTTCTTCTTCCGTCTTGGCTTCGAGAGCAAGCATCAAGTTTCGACTTCAGCTTCTGAACGATTTCCATCAGTGAGAGGTCCCCAGATATACTGTTTGGTCTCTCATTCACTCTACTGGGTCACACTCGGGCAACCAATCATTCAGAAGGGCATTTATGCAGGCAGGCAGCCAATCAGGCTCACAGTGCATTCAGGCCATTCTTCTCCTTCTAGACACTCACAACAAGGAATGTGGATTGGGACAAGCACCTAGCCATTCAGCTCTCCACACTGCATCCATACCAGTTTCGGGCAGGGCTGTCTCATTCATTGTGTTACATACCAGAAACCGGACACCCATAACATGAAGTGCATATTGGTCACACACTTTATTCACTGAGGTCCCACCCCAAGGGTGTACCCACAACATACAGTCACTGGGAAGGCTCCAGCCAGTCTGGCCTGAACTTCTTCACAATACCATATATGGAACTTCCACCCAACAGCCAGTCAGGGGAAGGGACAGAGTCAGAGCTTCCCAGGACGTAGGGAAAACAAGGTAACAGGGAATAGAAAGCAAGAGGCCACAGGAGCCATCTTGTCTCCTATCAGGAATCAACTGATTCCAATGACAGGGCCTGGGTATCCCAAAAGGGTGGATTCTCAAAGCATCTGTCAAATTCAGCATGGAGCTTCCACCAGCCTATACCCGGCTCTGTGGGCCACACACAGGTGCCCGAAAACATACACTAGGGTTACAGGGTTGTACCCCCACCCATGGGTGCCATAAGGGTATCCCAAGGGTCTGTACACCAAACCAAAAAGAGGAAGAGCTGCACTGCCAGGAGTCCCACATGGACTCCTGTGCAGAAAATAACATAGAACACACATGATAAAAGGACTACAGGACAAGGATATGGAGGCCCTGTCCCTCCAATGCATTTCCAGCATCACAATGTAACGCTCACCTGATTCCCACGGAGGCGCAGATCTTGACTGGGTTGTTACCGTGTCTTCAATTGTAAAGCGCAGGACTCGGCTGGTTCCCTGGGCTGGACCTCTTCTCACGGTATGCCTGACTTGAAGAGTGAGGTGTCTGCAGGCAGAAGAACAAGGGGTTAATGAACGGTGGTTGGACGGACTTCTCTTCCTCACTCTCTCTTTCCTTGAGGCCCAAAGGATAGGTGTGCTCACCTTAAGTAGGTGAATGCTGGGCTCTCCATCCTGCGACTGGTGCAGGGGCACGGGTACCAGTTACTCCACTGGTCATATTGTAAACCTCTTACTTGCAGAGGACAACTTTGAGCGCGAGGCCGTCGTTAACTGCACGATCGGTTCCTTATATGTATCTGAACACCTTTAATGAAGTCCTTTTCTCTTACAGGCTTTGGATGCGGTAGGCGTTGTTTAATGGACGCCAAAGTACGTGCAAGCGCGTAAGTAGGTGGATGGCGCGCGTGAAGGCACATAAGTTGAATGACTGCTGATGGTTTTAAATGCACTCTTTAATGTCTCTTTTTCTCTTGCAGGTTTTGGATGCGGTAGGCGTTGGTTCATGGACGCCAAAGTTCGTGCAAGCGCGTAATTAGGAAGATGGCACGCGTGAAGGCACGTAAGTAGAATGGCGGCTGATGGTTTTAAAAGCGCTCCTTACTGTCTTTCTTTATTTGCAGGTGCGGGTATGCAGCGCTTGTTGGAATCCGGAGCGTGCGTCGCTCAGGTAAGCAGATCAAAATATGCAAAATGACTGATCAATGTTCTTTGCCTTTATAGGGATCGATGGACTGCCAAGGAATGCGGCGTGAGTATTGGAAGATGCCGATGGATCGGGTTAGTAAAAATGCTGGCTTTTGGCTTTAAGTTGGCTTTTGCTAACCTGTTGTTTTTTTGTGCTGGCAGGTGCGGCTGAAGACAGGATCCCAGGAAGGTAAGAGTTTGTTCCCACAGGTGCTGGAGCTGGAGTTTTCACTGGAAGACTGGAGCTGACTCGGTGAGCGTCCTGCTGCTGATGCAGAGTAACGCGAAGCACGTTGCATCAATCGGGCGTGGTTTAAATAGTGTGCAGGAGTGCTTAGGCGTCTTCTTCCACTGCCTCGCCTAGGTAAGGAAAGAGTTCCAGTTTCCAGAAGAGTCCCAGTGTTCCTGAACCAAGGAGTGGAGCCTGCCCCATCCAGGTAAGAAAGTAGTCCCTGTCAGAAGAGGATGTGGACGATCTTGTTGGTGAGTATGCAGCATGGTCTGCTGTAGGTAGGTCCACCCAAGCACTTTTACACATCTTATGAGCCCGACGCTTCCAGTGCCGGGACCAATGATCTTTATGAGCCTGGCGCCACCGGCGCCAGGACAAGGTCCAAAAGGTCCCAATAGGGGCCGGCTGGTGCCCGGAATGAAGGTTGTGAGCCTGCTTCCAAGGATGTTGGGCAGGTCCTGCATTCTTGGAAGTAGTGATCATGACACACAATATCATTATTGACAGGAAATTTATTAAGCCTACTTTTTGACTTTTTTTGTAGAATGAATTGAAATGTACCACCCTGATGAAGAGTAACACTCGAAACGCATTGGGCAACTTGCACAATAAATAATTGTACAATATGAATCATTGAATGGTCATTTGAATCACTTGTGTTGAAATAATTGCTTGCTCTAAATATTTTTAAAGCATTTTTAAGAATTGTATTCTAAGTTCAAAGAGACAAGTGGTCACTTAGTGTAGGATAGCCCGCTTGACCATTGTTCACACTAAGTTTTTGGCGCTTTTGCCATAGTAAGTGTGCAGGGGACGTGAGTTCCCTAAACAGGGAACTTTAATCCTGGAATCATTGTTTCACAACCTAGTTACCAAGGTTGTAGATTTCTCCCCCGCACCTTGAAATATTCACACTCTACACCCAAAACAAACATAAGCAACTCTATTAACTATAAGATTTATTTAAAATTGGTGTGCTCAGTGTTAACTTTGGTCTAGGTTGTATGTTACCCCCTAGGGGGTTGGTACAGATTTGAACACTAGCACCCTCCTCATAACGTCATTCTTAAAAAATTAACACTTTCACAGACAAAGCCACCACAACATTGGCGTTTAGTGAAGAAGAAGCGACAAGAATACTGGCACTAATTAAAGACCCAGACAGAGAGGCAATAGGCAACGACAATCCTGACTGACTCATACAAAAGGCTAATACAAAGGGAAATATCTCAGAAGCTACATGCGACTACCCTAGCCCAATATTATAAATCAAAAGGATTCCTAGAGGACATTGTGTTTACCTGTGTCCCACTCGATTCAAGGAAAATCAAGACTTCGTAAAACGATGGGAGCACATATTAAACAGATACTTACTAGACTTGATCCTACTAACTATTGAAGAATTGGCAAAATCATTATCTACCATCAATCAAGAAATTGAGGAAGTTTCACAACAACTCTCAAAATTAAAAACAGGAGCAGAACTTAAAACCATACTAGAGGACACAAATCTCAAAAATTGGATAGTTACAAAAAAGACATTGAACAACGCAAAATTCACAAATTCTGCAGGGACACCTTAGACGATGGTCATGACATCGTTTATACGTTGCAAGAATTTTATGGCAACAACAGACCAAATCCTCCGACCAGACCACGGAAACAACTTCCAACAAAAAACAACACATACAGCAGTGATATTACCAGCAGAGAGACAGAAGGCAACACAACAATTAATACAACCACCTCAGTTGTACCTCCCGTCAAGGGAATTTTAACTGAACACCTTAGCACTTCCTTGAAAGTGCCAACAGGACAGCTGCCTTTTTTAGGAGAAGGAAGACAAGAAGAGGGAAAAAGAAAACCTCGACAGAAGAACAAATAAAACAACCAATTGTGCTGAACATCTCATCCAAACAATTGTCAAAGACCCAAATGGACACACTAAACTTGGGTATTTCATTCATTTCCCACAAATAGTATGACCTTATTTGAAGAGGAGGTCAACCTGTTCAAATTAATCAGGAGTTGAAGGTGTTTTTTTAAAATTTGGAAGAGACACCACATGAATCTGAAACCCATTAATCTCTTGAGATGAAGAATAAAAGTATGTTTCATCCACAAATAAACCACCCCTTGATCAATATGTTTAAACTCAAAACCACAAGGGACCTAAGATGTCTCAAATATGACACACCACACAGAAATAACATCAGAAAACATCAATTAAAAGTTATCAAAGAATTGGCCGATGATAGTACCATAACCATGAAACAAGCAGATAAAGGTGGAGCCTTAGTACTTATGGATACCTCTTTTTACAACATTGGATGTATGAAACTACTTTCAGACCCCAGAACATACCTAACTCTTGAGAATGACCCTGTTATTTCGATTAAATCCATTATCAAGGACACTATTGACAAAGCCACAGAGATGGACTAGATCTCGGGAAATAAACAGTGAATTTGTAATTAAGAAATGTCCAGTTACACCTGTATTTTACGCATTAATGAAAATACATAAGAACAGTATAGACCCACCATTTAGACATATTGTGGCAGGAACCGAAAGTGTTTTTCGACCATTAGCCATTTATCTAGACACTGCACTCCAACGACTCTGGTACAAACCACTTCCATCTACCCTAAGGACACAACACATTTTTTATAGATTTTGGATACCCTTGTCTTGGAAGAATCTAATTTGGTGCTGTTTACAATGGATGTCAATAGCCTCTATACATCCATCCCCCACAATGAAGGAAGAGAAGCCCTGGAGTGTCAATTGCAAAGTATTTGTAATTGAACTTATCAACATCATACTATATAACAACTATTTTCGGTTCAATTGACCATATTACCTACAGATATCTGGAATTTCAATGGGTTCTTTAGTTGCCCCTTCATATGCTATCATATTCATGTATTGTTTTGAATGCACGCATGTTTTGGAGAAACAACTATGGAAGAATAAGATCAAATGTTGGAAAAGATACATCAACAACATTTTTGGTATTTGGGCAGGAACAGAGGATAAATTACTCCAATTTTTCAATTATTTTAACCTATATAACGAGAGGATAGCATTCTCTATGAAATTGGGAAACCTACAATACACTTTTTGGATGTCAACATTGAATTCACAGGAACAGGGTTTACTACAATGCTCTATAGAAAACCCACAGACGTCAACAGTACACTATAGCAGTTTCCACCCTAAGCATTTGAAAGAAAATCTCCCATCCAGTCAACTGCTAAGACTCAAGAGGATTACATCGGACTTGGACATATTACTACAAGAATATGACAACATGAAATTAAGATTCAGTGAAAGAGGTTTTCCAGAAGATATACTCAACAAAGCGGTAGTAAGGATGGCAGCTCTTAGACGTGAAGAACTTTTGAAAGGCTATACAAAAAAGGAGAGCAGAAACCTAATTCACACACTCAAATATTCTAGACCGAGATACCAGATTAAGCAGATTATTTACAAAAATTGGCACTTGCTCAAATCTGACCCTAACCTCAACCGACTATTCCCAGAACCACCAATGCTAGAGTACACAAGGGGAAACAATTTCAGGGACAAACTCATTAATGCCGAAAAACCAAAACAACCAGGACAAACTACCCTGATTAAACAAAAATGTGGTACATTTGCTTGCCTCAATTGTCAACATTGTTTGTTTATTGTTTGTTTCTTTATTTGTAATGCGCTCCATACCTAAAGGCAGCAGGGGGCAGCAGGAAAGAAAATGCGACGCTTACAATGTTACAGAATTGTACACTTATGCATAAAAATGCATGTACAAAAATTACAGAAATATACAATATGCAGTATCCTGTGCAGTATAGCAGTTGATACAGGAGCAAAGTGCAGTGAGATGTATATACAGCAAGGATCTGTGTGTTTCAATAAGAGCAGAGATGTGGATTAATATGAATAACTTGGATATCAAGTACAGAGTTGTTCATTAACCTTTACTTACATATAAGGCTAAGGGTTGTTGGCATTCAAGTGTTTAATGAGGTTCCTTCTAAAGTGTG
Organism: Ambystoma mexicanum; assembly: GCF_040938575.1. Lineage (NCBI taxonomy): Eukaryota > Metazoa > Chordata > Amphibia > Caudata > Ambystomatidae > Ambystoma > Ambystoma mexicanum. The sequence continues at coordinate 197,944,677 of NC_090931.1, read as the reverse complement.
AAAAGGGTTGGTCAGCTCTTAAGTTATGTGGTAAGGAATTCCAGAGGGTGGCAGCTTTCACAGGGAAGCTATTGCCTCCTATAGTAGAGAGTTTAAATCTTGGGATTACCAGACAATTGGAATTAACGGTTCTAGTCTGTCTAATGGCTGGTTTCCTCTTGAGTTTGTCCAATAGGTAGCTGGGTGCAGCAGTATTAAGGGCTTTGTATGTTAGTGAGGCCATTTTTAGTTGGATTTTATTCTCAGTGGAGAGCCATTTATGTTGGCGTCTGGTGGCAGTGATATGTTCCCTTTTATTTATGCCGAGCGCAGCTCTGAGGGCATTGTTCTGTAGGATCTGCAATCTTTGGGTAATGGATTTATTGGCGCCGCTATAAAGAGCATTGCAGTAATCGAGTCTGGAGAGTATGAGGGCTCTCGCCAGGATCAGATAACTATCGTTGGAGAGGAATGGCCTGCCTGCTCTAATTAGTTTGCAGGTGTACGTGGTGGTGGATGCTAATGAGTTGACCTGTTTATTGAATGACATAGTGCGATCCAGATAGAATCCGAGAGTTTTTACCTCACTTGAAACTTTGATGATGTTGCCATCTATGTTAAACGAGGCGTATTCAGATCCTGGTTTATTGATATTGGCATGCGTACCCAGGATGATTAGCTCTGTCTTATCATTGTTCGAGCATCATCAAAGGTGACCACATTCTTCATCTAAACACTGGCAAAAAAATCCCTCTTAAGAATTATGCAACTTGCAAGACAAAAAATGTCAACTACACACTTCTGCCCCTGTGGTAAATACTATGTGGGCAAAACAGCACGAAGGGCCAAAGACAGATGGACCGAACATAAGTCGAACATTAGAACGGCTAACATAAAATCACCGGTCTATAGGCATTTCAAAGAAAATAAATACACCACATCGCAATTGAGAGTAGTTATTCTTGAAGTAATCCATCCATTCCCTAGAGGGGGTAATCTACAAAAAAGGTTGCCACAAGGAGAGTTGTTTTGGATACACAAACTTGATGCCATGACACCATTAGGGATCAACAAAGAATACTACCTAGGCCCCTTCCTCTAAACAGGATAAATGCTAGTAGGCGTACTATCACTGCTCTTATCTTGTCGGACAATTATTTTTGTTATAAGTTCTACAGACTAGAGACAGAAACCTTTGATTGAAAAATATCTCGCAATGATGCTATGTACTTCTCAGGTTCAGATTAAATTGTATCTATCACAGTACCTGTATCACTCTCCCACTCCTCACCTGAGGTTTCTGCGCTGGCATCTGTAGGCTCGTCTGGTGATGTGTCAACAGGTCTCTCTCTCCAGGTGCTCAGGTTCCTTTTCTTCACTGTCTTGCCCTTTTGTTTGAAGAGAAAGGGCCAGGCTCCTCCGGAGGCCACTTTGCCAGTGAGGCGATATGCCCGGCAGCGGGGACTCCGGGGAGCCCACCCCAAACCAGGGAAAAGCCGCAGCAGAAAAATCCTGGATAGTTGATGGTGAGAGTTTGTTCGTTCGTGCATATTCACAATCCTTCTTGGAATACAGTAGGGGTTGTAGAAGTATTCACAATCCTTCTTGGAATACAGTTGGGTTGAGGAGGTATTCGCAATCCTTCTTAGAATACAATAGTGGTCGGAGGAAGTATTCCCAAATACTTCTTTGGAAAACAGTTACCACCTGTGTGAACTACGTTAGCCAGAATGCATCTGGATGGGCTCCTTGGAAGAACATGTGTGAATTACCAAGCTGGGAGGTGGTAAAGAATGACAAAAGTCTATGACTCAATGGACCATCCTTAGCAGGCAGCTTTAAGCAGGTACGTGGAAGCTGCAACGTGCTTTGCAGGACACACGGAGTGTGCGCCACACGCTAGAAGGGCAGTGCAGTGAAAAAACAGAAAGGCTCAAGGCTGAAATGCCGGCCACTGGAAGTGTAGCGTGGCAGCCAAAAGGAAAGAAAACACATAAGGAAACTAATGAACTCTGCGATTGGCGCAGAAGTAAAAGAAAACACAAGGAAGAATTACCACGAGGAGCGCAGTAGAAAACCAGAGTAAATTCAGGAGTAGCACGAAGCGGGAGCAAAAACTAGCGTTAAAAAATGAATGGATTCAATTGCAATGCATCGGTTGCAACACCCGACGGCTAATTATAGCCTCTGTTCAGAACGTAGGCTAGACCGTCAACACTGGATGAAATGAAGAGGAGCCAGTCAGTCCTTTTTCAATTTTTTCCACAGGCTCCACGGGTGTTTCATGACAGTACTCTTTAGACCACCTTACGGTCTCCATTGTTATTTCCTTGTTACACTGATAAGTTTATCTGATGTTAGTACAGATTATTTTGATTTTAATAACCTTGCAAGAGTTAAATACACCCCCGGTAACATAGACATTTAGAGTCCTCACATGGGAAACATATTTCGAAATTACCTCTTTTTTAACATACTGACTGGTTCATCCGAGACACTAGTGTCCACGTAGAGCCACTCTCTCTCACATGCAGGTGACATAGAGGGACCTATTACTCGACAGGTCAACATACTTAGATATAAGTTTTCTATTCGGGAGCAGCCGTCAACAGATTTTAGATACATCCGATTTAGGTATGATTGTCTCGTTATAATGAGAACAATTACTGACAGTAGAATAGATAATCATATATCTATACTCTGCTTTTTGATTTCTATGTGCATACACTACACGGATGGCCTTAAGCCACTTTTTACTATTTTTTTAACCCTGGATATGGGTTATATTAATCCCCTGCCTCGTTGGATCAGAATCAGATTACAGCACTGCATTTGTCTTCACCTGGACCACTTTGACTGTTGTCCACATTCAGTAGTCATCTGACTTATACTTACCTGCTATAACAGCCAGAGTCATATTTCTCTTATTTTTACCATGTTTTACTGACATTAAGACTTATTTTGTCTTCATTACGAACTCTGACACTTTTCACTGGAGGCCGTTTGTTTACCTATGACGTCAGATGCACATGTGCATGATGACGTCACGGGTGGATGCGGCCCTCCAGTTACTAAGGATTTCCATTATCAATTATGATTTGTTTCCTGAGCAATCTTAGCAGGAACTTTTTATATATTTAAGCAGACCAGGTGGGCCATTTTCTCATAAATAATATGTTAAACCCCAAACTTTGCCCATCACGGCCCGCAGACCTGTGACGTCACACGTGCATGCATGTAATGACGTCCTAGGAACCTACCGATTTCAAATAGAAGCCATCTTCTTCAGCCCACACTAGCGGCTTTGGGAGTATGGACCTTACAGCTTCACCTCCATTACCAGCTGGACACCCTATCAAAAAAAGTAAGTTAATAGGAACCTCGGTAGCCTTCCCTCACCTATAACTCACCATAGTGAGATATTACATTTCTCCTCTATTTACTTATCTGCAGCTTTGAAGATTCTTTGGTGTACCGAATGGAAGCACACCATTAGTGTTTGAAACATCTAATACTTGCGGATAAGCATACTTATCATCCACTTTGGTAAGATCACTTATTTATCTATCTTACAATTATGGACACTTTCAGACTAGCAATTTTGGCTAAAGGCTAATAATTTTTTGCAGACAAGCGTTAATCCTTTGTTCAAGATTGAAAGAGAACTACTTTTAAAAGTTATCTGGAAAGATTAACCTTTACTGCAATAGGGCAACACTAGGAGTATATTGAAGGGCAGCACCCTGTTTGCTGTATCATCTATTAAATACGGATAAGCATACTAATTATCCTATTTGGTAATATCTCCTTTTCATCTTTACTTTAAATATGGACTATTAGCTATTTTGTCTAAAGCCAAAACATTTTGCAGAGAAAAGTGAATACTTTGTTCAAAGAGTGAAAGAGCACTACATTTAAATGTCATCTGGAATGATGAACTTTTACTCCAATTAGGCAACACTAGGAAAATATTGAAGGTCAGCACCACCATTTATTTTGCTACTTAAAAGGATGCAACAGATGACTATCAGTTATATATCTGCAATATTACTTGATTGATAGACAGATGTGTGAGCACTTAGAAAAAGTATCATGCTGATTAGTGATATTGTCATATTGGCAGAAACTTTGAATCATCAAGAATAATGTGTAGTTCCATAACTAGAAATGTACTTCGAAAATAGTATGTGATGGTATATCATTATTGACAAGAGATTTAGTAAGCCTATCTTTTGACTTTTTTTCTAGAATTAATTGAAATGCATTGCCCCTGATGAAGAGTAACACTCGAAACGCGTTGGGCAAATTGCACAATAAATAATTGTACAATGTGAATCATTGAATGGTCATTTGAATCACTTGTGTTGAAATAATTGTTTGCTCTAAATATTTAAAAGCATTTTTAAGAATTGTATTCTAAGTTCAATGAGACAAGTGGTCACCTAGTGTAGGATAACCTGCTTGACCATTGTTTTCACTAAGCTATTGGTGCTTCCGCCGTAGTAAGTGTGCAGGGGACGTGAGTTCCCTAAACAGGGAACTTTAATCCTGGAATCATTGTTTCACAACCTAGATGCCAAGGTTGTAGTTTTCTCCCCCGCACCTTGAAATATTCACACTCTACACCCAAAACAATCACAAGCAACTCTATTAACTATAAGATTTATTTAAAATTGGTGAGCTCAGAGACCCATCAGTAAGAAAATTGTGGAAAGAGGTGTTTGCCTTTGTCATCAAGTGATTAATTGGTCCACGGGGCTTAAGAGCATTCACAATACTAACAAAATAACGCATTTCTTTGCGCATTTCAGGCGGGCAACTATATCTTCAAGCTGCACGGCTCAAGCAGCGTAAGTGAAAATAAGGGGAAAAATAAAGAACATTATTATTATGTTGTATCTATTATTTCCAAGTGGATTGATGGGATTGATGTTATGGAGAATATGTCTTGTTGCTAGTATTTCCGCTGTACCCTCTACTAACATTCCCCCAACCCGAGCAGGTGGAACGACCATGTCAGGTGGACCGCAAACACTGATAAGGTAAGGCGAGATAAGCGCAGTATTGACTCAGACATAAAGGGGGTTCACATGTATCTCACTAGCCCTCCTCGAGTGTCTAATAACATGTGGTACAAAAGTAGGTAAGGAAACCACCGGGGAGAGCTGTTATGTCTGCTCCTTAATTCCCTATGCAATGAGTGCCTCCAGAACATTCATAGCAATTGAAATACCTGCAGCAAGAGCAAAATGCCTAATGTATCTCTTGATGGTCCAAACTCGAGAAATATTTCAAGGGAAGACAGCCACGCTGAGATGGTTGTCTAACGCAACATACCTGTATGAAGATAATTTCATAAAGACATTAGACATGATGAACAATTATTGGCAGCTGGATGAAGCTATGATGGACATGACAGAGGAGAAACAAAGACTTATCACACTGAAGGAGCTAACATGTCCTTGGATAAGGGTGAGGGAGACAAGAGGAGAGCCTGGCTGTTGGGAAAGACCACAAATACTAGTGTATGGCCAAGTACACACAAAGGATGGATGGCAAGGCGGAATGGTGGTAAGCAAAGCGCTCACACTAACACAGACACCAGTGAACAAAGTACAAGAAGAAAATGTCAAGTGCCTGAAAGTGTGGGACGCACGTGCAAAGCTATTGACCTGGGTGGAAAAAAAAGCTGGCCCAATGCCGATAATACCCCTGAAGACACCAGCACTGTGCTATCATAACAATGGCGAAGCTGAAGTTGGCAAGAATGTTGGGTGCAGAAGCATTGAACAACACAAAGCTATGAAGGCAGGAACAGCAGTACTGATGGATCACTATTGGGCTTGCGGATCAAAAGCATATGCGAAGCTGCCACCCAACTGGTGAGGAGTTTGCTCGTTGGTACACATCAACATGCCTACGTTGGACATGCCGAGGAAAGATGTGAAGCTCGATCAGTTCCCGAAAATGACAACAACAAAAGAAAGAAAAGATTGATCGATCGAAGTGACACCAACTGCCAAGACAGAAAAGCAAGCCAGATTGCGCAGAGTAAAGAGAGGAGGACATTACTTCTCAAGGAGCACCAGGAACAGCACTAGATGAAGTTCCAGAAGAACACAGGCTGCTCAGCAGGACACAAATGTTCTTTGCCTCAATAATACTATTGGTGCAGACATACATAAATGCAAGTGTCAGGAATAGGGGTTGTTTGCAGGCTCAGGGGGGCCGAGGACTGCATTTAAGGGCTAAAAAGGTCCAAGGACTTACTTTCCCATGAAGCTGTGGTATATTGTGGCCAGCGCATGCGCACGTGCGTGCAGACTATTTAAACCCCTCCCTGGCCCGTGCCACTTGTTGATGATTGTTGGCGTGCAGGCACAGGCCGGAGAGGAGCAGGTGACAGAGGTGTTTGGACCTGGGCCTCGTGTTGAGAACGTCTCAGGAAGGAGGCGGCAGAGCTGATGGTGGGTGTGAGAAGCGTCATCCATTGCAGGAAGAGAAGCAGACGGATGGTGACGTGACCACTCAACGCAGTGTTCAGCATTGCCTGAGGTGGTGCCATCGGGCCCCCCCACAGGCCTCAATTAAGTGCTCATTGGGAATTCAGGAGGGTTTGCGGCCCTGAAGGGACACTCTATAATGCTTTGGGCATACGAATCTCATGTTGGTCAGGCACACATGCTAATTCCCGGCACACTGGGACACAGCGTGTTTAGTGCAGCCACATGTGTTTTCGCAGCAGGGTTTCTAATGGACTTGTTTATGCACACGTGCACACCACGTAAAGCGGACCTTTTTCAGGCTTCCTTGAGCGTTCCCTGTGTGTGAACTGGGAGTGAGGGATGCTACACGTTTGTTTGTGGCTGCTTGCTCTTGTCAAAATCTCCTACTAAGGAGGAATATGTGTAAAGCTTGTTGCTAGTTCAAGATACAACCACTGTAAACAACCTCTGCCGAGGGGTAGACGAGAGGTATCTGAACAATTGAGGGTGCCATTACCACATGCAAATGTATATTTTATTTTCATGTTGTGTGCCCAAGCTGTTATCAGCAGGTTATCCTGTTAAAACATCATGTGCTTCTGTTAGTTGGTGGTTAGTGATGATGTATTGTTTGATATAAGTTTCCCAGGGGCAATATCCTATTTAAGAAGGGTGTTGACCTATGCCAGGAGTAGGCGGAGGTGATGTCCTCAAGGAACAAGATTGTGTGCTTTTGTTAGGTATGATTTTCCCTGTTCGTCCCCATACCTGTCCAATTCAAGAACCCTAAACCCCTTTCCGGTTACCCTAAACACCCCCTACCTATCCACAACTTCTCCCTAATTCTCTTCCTCCCATTGACTGCCTCGAGGTTACCTGTGATACTGAACATTCAGGAGCCTGTACCAACCAAGGTGGGAGGGTTCAACTACATTTGGCTTCCGTGGTTAGGAAGGAGTTGCGAGATACTCCAGGGGTGTGACACAAAGTCCTGGCAAATCACTCGCTGGGAGCTGATGGTGATGGTCAATTCCACTGTGAATGGGTTCAATGCCATAAAGGAAGAGCACAGAGCAATAAGGGTGAAGGCACTCCAGAATAGACATGTTCTGGACCTCCTCACAGCAATGGAAGGAGGAGTTTGTGCAATGATAGGGAGTTCATGTTGCACATTCACACCAGCCAATGATGAAGATAACAGAACTCAAGCAGATGCAGTGGTGCAACAGGCACGGATGCATGCCAAGATGGAAGATGAAGCAAGGGGGACAGGAAAGGACCAGAGCTGGATAGCTTACATATGGTCAGGAATGCCATCATGGCTGTCAGACGGACTAAAGGTGATAATGGGAGCTCTTGTGTTGGCAGCAACATCAATTTGTGGGATATAAATCTGCATGGCAAGGTGCAAGAAAACAGTAGAGGAGGCTATCGGAATGCAGATACTGATGGATGTGAACATGGGAGGAACAAAGGACGACATTGTGGCAGAAAGGGACAAGATAAGAGAAACAATTGCACAATGCCAACTGTTCCCAACCGAATCAATGAAATTGGACAACCCATTCGATGCAAAATACTATGAATGGAAGTGGGGTTGGTGCAACCCTGAAGGAGTGTGCTGCTATGTGAACTGGTCGTTCAATGACCACACAAACTACTATGGGCACCTTGGAAGAATAACAGAGATATGGCAGCAAAGAGTGAAAGGACTGTCATATAAGGGTGTGGTCGACAGGTCGACCAGAGGGGGACTGAAGAGGGATGGGGATGCCTACCACCCCCTACCAAATTCATGACAAGGAGGAAAGCCAGAAAGCAACCTAATGGACACATGATTGACAAGTATGTCGAGAGGTATCCACTCAGCCAGCCATACCGACCAGGGGCGGTGTGAACCTATCCCTGTGTGGATGAAGAGCCACAGGCCATGATCAGGAACACTTCTAATGACAGGCTGGACTAAGCACCAAGGAGCCATGTTGCTGACTTCATTAGAATCACCACAACATAGCAGCATTAGACATGAAGCACATGTGCCATCCACACTTCGAGACACAAAAACACATTTGAATACATCATAAACACGAGTGTACAGTTCTATAGTTGGAGGACAAGTACACATCCATCCTATCAATGCTTCTATTATTTTTTGCCATTAGGCAAACGCAGCAACACAGAAACCGCAATAGACAAGAGATCCTGAGCAAAGCTTGCAGATGCATACACTCGAATAACCCAATGGAACTGCAGGAGCACCTATGGGACCTGACAGAGCCAATTGTGACTAACCTATGGAAATGTAGCATAGTATGAACACTGTAGAAGCCGCATTATGCATTATAAAGTTTAGGAAAATTGCAGCAGGCCTCTGGCCTCAGAGCAAGGGACGAGTTGAGCTGATTCAGGCTGGACAGAGAGCAAGTTGTGTGAGACAGGACCCGCAGCCAAGGTCAAGAGATACGGATGGCATTCCAATCCACAGGCGACAAAGAGACAAGCTGCAGAAAAGACTAATAAATCCTCATAATTCAGAGCTGCACAGCTCAAATTTGTTGTCTCTGTGTGGCGCAAAAAATCTGGTGTTACCGTGATGAGGGAGGCGCTGGTTCCAACACGGCGGGGTGCCGGAAACAAGATAGGATTCCGCCTTGTCGGCCGCACGCATCCCCTATCTGTAGAACCGGTGCTACCGGCATCACGATAACACTGGTGGAGATGAACGTACCGTCAACCTTGTTGGCGGTGCATCAGCCTCTGCTGCGTGCACGCCGGACGTAGTGGCACCACGGCCACATAGCCGGAAACACCGGATCCGGAAATAACATCATTGCCCGAACCAGAAAGAGCCTGGCACCCATTAAAAAAAAAACACTATCCACTACAATCTCCCTGTTCCGTTCCTGAAGCCATCCATCCTTTCTTTTTTAAAAAAATATATGTATTGGCATTTTACAGTTTTCCTCAACAAAATCAAAACCCCTAAGCCCCCCACCCTACCCGGCTGGATATTTCCCCACAACAACCTTTACTTGGCACCTTTTACATATTTCACAGAAGGACCGTAATTCACAGAAAGAATACAATTTACGGAATGTCAGTAACACCCACATGTTGAGGACAGTATTGCAAATGAAAGTCAGATTGTAAGAATTCAAGCACCTTCGACTGTTCATATGAACATTTTAACTGTTCTCCTTGAATCCTATAAGTAGTCCATTCCAGTGCTACAAAATTCCAAATTCTGTAAAACCATTCAGCGAGCAACGGTGGATCTTTAGACTTTAATTTTTTGAGCAACTCCCAATTAAGCGGTCAATTTTAACATCACATATGTAATACATTTTTGCTTTGATGTACAGCGCATATCAGGCTCTAATATTAACAATAATTTTGACTTCAAGGAGTTAGAATTCAATGACCCAAACATTAGCTGCATTAATGTATCAATTTTTGCCCAGTAGCCCACTTAAACCGAACAATGCCACCAAACCCTGATTGCCCCACATTGTCCCCAACATAATTCCAACAAGGAAGATTACATTTTGAGGAGACGAGCCGGCGTAAAGTGCCATTGGGTTAATAATTTGTACCAAAATTCCTGTATTTGTAAAGAGCGGGTGAGTTTAGGTATATCCTTCCAAAGTTCCCCCCATTCTTTATCAGTAATTTGTTCACCCAATGTCAGTTGCCATTGCGTCTTATTATGTGGAGTGCTAGTGGGAGAGGTTTCATTCATTATTTTGTATAAGTTCAATATTGGGGCCTTCATAGTGACACATTTTTCAAAAACAGTAAGTTCCCTTTTTGCCGCCTGTTTAAGAGGTGGCGCCAGAATCCAGTGATGGACCTGAAAGTATCGAAATTGCTCCAAATCATTAAGCCCAAAATCTAATTTACACTGGGAGAATGCTTTAAGTTCCCTACCAATATACATGTCACGTTTTTTCCGACATCCTGCATGCTTCCACTTGGAAAAAGCCAGAGGATCACAGCCTGGAACAAAAGTTGGGTTAAAGAAAATGGGAGTGAATGGGGATGGGAATGTCGTAAGACTATACTTTTTAGCCACTAAAGCCCAAACCTCCTCTTCCAAGTTTGTAATTTTACTCCTGTGTAAGTTAAGCGGACAGTCTTTTTTTAGTAGCCAAAGCGTTTCCCCTAGCTGGGGCCCCCCCCCAATGCCCGTTCCAACTGGGTCCAGTTTTTTTCTCCATCCCCAACCCACCATTCTTTTATAACACAGAGTTGTGTGGCCTGATAATACTTGTGCAAATTGGGAAGACCCAATCCCCTCTTTTCGGTGGGAGTAGTCAGAACCTCAAATGCCACCCGTGGGGGTTTGTTGTTCCAAATGTATGCAGAGATCCTTTTGCGCATTTGTTTAAACATTGTGGCAGGGATTCATAGTGGAAGTGCCTGACAAAAAGTATAGAATCTTAGGAAGAATAGTCATCTTAATGACATTCATCCGTCCTAGCCATGAGATTGATAAAGGACCCCATTGCCCAAGCTGTGCAGTGATCAATTTCAGCAAGGGAGGAACATTTGCTTCATACAAGCCTGCCAGGTCCAGAGTTATTACTACCCCCAACAATTTCATCTGACCTTATGCCCAGCCAAACTAAGTTTGAGTGCTAAGAGAGGACACAGTGGCCTGGGGCAGAGTTCAATTTAAAATGTCTGATTTTGCCAAATTGATTTTCAAGCCCCTTACCTTCCCGTACCTCCCCAATTCCAGTACAATTGTAGGAAGTGATGTAACTGGTTCCGAGATGGCCAACGGTATATCATCGGCATAAGCCATAATTGTATGCTCGAATCCCCCAAATTGTATTCCCTTTACGTCTGGCTGTTGTCGAACCCGAACAAGAACAGGCTCGAGGCCTATGGCATACTACAAAGGTGACATAGAGTAGCCCTGCTTTGTCCCTCTCTGTAATGGAGACTGAAGAGGATAATTTCCCATTTATAAATAGGCGTGCTACAGGGGATTTATAGTTTACTTTAGTTCTTCCTATAAACTGTGGACCGAAGCCCATTTCTGCCATTGTCTGGCAAAGAAATGACCGTTCGATGCGGTCAAACGCCTTTTCGGCATCTAATGACAGCAGTATGGCTTGGTACCGCCTTTTCTCCACTATTTGCAATATATAGCATGTGCTTCGAATGTTGTTGTGAGTCTGGTGATTTTTTTATAAAACCGGATTGCTCCGGGTGTATTATAGAGGGAGGCACTTCCTCTAACCTATTAGCAAGGACTTTAGAGTACATCTTTGCGTCAATATTAATGAGGGCAATAGGACGATAAGATCCGCACTTACCTGGGTCCTTGCGGGTTTTGGGAACAGTATTATCTTGGCTTCATCCATGGTGGGTGTGATACATCCTGAGCTAATAAAGGAATTGTATAGCTGCGTTAATATCAGAGATAGAACTTGTCTAAATGCCTTATAAAAAGGTTCAGTGAAACCGTCGGGTACCGGGGATTTGTTTAATGGAAGCATATTTATAGCTTTCATAACCTCCTTAGAGGTAATATCATTTTCAAGAGTTTTCCGTTCTATTACCGAGATCTGAGAAAGATTAACTGTCTGTAAATGTTATATCTGCTTGTAGTAGTACACAATTGAGATTATATAATACCAATTCAGAAGGTACACAGTCCACCAACCTTATCCTGAGACAGCAGCAGTGATGAAATAGAAAAGTCACCTGACTACATTGTAAAGCCTTAGAAAATCCCAGATGGATGTGAATGGGAAGTTTAATACCCTTGATGTGAAACGTGAGGTCACATATAATATCAGTCTTTCGTGTTGAAGGCTTGGATCTGTGAGTGCACAGCAGAAGAAAGACAGTGGTGAAACTCTCGCAGTGAACTAGGGATAGACCAACTCCTTTTGTCATAAGAAAATGGGTAAAAACTTACCGCCAACTTTTCAGCGGTTTCCTTGAAAGAGTGTGTTGATGAAGGATCAGAGATTGAACATGCGCACCCCGCCGAGAAGAAGATGGTGTCGCGCATTGCTGTGCTAACTCTAAACAGAAAGTTAAAGATCAAATAAGAAAATAAATACGTATTATGGCATGTCTAGCTATTCAGAATACAAATGACTCGTCCTGTAAGCTTACAGAGATTAGACACTTCCCTGATGATCCTATGAAGAAACGGTAAGCTCGAACGCACTCAGGATCGGAATGGTGAAAACCTGTACGTTCTGAAAAAAGTGGACAGAGGTTATAATAGATTGTGAAAGCACACAGACACAAAGACAGGTGTCATGCCTGCCAACCCGGTATATCTGCTTCCGCACCTGTTGCTACACAGAGGACTCCCAATAGGCTGTACTTACCTGCCCACATGGCTCTTAGGACTGCCAGGCCTTTCTACACACAGTGGAGACTCTTTGGGAAGCTGCCCGGGAAACGCTTCCATTAAACACGTCCTTAAGCGCATGGTACTACATCTTTTCAAGTGCACCTCTTTCTGTATTGTTTACGGTTGTTACAGCTGCCGGTATTAAAATCACATGATATGTTTTGCTAACGTGACATTCCTTTGCTAGTTCGTGATCACGCGTAGTCCGTGAGTGGTCACGTGATTATTTATAACGCGACATATCCAGGGTAACGATGCTTCTGACCGTTACAGGATACCTTGCGTTCTGGAGCTTTGAAGTTGAAGTTCTATTCTCTGAGGGCTTCAACCCTGTACCGCGTTCCACAGGGGTCCTCAGTTTTCACTTACCCGCTCCAGTCCCGCCTCGGAGCAGCATTGTACCGCGTCACTCAGCGGTCCTCTTTCCTCAGTCCCGCTCCAGGTCTGCCTAGGAGCAGCCATTTAACCGTGCGCCACAGCGGTCTTCTATTACCACTTACCCGCTCCAGACCCAACTCGGAGCAGTCTTCTATGTCTACAATTGGCGATCCTGATTTTGTATAGTGGCAACCGCTATTCCAATCAGCTTAATAGCGGAATCTCCACTATCCTGGACTTCTGTTATTTTGAATCACCCTGCAAATTTAGATTATTTCAATCACTCCTAATAAGGGCACTAATTAGACAATCATTTACCTGGAACAGTATATTCCAATTCCAATAGGTATGCTGTTCCTATGCTGCCTGGTGGGAGGTTTGCAGACTCTTCTGTTTTTGGACTATCTCTGCTTCTGTTAAATAACGAGCATTCTTCTAGCAACAGCCTGCAAGCACATAGAACTAAATAAAGCATTTCGTTGGCTGTAATCACACATTCCAAAGAAAAAAGAAAAGAAAGGACATTCGCATCGGAAGCGGCCTCTTGCAGAGTCTCTGAGTCTCTGAGTACGATTCACGTGATTCAGCCCGACTCGGCATGACTCACGTGAGGTGCGGCTTGATGCGAGGTCCTTTCCTTGGATTTTCAGCCCGGATGCGGATGCGGGCTATGCGGGGTTGCATCGCCTGGAGCAACGCCTGGAGTGAGAGGCAGTGAGCGTGAGCGAGAGAAGCCGCCAGCTGATCCACGAACGGCCGAGGTTGCGTGGGAGAGAGGCTGCCTGCTGACCCATATCCTGCTGCGGGAGGTACAGGGTACAGGGTATCTTGTGGTCTCGCGGCCCGGTTTGCAGCAGCAGGGAGTGGCTTGGACCAGCAACGGCTGATATAGCGCCTAGAGAGGCTGCCTTGCCGGCTCATGACCGTGTGAGCAAGGCCAGTTGTGGCAAAGCCGAGCGAGGCAGCCCAGAGAAGGTTGTGGAAGTAAGTTATTAAGCCGTGGGTCTCCTAGACACCTGGGGGCAGGTGGGCTGCGCTATCTGCAAGGAGCCATTGATGAACTTGGCTGCCTATTTAGTGAAGGCCCTTTCCTTTAGTGAACCTGGTGAGTCGGCGCCCTTGGAGGTGTGGTAAAGTGGAGTAGCATCTGGAGCTCCTAGCCTCTCCCGTGACGGCGTTTGGCTCTGGGAGACGGGGGATAGTCCATTCTGTGCTCTGCTGTCTGCTTTGGCGCTGCTCTGTGCCTGCTCTGGAGCTGAGTAGCACAATACGAATTGTGTCCTGGGGAACACCCTGATATAGGTAACTCCTGTGGTGAGTTGAGTGCTCAGGGCTCGCCCAGTGCTGCTAGTGCTGCTAGTGCTGCTAGTGTAGAGGGACCTGTTGTGGTGCTGTGGGGCTGGGGTGCGTGTATGCATAGGTGATTTACACCCTTTTAGTGCCAGAAGTGTCACTGCTCCTGTGGAATGGACTCTCGCACAGTTTTGTCGGGCACCTTGGTCACCAGTTATTGACCCCTCCATCCCCCGACCATCCCCCGACCAGTTTCCTCTCTGTTGTTGGATCGGGTGTCCTCACGGGTGCCGTGATTGAAGATAGAGGATTGGTCACTGTGGCAGAGCAAGCCAGGTTTATATGCCAGCAGGAGACTGCAGAGTAGTGTCTCTTTGATCCTGTTGACCAGGCCTTGCTTATTTTGTATGGCGGCATGCTGAGTGATTAAACATAGCGGGAGACTGTGGAGCGGAGACTCTTTGATCCTGCTGACGGGATTTCATCCTCTCGTAGGGTGGTGTACTGAATGCCTAATCACAGTGGGAGACTGTGGAGTTTTTGCTCTTCGACCCCTCTGTGAATTCCTGCCTTTTCAAACTTACGAGCAGTTGTGTGTTGTGTAATTCATATAGTGGGAGACTGCGGAGCTTTGTCTCTTTGATCCCGCTGCTTAAGCTTTCCTTGCTCGAACCTTCAACTATCTAACTGTGAACGTCAGTATTCCGTGCCGTTGAATTCAGCGGTATCAAACAGAACTGCTTTACAACTAGCTGGTGAACAGACCCATTTTTGCTTTTGTCATTTTCATTTTGCTTTCTGAGATTTATTGTGCTGATTTCTCTGATTCTGTGTTGTAAGTATATAATAAATATATATAAAATATATATATATATATATAATATAAAAAAAAATAAAAAAAATGTAACTATAATTTTTTTTTTAAAAAAAGAGGAACTATATCCTTGCCCAGCTGTCAGCTATAAGGCAGCACCCAAAACCCGGAGTTGTGATCGTAGACCGTGGGCTGTCAATTGTGCGAGGAGCAGCTTGGGGCCATTCCTCTTAAGTGCTTTCCCTTCCTCCTTTTAAGGTAACTCTGCCCCTTTTCCCGCAATCTTTCAGGTATGCGCTCTAAATAGCGCTGTTTGCTGTTAGTTGTTGCCTTATATGTCACTTAGCTACCAGCTTTCAATGCTCCTAGCAAACACATTGATGTAAATGGTACTAATATTTACAACCTACTAAAGCGAACAGCATCAAGCTTTTTGTGACATACCATTTACCCGCCCTCCCCAACCAACGTTATTATGGCGAATGGCTTGAGAAGCCTTAAGGGCAACTTGATTACCCCTTTCCCGATGTCCGCTAGCAAAATTGACTCCCTTGTCTGTCCCGGAAAATCCACATATATTGAACCAGCCGCTTCTGAAGATCATGCAATGAGTGTTATCAATCAAGAGCCCTCTATATCCTCTCAGGCTCCACATATCGCCCAAGTGCACGCACAGGGAATTCCCACTTCCCCCATCCATGATCCTTTTATGGAACTCTCCGCACCTTCTGCCCCTGTTCCCTCTATTAGTCCTGAGGTGCGTCAAGCCATTGACGATTTTAGAAGTTGTTCAGAATCACCACTGGCCTACAAAACTGGCAAAAGGCAACATGAGGTAACACTGGAGAAAATGGAGGCATTAGATCAGGCGATTTGCCGTTCCATCAGCACTTTGACTCCAATAGTCTTTAACTCAGTAAAAAGGCGCATGTCCTTTCATTCAAATCTACCAAACTACACTAAAAATGTATTGGACATGAGTACTGAAATTGTGGATGATATAAATAAAGAACCATTGCCATCCCAATCAATTTTATCTCTGGAACCAGGGGTAAACCTAGATAAATCTGCCCACCTCCCTCCATCTCCAGGTGAGAGCTCAATCCATCACTCCCCAGGTTCATTTCCGGTTATCATACGGATCCTTGACCTCCTTGACAAGGGCCATGACTTGACTCATCTTGAATTAAAGGAGATCAAATCAATGCTTTTACTCATGTCCTCTAAGATGGATCGCATTGAAGGATTTATCATGGCAGCTGAAACGATTAAAAATCTCAAATCAGATCCAATTCTCAATCATGTTAGCATGTCCAATCCAGTAATGAAAAATAAACATACTCAATGCTGTTCCGCACAAACACTTACACCCTCTCCACCTCTTCCTGAAGCTTTGTCAATTAATTCTACATGTACCTGTCAAAATGCTCCTTCTGAGCTAAAATTAGCAATAGAAAAAATGAACACTATCATAGCGCTATATACTCCAAATCCTACGCCACATCAAAACGGTCCAGGTAGCCCAACAGAATTGCTTGATGCACTTGAACATATGCATCCAGACCCTCTGGAACAGCCATTAACCGAAGCACCTATCGGTTTTATGTCACAAAGAGCTAAAAAACTTCACCATAGGGCTGTTAAAAGGTATGCCAAAAGAAGAAAAGAGGTCCTGTTCAAAGGCTCTACATTTCAAACTGATCCACTTGAACAAGCACCATGCATTGCAACTGATATAATTACAGATGATGACCACATTGACCTTCACCAACTGTCCAAAGAAAGCCAAGAAGCCCTGATACCTCCCATAAAAGCTCATTTGAAAGTATGTAATAATGTAACTAATACCTTAAAAACTCCGTCCTTATTGGTAAACCCAAACTCTTTGAATGAAATTAATCTTATGAATTCTGTTAACAATGAACCATCAACACTTTCTAGTGATAGTGTTGAAGTACCAACAACATCCAAACGAAACAATAAAAAAGTCAAGATGACTCCTAATTATCCACCAGCAGTTGTGGCACTATTAAATGAGCAAGTAACGGCACAATTGTCCGGTTCCAAATCGAACTTAGCCAACTATTTCCCAATATCTGGCAGAATTCGCACTACTCGCTATGATGATACCGGGCCATTAGGACTTTCTGCTACTACAATAACTAAAACTTACAGCGAAGCTTGCACACATGTTCCCAATTCAATTTCAACCTTGTCGGGTATCACTGATCCCCCAAATACGACCCTCCCAATATCTTCAATAAATGGATGTGCAAATCTCGGCTCAATACCTGTATTATCAGTAGTACAGCAGCCATCTATACAGCCGAATAATGCTAATTAGACTATTTCTAATGTTTTACCACCTATTGTTCCTGACGGTCTAAATGCACCTGTTACTAATACTTCTAAAACAGACCAGCCTCTGCCAGCTCGACCAGAAATAATTGTCAATGGGCAAGGCAAAATTACATCTCTCACAACATTATCCCCTACTAAATCACTGTCCTCGTCAACAATAAATCAGGACCACCAAAGTGTACCATCCTCCATTAAGCGCAATTGCACAAAGATGCATGGTCCTCCCCAATATAGATCTGCCTTAGAAGTATCATCCTCCACTACTTTGACGCAATGTGACATTTTAAATATTCTTAGGAAAGACCTTGATGATCGTTTTATGAGATCTTCCATGGATAACGAATCAACCAACCCAAACACGACCAGTCAGCATAAACTTCCAACTCTTTTTGACAGCCCCACGGACCATCCTGCTAAAATGCTAGAACTACCCACTGATAACATCCAACAGACTACTGTGGAAAAGCACCATCCTGTGGGTTTTGAAGGAAAATGCGATCTACTTAGAACAAATCGCATCAATAGACCGTTTCTTCTAACCTTATTTAGTCGAATCCCTCAACTACGGATGTTTAAATATGAAGACATTTTGATAGTATCACTTTCTACTGAAAACAATTATCGGTCAGTGTGTTACTTGTCCTCTGAAGCAGTTTTAAAATATCTATGGTTTAATCGGGAAGGCATAAAAGAGGAAGGCCTTGCTTTAAGCTCACTGGAAAATGAACAAGAAGCGATAAAATTCATTCAATACAAATGTGCACAGGCTCCCACCTCTGATCTCAATGCTATTCCACTATATAACACCAAAGAAGAAGGAGATGGAGCCATTAATGAATTGCTAAACAAAGTGACAAAGTGGTCATTTCTCACGACTTGTCGTGGTTAGCCCCAATGCTCAACTCCGTTCTTAAATCTAAAGAATCCTCTACTAAATCGTAGCTTCCCTCTAAAACTTGTTTAACTGTTCAATCGTGGAACTCTTGTGGCTATCATAATCTTATGCAATGGCACGCAACGATCGATGGCCACAATGATCCAACTCCTGGTGGCCTTAAAACCAAAATACGGTTATTTGAACAATATGCCATAACTCATAACTTAGCTCCTAACCCAGCAAAAACAGCAGTGATGAAATTCGGTGTCCAGAAGAGAACTGGAAAAACTCAATGGCATATTATGCATACTATTATCCCCTTAAATATTGATACCATCTACCTAAGCTACTATTTAGCTGAGAAAAACTCCATCAAAACATGGACCGATCTATTGAACATCAAGATCCGACCACTGACATCACAGCTAAAAATAATACATGCAAAGTATTGCAAGTTCTCATTAATGCCCCTCATCGAATTTTTCACACTGAAAATTGAAAGTGTCATTCTCTACTCATTAGATATCTGTTTGAGTGAAATGGGCTTGATTTTAGACCAATTGCAAGGGACATCTTTGAAGCGAGCGATGTCTCTTCCAATGTCACTGCCCAATGCAGTCCTAAGACACGAACTAGGCCTCATAGCGCTATCCACACGCTGGAAATGGCGACTTCTCACCAATTTCGCAAAAATAACATATCCTAAACCAAACTCCCTATACATAGACATGAAGGAATCAATTAATTCAAGTCCAACGACTTCCATGGTCCAATATTTGACAAGAATTAATGCCATTCTGAAGGAGGTTAATGTCACAGTGGAGGATGTTTACTATAGACCTGCTTATGCCAAAAAAAAGCTATTTGAGTTCGATTGGTGCAAAACTATTGACCAGATAGTATTCATTATAAAGTTTGTATGAACCTATCTTTTTACCAAAAAGCGGACACCAAGATACGATCATATTACTCTATTTCCCTGCAATCACACCTGCAATAATTTCTTACGATTTAAATTCAATCTGTTGTACACCAAAGAAAGAACTGCAAATTAGATTGGTAGCAGGATGAATAGCGAAAAGCAGTGCAGATTTCCGATGAGCACTGAAACCACAGAATCACTAAAACATCTGATTTTATATTGTCCTCATTTTAAATATGCAAGAACTGTCTTATTTATGGATTTCGTAAACATTAATTATATTGATTGTTTACCATTTTTATGGGCCCGAATGATGCAAGGCAATCACAAACCTCTTATTTTTGCCCTCACGAGATTTTGTAAAGTGATAGAGAGAGAGCTAGATAAACATGCGAACATGAATGCTTGAAAACCATATATGTAAATCTTGGTATTCTAAAGATCGACCTATATGAATGATGTCAAATTTTCTTCAACTTCGTTACACCTAAGAATGTTTGTATTTGCACTCTCTCAAATTCAAATTCAATAACTGCCTTTCTCTTTGCACATGTGCTATGTCCTTTTATGAATTTATATGGAATGATATTTTTACATGTTTTATGAATTATACTGTAACAATTATTGTGCTTTGAATTTTGTAAAGGTTCTGTCATTTTTTTTGATAGAACCACATGCAAATAAATTTTTTTTAAAAAAAATATTCCAATTCCATTACACCTTTTTTGGCTTCCATTCAGGACTCGTGCACTGGACTTATTGGACGCTATCCTGTGTGCACCAACCCGACTCTAGTGTGACCCTCGTTCCGCCCAGGTTAGTTCCCTCGACTAACTTCCTTCCTTGTCGTTTTTTCCCTTGGATTACCTGCTGACAATTCTGGATTCCACCTGTGACTGTCATGAAATACAGGTTAGTGTATCATAGAAAGACACTTAGCTACTTTCTTGGTGGTAGGTCAGTTCCTAATGTAATTCTTTATTTTCTACCAACAGCCTGGTGTATTTCGGACCTTACTCGCCCTTTCCACTAATTGCTCTCTTTGGCTGTTTACCTTAACTAGACAGAGAGTGACATTAGTTGGAAGGTCTCACATTGACGGACGTCGTTCTACCTCGGATCATTCTGTACACCAGGGACGACTCCTCGTGTATTCTTTTTGAATACCAACCTGTATCCTTTGATTGGTGTAATAGGGGTGGTATAACCTGAGTCACAACAACAGGAGAGTGCCCTAGCAGCGTGCTCAAGGAGCATTGTGGTTAGAAGAGTTGCAACACGCCGAGGCGCAAGTTGTTCTTCCCGGTACTGCATGCCTGGAGTGCTGCAGAAACTACAGGCCGCCATCTTGGAAGGAATAATGTGTGAAATATGAAGTCTGCTCCAACGGTGCCATATAGACCAATGTCTCCTGTGAGACATGACAGTATGCCCCCTCCAAAGGGCATTGGTACCAGGTTTCCCGGGATGGCAATGATGAAAATGCCGGACCAAAAGAGGGAATGCACAGCAGTGGCAGGTTCCCAGGACTGTTCAGCTGGTGAGTATCCACGCCAGTCGACAAGATACGGAAAACGACTACGGCGATAACAGGGGAATCACAAATCCCACCCACCTCAAATTCAGGACCTGAAGAGGTAGTGATCAAAGGGGGACGAGTACACCCTGTCTGAAGAAAGCGATCTACCACATCTTTCTTGAGCTGGGACACATGAAACACAGGGTATATCCTGGCCCAGGAGGAAGGTAGTTGCAACCGAAAGGCAGCGGCTCCCAGTTGGCGAAAAACCTTAAAAGGACCAAAATACCGGGGAGACAGTTTAGACCAGGGGTGCACAACTGATTTTGACAGAGGGCCGAAAATACCTTACATGAGGGCTGTAGTGGGCCGAAAAGTAAATGTGGGCGGGGCGGTAGGCGGGGCGTGGCAGGAGGCTTTTTAAACCCCCAATTTGTACTAAACACATGGAAAAAGAATGTTTTTGAGGGGTAACGATTTTATTTGCATTTCAAACTTACATTTTGTACTACACATTTTCCATTGTTATAATTTATTTCTATTTAGTTATTGTATCTCGCCTGTTTAATTAACTTATATATATTTTATTGACCCTAGATTGGACATGCCGTTATTTTGGACTGCTACAGTTTGCTATTTGGGTTGCCCAAGAGGAGAATGGCCTTCGTTGAGTCAGGTTTCCTCAAAAAAGCCAAAGATGAACATCTCCTAACTGTGCCTGTTTTAGCTTTATTATTGGGTTCACTCTTGGAGTGCAACACTATGCCCCATGGCCCCCTCACCCCCAACCAAACACTATGCCCCATGTCCCTCACCCCCAACCAAACACTATGCCCCATGGCCCCCTTACACCCAACCAAACACAATGCCCTATGGCCCCCTCACCCCCAACCAAACACTATGCCCCATGGCCCCCTCACCCCCAACAAAACACTATGCCCCATGTCCCTCACCCCCAACCAAACACAATGCCCCGTGGCCCCCTCACCCCCAACCAAACACTATGCCCCATGGCCCCCTCACCCCCAACCAAACACTATGCCCCATGGCCCCCTTACACCCAACCAAACACTATGCCCCATGGCACCCTCACCCCCAACCAAACACTATGCCCCATGGCCCCCTCACCCCCAACCAAACACTATGCCCCATGGCACCCTCACCCCCAACCAAACACTATGCCCCATGGCACCCTCACACCCAACCAAACACAATGCCCTATGGCCCCCTCACCCTCAACCAAACACTATGCCCTATGGCCCCCTCACCCCCAACCAAACTATGCCCCAGGGCCCCCTCACACCCAACCAAACACTATGCCCCATGGCCCCCTCACACCCAACCAAACAATGCCCTATGGCCCCCTCACCCCCAACCAAACACTATGCCCCATGTCCCTCACCCCCAAACAAACACTATGCCCCATTGGCCCCTCACCCCCAACCAAACCCCCACCCCATGGCCCCCTCACCCCCAACCAAACCCCCCACCCTCCAAATCAGCACACACAAACCAGCAACCATACAGACCTGAACCCCCCACCCCCCAACTCAGCACATTCTCAAACAAGCACCCATACAGACCCGAACCCCCACCCCCCAACTCAGCACACACACAAACATGCACCCATAAAGACCCGAACCCTCACCCCTCCAACTCCAAACCCCCCACCCCCCAACTCAGCACACACACTCTGAAGCATGCACCCATACAGACCCGAACCCCCACCCCCAACTCAGCACACACACAAACATGCACCCATACAGACCCGAACCCCCACCCCCCAACTCAGCACACAAAAAACATTCAAATCAAAACATTCATACACATCCGACACCCCCCAACCCCCGCATCTCAACATACACACAAAATACATTCAAATCCAAACATTCATACACATCCGACACCCCCCCCCAACCCCGGATCTCAACATACACACAAAATACATTCAAATCCAAACATTCATACACATCCGACACCCCCCCAACCCCGCATCTCAACATACACACAAAATACATTCAAATCCAAACATTCATACACATCCAACACCCCCCCACCCCCGCATCTCAACATACACACAAAATACATTCAAATCCAAACATTCATATACATCCGACGCACCCGCCCACCCCCGCATCTCAACATACACACAAAATACATTCAAATCCAAACATTCATACACATCCGACACCCCCCCTCGCAACATACACACACAAACATAAAGCAAAACAAACCCGACACACAAACACAAACAGACCACTTACCGGAGGCGTGCTGGAAGGCAGGTAAGCTGGAAGTCGCTGGAATCGTACTACGGCTGGCGTGGTCCAAGGCTGAAATGCCTTCCGGCATCAAGCCTTATGGACCACGCCAGCCGTAGTGCTGGCCCTCCATTGGTGCAGCACACATGCACTACACGGCTCGTAGGAGCGACGTGGTGCATGTGTGCTGAGCCAATGAGGGCCAGTGTTTTGTCCGGCCCGGAAGACAACAAAGACTTTCCTAATGGAGGGCGGCCGCGGGCCGCCCTCCATTAGGAAGGTCCTTGTGCCTCGCGGGCCTGACAAAAGAGCATGGCGGGCCGCAACTGGCCCGCGGGCTGTATGTTGTGCACCCATGGTTTAGACGGTACGAGATGTCGAGGAAGAAAACAGGATACCAGCCCCATTCTGTCTCTGGGAGAGATCACAGGAGCCGGGGTCCGATAACGAGCAGCTCAAAGGGAGGAACGTGCTGTCTGATGGCCTCTTTGAATTTCCAGCAACAAACTGCCCACATCAGGAAAAGAAGAAGCGGAAGAGACCCCCACCGGGAAGCAGGTTGGATGAAACCCATAGGAGCAATGAAAAGGACTAGTACCAAGAGAGGTATGTATGGAATTGTTATAGGTGAATTTGGCCAAAGATAATAGGTCAGTCCAATTGTCCTGTGCAGCTGACATGCATCATCGAAGATAACCCTCTAACGTCTGATTCTGGCGCCCAGTTTGCCCATTTGTTTTGCGGATGAAATCCAGAACTCAAGGCATGCTTGATGTGAAGAAGACTGCAAACTTGTTGCCAGTAGAGCCAAGTATACTGCGGCCCATGATCAGAGATAAGTCCATGCAACGAAAAAAGATGCGCTCAATGAAAACTCAGGCCACCTGAGTTGCAGTGGGAACCCCAAGTAGCGACACAAAATGCCCCAACTTGGAGAAAGAGTAGATTGTAACCATGATCGCTGTACAACCATTGGAAAGAGGCAAATCAACAATAAAATCAGTCGAAATAATCTGCCATGGGCAGACAGGTATAGGCATACGCGTGAGATTGCCCAAGGGATATTGACAAGGGAATTTTGATTGAAGACAAGAAGAGCAGGCCGAAATGTAATCCCAAAAATCAGAGAGAAGCCCAGGCCACCAAAAATGACCTTGGATGAGTTCAGAAGTGTTAAGCACCCCACGATGCCCAGCCGTTGGAGAATCGTGACACATATGCAGTACCTCCTTCCGTAGAGCAGCAGTTGGTATAAACAGCTTACAGATCTTAAAACAGCAACCATTCTCAAAGGTGAACCCCAATAGACAGAGGGATTGTGGGTCATCCATTCTCAATTGCAGCGTCGCACCAGATGTAACCCGCAAAAAATCTGAGACCTCATTAATGAATCAAGCTTTGGGTAAGAGGGGTTTGGCACAGAAATGAGAGAACCTGACTGATTCCTCATGAATCTTCATCCTGTGTTTCACGTATCACTCCTGAAACCGGTACAACCCGGTACTCGGGTTACAACACCACCAAAACCACTATTAGTTGTCGGAGAACTAGAGTTTGAAGTAAAGGATATCCTAGAATCAAAATACACCAGATCCAAACTATACTACTTAGTTGATTGGAAGGGATACGGCCCTCAAGACAGATCATGGGAACCTAGTGAATAAATCCATGCACCTCGCTTAATTAAAAAGTTCCATCAGAATTACCCAGCCAAACCAGGACCATGCAGAAGTGCCATCGTGAGAGGGGCCTTGGGGGGGGGGGTGGTGCTGTCATGACCCTTGCCCCTGGCCCTCACTGGCAAGTCAGCCTTCCAGTTAGGGCCAGGTCAAAGGCCTTAAAACCTCATCCAAGACTCTCTTGGAGTCAGTCCTGGCGCCTTTGGCACCAGGGTCATAACCATCATGAAGATCAACATTAGAATGGGACTATTTACTTGGGACTATTTAACTTGGGGGGTTCAGCCAACATGGAGGCACACACATAGCTCAATTACAAGGAACTCAGCTATGCGGTCTAGTCTTTTGGGTGTGGCAGGCCTGGTTGAGGTTAAGGAACATCCTATCGGTAAATCGTACCCAGGCAATGCAAGCTGGAGGAGGACCAACCTCTCCCATTAAGCTCACCCCATGGGAGGAAACATGTGCGAGCATGATTGGCCCAGAATCTATAGAAGGCGTAGGAAAGATGGAGGGTGGTGCCACGACATCTGCTGATGGAGGTGAGTGTCCAAAATAAAAAATGCTAAGCCAAATCTGATGAAAGTCAATGCCAATGTCTGACCAAAGAGTGAAGCCATGGTCGGCCACACACACACACTCCCTGTAAAGTATGCCAAAGCAAGTGAGACACATGCCGATGCCTGGTGCAAGGCCGTAACGTACATGACACATACCACACAAAGTAGGAAATTCCATGTGGCACACAGCGTGCATGACCTAAATTGTGAGCATGTCAGACAGCACAGTACCTGGCCAACATGGCCAGGTATTTATAAATAAATAAATGAGTGAAACCGACATATGGCTGCATTAACCACTCATGTATGAAATGACTTTCCCAACACAAATGCCTATTACCCACAATTGTGTGGATGTGAAATCGTACCAATGAATATATGATGCCTATCCAAACATCACTGATGCCGTCCCTCTCTTTCACCCCCACAGGCAGTGAGCATGACAGTGAGGAGCAGGACACCACCCCTGCACAGGACAGCAACCATCCGTCTACATCCAGGGGCCAAGCCAGGGGGTGCCGTGTCCCAGCAAGGAAGCCACCACAGGGACACATACCATCTGCAACACCAAGGCCCGTGGAGGGCATACCACCCCCACTCCCCACTCTCCTGCCTGCAGAGACCTGTCCGACACCCCATTCGGAGGAGTCCAGTGTGGCCGGGGAGGTGGCAGCCACAGCACCCCTCTCAGTTGAAGACAGTCCCCATGACATCTGGGACACCATTGAGAATGACGCAGTGGATGTTGTCTACAGCCCAACACAATTAGCATCCCCCCAGGTATCCATGAGTGACACCGTTGATACCAACACCCTGGAGCAGTCTGGGCCAGACCACACCCAGGGACATATTAGTCCCGTATTCAGTCCCGGGGAGGATGAGCAGGCTGGGCATGCTAGCCAGATCCCCAGCACAGCCACAGGAGCACAGCGGGCTGACCAGCTCACTGCACTAATCCGGGATTTTGTGCAGGACAATCATCAGGCCAGGGAGGAGTGGCGCACGGAGTTGAGAGCACTGGGCCGGTCCATCATGGAAAACACGAACCGCCTCTGTGCGGTGCTAGGGCACATCGCTGATGCTTTGGATGCAGGTATTCCCGCCCAACAGCCTCAGCATAAGGCCACACCATCCACCAGCAGTTCTACGCAAACCAGCCCGCTCTGCCGGTCGGTCCGTGCGCTGCGCTGAAGGGACATTCCACCCCCTGGCTCTGGGAGTGCTGAGTAACTGTTCTGGAAGCCTCATGTAGGCTCCGTGGACTCTATGGGACTTGTGTGGGGGAGTTCTGGTGGGGGGGTGAGGGTGTGTGGGGGATTTGTAGGGGGAGGGAGGTGAGGGTGTGTGGGGGAGTTGTGGAGGTAGAGGGAGTGAGAGGGGGAGGTGGGGAGGGTGGTGGAGGCTTTTGTTATTCACGTTCATATTGTTATTTTCAATACACTGGTTGTTTAAAAAAAAGACCAGAGTGGACATTCATCATTGCGCATGTGTCATTTAATCTTGCACAGTGCATAGTGTACATGTACCCCCACACCCAGTGCCCTATGTCCAACCATTATGTCACCCTCTGCTGACATGTATGTCAGAAATATTGTGCGATCACTGACTGGCGCACAGCACGTCCCTCCTGTGCATCGCCACCGTGATGAGGTCCTGCCACATCTTCATGATCCCCTTCATCATCATCAGGTGGTAGCAGTTCCATGTCAGGGGGCAGAGGCACGTTCCGGCGGATGCACATATTGTGCAGCATTACACATGACATGGTGATCTTGGCCATCTTCTCATGTCTGTAGATGAGTGCCCCATCGGACCGGCTGAGGCAGCAAAATCGTACCTTCAACAGGCCAAAGCTCTGCTCAATTACCACACGTGTACGGGTA
This sequence comes from Ambystoma mexicanum, assembly GCF_040938575.1. NCBI lineage: Eukaryota > Metazoa > Chordata > Amphibia > Caudata > Ambystomatidae > Ambystoma > Ambystoma mexicanum. The sequence continues at coordinate 197,917,284 of NC_090931.1, read as the reverse complement.
TGGGAACTATTGTAGTCCTCCTCGTGCCTATTCTGTGGGTTTCGGAGAGGGGTCAGGAGACACGGCTTCAAGGGATAGCCACCATCACCTGCATGAGAGGGGAATGAAGGTAAATGTTCGGACATTCATGTTGGACAACTGTACTAGTCTCACATGCCTGCAGGTAATTGGTGCCCACATGCACATGTCCCTGGATGCATTGACCCCGTTTCAGGTCCCTCAATGTGTCCTGTGCCATGGACTAATGGTGTGGGTTGCATCTTCAAGATGATTCATGGTGTGCACTGACATCTTGTTGCACGTGCATCATATTTGCATACAACAGTGTTGGAGTCAAATTAGTGATGTGTTGTGTTCTGTGAGATTTACTAGTAGGGAGCGTTGGCTGTAGTCTGTACAATATTGGGCATTCTGCGCTGATCATTCCCATAGTGACATGCAGCACTCCTATGGGTGTGTCGACCCGGTGACACACTGTGGAATCCCTGGTTGGCTCAGTTCAATGCACTCCCAGGGATGATTGTCCTGTGTGGTGATATGCTGTAGACAGCAACATAGTGCATATGCACTGCATGGTGCTGGATGGCCTTAGGGTGGGTGAGGGCTGCTGATGAGTGGTTCATGTGTTGTGGGATGTGGGCTGGTTACCTGTTAGTCATGTAGTGATACGTGTCGACCTTACTACTTCACTATGGGATTTGGGTGTCATGTACCGTTTCTGATGCTTTGGGGCACAGTGTTTGGTGATGCGCACATCGTGCAGTCACATCAACATTGCCACCCAGGTGCAGTATGCATCCCCCCCATTCCCACCCAGGTGGAGTATGCATCCCCCCATTCCCACCCAGGTGGAGTATGCATCCACCCACCTCACAACCCCAATGCACTGCCATGGCCCAGTCAGGCAACTCACCAAGCAGCCAGGCACGTCGTCCAGCATGTCGCTCCATGTAGTCTGGTAGTGTGGAGTTCCGCAGGACCATAGAGTCGTGAGTTGATCCGGGATATTGAGCACAGCAATGTGTGATGATCTTGCTGGCGTTGCATACCATCTGCACATTGATGGAGTGGTATTGCTTGTGGTTGCGATACACCACCTCCATGGCATGCGGGACCACCAACTCCACGTGGGTGCAGTCGAGGGCACCTACACAATTTGGCATGCCTGCTAGTGCATGGAAGGCAACTTTTGTTTGTATTGAATATCTCCTGGGGAGTCCGTGGTAGGGATATGTAGTCCCCTGTGTGCTTGAGGAGGGCATTCAGCACTTGGTTCAGAATCCGGGAAAATAAGGGTTGTGTTATGCCATGCATGTGCCCCACTGTGTGCTGGTAGGTGCCTGTGGCAAGGAAGTGGAGCACAGACACTGCCTTCAGTAGAGGGGGGATGGCAATACGTATTTCAATGAGGCTCACCATGTTGTCGTGTATCAGGTCCACTATGGTGGTGATGGTGTCCCGGTCCACACGGTACAGGGTGTGGATCTGCTCAGGTGTTAGGTAGAAGGGAGTGGCTCTGATGCGAGGGATTGGGGGCTGCCGGCGTGGTAATGGTGGCTGCACTGGTGGGGCATGCTGGGCCTGTCTCACCCTCATTCTCCTCCTGCGTCTCCTCTGTGGTGGCGGCTGTTGTTGATGTTGAGGCATTGCAAGCAGGTCCTCCAGCTCCATTAATGCTACTTCTATTGGTATCATCTTGGTGTGGGAGGGGGTGTGGTGTGTGGGTGTGCTCCTTTTGTACTGGGCCTGACTCCATTGCCTCCACCTGTGCTGATTGTGTGCACCTGTGGCAGTTGGAAACACTGCTCAGGGCTCTTTACACCTGATCTGCGATGCCGGTATTTACGCCATGCCGGTAGGCACTTTTTCCGCCTTCATGGGGCCGTTATTTGCATGTCCGCCTCACTTGTGATCCTCTCCGGTTTACGGCATGCCGCTAATGCCGGCATGGTGTGTCGCCTGCACGCACCCAGACCGATATTAACGGCATTGTACTTTACGATGCCGTTAATAGCGGTCTGGTTGGTCAGAATAGCCCGTAGCGGTAAGCGATGCCGGTAATCCTTTACCGGCATCGTTTTTCCCTTACCTCCAAACTCGGAATGAGGGCCCTTGTCTCCAGTTTGATAGTCTGGGGCTTTACTACGATGTTGGTCAGCGCGAATTTCGTTTGTCTGTTCTTGGCTTGGAGTAAATGATCTGCTGCTTCTTTGAAGGCCTGGGAAATAGTCGTATGTAGGGTTTTAACCGCTAGTATTTCCAAAGGGGTTGAGAGATCCAATTCTGAAGTATGTGGATGTCAACCATATATAGTGTAGAAAGGTGTTTGTCCAGTGCTGGTGTGTAATTAATTATTATAGGCATATTCAGCTATCCATAACAAGTCCTTCCAATTTCTTTCCACTTGATGTAACATGCAACGTAAGTATTGCTCGAGGGTTTGGTTTGGTTTGTTCTTTCTGTTTGGCTATCTGTTTGAGGATGGTGACTTGTGGATAGTCGAATGTCAATTTGGGCCATTGAACAGCATTTCCTCCAGAAGTTGGATACAAACTGACTACCTCGATCTGAGATCAAGACCGATGGAAAGCCATGTAGCCGTACGATTTCCTCCAGGCATACTTTTGCTAAATTGGATGCATTTGGAAGGCCCTTAAAAGGAATAAAGTGTGCCATTTTAGAGAACACGTCTACAACTACTAAGATGGTGTTGAATCCTTGACTGGGAGGTAGATGTGTAATGAAATCAAGGGACAGTGTGTGCCATGGTGTGGGAGGAATTTCCAATGGTTGGAGAAGACCAGCTGGTTTCTGCTTTTGGGACTTGTTTTGTGCACACACATCGCAATATTGGATAAATTGCATGATGTCTTTACGCCATGTGGGCCACCAATAGTTTCGTTTTACTTTAGCTAGAGTTTTGGCAATTCCAGAATGACCTTCAATCAGGGAGTCATGATAACCCGAAATAACCTGCTCTTGTAAATCTTTACTTGGCAAGTATAGACGGTTCCTAAAATATGCTAACTTGTCTTTAATGGTCTAATGTTTCCTTGAGTACACCATTCTTGTGAGAAAGTGGGATCCATTAAGACTTGGATCTTGTTTTGGAGTTCACCTTGTGTCAATGTTGTCGTAAGACCCAGGAGTTTGTCTTCTGGAATGATGGCTACAGGATCTGGAGTTATGTTTACCTTTTCATCAACACCCATGCGGGACAAGGCGTCAGCCTTTCCGTTTCTGACTCCTGGCCGGTAGGTGATCACATAGTCCTATTCAGCAAAGAAATGAGCCCACCGCAGTTGACGGGATGATTGAGCCTTTGCTCTTTTTAGGTATTGCAGGTTTCGATGATCAGTTATGACTGTGACAGTATGTCTAGCACCAAGGAGATAGTGTCGCCATGCCTTGAAAGCTGATTTTATAGCCAAGAGTTCTTTGTCTGTGATAGCATAGTTGAGTTCGGGAGGTGAGAATTTTCGTGACCAGAAGGCCACAGGGTGTAACTGGCCAGTTCCTGGGTCCCTTTGTGAGAGAACAGCTCCCGTAGCCATGCTAGAGGCATCTGTTTCAACTATATAAGCAAGGTCTGGGTGAGGATGCCGTAGAACTGGAGCAGAAGTGATTTTTTTCTTAAGTTCTTGAAAGGCCTTCTCTGCTTCTTCGGTCCAATGGAACTTTTTATTGGTTTTTGTCAATAGTGATGTAATTGGATGCACTATTTGGGAAAAATCTGGGATGAATCAGCGGTAAAAGTTTGCAAAGCCCAACATACTCTGGATTCCTTTAAATGAAGTTGGTGACGGCCAGTTAAGAATGTGCCTATGTGCCTATCCATTCTGATACCTTTTGGTGTGAGGATAAAACCGAGGAACTCCACTGCAGTGACATGAAAAGAGCATTTTTCAAGTTTAGCATACGGTTTATGTTGGCAGAGTTTAGTAAGGACGGAGCGGACATGCCTGACATGGTCTTCTTTTGTAGCAGAATACACCAAGATGTCATCAATGTAAACCCGGGCGCAAACGTCGATTAACTCCCACAAAACATCATTCATAAAGTACTGGAATGCAGCAGGAGCATTGCAAAGTCCAAAAGGCATTACCTGGTACTCGTACAAGCAGTATTTGGTACGAAATGCGGTTTTCCAATCGTATCCCTTCTTCACTCGAACAAGATGGTACGCCCCCCTAAGCTCCCGTTTGGTATAGATTTGGGCATCTTTGACTTGAACCAGTTATTCAGGAATAAGGGGCAGTGGATAACGTTTTTTTACTGCAATCTGGTTTAATGCGCGATAGTCGATGCAAGTCCTCAAATCTCCTTCCTTCTTTGGTACGAAGAATAAGGGACTGGCTGCCGGTGATTTAGATGGGCGGATAAATCCATTTGCCAGGTACTGATCAAGATAAGATTTCAAATGGAGGTTTTCTGGTTCAGTAAGTGCATAGATTCGACCACAAGAAATTTGCGCACCAGGTATGAGGTCGATCTGACAATCGTAGGGCCTGTGCGATGGTAGAGTATTGCCTTGTTCATTCTGGAACATGTCTTGAAAATCTTGGTATTCATTTGGTAGACTACTAGTCACACCTAGTACAATCGCCGCCGTACTGGGAGTAGCAGTTGTACATAAGTCTGTTTTCCCCTTTTCTTGGCAATAACAGGTGCAAGCACAATTATCAGAAAAGGCCAACTTCTTGGCACGCCAATCTATTAGAGGGTTGTGAGTTACCAACCATGGCATCCCTAAGATTAGTCAAAACTGAGGAGCTTTGATGAGGTCGAATGCAATAGATTCTCGGTGTCCATCCTGGCACAGTAGGGTTAGTGCTGCTGTGCATTGGGTTACTGGTGAGGAAGCTATTTCTGTCCCATCAACTGTCGTAACATTTTCAGTAGTCGACTTAGAACAAAAGGGAAGCCCCCTCTCTGCTGCCAGATCTTGGTCTACATGATTCCCAACTGCTCCGCTGTCTATGTATGCTTCGACAGCATGCATCCGAGACGGTTGTTGATGATTGATCAAAATTACTGGTAATACAAAGTGTGAGGTCTGTGGCTCATCCTTCTCGCTCGACAAGCGGACCTCTACGCTTGCCGGGCTTGGTAGTTTTCCGACTCCTTGTTATTATCTTCCTTCTCTGTGGCTCCAACAGTTCTCCTTGGTGGTTTCACTGGACATTCTTTGAGGAAGTGGCCTGATTTTCCGCAATATAAGCATAATTGCTGTTGCCTTCTCTTGTCTCTTTCGGTTTTAGTTAAAGGGGCCCGTACACCTCCGATTTGCATGGGTTCTACCGTGTTTTCGAATGTACATGGAACATTATCCTTTGACCGGACATACACAGCTTGAGTGTCTAACCTTATCCGGTCCGCTTTTCGGTCTTGTAATCTGTTATCTAATTGCACCACAAGGTTGATGAATTCTCCACAGTCTTTAGGTGGGTTAAACACTTGAGCAAGGACATCCTTTAGTTCCCCTCGTAGACCCCGATGAAATAGTGTGGTCCTTTTTTCCTCAGGCCACCCAGCTTCAACGACTAGTCTGTTAAATGTTGCTATATATGTAAGCAAGTCTTGACTTCTTTGACGGAGTGACAAAAGTTCATTGTCTAATGCTTGGCCTTGGGTATGATGAGCAAAGAGTTTTTCCATTTCCATCTGGAAACCCCCAAAGTCATGTAACAACGGGTTATCCTGACTTACCAATGGTACCGACCAATCCGCAGCACTGCCACTCAGATATGACAAGACAAAAGCAACCCGCGCTTGGTTGTTAGGAAAAGCCCCAGGTCTGCAAAGGAAATGAAGACGACATTGGTTCATGAACGTTGTGAACTTCTTGGGGTCCCCTGTAAATCGTTCAGGGGGAGCTAAAGGAACTGCCGCAGGAAGGATTATTTGTACTGGATTGGTGGAAGAAGTTGGTACAGGTGCTGGCGGAATGTTACCAGGCAATGGGGTCTGTCCTGCCTGTGATTGTAGCAATTGTCTACTTATTTCGTCGGTATAATCCTTAGTAACAATCAAATCCCTCCTAAGAGCTTTGGTTTCTTGCCTGGCTGAATGTACTTCAGCGCGTAATTGTCCCAATAACGGAACTACCTGGTCAGTCTCTGAAGTCTCCACGACGCCCAGGTGGATATCATTATTGAGGCTTTGCATTCTGTTACGCTCACCTGGTATCCACGGGGACGCCACCCAGCCCTGGTTGGATGATTTGCACTCTCGAACCCTCTCCCGATCCCTTGGTAAGGCCTCTGGTTAAAGATGGGTCTGCAATATAGGAGAGCTGGATTCAATACCAGATTGTCTTTGTTTTCCCACCTCCCTTGGCCTCAACTCCTTCCTCCCCCTTGGGCCCTCTCCTCACCTTAATATTGTAAAAGGTGGATTCTCCATCCTGCTCCTCGTGGTAGGGGCGCGTAGATGTGGGGGGTGAGCAGCACCAAGTTATTTCACTGGTGCAAGCCCCCCTGTGGGAATCCAGGCCTGCTGCGACTCCGTAGTTTTGCTGCTTTACAGTCTTTATATGCAGTTCTTATGTTCCTCTTAGTTCGAATAATAATGTCTTGCTTCTTCGGTGTGCGCAATGCTGTCTGGTGAGTAATGCGCGATGCGCGGCGCTGTTTTGCCTTTTATATTGCTAACCTGTGTCTTTTCTCTCCTTGCAGGTTGCGATGTTCCTCGCCGAGCGCCATAATGTTCCAACAATGATACTGACCAGGAGATGACTACCCAGGTAAGAATTGTGCGGCTTTCTTCATTCGGGAGGAAACGTGAGTAAACGCTTGCTAATGCTGTCTTTCTTTCTCCTCTTTCCAGGTTATGGTATTCCAGGATGCATGCGGTGCCGGATGATGGAGTTTGTACTTTCAGGTGAGTGGAAATGAAGTCGGCGATGGATTGAAGACAGGATACTGTTCCAGGTAAGTTTCGTAGAGTTCTTCCTCTCTCTGCAGGTCCTTGGTTTCAGGTAAGCTTGCATCAAAGAACTGGACACAGTGAGCATTACGCTGCCCACAGCAGAATAATGCAAAGCATGTCCTGCTGTTTGGGTGCGGTTTAAATAGTCTCAGGTAAAGTAGTCCAGGTAAAATAGTCCCAGGCCTGCCACACCCAAAGTAGTCCAGGTAAAGTAGTCCCAGGCCTGCCACACCCAAACGACTAGACCGCATAGCTCAGTTCCTTGTAACTGAGCAATGTGTGTGCCTCCATGTTGGCCGAACCCCCCCCCCCCAAGTTAAATAGTCCCAAGTAAATAGTCCCATTCTAATGTTGATCTTCATGATGGTTATGAGCCTGGTGCCAAAGGCGCCAGGACTGACTCCAAGAGAGTCTGGGATGAGGTTTTAAGGCCTTTGACCTGGCCCTAAACGGAAGGCTGACTTGCCAGTGAGGGCCAGGGGTAAGGGTCATAACAGCGCTGGAAGACGGCCGGAGCATTTGACAGACCGGAGAGCATCACATGATACTCGTAATGTCCAAAGGGTGTGCAAAAGGCCATCTTCCACTCATCATCGGGTTTGATTCTGATGAGATGGTATGCCCCACGAAGATCCAATTTAGTAAAGATCTCAGCTCCTTTGACGCCTCCAAAATATCGGGTATCAGAGGCATCGGATAACGATCAGGTATGACTATTTTGTTCAATCCACAGTAATCAATGCAGGGTTGGAGTTCGGTGGTGTTCTTCTTGGGAATGAAGAATAGTGAGGCTCCTGCCGGGGATGTGGATTCAGCGATTAGTCTGTGGTCTAGGTTTTTCTGCAAATATTCTTTCAGAACTTCCCTCTCCTTGGCAGTAAGGATATACATGCGTCCATAAAGTATGGGCTGATCTGGGACCAAGTTAATCGCACAATCATCCCTTCGATGAAGAGGAAGTTCGGCATATTCAGAATTTGAAAACACACCCTGCAAAGAATGGTAGGGCTGAGGGATTTCTTGTATGTGATTTAACACAGTGGAATGGGATTCTCGTATGGACAGAATGAATGCGTGGTGAAACACCATCGCACCACTAGGAAGGCGGTTTCCCAGACAATGTTCGGAGCCCAAAAAGAATGTGCCCGCGGACAAGTTAATGTAAGGGTTATGTATTCTGACCCAGGGTAATCCCAGAATAACAGGATAATGGGCTGTTTGAATAATGTCCAAGATAATATCCTCCCCATGCGACACAATGTTCATCCAAAGAGGCTGAGTTTGTTCTGCAATGGGTATTATTATATGGGATTTCCGTGACCTGAGACGAGAGACTAGTGGGTGAGGAACCGATCAATGATGCCCGGACCGTGGTTCCTCTGACGGTCGGGTTCTGGTGTTTCCCTGCCTCCTGGGCGGAGCAGTGGGGCAATTTTGTATTGGATGGTCTTTGGATCTGCAGTGCATACAAAGACCCAGACTACGACGATGATTATGTTCGTCTTGAGACAAAGGACCCCTGGCCACTGTTCCCTCTAAGCTGTGCGCATATGCGCTTGCCCAGCTTCCTTCTGGGTGCCGCTCAGAAGATTTTTAGCAGCGCACACAGACAATTCTAACCTATTCAGGAATATTTAATAAGACCGAAGCCACAGCAATTAATTGAAATGTGCTTTCTCTTAGAAAGCTACAAGCCTTGATATTCTGCTGATTTACATTACACTACTATGCAAGGGTGACCATAAACACCTAGAATCCCTAACAACAAAATACACAAGTAAGAGGTTAAAAACTAATATAAAAAACTGGCTCCATGAACAGAAGAATCGAAACAAGATATGCCTGCACACATTAACCAAATAATGTTCCCATCCCTCCCATGACTCCTATGCTTGATTCTACCACACTTTGACCTTATGACTCTAACGTCTGCCCCAGAACACATTAATATAGTACCGGACAACATTGACAACTCCTCTCTTGGCTCTGCGAAAGGTTAGCAGACGTGTACCTACATCCACTGGTTTTATGTTTGTTGTAATATGAATAATATGAATAATGTTCACTTGCCAGAATTTCTATTACTCGTTGTGCCTTACCAAAAGCATCACCTACACGATACAATCGAACTACCAGCTACAATATCGGATTCTGACTGTAAGTAAGCAGGCTACTTGTATGTGTAACCTTATCCCATACTTCCTCTTCTTTGTACATATGTCATACAAGTGCTTTGAAGCGGCCCCTTTGCAATTTAACGCATTATAAAACTCAAATATTAATTTGCCCTGAAAGGAATTTGAGAAGACAAATGTGATACTCAGTATCTCCTACTTTAGCATTACAAATATTACCCTATAAGTAGAAAGCAACATTTCAATATCATTTACCTTGCCTACAAGGGATAATTGGTATGGACTTTGCCTGGGATTACTCGTCCATAGTATCAGGGCACCGGATATTCAGACAGTAGAATACTTTTCACACAAGTGTACAGAGTTCCTTTGGGCATAAGCCGTCGCACGTTATTTGGTAACTGGCTGCTATGCAAAAACAGTTTCACTGAACACTGTGTAATCCTACACAATTATATAAGTGTGGGGTATGTTGCAAACAATCTTGTATGCACTGCAAAAGAATTGCTTACATGCAGAGTCATGACATTCTTAAAATGCACAAAACATGTTGAGGCATTAAATATGCCTTGCTTGCAAAGTTTTGTGGGTCTGCAAATATCCCAGCGAGTGTTTACTGCTAAAATCCCTCACGTTTTACAGTACTCTATGAACTAGTAATGGAGGCTAGCACAGGGGCCGGGGAAGGGTATGGGTGGAAGAGCACAGGTCATTTCAAAAACCAAGTCAGATGTTTCGGCAGTACACATAAGGAAATGTGTTGCTTGTTTGCTAAACAATAGGAAATTCTAGTACACGTCTAGACAACAGCACCTTATTTTTCTTTCTATGCTCAGCTGCTGAGGGCTTTTCAATATAACCATGTGCTCTGTATCATCTCTAACATTTCCCTGCATCTTATTTAAACTTATTACAAAGAATTACAGAAGAGGGATCCATAGTTACAGAAGAAGGCACTCAATCTGTTGTATCTCTTGAGATTTTATGCCATTGACTTAAAAGGCATATGTATGTGAATTTCTGGCGGGGTGGGGGGCGTTGTTGCGCAGCACGCAAAATGGTCGCTTCCTGAGAGGGCTCAGTCAGAGGCCAGAATATTCGATGGAATAGCCTGTTTACCACGGTGGTTTCAGCCCTCGAACCCAAGCAACAGCGAGGCGGAAAACCTGCTGATCCTGGAGCTGCAGCTCCGGCCCTGTGAGAGTCACCCGATCTGGAGTTATCCGTGCCAAATCCTTGGTCCTTCAGTAAACGCAAGCCAGGGTGAGGCGGGAAGCCCAACCCCCAACGTCTCCCTCAGGCCTGGTGGCTGTGCCGTGCTGGAAGGGTTTGAGCGGGGTGCCCTTCGCGCCTGCTGTCCTCTCTCCGGCGATCCTTTGATTGAGCCGAGTCTGGCACGGGGCCCGTGCTGCCTGCTCTCAGCTGTCCCTGCTGGGGCTCAGCGGTGTGCTGCCATGGGCGGAGGTGCTTTCTGCGAGCCGTGGGCTGCGGCGGCACGGCCCTCGTGTGGCGGCGGACTCGACCGGATCCTCTGCTGCGTGGCCCTGGTCGCCTCTGGGTGGCGGGGTGGGGAGGAGCACTAAGCCGTGGACTGGCTTCTTATTATCAATATATATGGTCCCAATTATGACTGTCTGGAATTTTTCCAAACTTGCTCTGAACATCTCCGCTCCTTTCCGGGTTACAAGGTTGTATGGGCAGGAGACTATAACCTGGCGTTATCACTGCAATGGGACAGATGCTCCTTGGCGCAAACTTCCCTTCTCAGGGCGGCCCAGAGATGGAGGACCATAGTGGCGGATTATGCGCTTATGGATGTGTGGAGGTTTCTCCACCCGTAGGGCCGGGAGTATACTTATTATTCAGGGGTTCATGGGAGCTCATCCAGGATTGATTACATATACTTATCCCCGGAGCTTGCCTGGGTAGGCCACAGGGCGCAGAATCTGCCACGAACCCTTTCTGACCATTCCCCAGTTTTCATACATTTCACTGGCCCGACACTCCCTCCAAGGGACCTCCGTTGGAGATTTAGAGCCTGTGCCTTAGAAGACATAGCATTCCGAGAGGATATTCGTAAAGCCATTATTGAGTTCTTTCAAATTAACGCTGACTCCGTTCTAGATTCCAGGATAGTGTGGGAGACCTTCAAGGTCTTTGTCCTGGGGTGGTGCATTTCCCAAGAGGGTGGGGTGTTGAAATGTATCTGTAGAGCCCTGGCCTCCAGCGAGAAGGAGCTGAAAGACATGGACACTAGCCAGGGGATCAGGGACTCTCCGGAGCTACAGTCTGAAATAGCTCTTAAACGGGAAGAGATCCGTGCTCTGTTATCCAGTGATGATCATTTCCTGGGCGACCCCATAGCTGCAGCCAGAGATGTGGAGGGTGACCGTCCCAGTAAGACCTTGGCAAGGGCCATTAGACAGGAGCGGCGTCACATCCCTATTGTAGAAATAGTAGCTCAGGATGGGGATCGCATCAGGGACGCTGGGGAAATTAATCGTAAATTCCGAGAATACTATGCAGAACTTTATTCAACTCACTTAAGGGCCGAGCATGATGATATTGTTCAATACTTCGACAGGGTCGCGTTGGGTTGGTTGGACCCAGAACAAGGCTCCTCTTTAAACAACCCTCCCTCTGATGAGGAATTTCTTAAAGTCATCCAGTCTCTCCCAAATGGCAAAGCACCATGTACGGATGGTATTACTGCCGAACTTTATAAGGCCTTTCCTGGCCTTCTTATTCCCCACCTGAAGAGAATGTTTGAAATGGCCTGTTCGGAAGGGGTCCTCCATGAGAACACCGGAATGGCACTGGTGACCGCCCTGCTTAACCCGGACAAGGACACGAGAAGGTGCTCATTTTACAGACTCCTTTCCCTGATAAACGCAGACAATAAAATCATAGCGAAACTCTTAGCAGACAGACTCTTACCGTATATGCCTAGCCTGGTCCTCCCCGACCAGGCGTGCTTTATACCAGGCCTTTCCTAACAAAATAATCTCCGTAGAATATTTACCTTGATGCACAATGTGAATCAAGCGGTCCCCTTGGCGACTGCCGCTCTGGACGCTGAAAGGGCCGTTGATTCTGTAGAATGGCCTTTTCTCTTTGAGGTTCTTCGCCGTGCTGGCTTAGGTATTCAATTCTTCTGCTGGGTGCGCCTGCTCTACACGGCCCCAATACCTTTAGTTTATACTAATCATAATCTGTCCAGTCTGCTTTTTCCATCCCGGGGCACTAGGCAGGGTTGCCCCTTCTCCCCTATCCTGTTCGCCCTAGCTATCGAGCCAGTGGCATGTACCCTGAGGGAGTACCATGCTCATAGGGGGATAACACTACACTCGCAAACTTCCATTGTTTCTTTATATGAGGACGACACGTTAATATACATCAAACACCCACAAATAAATGTACAACCAGTGATGGAGGAAATGTTCACATTTGGGGCCCTGTCGGGACTCCGGAGCAACTGGACTAAGTCAGAAATCCTTCCCCTTACCCCTTGTGTGTCCCCCCGGGACGTTGGTGGCGATTTCGCCTGGTGCCCACAGGGAATCCGATACCTAGGTATTCGGGTGTCAACATCCCCGGCGAGATTATATGAAGAGAACTATTGAGCGGCCCTCCGAAACCTGGAGCATAAGGTGGACACTTGGTCACGGCTCCCCATTTCACAGGCAGCTAGGATATCCCTTGCTAAAATGGTAATTTTACCTAAATTATTATATGTCTTTAACAATGTCCCGATATGGCCCCCTGCAAGCTTTTGGAGCAGATTGAAGACTATGATGAATAAATTGTTGTGGGCTGGAAAGCGCCCTCGCCTCACTTTAGCTGTTCTCTGCCGGCCAAGGTCTCGGGGCGGGGGCGTTGATGAACCTGTGTGATTACTGGACCCTTGCGGCGAGATCTGGTTGGGGCTCAGCCATACTGGGCTGGTCCCACATGGAAATTATGAGACAGTGCCACTGCACTGGTTTGAACGTACTATTGACGCCTCGTACCTGTTATTGTTGTACTTCTATGGTATCTGCCTTGCTTACGTGTCGTAATGGTCATATTGTTGTAAGTTTGTGACGATTGTAGGCCTTGGGGGAGGGGCGGGAGGGTGGGGGTCTAGGTGCTGTGTAATGGGGGTGAGATCCGTGTTATTTTTCACGTGTTTGGTTTTACATGTGTGGTATGTTGAGGAAATCATAATAAAAACAGTTAAAAAAAAATATATGTGATTTTTCTTGAACAGGGATCGATAATAAACCTTAATAAAGCTCTTGTTTAATTTGTCTACGGTATGGTGCGGAAGGGCAGGCAAAACTATAGACTACATTATGTTCCCTGTCATTTCACTTTCTATGTCAGGCTAACAAGCAAGACTCTAATCAGATTGTGCTCTCTACTTGGAGTCAAATGATTTTTCAGGGAGTAAAAAAGTAATTAGCTTTGCCAATAGGGATTCTTTCTGATTATTAAAAGATGTTCTTCCCCTTACAATTCCTGTTGAGATCAGGCATTGATATTATTAGAGTTCCTTCCTCTGCCATTGCTCTGCTGGTCAGTAATTCGAAAAAATATCAGTGGAGCTTTGTGGGTTGAAGCAACAAAATTTTCTTTGTTTCTCATTTTCGTTGGGCACATTTTCATTTTAGGGAGTAAAAATGGATGGTGTATATGGGCCTCATTACGGGTTTGGAGGCAGCCATGGAGATACTAGGTCCATGGCTGCCTCCAAACCAGGCTCCATTACCGGGTTCCTGCAATGGGGATTTACCGGGTCATTCCGACATAGGAGGACCTGGTAAGTCCTCCTTGCAGGAACCATTCCCCATTCCCATTTGAGCCGCCATAGGGCTCAATGGGAATGGGGAGGGAGGTAACAACGGGCAGATTACAAGTGTCCTGTTGTTACCGCCCTCTTCCCTTCGCGGGACCCGGAAAAGACGTCTGGTTTTACCAGACGTCTGATCCGGGTCCCGCAAAGGGAACCTCGTAATCGGTCCTGTACCGGCCCCCTTCATTCCGTCAGCGCCAGGGTCGTAATGAGGCCCTATGTCTCTTAGCTGTAAGGCTGGTGTTATCACTACCCAAAGGACAACGTAATGCGGATAGTAAGCAGAGGCACAGGAATATGTGATCATCCTATTCTGAGGTGCAGTTATTCTGATGCAATTATCATCCTTACACAAATTATTAGAAGCTTGTTTTCCTGGCCCTTGAATTACTTCATTAAAGTGGCACTTGAACTCCTATCAGCGTGTCTTTTGACACCTTGCTTTTAATTGCCATTAATCCATCTGCAAATGTTGTATTCTGTCTGAATTTCTTGACAGCCACATTAGTTTATGACAAGAGATATTTGTGTTTTGTAGTACACATGAGTAATTTTCCAGTGGCATAAAACGTTTGCAAGGTACTGTTGCAGATTTTGAAATCTTGGACTGGTTGAAGAGTTTTCTGTTTAATCACATATGACATATTCTATATTAGCCTATGTGTTTGGAAAACGTGTCGTAAGATTTGTCAAGAATTGTAGTGGCTGGGAAGCGGACATTCCTTTCCAAATTCTCTTCTGCGACGGTAGTTCACTAAATACGCATGCTCACGAAGTGGCTTACCTCGTTAGTCAGTTGTGCACATGGAAAATAATGTGCGCACAACAGCAAACAAGTTCTGCACATAGAGAAAAATAATTAGAGGGAACATTGATGGTGAGGCAGGGATAGACACGCCGGGAGGAAGGCATTTGATCTCATTATTCGCAGATTATATGCTTTTTTACCTGCAACACCCCGAGTTAAATTTGCAATACATTCTAGATGTGATGGGGCGATATGCTGCTTTGTCCGTCATAACAATTAACCCACAGAAGTCGAGTCTGTTTCCATTGGGGGATATGTTGGAAAGCCTGTGAGCATGCTGCCAATTAAATGGGAATTAGACACATTCCAGTACTTGGGGGTGGACGTTTATCAAGATCCTCAGACAGAGCACACACAGAACACAGTGAGAGCAATGAACGGAATTGAAAATTCCATGTCTTTCTGAGCTAAGTTTGCCGTTATCCATGATGGGACGGGCAGCGCTGCTGAAGAAGGTGATGCTCCTGAGGTGCAGGGTGGCACTTTGGTAGCTCCAGAACTTGTACGAACAAAGGGGTATAAAACTACCCAACTTTGAAGTACATTTTGTTGCTAGCCAGTTTGGGGTGGTCTCGATGGCTCATGTTGGCCACCATCCGTGTCAGATGATGTTCCTGTGGGTGAATGAAAGGCATGATGTTAGACACCTGCCTTTCTAACAATTGTACATTTACATGCAACATGGTGATCGTTCAATATTACAGTGTGGGGGCATGCAGTGCTGCATGGTATGTCTAACTCATGCATATGTTCTGTAGGCTCAGCCCCAGGCACTGTCCAGGCAGCACATGTGACACATGTGACACAGCTGTGCTGGGACTGCTGACATGTACACCCACATTTGGCTGTGGGTAGTGCCATGCTGGTCTGCCTGTGTGCAGGGTTTTGGGATGTGCTGCAGGGTTTGTTCGTGCGGTTTGTGCCTGGACTCGATGTATGACCTGGTTGCATGCCCAGGATGTGTGGGGTTTTCATGGTAGGGCTGTTAGGGTCACGTAAGGGACATGCACTCCCCATTCGGTGGGTGCCCATGCATACGTGCAGGTGAGGGCCTACCAGTGTTGTGCTGGCAGTGGCAGCACGGCAGACACACATGCAGTACTTGTGACCAGGATGCACAGTGTCTGTGTCCTGGATTCTGTATTTTTCTATTGTCAGTAAGTCTGCGTATGAGTGGTTCATCAGTGTTCTCAGGTTGGAGGGGGCATGGGAGTGCTGGCTCTGGTCGGGGTGATGTGGGCAGTGCTATGGCCATTTATGTGCAGTGATGGTACAGAGTGGGGGGGAGCAGGGCGGCCAGGTGTGAGCTTGATAATTGTGCAGTTTGGGTACTCACCAGCCTCAACAGGTTTCCCAGCTCCCGCCTCCGCTGCACCTACTCCCTCAATACCCTCAAAATACAGCACACTGTGGATAAAGGGCCATGTGAAGAGATGTGTTCCCGAGGAGCTCCAGATGATCCTGCACTTGATCCGCATCAAAAGTGCATACATGGAGGCCTACGATGGAAGAAAACGCACATGAATGCACATGAATATAGTGTGCGAGCCTGCAGAAGATCTGGAGCCCACAGACTGCACTAGCTCGGAGTTCTGCATGTAACGAGGATTGCGGTGTCCCAGGTTGGGAAGAAACTAAATGGCGGATGAGAAATAAAACAAAGGAACCGAACTGGAAGATTCGGCTCTGCGGCTACAGTGTATGCAAAACTGGAGCGCAGATGAAGGAGCGATATGAAGGTACACCGCTGTGGCCTTGAACGGTGATACAGGCTCAGTGGGACTTAATTGCTGTGAATGCGGTAGGTTGAGAGCGTTGCAGACAGAGAGTGCACGGAGCCCTGAATGCAGACGAATGACACTGTATGCTGATGGCCCTGCAGCCCGGAAATTGAGAGCACAACGGTGAACCGCAGGTGTAGGCGGAATGCGCATGAATGCTGCAGAGGAACGAACGGTGACTACACAGTTGCTGCAGCCAGGGATCGAGACATGCCGCAGGAGATACATTGTAGCAGGCAGATGTTTGTTGAATGAACGCGGAGCACGGCAAGGGCACCGGGGAGTTTCAGGAAGCAAGTCACAAGGATTGGGCAGAGAGAGACTCTGAGATTCAGACACTTGCTGATTACAGTAGTCAACAAGCTGGTGCAGAGGAGACCTTTCTGAGGAGGAACTATAACAAATGATTTGTGATGGCAGTATGGGCATCTGGGGGCAGATAAAGGATACAATAGAACACTGGCAGTGCACACGGGTGATCTGGGCGAATTGAGAGCAGGGCAGCCCACCATAAGAACTGCATTGGGTAACAAACGGCATACCATCACGTGGAGCACGTGTAAACTGCATCATATAGCACCCCAACTGGCCACTGCCTTTGAAGCCAGGGGCAGTGGGCCTGGTTGAAGTAGGGTGAGCTCAACGCCTGGTAGGGCCGGGCTGGAACAATACTTAATACCGGGTCACTTTGCAGCTCATCTCAAAGAGCTGGCGCTTGCACACGCAACACGGCAAGTGCCCAAATATTAGAGCCCAGGCCCCAGGTGGCATAAAGGACGCACCAAACACACGCCTGCCTACTGCCATTGCAATACAGTAAACGCCCTAGAGATATGAAGAGGGCACAGCAACGCTAGCGGGACTGCGGACAGAACAAGGCCGCAGAACATTGACACCACCAATCCTACGAGATATGTAGGGGCAAGACACAGTGGATGCGTAGATCAAGGTTGCCCCCTACCCATAATAGGAGCACCAACAGGCCAAAGCGCACGGATTCAAACAAATGTAACTAGCCCCGCTCAGGCACCTATCCAGTCATTGTGGGGCCCAAGTGGAGTGATAACATATCAGCTGAGCATAACCAGTCGTGGAGTTCCTGTCATGCCCCGCATTCCTGTTTCTGGACACTCGCAGGTGTTTACTTCCAGGTGGAAACTACCCTGGAGACTGTTTACAGCTCACGGAATCCGCCGCACTACAAGTTCCAGAATTCCATCTGCTTGCGGTCACGTGAAATGCCCGCAACGTGCCTCGCGTTCTGAAACAGACTCCAGTACTTAGTGTGGCGTGTCCCTGTAACGGGTGCTCCTAAAACTGACTATTCAGTTCGAGTACTCGACATTCTGTTACTCTGATTCCTGTTTTATTACTGACCCGGCTTTGTATCAAGGACTATTCTGAACGTCTTTTCCTTCGATTTCTGGCTCCTGACTCCCTCGGTTGTTTCCCCTGGTTAACGAACTCCTGGCTCCCATTTCGGATTTGTTCTCCGCCTGCTCCCGTATGTTATGGTATTTGGATTTATGCAAGAATAAAAGACCTCCAGTGCTACTCTCTGTTGAAAACTTCCACGCACGTTTTCTTTATCCCTAGTGTGCTATCATTCTTGCACGAGTTTCTTGCTTTCCTTCCCCTTCGCCTATTACACAGAACATATACAAACTCTTTACCACGGACAGATCCACGGCGCTGCCCGCCGCACAAGAAGACAACGCTCTACCTACTGAAGTGACCAAACGGACGCTCTCCTGTTTCTGTTGGTCACTCCCTGGATTGGTTACAAACACTTGGGGACTCTCTGCTGAATACACTTGGGGATTATTTTTAACACTACTAGTTGCGCCCTCGTGCCGTTCGGGTTAGGTGGACCATTGCACAGACTTCCTTCCACTGGAACTTCCATTTTCTATTATCAAGTCACCATCCTACTGCACTCTCTGAGGTTACGGGACTTCCTGTCTTGCTAAGCAGGTAAGAGGGGGCAAGTACGGGGGGAGGGAACAAGTGCTGTAATTTCGTACCTCTTTGGCTGCTATCATGAACTATCCTTTTCTTTGTTCCCTTAGCTCTGTTGTCGCTGCTCCTGCCTTTCCACTTAAGCCCCTGGCCTGTTTGCTGGTATACTTTCTACAGGCTGCGCTCTTGGGGGGAAAGTCTTGTGCAATCATAGCGTCCAAGATATCCCAGAACCATCTTGGTGATAATCCAGGACATCCCAGAGTGAAGGGGTTCCAAAAGCGATGTTGGCCTTGTATCCTTTATAAATCTGTATCCTTTTTCCGAATTGCGTAAAAGTTGTGACAGTTCCTGTGGCCTGTAACCGCCAACAATTGCAAGGTTGTGAGTTGCCACGGAAGCCCACATAGGTGACAAACAGCCCGCGGGACATGTAAAAAAGGGCACCTAAGGAGCAGTCGGAAGCAAAATGGCCAACAAGTCGGTCAAATGTAAGGTAAAACAATCTTCATTGGATATCTTTACTAAACCTAACCAGACTGGAGATGGGGCAAATCCACCGGAGCAGACTACGCCTGGGAAGGGTGGACCACCGAGAGGAGATCATCAGATCGTGGATGCTATTGCTGGGCTGAAAACTGCATGGGAATCCAAATTGGATGCTGCTATCGCAGAACTAAAAACCTCCCTTGAATCTAAGATTGACGCGGTCAGTGTGGACGTTAATCTTCTGAGACAAGATGTTAGAGCTATAGCGGAATGCACAGGAACATTGGAGAAAGAAGTAAAGACCAACACTGAGACCTGCACAGTGAACGCCAGGGAGATCCATTCTTTATAACAAAAGGTATACAACCTGGAAAACCGGGCAGAAGAAGCTGAGGGGCGAGCACGAACAAATAATATCCGCATCGTGGGACTCCCTGAAGGAGAAGAGAACCCCGACCCCACGGACTATATTGAAAATAAATTACAAGAAATAGGTGCGGGAGCCCTCTCCCAGGGGTTTGCGGTGGAAAGTGTGCACAGAGCCCAGACTAGGAGACCTCCATCTGGTGCCCCACCACGGCCGATCATAGCCAAAATATTGTGCTATAAAGACAGGGAGAAGATCCTTGAATACTTCCGGAAGGTTGGAACGATCAGCAGAGCGTCAGCGACAATCACAGCGTACCCGGACTATACGTTCCTGGTACAAAAGTAACGCCTACATTTTGTGGCAGTTAAGAAGAGGTTGCGAGAATCTGGCCTGAAGTACAGACTGCTTTATCCAGCGAAACTAAAGGTCCTATAGAGAGACAAAGCGCTTTTCTTTGAGACTCCAGAGGACGCTGTCACATGGATGGAAGGGATGAACTGCCCAGAAGGAACAGATGGCCGGATGACAGCGAAAACAGATAAGTGAACTGCAGTTTCCTCCATAATAAGCGGGACTGTTGGGTTGGGACTGAACATTATTCTCATGTGGGATCTATGAAGAAGTAATAGATATCACCAAATAAGCTTAGATGAAACAAGGAACACTGGAATAGCTTGGGAACCGCAATTGTTAGAGGACATCTAAACGTACAATAATATAGAAACACTGTGATTATATTATTGGAGCGCCAAAGAGCATGAATCTACCCCCCCATAGATAGTTTAGTTAGGATATTAGTAGCATAATCCGCCTGCTGCAACCTTTGCACCAACACCAGCCAGGCAGGGGCCGAGATGCGGGGAAGCCTGAGATCCAGGGATGGAGCTGGGCAACAGTTGGGAGGGGTTTGGGTTAAAGGGAGGGTAGATGTTGGAGGAGTTCAGTTAAGGGGGGTCGGGGAAGGGAGGGGGGAAACAATAGGGTGGAGGGTGGGGTGGGAGTTGGGGAGTTGGAGGAGAGGTATGTTGGGAGTAATGGGCAACAGTTGGGGTTGGGTAAAATGGGGGAGGGAAGGGAGACTGGGAGTTTGAAGAATTTGCTAGTGACAAGCTTACACGAACCCGCTACTGCTCATGGATCGGAAGACAAGGGAGTATAGAGCCGGGACTGCATATGGATGAGAGATAGGAGACCTTAAGATAGCAACCTGGAATGTCAGGGGGCTCAATAGTTATTTCAAGAGGAATACGATCATGATGTATCTAAGGAGGCAGAGAATAGACATCGCCCTATTACAAGAAACTCACCTCACGAAGGAAAAACAGGATGTGATAAGGAAGAAATGGAAGGGGACCACCATAGGGGCAGCGTATTCAGCATACGCCAGAGGGGTAATCACTTGGATAGCACCACATGTCCCCTTTCAGTTATTACAGTCTACCGTGGAGTCTGATGGGAGGATGGTGGTTATACAGGGATTAATAGAAAATAGAAAGCTGTGTATTATTAACACATATGCACCGAACCAAGATACTCACGGCCATGCTGGCAAATAGACTGAGACAGGTTATTCACAAACTCATACATCCTGACCAGACCGGATATGTCCCGCACAGAAGCATACCCGCCAAACTCCAGAAGGCTCCTCCATGTCATAGAGCAAACAGAAAGGGACTCGCACGAAGTTACAATTATCTTATTAGATGCGGTGAAGGCCTTTGATTCTGTCAAATGGGCTTTTTGAAAGAATGGATATGGCTGTCAAAACCAATGCTAAAGGGGGGCACGAGGATATTAGGATGGAAGATGTGGCGCAAGGCCTGCCAGGTCATGGAGAACCCGACCCTGTGTTCTTCACAGGTGCCGCTAGTTGCATTGAGCTGAGTGGACAAGCAACTGGGGAAGACAATTCGTAAGCATTGGGAACCGGTGGGCATTGCAATGCTGGGAGATGTATGGCAAGATGGGAAGATAATGGAATTTAATGTATTAGTAGAAGAAAGGGTCTATGCAGTATATTAGTTACACCGGATTGGTGTGTTGGTGCGGCTGGTGAAAGAGACATGGTCAGAAATAGTGCTGAAAGGTTTAGCCGACACATAGGAACAATTTATGATATCTCAGAGGGAGGGCACAAGGTCTCTCGAATCTATGAACTGCTAATGTCCAGGGTGGGAAAGGAGGTGACCCTGCTGAAACAGGATTGGGAAGAGGAAGCTGGGGAAACCCATGAATGATGGGTTGTGGGTGAGGGTTCAGAGGTACCACAAAAAAGTGTCCAGGAATGCGAGGCTGCAACAGATCCAGCTATATGTTACTCACAGAGCGTACATGACCCCCAAGAGGATTGCTCATTTCAAGAATGCAAAAATACAAACATGTCCCAAATGTGGGGAAGTGAACGCAGGGATGATGGATATGTTCTGGGCATGCCAGGAAATTGGAAAATTCTGGGAAGAAGCAGCCCACCACTTAACCAAAAAAGGGATCACACTAGATGTGAAATCTGTGTGGGAATGCATGGTAGGGGGGTTTCCTAGAAGGCGCAAACTGAAACACGTGAGTAAACTCAGAATTGCCATGGTTTGGAAAGCAAACAATAGACCAAAGGTAGATGTTTGGTGGCATGGTCTCCAGAAGTGTGCAGAAGCAGAAACGGGGGTATGGAATGAAGCGGCCAATAGAGGGGGGATGAAGAAGCGGAAACTCTGATGGCCTGGAGACACTTAGTGGCCACAATGTCTGGGTCCACCCAGGCCTGCCTAGGTGAACATGATTCCTCTGGAAATACAGAGGGGGAGGTACCCCTAGAGGAAACAATGGCAGATGGCGAAGTGGTGTAGGCTCGTGTTTGGGGGGGGAGGGTAATGGGGAGACAGTGGACACTTCACGATATTGTATATGATGCTTGTTGGGTTTGTTCTTTTTATTTGTTGATTGGTTGTTGTAAAGGTTAATAAAAATTGTTTTTAAAAAAACAGCTGATGGATTTGATAAATTTGCCATGGTAAACCGCAGGTAACTGCGTACCCGTGGGCGTGGTAACGGGCACCCGGAGCAACATTATCCCTACCCAGCCTTCCTCAGCTTATGACAGACTGCGGGCAGCGGAAACAACAAGGGCGGACCTACGATAGTGTGCAAGATCAACTGTGCTGGCATATATCCTAGGAGCCTCGGGCGAAGGCTCTGACACGAGACACCGCTTCCCTGCTGCGTTTGTAAAGCAGGATATATTTCAGTATTGGACAAGACGTGGCATGCGAGCGTCCCGTAGAGACCGCACAGGCAAGTCTGCCCACTTATAAACATTGTGGCGTCTGCTAACGGACATAGCAGTGGACGGGTCGGGAGGCATATGTGGCGTGGGTGAATACCCTTTTATCTTTGCATCTACTGCTGCGGTGCGCCCCGCCCCTGCATTAGGAGGTAACATTGATGCCGCCTGTATTATAATCCCAGCAATTAGCCCTGCAAATTAAGAAGATGGAAAGGGCTTTGTAAAAATGCTTTCCCGCACGTAACACAAAGTAAGAATAATATTTTCTAATTTCCACCCGCAATTTCATTACAATCACTCTGAGAGAGAGGGGTCATTACGCTCTCGCAGCCCAACTAACCTGTAACCGGTGAGACAAATACTGAGACACTCTGGCTGAGGATGAAGGAACACTACAGAGGGTTTACTTAGCCTTCTAAATGGACACAGAGTTTAGGAAGCTAGGCGGTGCTGGCATAAATAGAACAACATAGCCACGTAACCTGAAAGGACTAAATGTTTCTTAAACCACATGCTTAAGATACATTTCCGTTGGTCTTTTCACAACTGTCCTGACGCAAAGCCACAAGAACATCAGGTGCTCTTCAACTGAAGCCACGGCTGGTCGTTCAGTCATGTGCCGAGGGGGAAGAAAAGGGGTACTCAACAGCAACCCACAAAAGACACTTCAGCAAAAGAAAATCTGCTTCAGAGACATTGGGGGCAGCTGGTAGGGAGGTAGCATCCACAAGTATAGAAGTCCACCTCTCATTGTCCAAAGATACAAACAATCCAGAATCGGATATGGCTGCGGCTAAAGAAGATTTTGCGTCCAGCTTTCAGCCGTTCCAGGATACATTTTCTGCGTCTTCTCAACAGCAGTTTACTACATTTACGACGGAAATAAAGCAGTTACTTGTGGAATTCAGCAAATACATTGCAACTCTTGGAGAGCATGTAGAGGTTAACGAACAGACTATCAATCATATGTCTCAAGGAAGTAAACAAACATACATTGCACTAGAAGAGCTTGCCAGGGTGACTCGAAATCTAGAACTGCAATGTGAAGATTTAGAGAATAGGTCCCTTCGGTCAGACATCCGGGTGAGAAATCGCCCAGAATCAGTGTCGGAAGCGCAACTTAAAGATGCTCTGACACGTATATTTACAGATTTACTTCCAGGGGAAGCGTCCCCCGTAATATCTTTGGACCATTTACACCGAACAGGCCTGAAAAGGAACCGTGCTCGCCCACAAGATGTGTTGGCAGCTTGTTCCTCGTATCAACAAAAAGAACAAATTCCGAGGACAGAAAAGGCGAGAAATGCAGCCAGTGGTCAGAGCACTACGACACCATGGGATATAGTATAAATTGACTTTTCCCTTTGGTATCACCTTTCGGTTTGAAGGTACACAGCATAGGATCACATCCCGAGAAGCAGATCTTGAACTGCTACAAATCGAAGGTAAGGACGGGTGGGTACAAATGTATCCGACTGCGGACAATGGACACAACAATCTAAACCATGGGAGTGCTTTACAGTTTCGCAACGGGAGAAAACAGAAAATGCAGCAGAATGAGGACTGGAAGGCCCGTTTCAGGAGCCCAACGCCTAAACCCTTGGAATAAAGGGAGACACTTAGCAAAGAAGGCAGGCAGAAAGCAGGCTTATCTAACATCAATCAACAAGGAGGTGTTGTTACAGAACGTTTTGGAATCTATCTGTGCAGGTTCAGATGGGGGTTTCTAGGATACCCTGCACGTTGTCCTGGGGAAATTGTGGGTTCACAGCTGGAGCCAGATGTCCCGGAATATGTTAGAAACTGTGTCTCACACCAGGGGACTTTGTTCGGGGTTTGTTCAGGGCGATGTGGGGCCAAGGGAGTTTTATGGGGGTGGGTGTGTGTCATCCACAACAAATCAGTTACACAACCACGCACAATATTGCTTGACATCCCGACACACACTGCTAGACTCCCCGGGTCACAGTCTGCCTCCCAAGTCATCACTTCACCTATGGTGCGAGGGAGTCGTCACCACCGGCGAATTCGGGCCGTGCGCAGAGGCCGGCCCGGTTTGTTGCATCGTTTTCATTGGCAACTCCCGTGGAGACTGCGTTCGGGCTTGAGCACCCGATCACGGTTACTTCCTGGTTTCGCGACGGTTTCCCGATCACGTGTTCAAGTTTCCACTCACGTGACTGGGAGCCAACGCACGTAAAAGCCGGGAAGTTCGAGTTGCTCACCGCTTCACAGCTGTTTCACAACTCTGTTTGGCGCTTTCAGGATTTACGTTGTTTGCTTCATCGGATTTTGGACTCACGAACCACGGATTGGCTTTCTTGCTCCACGGATACTGTCACTCGGAACTCTGTACGGATTTTGATACTCTGGACTCTTTTGCTACGCTCAACTGATTGCTTTTGGATTTTCCCCTTCTGGCTTTTGATCTTCCGCCATAGACTTCGTGATCATCTTCAAGTTCCCTTCGGCTACGGAAGGGCTACAGGTATCAGCCGGTACCTACCATCTGGGACACGGCTATCCGGATCTTTGACGCTCCCTCGCATCTGACCCTAGGCACCCTAGCTCCATCCCGCTAGATTTAGGTAAGAAAGTTTTGCACACTCTTTTATATCAAAGTACTGTGTTTGCCTGTGCTAACCCTAACTTCCTTTTAACAGCCTCTGGGATCCTCGGCGTCATCAGATCCAGCGAATCATCAAACCACCTGTGGCCTCAAAGCTTGCACAGGGAGTTCCTTTACTCTCTCCCTGTGGGTGATTTGTGGACAGAGGCCCCTTTACTTTTCACTACGCGGCAAGTCACGACAGACTGTGAAGCCGTTGCGTTGTGATGAGTATGGAGCCTGCAGCTGAGGATCCCGTGGCTGCCTTGGTACAGGCACTCACATTGCTAAGGGCGGATATGGGTGCAGCCACTGCTGCGATACACCAGAGGCTAGATTTGATCCAAAGTACACAACACCCTCTGCCTGCAGATGCTGAGTTAGGAGAGGCCGCTGCCGCGGCACAAACCCCACCTGTTCAGCCTATTGTTCCTCAGTCTCCTATTGCCCCTACAACACCTCAGTTGCCAGTACTCATGCCCACGTCATTTCCCTTGGCTGCCCCAGAGAGGTTCCACGGTGACCCTAGAAAGTTTCGTACCTTTATAAACCAGTGCAAACTACACTTCCTTTGCAGACCTCAGGCATTCCCCGACGCCACCACCAAAGCGGCGTTCACTTTGTCTCATTTGGCCGGCACCGCGGCAGCATGGGCTAACCCTTTGTTGGAAAATGATAACCCTGTTCTATATGACTTTGAGCTGCTGATCACAGAAATATCTCGTGTGTTTGATACACGCCACAAGGCCCAGTCCCGGGACCTCGAGCTGAGAGATCTGACTCAAGGAAAGGGATCCCTCATAGAATACATTGCTCGTTTCAACCAGCTAACCGCTGAAACGTCATGGCCTGAACAAAAAAAGGCAGTTGTCTTCTATAGAGGGCTTAACAACACCATGGAAGACACTATGGCTGTCGTCCCTTCCTTGCCCACGACCCACACCGATTTAGTGGACTTCGCGTTACAAATCGATGCAAGGCGTTCCGAACGTCGGTTTGAAACAGGAGTCCCCAATACCATTTTGCCTTCCTCCTCCTCTGATACAGGCGTCGAGCCCATGCAGATAGGTGGTATTCGCAGCCCTATCACACAAGTAGAGAGAGACCGCAGAAGAACGGACCATGCTTGTTTCTATTGCGGCCTGAATGGCCATTTTGTAAAGTCATGTCCTAGATGCCCTAAGCTCAAGAATCCGGTTTTTCGGAATGTTCGACCCTAGATCCGGGGGCCGGCTCGAGGAATACTTCCATTTCCCCGGACAGGTACCCCAACTTTGGCAGGATTAGGCCAGTGTTAGTGCAAGCCACGATAAAACCAACACCCGATATTGTTCACAATGTCTCGATTTACTTAGACTCAGGCGCCACGGGCAACTATATTGACATTAAACTGGCTGGGTCCTTAAATTTACCTCTGATTACCAAGGAACGTCCAGAGCCAGTACAGGCGGTGGATGGCACAGCACTGATTTCAGGCCCAATCAAGCAACAGACTGCCCCGGTCACCCTAACTATCCAGAACACGCATCAGGAAGTTATCTCATTCGACCTGATTACAATGCCACAGTTCGGGATCATATTGGGTCTCCCTTGGTTGCATCAACACAACCCTTTGATTGATTGGAAGTCTGGGCAGGTTCATTTCGAATCCGTAACGTGTCAGAACTTTTGTCTCACCGCACCTGACGACACTGAATCACCCCCACGAGCCCTAGGGGCCATAGCGCAACTCACATTACACGAAAACGCTCCTATGGCCATGAAGCCTCATGTGGTGGGGGCTGTTGCCACTGGTTTTCCTACAGAATACGGGGATTTCCATGAGGTCTTTGATAAGGGTTCCTCGGAGGTACTCCCGCCACACCGTTCCTACGACTGCCCCATCAATTTGATTCCTGACTCTGTGATTCCCTCAGGTCGCATCTATTCCTTGTCTCCCTCGGAAGAACAAGCATTAAAGGAGTACATACAGGTAGCCTTGAAAGTCGGTCATATACGTCCCTCCACCTCACCGGCGGCTAGCCCCATCTTCTTTGTCCCCAAAAAAGAGGGCGATCTGCGT
This sequence comes from Ambystoma mexicanum, assembly GCF_040938575.1. Taxonomy (NCBI): domain Eukaryota; kingdom Metazoa; phylum Chordata; class Amphibia; order Caudata; family Ambystomatidae; genus Ambystoma; species Ambystoma mexicanum. The sequence goes on along the minus strand of NC_090931.1, from coordinate 197,890,028 downwards.
CCTTGTGTGGACTACCGCCGACTAAATTCTATTACCATCAAGAATCGATACCCGATTCCTTTGATTACCCCATTATTGGACAGGTTAAGCCATGCCACCATCTTCACAAAACTTGACCTCCGCGGGGCCTATAACCTGGTCAGAATCCGTTCCGGAGAAGAGTGGAAAACGGCCTTCTGCACTCGCTACGGATTGTTTGAATATGTGGTCATGCCCTTCGGGCTTTGTAACGCCCCTGCTACCTTCCAACGTTTCATGAATGAGATCTTTCACGATTTGTTGGATGTGTGTGTAGCAGTATAACTGGATGACATCTTGATATACTCACAGAACATGAAGGACCACATATCACATGTCCGCGAAGTACTGTCCCGTCTCCGCCAACACTCACTCCATGCCAAACCTGAGAAATGTCATTTCCACACTGAAAGTGTGGAATTTCTGGGTTTCCATACCACCCCTGGGGGTCTGGCAATGAACCAGTCCAAGGTCTGTGCGGTTTTGGACTGGCCGAAGCCCTGTAACATTAAGGCCCTACAATCATTCCTTGGGTTCTCGAATTTCTACAGGCGTTTCATCCAGGATTTCTCATCCCTTGTAGCCCCACTTACTGCCCTGACCAGTCCCAAGTCACCTTTTGTCTGGTTGGATAAACACCAAGCTGCTTTTGACGCCCTGCAATTAGCGTTTACCACGGCCCCCGTCCTGAAGCACCCGGACCCAGAACTCCCGTTCATCGTGGAGGCTGATGCTTCCTCCTTCGCCCTTGGTGCGGTCTTGTCCCAACTCTGTCCTTCTTCGGGTCAGTTACAACCGGTGGCGTTTCATTCTCGGAAGTTCTCTGCTACGGAGTTGCACTACACCGTCACGGAGAAGGAGCTGTTGGCCATCAAGGATGCCTTCCAGGTTTGGCGGCATCATCTGTTGGGGGCAAGGCACGCTGTCACTGTGTTCAGCGACCACCGTAACCTCCAGGATTTGGCTTCACTAAAGTGTATTAACAGTCAGCAGGTGCGCTGGCACTTGTTCTTCGCGGCCTTTGACTTTCAGATCAAACATAGGTCCGGTTTGTCCCATGGGAAGGCGGACGCATTGTCTCGCTCTCCGGGTGGGGTATCCTTGCCTGTTTTCCCGGAAAAACTGTTAGATCAGCATGTCATTTGTATTTGCACTCCTTCTCTGCCTTTGTTGGATTCCATTCGCAAATGGGTTTCACTACATCCTGATCAGGTTACCGAGTGGGATCCGGTGTTTCTTGACGGGCTATCGTATATCCAAAACAGATTGTGGTTACCAACGACCGACGCTCGCAATCTTGCTTTGGTATGGTCCCATGATAGCGCCATCAATGGCCATCCTGGACAAAAACGCACGTTGGACCTCCTCAGACGTTGGTGTTGGTGGCCCTCCATGAAACATGACGTAGAAGGATACGTTAACACCTGTGCAATATGCGCCCAGTGTAAGCACCGCAGAGGGCGTCCGGTGTGGCTCTTGCTTCCTTTACCCATACCCCCGAGGCCCTGGCACACGGTATCCATGGATTTCGTAACAGACCTACCCCGAACCAAGGGATTCGATACCATTTGGGTGGTAGTCGACTCCTTTTCCAAAATGGCTCGTTTCATTCCCTGTTCCGGAATCCCTTCAGCCCCGGCCTTGGCCGATCTTTTCTTCAAATCTGTCTTTTGTCTCTTTGGGTTACCCACAGTTATCATCTCAGATAGGGGTCCCCAGTTCACTTCCCGTTTCTGGCGAGCACTCACGATCCTTCTAGATATCGATTCCCATTTCTCTTCCGCATATCATCCGGAGACGGACGGCCAGACTGAGAGGGTGAACTAAGCCATGGAGCAGTATTTGCATTGTTTAGTGTTGCAACACCAGCAGTCCTGGCTGGGTTTGCTACACCTCACTGAGTTCTCCTACAACAATGCCACGCATTCCTCCACTGGCTCTTCTCCCTTTTATGTTTTGTATGGTCAACACCCTCGCACCTTGCCTATCCCAGACCTTGCACCTTCTGATAATCCTGCTGCTGCTGCCTGTGCCCGCGACTTATCGGCCGTTCAGGCTCGAAACCTTACTCACCTTCGGGAGGCCCAGGAGTCTACGAAGGCTGCAGCGGATCGGAAGAGGACAGTGGCACCTTCCTATGTTGTGGGAGACAGGGTTTGGCTCTCTTCTCGCCATCTCAGGCTTCCTGGTTGTCGCAAATTACTCCCTCGTTTTGTGGGCCCTTATAGGATTTCCGCTGTAATCAACTCTGTGGCCTATCGCCTCTCGGTCCCTGCCTCCTGGCGCATACACCCTATTTTCCATACCTCTTTGTTGAAACCTTGCCCGGCTCCTACCCGTCTCCGGTCTACGCCTGGTCCTGTTTCAGTGGGTGACTCGATGGAATATGAGGTCTCGGGTATATTGGGTTCCCGTATGGTTCGGGGTGGTCTCCAGTACCTTGTGGATTGGGCGGGTTTTGGCCCCGAGGAGCGTTGTTGGGTCCCCGCGTGTGATGTTCATGCCCCAAGGCTTGTTTCACGTTTTCACCGGGATCATCCTTCCTGCTCACGTGGTCGTGGGCCATTGAGGGGGGGCTCTGTCATGCACAACAAATCAGTTACACAACCACGCACAATATTGCTTGACACCCCGACACACACTGCTAGACTCCCCGGGTCACAGTCTGCCTCCCAAGTCATCACTTCACCTATGGTGCGAGGGAGTCGTCATCACCGGCGAATTCGGGACGTGCGCAGAGGCCGGCCTGGTTTGTTGCATCGTTTTCTTTGGCAACTCCCGTGGAGACTGAGTTCGGGCTTGAGCACCCGATCACGGCTACTTCCTGGTTTCGCGACGGTTTCCCGATCACGTGTTCAAGTTTCCACTCACGTGACTGGGAGCCGACGCACATAAAAGCCGGGAAGTTCGAGTTGCTCACCGCTTCACAGCTGTTTCACAACTCTGTTTGGCGCTTTCAGGATTTACGTTGTTTGCTTCATCGGATTTTGGACTCAGGCTCACGAACCACGGATTGGCTTTCTTGCTCCACGGATACTGTCACTCGGAACTCTGTACGGATTTTGATACTCTGGACTCTTTTGCTACGCTCAACAGATTGCTTTTGGACTTTCCCCTTCTGGCTTTTGATCTTCCGACCATAGGCTTCATGATCATCTTCAAGTTCCCTTCGGCTACGGAAGGGCTACAGGTATCAGCCGGTACCTACCATCTGGGACACGGCTGTCTGGATCTTAGACGCTCCCTCGCATCTGACCCTAGGCACCCTAGCTCCATCCCGCTAGATTTAGGTAAGAAAGTTTTGCACACTCTTTTATATCAAAGTACTGTGTTTGCCTGTGCTAACCCTAACTTCCTTTTAACAGCCTCTGGGATCCTCGGCGTCATCAGATCCAGCGAATCATCAAACCACCTGTGGCCTCAAAGCTCGCACAGGGAGTTCCTTTACTCTCTCCCTGTGGGTGATTTGTGGACAGAGGCCCCTTTACTCTTCACTACGCGGCAAGTCACGACAGTGTGGCTGTAAGGGAGGGGTGGCAGGGGTGGAAATACTTGGTATACTTGGACAAGATTAGCAAATATGCTGGAACATAAAGCGCATAAGGAAATGACAAAGACTTTAGTAGAGTGGGACAGTTTAAATGTTTAACTCTAAATATCAGAGGCTTGAACACACCAGCGAAGCGCAGGAAACTGGATGATCTGTTCGGGCATCACCAACCAGATTTGGTGGCACTCCAAGAGACGTGTAGAGGAGGTGTCAAGTACCCCCACCAAAAGCTTCGCCCCCATGTTGCCTGTATGCTGCCAACCGGAAATTGTGACACGTGCAGTACTAGTGAGAATGCATGTACCGCAGAGAATCCTGGAAACAAGGTATCCATTAAGAAAACCCTATATGCATTCACAAAGCTATGATGGTCTTCTGGACAAAGTCCTGCAGGAAGTATGAAAACAAGTGAAAAAGAAGACTGGTGATGTCATGCCGAGCAGAGCTGACGCACCCAGAAAAGATGCATGAGGTAAAAGAACATAGACATTCTATAAAATTTGAAGAAAAGGTGGTACATAGTGAATAGTTGTAGTGATGTGCCAATGTATAATACATAGGAATGTATAGAAACTGGATATTCCACGATACATTTTAAGCAAGGCTTGAAACCCTGTGATTAAAAGGGATTTTTCAGTGTGGCGCAGTTGGAAAATATATAAAGGTGATGGACAAATACAAGAAAGGCTTGGCTGGCCCAACACCAAGAAGTCGAGGTCGCTGTGAGCCTGGTTGTCCATCCAGTAGTTACATTAACTTGAGAAAGAAACAAACTTCTGTTTGAGGTGAACGGGAAAATCACTGAAGGCATTAAGAGTTCATCATTTAATAGAATTAAATGCTGCAAAGAGCTTGAAAAGGTGGTCTCCAAGTCACATGGTCAGGTCAAAATAGACATTGGATCGAGCTACACTGAAACCAAGAAGCTACTCGCTTTATTTCTCAGGCACAGAGAGCTTCTGCAAGGCCAAGTTCAAAGCCTTAATTGACTGGCAGACTGCAAGAGTGATGATAGATATTGGGCTAATTGGGTGGGGAGGCATGATCACGCCGACCCTCCTTGCACCTGGTATGGTAGCCTGCGTGCTGCTAGCGTGTGGAATATTCCAGAAGAGTACAAGAGGGCCATGTATCAAAGAGCCCTATAGTTTGTATAACCAAGGAAGTATCGAATATTAGAGTGACACGGACGATGACCTGCACTTGGGATGGGCTTAGTTGCCCACCTACAGTAGAAACCCAATCACAACCCCCATTAGTATGGAACGTATATTTAGATTTCCCTGTAAACCTATCACATCCCGAAGTAGGTTTTTGTAGTTTGCCACGTAGTGTGATGTCCTTTATGATGAGGTTTGACTATAAAAGTTGTGTTTTTTATAATATGCGCTGAGAGAAATCGAGCAAATGTCATTTGATGTCCGTTGTAACTCCCTGTTTTAGACAATTACAAATAAAACAGACCAAGTTATGCCAACTTCCTGAGTTGGTTTTGATTTATTGATGTTTGAGTACATTCTGCATCCCCATCTATCTCTCAGTATTGCTACCTCGACTTCAAGGGCCCTAGGTCTATGGGTTCACGTGCAAGTAGAGAGAGGATGGTTCGGAATCCGTCGACCCAGTAGGCTTTTAAGGGTCTCGGAAATGTTGGGTGTCCTCTGCCATTTAGTTGGAGGACTGTGAGGCCCCCTGTGGATAGCGGCCACAGATAAATCTTGCAAGACAAACAAAGCAGGTGGGACGGGTCCCTCTTTCACAGAATTCCACTCCCAGTTTCTACAGGCAGCTGAGCAGACTGAAGGCTAAGGTGGCCAGTTGAGGAGGAGACAATCCCGAGGGGCAGGAGCTGACAAGCAAATGGTGAGTAGATTGAGAGAGGTGGCAAAAATAATTCTGTGTTAAATGGGGAAAGAGGTAATAGGGAGAAAGTAACAGACAGTTGGTGGGGTGTTTGAGGTAATGACGAAGAACGTCAGGTGAAGATACATGGACGAGGAGCGATCCATAAAATAAGCCCAGAATCCCACATCCAGCGACGTCTAGAAGGAGTTATTTTAGAATCCAAGTGGATATTTAAACTACAAACAGATAGATCTGTTAAAAAAGAGACAACTCACGCTCCGATCAGAGTCATTTTAGGGGTGAGTGTAGCCACGAGGAGCGTTGGCAGAAGTATATGTGGGCTGGCCAGTTTGTTTGTCTGTATATTGTATGTATTATATGTGTTAAGGATATGATATAAATGTCGAAGAGCGACAACCAATAGATTGTGTTAAAAAGCTTGAGAATAGATTATTTATTTATTTAGTTGTCAAAAGTGTTGACTGAACAGGTAGGCTGAAGTAAAGTGAGACACAAAGGTTTGGAACTGTGATGATCGGTGCACGCTCATATCGTGTTATTTTTCTGAAAAGTATTTTCTGTGTAAAATGACGGTAAGTATTGACAGTCAACTGTGACTAGTCATGATGAAGGATGTTACTCCGCTCATGCAACTGTGCAAACAGCTGCAAAAACACACACTCAAGATTAAGCAATACAGTTAGTTGGGTTAAGGGCACAGCAGATAAAATGTTCATGCCATGGCCACAAGGGGGATCACTGTCCAAAGCAGTTTTGCAACACTTGACCACATACCTGCACACATCGTACACGGGAAAGAAGTTAGAAAAAAGATTAGCCATCTTAGAGCTTTGGAAAATGTACCAGGAGGAACGGGAAGACCCACCTCCTGAAGACTGGATGCTTAACCTATGTAAAGAGGGGTGTGTTTAGCCTTTTGCTCCCCCTACTGCACCTGAAGTAAATGGCAATAGTATGAAAGACGAGGGAGTGTATCCAATGAGGGAGCTTAAAGTAGCGGCAGGATACAGAAATCCGGCGATGAGCCGCCTGCATATGTGTCACAAGTCTCTCCCCCTCTCACCTGTTTCTCCTTGCTTGCGACTTTCTTGGATGCTTTCTTTTGCACTGTCCTGGATTTGTAAAGGCCTGTGTGCAGGTCTTCGGATTCCAGCGTGAGGATTCAATCCTGCGCCAAGCAGCATTCAGATTTCCAGGACCGGGAACCAGGAAAAAATTGTATCCGAACTCGGGAACACGGAACGCCGTGAGCTGAGCACAGAAGAAGATCCAGGAAATAGGCATGGTAGGGTAAGTTCAAGGAAGGGAATTAGAAAAGGAAAAGGATTCAAGGATTCGGGAAACAGGACTCGGAAGAAAACCCAGCACAAACTCCGGCAACAAACGTCTGAGTACGCTGAGCGGTAGCATTGAGACGCGCTGAGCCGCGGGGGCGTGACTGTTTTGTAGGACGTTGAACGTAGCGCGTAAAGGCTGGTAAACTGCGTTCTGCACCAGACGGCCATGTTGGAAGGATCACGGAATTCAGTCCTCTACGAGTCAGGGACCACGATGTCCAGAATGGACGCAATAGGTGGTTCATGACAGTATGCCTCCTCTGGAGCCCAGCACCTCCGGGTTTGCCTGGGTGGATGAGATGAAATCTTTGTATTAGCCAAGGGGCATTCATGTTTGAGACGGGTTCCCGAGTGCGCTCACTAGGAGGATATCCTTTCCACTCGACCAAATACTGCAGTTGCCCACGACGGTACCTAGAGTCACAAATTCTAGAGACCTCATATTCGAGTTGGTTATCGACAATCACTGGGGTAGATCTTGGAGCAGTTCGAGAGGGCTGTACATATGGTTTTAACAAAGAAGTGTGGAAGACTGGATGAATCTTTTTCCATGATTCTGGTAGATGGAGTCGAAAGGCCACTGGATTGACAATTTCCTTTATAGAAAAAGGTCCAAAGTACCTGGGAGCCAATTTATTTGGTTGTAGGTGACGAGGAAGGAGTTTTGAGGATAACCAGACCTTATCGCCTATTGAATAGGAAGGACCAGGCCTTCTTTTGGAGTCTGCATATTGTTTAACGTTTCTTCAGGCCTTTTCAAGGTGTTCCTTTGCCTCTTTGTGTACAGTGATCAGTGTTTCAATCCAGGAATCAACTGTAGGAACTGGGGTAGGATGTGGGAGAACGGAGGGCTGAAGGATGAAATCCTGGCTACAAAAGAAGGGACTGGTCTTGATAGCAGAATGATCTGAATTGTTGTAAGCTAATTCGGCCACAGGGATCAAGAGTGACCAATCTTCCTGAACCTTTGTGGTGAAGCAGCGAAGATACTGTTCCAGGGTTTGGTTTACTCGTTCAGTAGCTCCATTGGTCTGTGAATGATAGCCCGAAGACAAGGCACGTTGAATCCCCAATATCCAACATAACTGTTTCCAAAACTGGGATATGTACTGGGGTCCTCTGTCAGAAATGATTTTGGAAGGTAGTCCATGAAGCCGGAATATAAGTTCTAAAAATACCCCAGCAAGTTCAGATGAGGATGGTAGTTTGTATAGAGGTGTAAAATGAGCCATGTGTGTGAACAAATCAATGGTAACCATTATAGTTGTGTAGCTTCTGGAAGAAGGTAGTTCCACGATAAAATCCGTAGCAATGATTTCCCAGGGTCTCGTTGGTAGTGCTGGTTGGTGTAGGAGACCTGCTGTTTTTTTTATTGTCATGTTTGTTTTGATTACAGACTGCACAAGTCTGGACATAGGTCTTTATGTCATCCTTCATCCTTGGCCACCAGAATTGTCTTTCTACGAGACGGAAGGTATTGGTGATGCCACGGTGTCCTGAATGGAGAGTATCATGGCATAAGTTTGTGATTCTTTGTTGCAGCCCAGGAGTCGGAATAAGCAGCCCAGTATCCTTGAATAGGTATCCGTCCTTTGTTTTAAGATTCTACCGATTGTCTCTCTGGAACTCCTTCCAGAGTTCGGAGGACTGAGTTTGGGCACGAATATCCTCCAGGAGAGTAACTGCTTGAGCAACGAATATTGTGTTGGGAAACGTCTTAGGAAAGGTTCGGTCCTCAAGGGGTTCATAATCAGGACGCCTGGATAAGGCATCGGCTATGATGTTATGTGTTCTGGGAAAGTGATGGATTTGAAATTGGTATTGGGCAAAAAAGAAGGCACAACGGGCTTGACGCCTGTTTCTGCACTCCAGGGATTGTAGGACTTAAAGATTCCGATGGTCCGTACGGACTTGTACCAGGTGTTTGGCTCCAAGAAGGAGATGACGCCAATCAGTGAAGGCTTGACGAATGGCTAACAATTCCTTCTCCAGGACGGAATAGTGGGTTTCACTGGGAGTCAAGGTACGGGATAGATAGGCAATGGGGTGTTCTAACTTGTCATCAAGTTCCTGTTTCAGGACTGCTCCGATGGCGTAATTGGATGCATCAGTCTCAACAAGGAAGGGACGGTTAGTGTCGGGTTGAGCTAGGATGGGTGCTTGTGTAAACTCCGATTCCAGTTGTTGAAACGCTGAGTCTTGAGCTGAAGTCCAGTGAAAGGGGGTATCTTTCTTTAATAGTGTGACAATGGGGTGCACAATCTCAGAGAATGCGGGTATGAATTTCCTGTAGAAGTCAGCCAGCCCCAAGAAGGTTTGAATTTGTTTTACAGTGGTTGGAACAGGCTATGATAAAATGGAGTCAACCTTGGAAGAATCCATTCCAATCCCCTTTGGGCTAAGGACAAACCCGAGATAATGAACAGTTGATACATGGAAAAGACATTTCTCAGGTTTGGCCAGGAGCTTATGTTATTGTAAGCGTTGTAAAACCGCCTTGACATGCTCTTCATGTTTTCGATGGTCCTTGGAGTAAATCAGTATGTTGCCTAGATATACAATGACGAAGAGGAACAACATGTCAGAAAAGACTCTATCCATAAAGTGTTGGCAAATTGCAGGGGCATTTGCAAGTCCGAAGGGCATGACCAAGTATTCGAAATGGCCAAAGGGTGTTCTAAAGGCTGTCTTCCATTCATCACCTTCTTATATACAAATAAGATGGTAGGCACCCCTGAGATCTAGTTTTGTGAAGATGACTGCACCTCTCACTGCTTCCAGGATGTCGAGTTGAGAGGCAATGGATAACGGTCCTTGAGAGTGCATTGATTAAGACCACGATAATCCAAACATGGCCTAAATTCCTTGGAATCCTTCTTAGGAATGAAGAAGAGGGAAGCTCCCGCTGGGGACTTGGATGGTGGAATAGTTCCATTTTCCAAATTGGTGTCTAGGTATTCCCAGAGGGCCCTTTTTTCAGGTTTGGATAGAATAAACATTCTTCCAAAGGGTATCACTGCTGATGGCTCATTGTCAATGGCACAATCCTCAGGTCTGTGTGGTTGTAGAGCTTGAACAATAGCAGTTGAAAACACATCTGAGTATGCCTGGTAGGCCTGGGGAATCTGGATGATGTTAGAGACCGTAACTGGTAATTGTTGGGTTTCTGGGGAGTCATCGAAGGAATTTGGTAAGGTGGTAAGTGACAAACAATGAGACATACAGTGTTCTGAACCAGGAAACAAGGAGCCTGCTGCTCAATTGATATAGGGGTTGTGCTTCTGTAAGCAGGGCATGCCTAGAACCATAGGGTAATGGGCAGATCTTATGATATCAAATTTAATCCTTTCTTGGTGGTGGTTTATTGAAAGAAGAATCTCTTTGGTTTGAAGGGTTATGGGTCCTGAAGATAAGGGTCTACCATCAATGGCTTCCACTGGTTGCATAGTCTCTCGTGTTTTGTGGGGAATATTATGACTAGTGACCCAATCATGATCTATGAATATGCCCATGGCTCCGCAGTCCTCTAACGCCAGGATGAGGTAGGATTCTTTCTTAGAAGGCAATAGGAATGCCTGTAGAATCACAAGATTGTTTGATCCAGGAGAGTTCAAGGATGGAATTGATGAGGAGCAGACTTCTTTCTCCCGAAACTGTGCCCCACTTAGGATCGGGAGCTGGTGTTTCCCGAACGCCGAGGTGGAGCGATAGGGCACTCTCTCACAAGGTGTTTATCAGAGGCACAGTACATGCACAGTCCAGTATGAATCCGACGCATCCTTTCTTGTGGGGTAATGGGTCCACGAAAGGCCCCTAGTTGCATGGGTTCAGAGTCTGAGGTTGGAGATGTAACGGGTTCTGGTTTGTATGGGTGGTCTGTGGCAGCCTTTTGGGGTGTTGACTTAGGCTTTCTTTTCTCTGCCTTTCTTTCCTGGATCCGAAAATCGATTTGTAGGGAGAGGTCCATGAGGGCTTGGAAGGAGCTTGGGCGAGCTACCCTGGCTAACTCGTCCTTTATTTCTTCATTAAGGCCCCTTCGAAAGAGGGTGAAACTGGCTTCTTGGGACCAATCAGCTCTTTTAATAGTTGTTTAAAGCGGGTCACATAAGTAAGCATATCCTGAGACCCTTGTTGAAATTCAAGTAGTCTTTCTTGAGCGCTGTAAACTAGCTCTGGGTGATCAAACATGGTGTCACTAGGGTTGGTAATATCCTCTTCTTCACAAGAGGACTCTGTTTCACCACCCTCCCCCAACTCCTCACCTTCGTCCTTCTTCTTGGTTTTCCTTTTCTCGTGGCTGTGGGTCTCTCCTTTTTTTTGTGGAGGTAGGGACATCCACGGAACGATGCCACTGTGCCGTCGTAAAAGGTGTGACGGGGTAAACCCTCCGTGAATGTCACGCTAGCGGAAAAAGCCAAAGGCACAAAAAAACCCTTGAGAGACTTCCTCCCAGAGAATGTGGGACAGGCTCGAGTGGGCTGGAACTTGGAGCAGATGGAAGACTGTGAGAAAATCCGCAAAGTAGGCTGAAGTAGATTCAATGGCGGCTGCAGAGCTTCAGACGTGTGGCCGAGACAATCCAAATATAACAGGCAGAGGTCCGGTACACAGATGACAGGAAGGTATAACAGGGCTTGGCAAAGGCAATCTGTTAAGCAGGCTGAGGTCTGCTACACAGCTGACAGGAAGGTATACAGGGCTTGGCAAAGGCAATCCGTAAGCAGGCTGAGGTCTGGTACACAGCTGACAGGAAGGTATACAGGGCTTGGCAAAGGCAATCCGTAAGGTAGGCTGAGGTCCGGTACACGGCTGACAGGATAGAGCTAGAGCGGAACAGAGGATGCGAAAGGCAGGCAGAGGACTGGAAAACTGGCATGGAAGAAAGGGAAGAAGGAACAGGGAAAAGAAAGGGGGACAAGAGGGAGAGAGGGAGAGAAACAGAAGGAGGAGCGAGCGGGCGAAGCAGAAAGGAGTCTCAATCGGTCACAAGTCTCGCCCCTTCTCACCTGTTTCTCCTTGCTTGCGACTTTCTTGGAGAACGAGAAGGGCTCCAACCACAGGTAAACTTCAAGACACTGTCCTAATGTTGGGGTGTCTGCATGATTCTGTTGTGAGAACCTCAAGGTAATGCTCCTAGTAGTAAGCCAAGTATCCTTTACATGCATTTTCAGGTCATCAAATGTGAAAGAAGGGCTGTGTGCAGGTCTTCAGATTCCAGCGTGAGGATGCAATCCTGCGCCAAACAGCGTTCAGATTTCCAGATCCAGGAAGCAATTGTATCCGAACTTGGGGGCACGGAACGCCGTGACCCGAGCACAGAAGAAGATGCAGGAATAGGCACGGTAGGGTAAGTTCAAGGAAGGGAATTAGAAAAGGAAAAGGATTCAAGGATTCGGGAAACAGGACTCGGAAGAAAACCCAGAGCGAACTCCAGCAACACATGTCTGAGTACGCTGAGCGGTAGCGTTGAGACGCGCAGAGCCACGGAGGCGTGACTGTTTTGTAGGAAGTTGAACGTAGCGCATAAAGGCTGGTAAGCTGCGTTCCGCACCAGACGGCCATGTTGGAAGGATCACGGAATTCAGTCCTCTGCGAGTCAGGGACCACGATGTCCAGAATGGACGCAATCGGCAGTTCATGACAATATGGTAGTGACGAAGAAGAGGAAGAACAGAAATGAAGAGACAAAAGAGCGCAAAGACACAGAGATGACGAGGTGCATAGGACAAATGAATGAAGGGAAGCGAAAAGGTAGGAAGAGGAAGGGATTAGGGAAGAAGCAAAAGAAACAAAGAGAATTTGATGAGGAAATGGAACGAAAGAGAAGACAGAGGGCATGCGACATTGTTCGCATTGAAAGAGAGCTAATGGAACCAAATCCAGTAGTAGCATGGGAGGACATAGAGGAGTTCCTCCTGTCACAAAAATCTATGCCAGGACCCTCTAGAGGAAATCTAGAGGAGAATTCTGAGAGAGGAGATATTGGAGACAGAATAGAAAAAGCCTACCAAGAGATGAGGGGAAAGGGTGAATCGAGAAATAGAGGAAAATATGATCGATCTGAAACTGCCCAATTGTGAGGCAAGGAAGGAGGCCTGTTCAGCCTTGATCATAGAGCCCTGTCTTTGGACAGGCTTGCACTAAATAGACATGAGAAGGAGGATAGTCATACGAGTTGGGGACAAGATATATCAGACGAAGAAAGGGAAACCTTCCATGGGGAGGAGGGTAGTGTGTGTGGTCCTGAGGGGTGTTTTCAGACAGACAAGGAATTGAGGTGGTCAGATTTGGACCTACCTAAAGAAAGAACGCCAGAGCCTAAGGCACAGTCAGAGTGACCTAAAAGGTGACCTCTTAGTGAGAGGGGGATTCGCCACCTTATGTGAGCAGACTGAGCTCATTACCAGGAAGAAGGCGATCAGGAACCATTGTCCCTGGTATGAACAGGCAGATGATGGGAGTCAATTGTGATATTGGGATTTTGTAGTTTCTCTTGCTAGAAAAAGGAGGGGCCAGACCGCAGTATATTCTGTGGCCCCAGATAGATAAGGATCATTTAAGGTGTAAGCTCTCGAGTTTGACTTTGGGCGCCGGGCAATGGATCTATGAATTGGAAAAAATGACAGGAGGAAACACGTGAGCTATATGGGACATTAAGGGTTTTCTAGCCGCTATCTTTGGGGAAAGGGCTGACGACATTTGGACGAGAGCAGGATATGCAAGTGTCACAGCACAAAACACAGAGCACCACGTAGCGCCGTTTAATAATTGTAGAGCGGCAGTCTGGAAAGCCCTTAGAATACAATATCCTGAAACGTCGGATATGGGCACTATATTGGCACAAAAGATGCATGAAGGTGAAGATCTGCTTGCTTATATACAGAATTTTAAAGAGCAGTAGTCTTTGGAAACTCGAGAGCTGTGGGGGAAATCTATACCGGCATTCTATCATATATTATGTCAGGGGTTGCCAGACCAGGTACAGAGACAGCTGAAGAAGCTTGTTGGTATGGAGGCAAAGCCATGGCCAGAAATACAGCTGACCATCGCGCACCATTGCCGATTGTTACAAGAAAAGAATCAAAGGAGAGAAGATGCTAGGAAAATCGAAAAAGCTAAGTTAGTTGTCATGCCCTTAGGTAGGTGGCGAGTCTAGGACAGATGGGAAAGGTGCCTCCATTGAAGTTTCCCACTATTTTGTGCCTACGCCCATTGTGCCGGTCTAGTTGTTTTCTATGACATGACCGCTGCCGGAAGTATTTCACCAGTTCCTTCCTGACAGCAGACGCGTTGCAACTGCTTGGATTTTCTCCTGTGTTGTATCGCTCTCGATTATTTCTCCTTAGCAGTGATCCGCTCGCTTTCCCTCTCGTTCCTCTGCTTTAGTCCTTGTGTCTCTTTCCTTCCTCTTCGTTGTTGCTGAGTTTTGTCAGAACACACCTCCCGTCTTCAGCTCCTCCCTCTTTTGTCTTTCTCTCGCCTGCCAGCTTTTGCCTTCCTGTTTCTTTTACTACACTTTCGCTGTTCCCTGTTATCCTGCCATCGTTTTCCTCATTTCCGTTTGCATTATGCCTCCCTTCCTCTCAGTTGTTTTCAGGCGTCATAGCCATTTCTTTTGTTACTCCCTCATTGCCAAGTCATACCTTGCAGAAACTTACTCGTGACCACTCATCTTTTCTGAAGAGTTGCCAGCTTCATTCAGAGAATACTTCAGCCACTAAACGGTTTTACCGTTCGTTGGGGTTTTTTGTGCCTAAGGCTTTTTCCCCACTTTCCAGGCGGTTCCGGAGGATAGGTCACAGTCCCAATGACTCTAGTGGCCACTGTGGCTTCCTCCCGTGGCAGGCCCTGTCTCCATAAAAAAAAGGATAAACCGGTCCCGAGAGGGAGAAAGAAGCCGGACCCCAAGTGGAAACCTACAGGTGAGGAGGAAGGGGACGAAGGGGAGACAGAGTCTTCATTAGAAGAGGAGGACATATCAGACCCAAGTGATGGTTTGCAACGCCCAGAAATCAGTATGGCAACACCCCTAGCAGGTACAAGAATTGGTAGCTGCAGTTCAGAATTTGAATTTAGAAGTACAAAACCTTAAAAATGCCAATGCAGCTCTTCAACAAAGAATGACAGCGAGAGAACAACCCATTACGGATCTTCCCCCCCTTACCGTTAGTGTCTGGCAAATTTGATGGTTCACCCAAGAGGGTCAAAAAAATCCTGGATGCCTGTAATCTTCACTTTGTCTTTCGAGCAGGTACTTTCGCCTCCGACCATGCCAAGGTGGGATTTATGATCACCCACATGACAGGCAATGCCCTGGGATGGGCTACATCCTTGGTGAACCAGTCTGACCCGGTACTCCAGGACTACAGTGCCTTTAAAACTCTTTTGCAACAGACTTTCCTGAGAACTGAAAGCACACATTTAGCATCAGAAGATCTTTTGGATATCCGACAAGGGAACTCCGATTTACTGTCGTATTTAACGGCATTCAAACAATTGGCTTCAGAGGCAGGATGGCAGGAACAGGCTCAATACACGATCTTTCGCATTGGCTTAAGAGAAGATTTGAAAGACGAGCTTGTCCGCATAGCCCGACCTTCGATGTTTGCAGACCTCTTAACAGCGGTACTCCGTATAGGTTTCCGAATGACGGAACGTTGCACTGATAGGAAGAAGACAAAGAGCTTTGGGTCTCCCTCAGAAGCCATTCCTCCACCTTACTCACCAACTACAAAGCAGTCCAAAGAGGAACCAATGCAAATAGGAACCACTCGTTCTCCACTTACCCCCGAGGAGCGTAAGAGACGAAGAGAAGGGAGCCTCTGCATGTATAGTGGAGCCTCCACACATTTGTTAAGAGACTGTCCGGAGGTACCTCCCCGATGATCGGGAAACGAGCGCCCTCGGAAAGTGTTAGGACAAACTTCTGAGGGGCTCATGCAAGTCATCAAGTCCTTATACTACACTTTCCGTGACCTCCTCTATGATGGCTGAAGATTCCCGCCTCATGGTAGTGCTTGTAAAATTGAAGGTAGGAGATACCAAAATAGATTCACAAGCACTCTTAGATTATGGAGCAGCCGGGAATTTCATTGATACTCAATGGGCTGACAAGATGGGCTTACCAAGAGTCGCCAAGAAGGAAGATCAGAAAGTAGAAGGCGTGGATGGTGAACCGCTAAGCTCTGGCCTCATTACTCATACTACTGAGGAACTCACGATGTTCACCCAACAACATTCAGAAAGACTCACCTTTGACATAATCCGTGCCGCTCATTTCCCTTTTATTCTCGGCATCTGCTGGCTTCGGAAGCATAACCCCACAATCAACTGGACCAAGAATACCTTAGGTTTCCATTCTTCCTACTGTAAGACGAACTGTCTTCCAGAACCAAGGTTTGAAACCATCAAGACAGTCTGTAGTGCTGAGTCCAGTGCTATCCATTGCTTACCGAGTTATCTGAGGGAATATTCCAGAGTAGTCATGGGAAAGAGCCCGTTGGAATTGCCCCCGCATAGGGCTGAAGATTGTTGCATTGATCTCACACCTGGAGCTTTAGTACCCTTTGGCAGAATGTTTGCCCTCTCATTGGAAGAAAAGAAGTTCCTTAAAGATTACTTAGATAGTAATCTTACCAATGAATTAATCAGACCTTCCAAGTCCCCTGCAGGGGCAACCTTATTCTTCATACCTTAAAGAGGTTCAAAAGAGCTGAGACCTGCATAGACTACAGAGGCTTAAATAAAGTAACCATTAAAGATCGGTACCCCATGCCACGCATAACCGAGATAATCCAGGCCGTCCAGGAATCTACAATCTTCACCAAATTAGATCTACGGAATGCATACCATCTCCTCCGAGTCAAGAAGGTTGACGAGTGGAAGACGGCCTTCCACATCCCTTTTGGACTTTTCGAATACCAAGTAATGCCCTTTGGTCTCGTAAACGCCCCATCCATATTTCAAAGATTCATGGATCGTCTATTTTCTGACCTGCTGCGTCAAACAACCATTGTCTCCCTAGATGACATATTGATTTTTTCCCGCACTCTAAGTGAACATGAGGAGCATGTCAAGGAGGTCTTTAGCAGACTACAAGACAATCATCTCTCTGTAAAATTAGAAGTGTATCTTTTCTGCCACATACATCGCTTACTTGGGTATTATCCTTTCCAATCATGGCATCTCGATGGATCCTCAGAAAGTAGCCGCCATTCTCGAATGGCCTACCCCAACTACGGTGAAAGAGGTTCAGAGATTTCTTGGTCTTGCGAATCTTTACTGAAAGTTCATACTTGGATTTTCCCAGATGGTTTTGCCAATGACTTCTCTTCTTAAAAAGGCCTCAGCTCCCTTCAGATGGTCCCAAGCCGCCGAAGACAGTTTCAGTCATCTCAAGCGTTCTTTTTTTTCGGCGCCTGTGTTATGTCAGCCAGATGAAAGTCTACCCTTCATTTTGGAAATAGATGCCTCCTCTGCGTCTGTAGGAGCTGCCCTTCTGCAGAAGTATCAAGACAAGGAACATCCCATAGCCTATTTCTCGAAAGACGCTTAATGCCAGTCAAAAGAACTATTCTGTAATCGAACGAGAACTTTTAGCTATGAAGCTGGCTTGCTTGGAATGGCGACATTTACTCCAAGGAGGGGAGCATCCATTTACTATCCGCACTGACTACAAAAATCTGCAGGTCCTGAGGCAATTTGAGTGCTATAACACCTGGCAGGCAAGATGGACACATTTCTTTGCCCAATTTGACTTCAGTATTACCTATATTCCCGGATCTCAGAATCTACTGGCCGACGCACTCTCTCGGCACAGTGACTACATTTCCAAAACAGATCCCTTAACGGAACTCATGTTTCCCCAGACCAAGAAGATCTGTTTACTCTCTTCTTTTCTACAACAAGTAAAAGAAGCCTCGTGCTGAGCTTTTGAAGTAGAAGATCTTCCCAAGAACCCTCATTATGACATCAAGGATGGACTCTACTTGGTGGAAGGGAAGTTGTTCTTACCCACTTGGTCCTTGAGAAAATTGGCCTTTACCTGGTGTCACAATTCCAGAATCGCCGGACATTGTGGTCTCAAAAGAATGATGGATCTTCTCCAAAGATCTTTCTATTGGCCTAACATGAAGAATGATACCTCTCAATATGTTCAGTCCTGTACAACTTGTCTTCGTAACAAGTATCAAACACAAAGACCTTTGGGACTGCTGGAGCCCAGTTCAGTACCATCTAGTCCTTGGAACACAATCTCTACAGACTTTATCGTCGACCTACCAGTGTCTCAGGGGTGCACCTGTATAATGGTGACAGTAGATCCCTTTTCTAAGTTGGCTCACTTTTCCCCTTTACCCAGGGTTCCCACCGCAGCTGAAATGGCAGAAGTCTTTTTTAAAGATGTGTTTCATCTCCACGGTATCCCTACAAAAATAATCTCAGACTGTGGGAACCAATACACTTCTCGTTTCTGGAAGGCTTTCTGTGAAAGGCTGGGTATCGAGAGGGCTCTATCATCAGGCTTCCATCCCCAGACCAATGGGCAGACGGAGCGCCTCAACGGCACTCTAGAACAATACCTCTGTTGTTTTATAAACCAACAACAAGACAACTGGGTGGCGCTTTTACCTACTGCAGAATTCTCTTATGATAACTCTATTCACACAGCACTGGGGATCAGTCCATTCTTCTACACTTATGGTTACCACCTACGCTCTATCTTACCTCTCACCAAGTTAGTTTCTGAGGTCCCATCTGTCGAATCCTCCTTGGCTCTCATTCAGGAAGCTCATGGTAAGGCCAAGATAAGTCTCCAAGAGGCCTGTGATCGAAATAAATTCCAGGCCGACAAACACCGTAGGCCAGTACCAGATTGGGAAGCTGGGTCCAAAGTGATGCTCTCCACCAAATATTTTCCCAGGTGGATACATCCATCTAAGCTGTCCCCTAGATACATAGGGCCCTATGAAATAACACACAAGATAAATCCTGTAACTTTCTGACTTAAGCTTCCAAATTGCCTGCAGCGTGTTCATCCTGTGTTTCACTCCTCTCAGCTACGTACATTCCAGCCCGACATGTGGGGGCGCACCTCTAAGAAGGTAAAGGTACCTTCGGACCCTTCAGGAGATGAGTATGAGGTGGGCCAAATACGTGATTCTAGGTACCATCTAGGAAGGTTGGAATATCTGGTTAATTGGAAGGGTTACCCTTGGTCGGAAAACTCTTGGGAGCCTAAATCTAATATACACGCCCCTCTCTTGGTGCAGAAATTTCACTGATGTCACCCAGGCAAGCCAGGGGGGTTGAGCCTCAGGAGGGGGCATACTGTCATGCCCTTAGGTAGGTGGCGAGTCTGGGACAGATGGAAAAGGTGCCTCCATTGAAGTTTCCCACTACGTTTTCCTACGCCCATTGTGCGGTCTAGTTGTTTTCTATGACACGACCGCCGCCGGAAGTATTTCACCAGTTCCTTCCTGACAGCAGACGCGTTGCAACTGCTTGGATTTTCTCCTGTGTTGTATCACTCTCGATTATTTCTCCTTAGCGGTGATCCGATCGCTTTCCCTCTAGTTCCTCTGCTTTAGTCCTTGTGTCTCTTTCCTTCCTCTTCGTTGTTCCTGAGTTTTGTCGGAACGCACCTCCCATCTTCTGCTCCTCCCACTTTTGTCTTTCTCTCGCCTGCCAGAATTTGCCTTCCTGTTTCTTTTACTACACTTTCGCTGTTGCCTGTTATCCTGCCTTCGTTTTCCTTGTTTCTGTTTGCATTCTGCCTCCCTTCCTCTTAGTTGTTTTCAGGCGTCATAGCCATTTCTTTTTTTACTCCCTCATTGCCAAGTCATACCTTGCAGAAACGTACTCGTGACCACTCATCTTTTCTGAAGAGTTGCCAGCTTCATTCAGAGAATACTTCAGCCACTAAACGGTTTTACCGTTTGTTGGTTTCTTTTTGTACCTAAGGCTTTTTCCCCACTTTCCAGGCGGTCACGGAGGATAGGTCACAGTCCCACTGACTCTAGTGGCCACTGTGGCTTCCTTCCGTGGCAGGCCCTATCTCCATAAAAAAAAGGAGAAACCGGTCCTGAGAGGGAGAAAAAAGCCGAACCCCAAGTGGAAACCTACAGGTGAGGAGGAGGGGGAGAAAGGGGAGATGGAGTCTTCAATAGAAGAGGAGGACATATCACACCCAAGTGACATTAGTGCAAACAAACTATCGAAATATGCTATAGAAGGGGCGATGCTGACTAGTGGAGAAGGGCCAGGATCACAGAAAGTATCAGTTATGCCGCAAGTGAATAACCAACGGCAGTCGGATCAAGGAAGGAATGGATTCATGCCAAGAGGCAGAGGAGGTTTCCGTAGAAGAGGAGGCTTTCAGAATAAATAGGGACATTTTCAGTATAACCAAGGCGTGTTTCAGAATACGCAGAATGACAATCAAGGCATGCAGGGAGGGCAAGTTAGGAGATTCCCTCCTATATGTTGGACATGTGGAATGACGGGGCACATCGCGCAAACATGTGGGAGCCAAGAATATGTGCACAATGGGCAATTCTCAAGAGGGCGGGACAGCTTATCCTCCAGCATGTAGCCCACAAACTAGGGACAGGTTTTCCCAAGATCAGACAGTGTATAAAGCACAGGTACCGCAAACAGAACAGGCTTTGCAACCACAGCAAGCACTATTGAATCCACTGCAAGGGCAGTCACAGCGCGCACCCATGCAGATACAGCAGAGTGCAAACACAGGACAGTTATTGTCTCCTAGACTAAGGGGTGTCACTGTCACAGGAGGGAATCCTTTTACAGGCACGGGAATAAGTATGTACCCACAATAGGACAGCTCACAGGGTGACTTGATATGTTCAGTACAGTTGGTGATGTCTAATCCTCAAGAGGAACCGAGAGTTTACATTACCATAAGAGGCCAATCTTTTTGTTTTTTAGTAGACACGGGCAACTCGCTCATGTATACAAGAGGGAAAAAAATGTGTTATCATGAAATGCCATGAATGCTCATGGGTTCTCTGGAGCTACAAGTAGAGTTCCTTTTACTGAGAAATTGCCAGTCTCTATAGGAGAGTGTGATATGTTTGTCCCATTGTTGTATTCAAGACAGGCACCAGTTAATATAACGGGCAGAGATTTAATGATAAAGTTAAATATGAAAATATGACGATTTCTTTCACTGATGAAGGTATAGTGTGTTCAACGCCAAGAATACATTATTTAAACATGGGCAAATTTATCATGGCATTTACATGGCAGATAGCTCTATGAGGAATGCCGTTAGAGCCAGAAGTTTTACACTATGGGATATGCATTTTGTTAACGTTGCTACCCGGTATAGTGGGCAAGATTATGAGAATACCTGATGAATTTTTGTTCAGGCCACAGATACCTATGGATGAAGAGGGGGGATGTGTTTTCCCTTAGAATTGCAGGCACCTATAATGCGAGGAGAATTAGCCATGCTCGAAGGATGGGATCGAGGCATGCCATGGAGAACAGTGATTGCTATTGAGGAAGGGTATAAATTGACTGACGTCACTGACGAGGATATGTTTAGAGACGACCCGTCAGATGACGAAGTGGTGTTCGAGATGAGCATTACTTATTGCATCAGGACAGAAAGGCGAGAGATCCCACAGAATGATAATAGTGCGGTAGTACCCCGCATTATTTGATGAAGATATAGAGAAAGTGGCAGTTTCTTTATGGACTACAGGCTCCTATGAGGTAGGCCTGTTGAAGGGAGTGCGAAAAGTTTAAATTAAATTTAAACCAGGAGCAGTTTTACCTTGAGCAAGACAGTATCCTATATCTCGAGAGGCTAATGAAGGTATTTTAAAAACTATATCAGCCATGATGGATCAAGTAATTTTAGTGACGCCAGAGTCACCATGCAATACCGCAGTGTATCTTATCAAGAAATCAAAAGGGGGTTGTGGCGATTGCAGAAGCAGAGTTTCCTCTAATTCCTAATCCGGCAACGATATTATGTAGCCTCCCTGTTAAAGCACGATATTTCACAGTGATTGACTTAAAACAATATATGTTTTTCTCAATCCCGTTGCATAAAGATTCCCAAGATCTTACGTCATTTACATTCCGTCAGGCTAAGCTGAAAAGCACACGTTTGCCCCTGGGGTATTGTGAGTCTCCATCGATTTTCAATAGGGTCCTGCAGATGGACCTAAGCAATATTGATTTCCCAAGTGTCATGCTGCAATACGTAGATGACATTGTGGTATGTAGTACATCAGAAGAAAAATGTAGACGAGACTCGATTCAGCTAATGATTAGTCTAACTGAGAAACGATATAAGGTGGACAAAGAAACATTTCAGTACTGCCAAGAAGAGGTGTCGTGCATAGGTCAGTTAATCTCTCATGAGGGAAAGAAGGTTATGCCTAAAAGAGCTGATGCAATTCCGAAAACAGCAAAACTGCACACGATAAAGCAAATACAACAGTTTTTAGGACTATGTAATTATGTTAGAGCATGGGTATTTGGTTATAGTTTATACACAAGGCCCTTTTTGTAGGCCCTGAAAAGGACACAGGTAAATCAGTAAAACATTGAATGGACTGAGGAGATGGAGGACGGCATTGATGAATTAAAAAAGGCAATATGCAGAGCTTCAGTTTTAGGAATTCTGAGGAGTTATTTTTATTTTCACACACAAATAGGTATTTTCATGCAGTAACTACAGCATTGCTTACGCAGAGAACTACCTTGGGGTACAAACCTTTATCATATTACAGTGGGATTTTAGACCCAATAATGAGGGGTCGCTTCTCTTGCGAACAATAGTTGGCTGCATACGTGTTTGCTATTGAGATATCTGCCAGCATAGTAATGGGATGTCTAATGACTTTATTTGTTGAGCATGCTTTGTTTGCTGTTTTGAAGAAACCTAAGGGTACGCTGACGTCTTAAAGAGCCTGTGCTTATGAGGTGGTCATTTCGAATCCAGAGATCAAAATAGTCAGGCGTAAAATGGTGAACCCTGCTACGTTTGTAGCTGAAACACTGGCAGAGGATGAACAAGTGCATGATTGTTCAAACTATGAGGAATTCTATGATGAGATCCCGAGGGTAAAGGAACATTTTTTAGCAGGAGGGGATATTCTTTTTATTGATGTTTCTTCAAGGATCGATCAAACTGATGGAAAAAGGCATTCAGGTGCCGCTGTAGTGAAATACAAGGCTAATGGGGAATTTGAAGTAATAGCGAGTTCAAGACTACGTCTCACTTTTCAGAACTGGCTGCAGAATTCCTGGTGCTGATTGGTGCGCTCGAGAATCACGCACACCAGGATGTAACAGTGTATAGTGACTACGCCTAGGTGACATTAACCGTGCACGCAGAACTAGCACATTGGGAAAGAAGGGGCTACCTCTGAGCGGACGGCACTCCAGTGCAACACGCCGCATTATTGGACACGCTTATTAAAGCACTACAATTCCCAGTAGCCATTGCAATAGTTAAGTGCGCAGCGCACACTAAGAGAGCAGACGTTATTTCACATGGAAAACAAGCCGCAGATGAAGAGGCAAAAAGAGTTGCGTATTCACCTGATATAATGAGTTTTGATACGTCTGACGTGAAAGAGAAAATGTTTGTGATGATGGTGAAAGCTTTAACCACTTATCGAGAACACAATTGATGGAAGTCCAGGGTGAAGCCCCACAGGAAGAGAAAGACCTGTGGACACGGAGGGGGTGTTCTTTATCCCCTTCCGAGGCATTGTGGTGACAAGACAGTACTGGTAAACCAGTGATGCCTGTAGACTTATTAAGGGTGGCGTTGGAACAGCTACACTACTCTGCGCATGTCACTAGGGAGAGCCTTGCAGCAACAATTGCAGAGGACTGGACCGAACCTGCTAGAACACGTTGCTTTTTATATAGTAAATTGCATTGTCAAAAGTTTACTGCTGGGCACATGCTGCGAACAGTCAGAGAGGCAATTCCTTGACTGAATGGTCCTTTTCAGCATTTACATATTGATTATGTTGATATGCTGCAGGTCTGTAATGGTTTTAGGTCTATGATAGTGGTGTTGTGCCCCTTCTCAAGGTGGATCGAGGCCGGTCCATGCACACACCTGACGCCGCTTGTGCTGTGAAGTTCTTATTATGAGAAGTATTTTCCAGATGGGGAGTGTGTGAGGTGCTAAGATCAGACAATGGCGCCCATTTTGTGAATAAGGTATTTGAGCAAATTAGCTTATTACTTAGTATTAAGCACACGTTTTCTTCTGCTTATCACCCGCAAGTCAACGGGATATGTGAGAGACTCAACCGTCTGCTCAAGAGAGAATAGCTAAGTTGAAACTGACACTGAAAAAGGGGTGGCTGCACTGCTTGCGCCCTGCATTATATGCATTAAGAAATCAGCCAAGTTCTGACCACCACCTCACGCCCCATGAGCTAGTTACAGGGAGGCGAATGCGAACGCCTCTAACTCCTCCATCGAGGACTAAAAGTGATGCCCAGACAACTGCAGATTTGTTTGGAGATGAGTTGCGTGCATACTTAACATGTATGACGGCTAGTATCTCTGTTATTTCAAATCAAGTCAAGCGGACGGGGTGTTGGTCTCAGAACACAGATGAAGACCATACAGCAACTGGAGCTAAAGAACTATGTTTACCTAACATCTTTACTGGAGATTAATTTTAATTAGAACCTTTACACAAAAGTGGCATGAGCCCCGTTTCAGCAGCCCTTTCGTTGAGGAGGGCATCACTCCATCAGCAGTTAAAGTCCAAGAAAGACGTGCTTAGATCCACCAAGGTGATGTGAAAGTCTACGCTGGAGAGGCTGCAGCACCGACAACCTATTCGGAAGCAAGTCAAGGAGAAGAAGTTCAGCAGGTGCAGACTCGATCGATGACAATGAAGAAGGATGCAGAAACTGTCCAGTAGGCAGATAAAAGTGTACATTTGGACTGTGGCTCCCCTGAAACACTCTTTGTAGCTGCTAAGCAAGGAGTGAACAAGTTACTGTTCTTGAGCCACAGGTGTTTTGCTGACATTGGATTGTGGAGTGCAGAAGTAAGCAAAATATGCCAGACTTGGATTTTGTATTCGACGATTGGAAGAGGGAGCAGTTCCCTGACTCATTTCTCACTGAATTTCTCTTTGGAGGTGCTTATGGTACTTACTGATGCTGATGTACGCAGACTACTTCTTGCTGTCTTCATATTTATACTCAGAGCTTACCCTGCTCTTGTTGGGAGGAGCACTGACATACATACTTTTCTCCAGGATCCTAAGAATGGCCCAAATATTAGATGTCTACTGGCAGCAATAATGGCACAGATCAGACTATTACCTGAGCATCGTACTGCAGGTACAAATGGACCTGTCTTGTGATGAGGCCCACAAACAACTTTCTATGATCTTTTACTAATTGCTTCAAGTTCATCCCTACCTTGTTTGACGAGACACCAACACTTTTATGTTTATGCAAGATCCTATAAATTGTCCAGCAATTAGCCAGTTACTTGTGGAAATCATTGAACAGATTCAGCAACTACCGGAGCATCTGACGGGTTTGCCTGAATAAAATTAGTTTTTCCTTCCTTAATAATTACAGGCAAATAAACAGGTGGTCCGTAAAGCATATTGCAGGTCCAGAAAGTGAGCAGAGTCAATGACGAGTGGAGAGGCGTCGATGGTGGAGCCTTATGTTTTGGTGCATAACATATGTCTGTAACATATGCCTGTTCTACGTTTATCATTGTTTTCAGATTTTGCTAATTCACACTGTGTATTTCATTGATCCCAAGAAGGCAGTGGTCACGTTGATTCTTCCCACTCCAGTTGCCTTGGCAGAACTAGACATTGTGAGACAGCCAAGGCCTTATGTGATTGTCCCTACTCCAGTAGCTCATGTAGAGGTACCTATGCATATGACAAAAAATCCAAACCTTCCCTTTGGAGGGAGATCCATTTTTGATTTACTTTATGGTCATTATGGGGAGAATCATTTGGCAAGAATGAACCAGAGACCTAAGAGAAGTGCAAGGGAGGATGATTATGAATTGAACAATTATTTGGACAGTTCAGCACATTTGGGGAACAGCATGTGGTATCAGCACATGAAAGAGGTGGGAAAGAGGTGGGAAAGAGAACTTCTGAGGAGGATTGCTATGTATGTGCACTCATCCCTTATGCTATGGGAAAATGTAAGATATTCATAGCTATTGAAATAGATGTTCAAACAGAACATTGCTTACTCACCTTGCACTCTGCCACACAAGAGGTCAATTCCAGGGTCGAATGGCATCCTTGGTATGGGTGACAGAATGGTCAGCACTAGTTTTTTTTTAAAAGTTTTTTTTTATTTGGTTGGCTAATTAATTAACCTTTCAAAACAAACATTTAATAAATACAATCATATAAAAATTTTCTCAAAGACACATAAATTATTACAAAAGAAAAACAAAACACAGAAAACCCATCCTTTAAGTACTTTGAAACCAATAATTAAAAAAAGAAGAGAAAGGGAGTATACATAAAGGATAAAAAGAATCAAAAATCATCCTGTATATATACATGTTCACATTGCATTGTTGAAGTAACTAGCATGCTCATTGCCCTCCTATCAAAGGATCATAATTGTGCTCCATTTTCAAACACCTCAATAACTCCACTCACGCCATGTCTTTTTTGATAATCTTGGATTGTCTTAGCTTGACTCAATTATAGTTTAACAATAACAATCGATCATCTATTTCTCTAGACACGTAGTATGTAAAACTGTGACTAGGAATTGCATAGTAGCTATTCTTACTGCAATTTTTGAGGTAGCAAATAGCTCATGCCACAAATGATCGTTAGACCGTCTAATGTGGTGATGTTGTATTAATTTTTTAATGACCACTTCTCTCTGCGTTCTCAGTTCAGCACAATCAATTAATAAATGCCTTAACGTTTCTTTACTGTCTGCTATTTTCCAAAATCGACATATCACATTTTCCGCTTGAATTAGACCTCTTCTTACTAGTATCTGATTAGTCGGCCATAAATTCAAACGAAATCGTAATATTTGATTTCTTAGATTAAGCGAAGGACATTATAATAAGTAATCAGCTGCCTGCCGAATGTTTTATGACCAAAAAGTGCCCTATGAAGTGGGAGTTGAGTTAGGAAGGTTCAGTACTCTTTTCCAGAACTGTGCTTCTATTTTGTTCCAGTAAGTGGGATTTTGTGGCAACCACGCCTCAGCTCCATAATTAATGATGGGTACTACTTTCTGTTGGAAGAATACAAGAATGTGTGCACAGGAGAATTTCCCAAACTTATATTGGAGAACCTTTGCCTGTGAAGTGGGAGCTTTCAGTTTATTATTTATGCTGTTTAACTGAGGTTTGTTCACAATGGAGTTACTAAATAGGACTCCGAGATATTTATATTCATCAACTATGGTAAGATTTTGTTTTTTCAAAACCCAATCAAAATGATTTTTTTGTCTCCTTATGTTTTTGCCTAATACCATAATTTGGGTTTTTTCCAGATTTAAAGTTAGATTGTTTTTATCAACATACAGATCTAATTTATGAAGCATGTTTTGCAGACCACTTGGCGTCTGCGAGATAAGGACGAGGTCATCTGCATACAAGAGCCAGGCGATGGTCTGACTTCCAAATTTTGGTGCATTATGCGTTACTTCCATAATATCAATTCCTAGATCAGAAATGAATAGATTAAATAGAGTAGACGCAAGTATGCACCCTTGTTTTAGGCCTCGCTTGGTATGAATCACCTCAGATAGTAGCCCATCCAAATTTAATTTTACTTGCATAGAGGTGTTTGAATGCAATAAGTGTATTATAGAGACTAATGTAGATGGACAACCAAATCTTACTAGTTTTTGAATAAGCAAATGTCGATCCACAGAGTCGAAAGCAACTCGGAAATCTACATACGCCAAATATAGAGGTTGTTTTTTTGATGCATAAAGCTCCTTGATCGCATTTAAAGTCGTGATGTTGATAGCAGTGCCGAGGCCTGCGACAAATCCAGTTTGAAAAGGATCGCAGCATTTTTCCTTAAGAGTCCAGGCATTAATATCTCTCAGTACAATTCTACTAAAGATCTTCCCTGGAGCATCCAGGAGAGATATTGGCCGATAGTTGGCCGGGTTAGTTCGAACTCCTTTTTTATATATTGGCACTGTGATCGATTTGCACCACGACACCGGCACACTTTGTTTTATTAATATTGTTTGAAAGACAGCATATAATATAGATGCCCACAATGTAGGGTTCTGTTTCATGACAAAGTTTGATATGCCATCCGGCCGAGGAGCTCTAGAAGAGCTGGCCTTTTTTATGTAGAATAGCACATCATCTTGGTCCAAATTGATTGCGAAGGTACTTTTTTTCAATACATAGTTTGAATGTGCATTACTCGTTTGTGGGTACGCATACATATTTGTGAAATAACTCACCCAACCCTTTTCAGAGACACCATTAAGTTGTGATTGCATCTGAGGTTGTGTTGTGCCCATATTTAACAACTTCCAAATTTGTGACGATCGTTTATTCTTAAATACTTTCAGCCAGTGTTCACCATCATTTTGGTGCATGATTGCCTTATGCATACGCATCCAGTTTTTATACTTTGTTTTTATTCTGCGTAAAGATTGTTCACGATACTGCACTGGTAGCAAAAGAATCTGTCTTTTTTCCTTCCGGAAAGCCATTTTTCTAGTTCTCACAGATTGATCAAAAATATGGGTTCGTACAATACTGTGCTTGTTATTATCAGAAGCAAGTGCAAACAAGTGTATTTTGTCAGTATACTGAGGAGGAGTGAATCCCCTCTCTACAAGATGTTGATCTTCTATTAAACTACACGCAAAATCTTCTAACACCGGACTAGTCCAATGCAGTCTACTTCGTTGAGGATTTAACACTAGGTTCCTCAATGTTTTTTGATGTGTTTGAGCATCATAGGACTGATGTAACACGAGTTCTGCCTCCAACATCAAGTGGTCACTAGATGAAGTTGGTACTACAGAGAATGTGACAACTTTAGTAAACAGACCTCTGTCTACAAACATATAGTCAATAATAGCCCTTTGTCCTCCACTTGACCAGGTGTAAGGAGGAGGGGAGTCAGACTCTAGAGCTCCATTCAACATAACTAAATCCCAAGTCTGGACAAAATCGAGCCATTGCGTTTTCCGTTCCGAATTCCTCTTCTTACCTACTGCCAGCAAATGAATATTCAAATCACCCGCTAGAATCACATGCTCAATATTTTGGGTAGTCATGATTTTTTCCATCATTGAGTTCAAATCTTTGAGAAATGTATCAGTTACAATTGCCATTGGATTCCAGTATATGTTAATTATTGCAAATTTTGTATTTTGTATTTCTATTATGGAGCATTGTACAAAGGAATTCGAAGAGGGCCTCTCAGCTAGATTGTTTATAGTAGACATGTTTGAGATGGTAACAATGCCAGACATCGGTCTGCCTTATTGACCTTTTATTGCTGGAAGTAGATGGACATAATGGTTATCCCATGAAAGAGGTACACTTAGCCAGGTTTCTTGTACCAACACCAAGTCAAACTTCAGATGGCTATTATCAAAATTAAGTAGATGCTTGTGACCTCTGGTATTCCAACTCATAATATTTATTTTATGAGTTGCAAGACACACATCACTAGATTCTAGTTAGGTTTTATTACAATTACAGGTCACTGCCACCATACTCTCAATTTTCTCCTCTTGCAAGTGAGGCTGTTGTGGCAACTCATCATACAAGTTCTCTATTGAGGCGGAAATTAACATAAATCCAAGGTCATGTAAAGCAGATATTGCAGACCATATTATATTATAAATAATACGAGACTTCATCCACAAACAGGAAACTGTCGTATCATTGTCATCAGGGAATTCAACCTGCTGGATATCTTCTGAGGTTATATCCTCCAAACTGGAGATGTCAGAAAATAACTGAAGGATGCTCAATCGGTTCATAGTGTATGAAGGAAAGGAGCCTCCCCGGCAACTAATAAACACTGAGTACATTGTAGGTGTCTTTATATTCCTAGCTGTCCCCTTAAGGCTCCCCTCCTTCTTCTTCAATTTACTGTCTCAGTGCAATCCACAGTTCTCTTCATCAGAAGGCAATTTGAATGAGACATTCTTCAAGGTCACTTTTTCCTCATGAACATTTGAAGAGTTGGGTTTGTTAACTAAGAGCGATTTCATAGAGGATTTAAGTGTCTTCTGTTCTACAGTTAGGGCTACTAAGCAATCTTTGATTGTCTTTAGAATATTATTTTGCAGATTGTCCTGTATATCAGGAAGAGAAGATTTTACAATTATTTTCCCCTCTGTAATTTTGGCTTGGCTCCTTGACGGGCAGCCCATCAAATGTGTTTTTGACTCATTACCTAAACCTATCTTAGACTTGATTGAGGTAGTTGATTGAGATAGAGGATGGCTCACATTCGACTCTGTGTGGGCTTTACTCATATATTCATCTACCGCTTTCCTAAGATCGTGTCTGTTTAGTATTGTTCCAAGTTTCCCACCCTTGCTCTTTATGTTATTTACAGGCAACAGGTTTGGTTGAGTCTCTACCACTACACTCACAATGCTGTCATTCATCTCCTGTGCAACATGTACCAACTTATCCAATGGGGAATGAGATAGCTCAACTTGCGGGACATTCATACCATTCTTTGTATTCTTATCTCTTTCTAAAGTTTGATTTAGATATTTTTTAGTAATCGCATTTGCCGCCAGAGTAGAACCGTTCACTGGCTTAGAAAGTGATTTAAAAAAACTGCCTTGTTTGTCCACTCCCATTGGCTTTTTTATTTTTTGTTTTCTTCATGTTAGTCCTAAGTTCCGATTTCTGAATTATAGGATTTTTCCCAAATATTTTGTACGCCTCGTTACTAGGTTTGGCATTTTTGGTCTTATGCAAAACTACCTCCAGTGGCTTACTTGCCACGTTAACACCACTCGATTGTAAAGCCTCTTGAGCCTTTGTTGCAACATCCAGAGGTAATTTACATATAATACCTTCCACACATGGAACTGCTGATTCCACACGTTGTAAATTTGCACCTCCTGTCTGATATTCCTCTACAGATGTAGCTACAGACTTCGAGCATTTTAATTTTTCACCTGTTTGGATTTCTGGCCGTAAATCCAATTGGTCAATTAATTTTTTATACAATGACGATATGTCTTCAAAGTGTTTAGACAGAAGGGCTAATTCTTTATCATCGGACACTTGTTTCTGTGCCAACGAATCACCGCATTTTTTTTGCCATAATGCTACGCTTTCCAAATTAGTGTGCAGAAGATCTACTTTGGAATTTAGGACTTCAAATAGTCTTGCAAGAGACATTAGTGCCGTATTTACGTTTTCAACAGTCATCACAGCCGTCTCTTTGAATTGCGAGCCCCCAGTCGTAGTCGGCTCATTCCTAGCCTGTCTACAAGGGGTTGGAGGGATATATGAAATAGAAGATTCTGATTCTGAGATATTCCTTTCCTGAAACATTGCCGGCGATTTTGATAAGTCGGATTCATCTTCCTTGGCTAAGAAACATGAATGCGAAGAATCTAATTCTATAACCGCACCATCTGCCACCATATCCGAATTAGACTCATTTACCAAGGGTACAACAGTTCCAGAACGAGCTTTCTGCAAGATCATGGTATCAGATAGAGAAATATTACACAGTTGTTTACCATCATCAATGCCATCATTCTTCTCCGGACTAGTTGGAGAACTCATTAATGGTTGCTGAGCTACAGTACCTTCCTGCTTATTTGAAATTGGTTGTGCCTCAACAGTCGAGACACTCAAATTTATCGGTTCTGTCTTTCGTTTCCTATGACCAGGGGAAGTCAAAGCAGCAAAACCAAAGTTCCGCAAGTCAGCAGTTGCAATGATGGAGCGAGTTCATTTTCGTGTAGGTCGATTGTCCCCCGGCGCACTTTTTACACGAGGCCGTGCAGATTTTGGCGTAGAAGCAGGGCTTTCTTTTAGCGTGGGGTTGAAAAGAGCACGTAGTCTTTCAGGGCAGGGCATGTCTGTGGAAAGTGTGAACATTTCCGTTCCTCGCATCCACACACTACCTCTCAGTGGGAGCTTACAAAACTTTCATGGATATTCAAAGCAATGTGCCACTCCAACACTCAACTGATATAAGGAAAAAATTGCAATTAATTTCTGCTCAGCTACGCTACCCGCTGCACCACGGCGAAGCGGCAAAGCGGGACTTACCGGGGCTTCACGGGTGCATGCATGCGGTGGGCGCGCAGCCTCTTTTTTAAAGCCCCTCCCAGCGGAAGTAAGCAAAGTGCCTAAAATGGATAGAAAACAATGTTTTAACATATACTTATGCTCGTGCTATAAGTGTATAGCTTTTCCTCCCCAATTCTTCACCTGCTGGTTATCGTAGTGTATAGCAATCCACAAACCTCAAGAGCGTTCCACAGCAATCCAGCAATCCACAAGTCAACCGCGGCAAAGCGGGACTTACCGGGGCTTCACTAGTGTAACGCTCACCTGACTCCCACGGAGGCGCTGGTCTAGTCTGGGTTGCTATGGCCTCTTCTAGCGTGATGCGCAGAAACCGGAACACAGACTGAACAGGACCCTCAAATCTTGCTTGTCTGGCCCGTAGGAATATCCTTCTGCAGATGAGAATGGGGATTAACAGTCTGCAGAATAGTGTGCTTGCTCCCCCTTGCCCCCTTCGTTCTTCTCTAACTTCCTCCGAAATCCCCAGTTGAAGCTCACCTTATGGTTTGAAAGGATGAACTCTCCATCCTGCTTCTGGTGCAGGGGCGCCTGTTAGTCCAGTTACTTCACTGGTTTTCAGAATGGCGCTGGCAAAATCCACTTGACTTTTCCGAGCGGAACGCCGTAAGTATGAAAATTACAAAAGTTCAAGTGTTGAGCCTCCTTTTCTGTTCTCTTCCTAACCTATGATCTGTCCTTTATTTCAGGTGCAGAATGAAGGCGATGCGTTGAGGGATTGAATTGCCGATGGTAAACTCAGGTGAGTTAGCGATGGGGGTGATCCCTCTTAATGTCTTTATATTCCTCCAGTAATGTCTTTTGTCCTTTCCCCATAGGGGCCGGGGTGTGGTACCTGCCAACGAAGCGGCGCCGACCCGAAATGAGGAATGGTCCACCAACAGAAGACCAGTAAGTGTTATGGCGGAAAATTAGGCTTTCCTCATTTGTTCCTTCTGCTCACCTTTTGTCTCCTCTTCTCTCCCCTAGGCGCAGAGATGTGGCAACCGGTGCAGACAGTCGCGGTGGAGCCAGAAGAACTCCCGAGGACAGGTGAGTGAAGCGCGGCGCTGCAGCGAGCAACGCAGTGCTTTTAAATTAAAGTATTTTCTCAGGCGTGGAGGTTCCGGATGCAGGTAAGAAGTTTGGTAAAATTCTTGGTTTTCACCTTTCTCTTCTCTTCTTTCCTTACAGGTGTTCCAGGATCGAGGCGGGCGTGGCTGGAGACCAGATGCAGGAGCAGACACGGTGAGAGTTCAGCTGCTTGGATGCAGAACAACGCGAAGCGTGAGCTACTGTCTGGGCATGGCTTAAATAGCCCCCAAAGTAGTTCCAGGTAAGTATCCTTCCCTGGCCACGCCCGAGTGGCAAAATAGTCCCAATGAAAAAATAGTCCCTTTCAGGTCTCAGGGAGGCCTGAATCTTGCAGCATGGTCTGCATCAGGTAAGTGCACAAGACACCTTCCTTTATGAGCCTGGCGCCTATGGCGCCAGGACTGATGTCCAACATGAGCCTGGTGCCAACGGCGCCAGGACAGAGTCCAAAGAACCCCTATAAGGGGCCGCTGGGCTTTTACCCGGGGGCATGATGCCTGCTCCCGGGGGTGCTGGGCCTGGCCTGGTGCTCCGGGGGTAGGCATCATGACAACTAGCAGCACTAGATGAACATGATTATGTCCACGTTTTGAAGAAAAGAGCGAGACCACACACAAAAATCATGTGATAAGATACGAACAGCCTGGTATGAAGGAAGGAGGAATCAGATGGGAAGTCAACAGAAGACTCAATTGTAAAGGAAAAACTGATGAAGAGGTTTGAAGGAAAGAGGCCAGATGCAGATCTGAGGAACAGTGCTTTTTCAGCCAAATGGATAGAACCTTTTGATGCCAATCCATATGAACACAGATTGTTCAGCAAGACTTTTTTACTGTTATCTTTATGCCTGTGATTCAGTCGATGGCAAATACCAAATGGTTACAGATAACTTGATGGGAGCTTTTGCAGACGGTCAACACCACTATAAAAGGATTCAGTGCTATGAAGGAGGAGCCGAGAGCCATAAGACTGATGACTCTTTAGAATAGATGTTTCCTGGACATGATCACAACTATTGATGGAGGTGTTTGTGCCAAAATTGGAGAATCATGTTGCACAATCATACCTTCTCACGACGATGAGAATGGCACCTTGACAAAGGCCATTACGATGCTGACAAACCTACACGTCAAGATGGAAGACGAAGTGGAAGGCATTGCTGATGACAGCTGGTTTGGGTCAATCTTCTCATGGGTTCCACAATGGATGGGGAATATCTTCAAGTTACTTGGAGCCCTGTCAGTGATGATCATGTTTCGATTTTGTGTGATCAGGATAATAATTACACAATGTAAAAAGACTGCAAAGAAAGCGGCATGGATGAAGATTGTGATTGATGTCGAATCAGGATTTGAACCAAAGGAGCTGACAGATGAAGAAATCAGAGACTAAGTGAAGGCCAGCATTCATGCACCTGAGGGAACAAAGTTCCTGTACCCAAAGAACCACAAGAAATATGTGGGGGGATGGATTTATTGCATTCCCAATGGACAATGCATGCTCATGACTTGGAGTATTGATGAGCATGTGAAATCAGCACAATGCCTGAAGGGAGTCATAAAGATATGGTTCCCAAAGAAGCACTTCTTCAGAAGAGGATATCTCGATGTGAAGATTGATGAGGGAGTGGTCGATGAATCGCCCAGAGGGGGGAGTGTAGAGGAGGAGTCAAGTACCCCCACTAAAGCTCCGACCCCATGTTGCCTATATGTTGGGAACCGGAAATTGCGACATGTGCAGTACCAGTCAGAATGCCTGTACCGCAGAGAATCCTGGAAACAAGGTATCCATTAAGAAAACCCTATATGCATTCACGAAGATGTGATGGTCTTCTGGACAAAGTCCCAGAGGAAGTATGAAAACAAGTGAAAAAGAAGACTGGTGACATCATGCTGAGCAGAGCTGGTGCACCCAGAAAAGATGCATAAGGTAAAAAAGAACATAGACATTCTATAAGATCTGAAGAGAAGGTGGTAAAGATGAGCAACATATCGGGCTCGAGATGAAGATGCTCATGCTGCAGAAATGCTGAAGAAAAATGCAAATTAGTTTACACTTGTACAGATGCAGTAACGCAAGTAGACAAAGTGATCCCATGGCTGGCTACGTAGTGAATAGTTGCGGCGATGTGCCAATGTATAATAATTAGGAATGTATAGAACCTGGATATTACACAATGCACTTTAAGCAAGGCTTGAAACCCTGTGATTAAAAAGGATTTTTCAGTGTGCGCAGTTGGAAAATAAATAAAGGTGATGACAAGAAAGACTTGGCTGGCCCAGCACCAAGAAATCAAGGCCATGTGAGCCTGGTTGTCCATCCAGTAGTTACATGAACATTAGAAAGAAACAAACGTCTGTTTCAAGTGAAATAGAAAATCACTGGAGGCGTCAAGAGTTCATCATTAAATGCTGCAAAGAGCTTGAAAATGGGGTCTTCAAGTCACATGGTCAGATCAAAATAGACATTGGGTCGAGCAACACCGAAACCAAGAAGATACTCCCTTTATTTCTCAGGCACAGAGAGCTTCTGCAAGGCCAAGTTCAAAGCCTTAATTGACTGGCACACTGCAAGAATGATGATAGATGTTAGGCTAATTGGGTGGGGAGGCAGGATCATGCCAACCCTCCCTGCACCTGGTATGGTAGCCTGCGTGCTGCTAGCGTGTGGAAACTCCCAAAGAGTACAAGAGTGCCAAACAAATTGCATAGGGCCACGTATCAAAGAGCCCTATAGTTTGTATAACCAATGAAGTGTCGAGTATTAGAGTGACACGGAAGATGACTTGCACTTGGGATGGGCTTAGTTGCCCACCTGACAGTAGAAACCCAAACAACCCCGTTAGTATGGAACGTATACTTAGATGTTCCCTGTAAACCTATCATATCCCCAAGTAGGTTTTTGCAGTTTGCCACATAGTGTGACGT
Source organism: Ambystoma mexicanum (assembly GCF_040938575.1). Classification (NCBI taxonomy): domain Eukaryota; kingdom Metazoa; phylum Chordata; class Amphibia; order Caudata; family Ambystomatidae; genus Ambystoma; species Ambystoma mexicanum. Next base: position 197,853,936 of record NC_090931.1, on the reverse strand, counting down.
CTTTTATGACGAGCGTTGACTATAGAAATAGTGTTTTTTATAATATGCGCTGAGAGAAATCGAGCCAACATCCGTTGATGTCTGTTGTGACTCCCTGTTTTAGACAATTGCAAATAAAACAGACCATGTTTTGCCAACTTCATGAGTCGGTTTTGATTATTGATGTTTGAGTACATTCAGCATCCCCATCTATCTCTAAGTATTTCTACCCCGTCTTAAAGGGCCCTAGGTCTATGGGTTCAGATGCATATAAGCTTATTAGATAAATATAAACTGCGTCTTCGTCAGTTTCCGGTGGTTTTGCAAGCCAATGCAGAGGCTAAAGTGGCGGGGGTCCTCATTGCACTGAAGGCTGATCTCCAATGTAAGGTGCTACGCACACATATCCACAAAGGGGTTCGATATGTCTTCGCTGTCTTGGGTTTCGACCCTATAAGGCTCACAGTGGCTTGAGTGTACGCTCCCAATACGGGCCAAGAGGGCTTCCTGAAAACAGCTATCACCCAATTGAAATTGTTTAGTGAAGGGGAAATACTGCTATTAGGAGACCTCCTCCGAGATTGCAGTGCAATCATCTTTTGAAGCAATCTGCCCCTTCCAAGTTGCTGAATCAAAAATTGGCCAACTTAACATTGGTAGATGTTTGGCCAGCATTAATGGGGGAGAAGAAGGGCTATACGTTTTATTCACATGTGCACCATTCTTTCTCCCGCATTGATTATGCTTGGGTCTCTAAGACGCTGTTAGGTAGGGTTACCGCAATAGCTTGTAATCCGTTAGCGCTCTCGGATCATGCCCCCATGATCATATTGATTGATATGGCAGGTATAACACAAAGAGTGTAGACCTGGCGTTGCCCCTCAGAAACACTTCAGTATATAGCGGGAGAAAATAGAGGGTAAAATAAAGGATATTTTAAAATTAATTTGATATCCATGTAAACATGATGTGGGATGCGTTTAAAGCTGCAATTCGTGGGTCCTGAATAGCAGAAGTGGAATATAAATGGCAACAAAGATTCGCACTGGAGTCTATATTGGAAGCGGAATTACAACAAATAATGAGGCAGATGGAAACACGAACAGATCCAGCAATTTTAAAAGCATATAGAATAGCAAAAGGTAAACTGAACCTGTTTCAAACGAAAAAAGCAGAAAAATTGCTGTTGTATCTACGTCAGGTTTATTACTCCGAGGCTAATAGGGCAGATAGCTTAGGGGCGCTGCAATTACATCACAAAATTGCTTTGCAAACCATTCAATCGTTAAGCACGCCAGGGGGGGGGGGGTGACGTCACTGAAACTCCTCAAATAATATTGCTTTTTCATACATTCTACTCGAATCTATATAGCTCCCATGAACCAGAGGCACAATCGCAGGCTTTATATTTACTGTCATGTCTCACAGGAGACGTTGGTCTATATGGCACAGTTGGAGCAGACTTCGTATTTCACACATTTTTCCTTCCAAGATGGCAGGCTGTAGTTTCTGCAGCACTCCAGGCATGCAGTACCAGGAAGAACATTTGTCACCGCCTCCGTTGTCAGGAACGCCATATCAAGCTTTGCGCCTCGGCGCGTTGCTACTCTTCTAGCCACAACGCTCTGTGAGTATGCTGCTAGGGCACTCTCTTTTCTTTGTGTCTATTATAACCTCTGTCCCCTTTTTTCAGAACGCAAATGTTTTCGCCATTCCGATCCTGAGTGCATTCCGAGCTTACCGTTTCTTCATAGGATCCTCAGGCAAGTTTCTCATCTCGGTACGCTTGCAGGACAAGTCATTTGTATTCTGAATAGCTAGACATTCCATGATTCTTATTTCTTTTCCTATTCGATCTTTAACGTTCTGTTTATGATATGATATGATATTTTATTTGTATCGTGCTCATGCACCAAGTGTTTCAGAGTGTGACAAGACAAGGGAGGGGAACAGGAGAGAACAAAACAACGATCTTAATAGGCCCAGTGACATTGAGAACATGCAAGTGCAGGGGAAAGGGGAAAAGTGCATGGAAGGGGAGAGTGGAAAGTGTGGAGCAGAGGATAAACAGGTAAATAATAATACAAATAAAATAGATAATGGAGCAATAAACAGGGGTAATGCAGCCAGCAAGTGGCAAGTGCTGTGTTTACGGCAGCAGAACTGGCTAAGTCGGATAAGTGCATAAAAAGAAGAAAATGGGGGCTGGGAGAATGTATGGGTACAGATACAGTCCCCAGTGCAATGGGTGGCCGGGAGGCAGTACAGAATGGTGGCAGGGTGATCAGATACCTGGGCCAAGGGGACAGAGGGTGGCCAGGTGTACAGTGCCAAGAGAGAGCAGATCAGCAAGGGAGAGGGGGTGCAAAGGCAGATGCAAAGAGGAAGGTCTTGAGGTGCTTCCGGAACCAGAAGTGGTTCTCCTCAAGTTTTAGAGTGGTAGGGAGGCTGTTCCAGAGGGAGGCCCCTGCTGAAGACAGAGATCTACCACCGGCTCATTTTTTTGAGAAACGACTGACCCTGAGGGAGTTAGAGGTAGAGAAGCGATGAGCTCGAGAGGGGAGGTATTTACGGAGGGATAGCTGAAGCTATTTAGAAGCCAGGCCCCAGAAATCATTGTGGACAAAGCAGAGGGTTTTAAATGTAATCCTTGCAACCACTGTGAGCCACTGTGAGCCAATGGAGAGATTTCAGAGCTGGAGAGAAGTGTTGCAGTCCTGTTCTGGATTAGTTGCAGAGGGCAAGGAGTAGAGGCAGGTGTCATGGTCACAGGCCAAGGACCACTATCTTTATCAGCTAAAGGGTCCAAATGGACCCAGTCCTGGCGCCTTTGGCACCAGGTTCATAAGAAAATGTGCTCTGCACACTTTGTGTCTGGGGCAAGTGTTACTTCCTCCCCAGCGGGCTCTCCACGTGCATCCAGGCCGGGCGTGGCCGTTGGGAAACATT